>NC_138138.1:16619707-17219707 GCF_964188305.1 Podarcis bocagei | reverse complement strand
AACGTAAACAAGCCTGTAAGGTCAAGGCCAGGTCTGAGGAGGAGGCCACAGGCATGATAAACTTCCCCACTCTTTCACCAAAAAACAACTAACGAGGCAGAAGGGTTGGGTGGCAGTGTTGAAAGCAGCAAAACTCTATCTGCTCAGTAGTACTTCAGTAGCATTCCCCAGTGGTGTTTGACGGGGGCAGAGGTACTGAGGATAACAGCGTTGGAGGGATTCAGCCACCGCCTGGACTGGGGTTTCTCTTCAAAGTATCAAGCCACTAAAAAAACCCCATTATTATTATTATTATTATTTCTAAAAAAGGCAGCCAGGTATCAGTTGTATTTGTTCCTCCAGGGATAATGGACCCCTGTGCTTGCCCCACCCTGTCAAGTATGGATACCAGGCTTGTCATCCTAGCAATTTTATACTGTGAGGTGCTATGGGAATCTAATACATTTTAGTTAAACAATTCCAGGCCAACGTAAATCTCTGGTGCAAATATTAGATCTGAAGAGGAAGGAAGTTGGACTACCCCAGGTCCCAAATAATGCTGTAGAAGCACCCCCCCAAAATGAGAGGGAGAAAAACCAGTGAAAAACAGGAGGGGTGCTTTCTGTTCATCTCCAAGGTTAGCCAAACTACCACTGGAGGGACGGACGAAAGAACCGATGTTCAAGAAAGGTGTACGAAGAAAAAGGGGGTTGATGAAGTGATTAGGTAGGGGCCCAAACCTCAGTTAATAACAGAGATTGAGCCTTCCTTTTGGTGCTGCTCCTACCCTGTGGATTTTGAGAACATTTCTTTCTGTTCTTGCAGAGGCCAGACCCAAGTTCATTAACATTCTTAACAAGTGTAGAGTCTAAGAGTCTTCATTAGTGCCTGGCAAGGGGGATGATTCAGTGAGGTCGTGTGTTGTTGTTTTTTTAAAAAAATAACTCATCCATTAGAAACCTGGCCAAATTGAGTTAAATGTCAGCACTTGAGCAATAACACACTAATGGGGATTGGCGGGCAGGGAAGAAAAGAGGTATCTAAATGGATTTCTTGGCCAGACAACAATTCTTTTTTTAAAAAAAACAACAGCCTTCCACCTTGGTTTGTATTTTGTGCAATTGCTGTAATTACTAAATTAAGAAATGCCAGAGCATCAGATAACCACTGGAGACATTCTGCCAAGCAACAAGACACAGGGGATTTTGGGAGACCAAAGTGGGACCAAAATGTTCTGATGGGAATTCGGATTTCGAGACGGAGGCTTTGTTGCACGTTAGCTGGAGTCAAGGAGCCTCATGCTCAACAGAACGCACTTAGGCCACCTTAATTCCCTAACACCACCCTGAGAGCAGCCCTTTTCGTTTACCTCTGGATAAGCTTCTCTTCCAAAGGGAGGGGGGAAATCCACATCGCCCCATTTCACTTTGCAGATATAGTCAGCCGTTGCGTCGATCTTCGCAGCGAGGTCAAGAACATAAACGCCATCTGCGGTTACAACTTTGTTGGCGAGGGGAGAGGGGGAGACAGAAGGAGGAGGTCAGCATGAACCTACTAACAAGGACCAACAAATGGAAAAGCATCTAGTTTCAAGGTGTTGCCTAGGTAGGAAATGGTTCTCAATTTCATGGGGTCTTTCCCTGTTGAGTGCTGAACCAGATCCACCATCATAGCACAACCAGCACCTTCCAGTGGCTGGGGCACACTTCTGGAATAAATCTGGACGCAGAAAAGACAGGGGTGGCTAACATCTACCCAAGACCCACAGCCAGTCCACGCTGAACAAGGTCAACTCCATACATGGTCACTTTCTGTGATATTTATGTGCCAAAGTGCCTTTTAGCCTGCAGCAAACTACTTCTGACCATTATGAACATGGCTGCAGGCTGCTTCACATCGCAGGAGTACCCCAGAAAACAAAACAAAAAAAAGAAGCATCCAAAGACTCAGAACAAAACCTTTACTTAGAAAATAAACACAGTGGATCCTGAAGTATTTTTTAAAAATGTGTCTCCCTCAGGGCCTGAAAGAGGAGCTAGACTTTTCCCTTTTATCTTTACTGGGTGAAAGGCCAGTAACATTGCGTAACACACGAATAAGCCAACTTTCACTGAATAGAAATGTGCTCTCTTACAAATACCTCTCTTACAACTATCTCCTGAATGCATTAAATGTATAATAGTTTAATGATGATCTGTGGGTCGTCCCCCCTCCCTTTTCATGAAGACACCTGGGTCTGGTTATTAAGTATTTAGTTCTTTTAATCTGAGGGGTGGGTTTTCAGTGGCTTTTTTTATTTGTTTGCTTGTATATTTCAATTAAGGATGTTTTAATATTACGTGTTTTTTAATTGTGGGTTGATTTTATAGTTGCAAACCACTTGGAAGCCATATTGGCATATAAGCAGCATGTATATTTAACAACAACAAGAAGTGGCAGGCAAATTTGTCATCCCCACCCCCACCTCTGCTTCCTGCATATACCCACCACGGGCCAAAAGAAGCCCCTGGGAATTATACAGCTGGGGGAAGGGAAAGTCACACATCATGCAATACACCAACCATGCCTGCTACACGCAGGCAAGGATGCAGTGAATTTGCACAATATATCCCATGTCAAATAAAATTCCTAGATAAATAAAAATATTAAGTGATCCTCGGAAATAAAGGATGCTACATGTTCTGATCAAAGTGGATTTCTCAGGACCAGACTAGATGTGATGCTAAACATCATTGTTCTTCATCGTTCACCCTTTTGTTTATTTTAATTTATTTATTTTTAAAGCTGAGAGGGGACATGGTTGTTATTTTAAACTCACAAGGGAGGGAGAATGACGACAGTGCATTTTATATTGCATCTAGTTTGACCCTCGTTTCTGGAGGCTTGTGAGAACTGGACGTCAAAATTAATCTCTGGAAAGATTCGCTTGCACCAGCGCTCTCAAAGACTGATGGACACTTTCTACGCTCCCTGTTTGTGGAGGAGGCCTAATTTAAGTGACTCTGACAAGAACAAGTTCATGGAAATGCATTGCCTGTCTGCAGCGAGCGGCCCGTGCTCCATCTTCATTTTCTATTCTACCACACTTCGCCGTATAATTGAGAACTGCAGAATACAGAATGAATGAGATGTGGACATTTCACTGAAAACAACAGAGAGGAGTTACCTAGCGGATTGATTTCCAGGTACGTAAAATATAAGTCTTCGTAAAGATTGAAGAGGCCAGAGATGAAGCTCGCCAAGACACTATATAAAGAAGGCAGAAACACACACAAAATGGGAAAACAGACACAGACAAATTCATCAAGACCAAATGGGTGCACACCAAAGACACTCCACATTGGGCCTGTTATACAGCCATATCGTTAGTTCCTTCAGTCTGTCTGCCGTCAGTCCAGCTGAGGTTTCAGACGCCCAGGCCTGAATGAGTCAGACATTGGGACTGCGTCACCTGCCATCGCGATCCCTCCCTAAAGGCCATTTATTATCCGCCTGAAGACGACATTAAAAGGAAAGCAGGCTCCTTCAAAATGTCAGCAGGGCACCTCCATGTCGAGAAAATGATTTTTTAGTGTAAAAAGAAAAGAGGGGGGGGGAGAACCCAGCCGTTCACCACCACAGAAACAAAAAAAGGACAGGAGAAAAACAGAGGATGTTTTCTCTACCAACCATTGTGAGTACTAAGGATGCTTTTCTTAAAGACCACAGGTGGACTTCAGACAATTATGCTCGCCCTAGCAAGCAGCACTTCCCTATAGCGAGCTGCTGGCCTTCCTCTAGACTTCGAAGCCGCAGAGGCAGGTGAAGGGTTGTCCTGTGGGTTGCGCTGCAGTCCCTGCCACTGCCCCAGCTCCTATGCCGAGATGAAGGCTTGGGGCTGTTTGGTCAAGATGCCTAAAGAGCCTCTGCCATGCAGGGCCCAACAGGAAACCCTCCCTGGGCCGGCTTTTCTTGCTACAGCAAGGAACGCAGGCGGAGGAGAGCTGGGCACCGCTACCCAAAGTTGTTCAGGGCACCTTCAAGCATTGTTGTCCAGAAGGGTGCGTTCCCCTATCCACTGGTGTCTCCTATGGGAATGGCTGGTTGGAGGGGATCTTGTCCAGAGAGGGGCAGAGGGGGCGAAGCAAGTGGCGACTACAAGCTTTGGTGCAAGCTCGTAGGGCTGGCCTGCCCCAGCCACAGGTATACCCAGGCCTTGAGCGTGGAAGTCCTGCCTGACAGCTTCAGATGCTCGAGGAGGAACATAACTGAAATCTGATACAGTCATACCTTGGGTTGAAGTTGCTTCAGGTTGAGCATTTTCGGGTTGCGCCGAACGTTGTAACGGAACGTGTTACTTCCAGGTTTCACCACTCGCGCATGCGCAGATGCTCAAAATGACGTGACGCGCATGCGCAGAGGCAGCGAATTGCATGCACGAGCAGACGCGGGTCGCCATTCGGTTCAGGATGCAAATGGGGCTCCGGAACAGATCCCGTTCGCATCCAGAGGTACCACTGTACTGAAAAGCAGTTCCTTCCTGTCCCTTTAAACTAAAGCTGGCCCAGAAGCATTTTCCAAACCCTTCCCGGGAACCTCTGCCTACCATATACAATGGTACCCTGGTTTGCAACCATTTTGGATTACAACCACGTCAAACCCGGAAGTGCATGTCCCTTTTTTTGAATTACAACCCTTTTTTATTAAAGCCCCCCTCCCCTTTTTTTGGAGGCCCCATTGGCGAAAGTGCGGCTTGGGTTACAACCTGTTTTGGTTTACAACCGGACCTCCGGAACGGATTATGGTCATAAACCAGGGTACCACTGTAAAAGCAAAACAGAAGACACCTTTTGGATGACTTTGAAGCAAAGCTCTTCTCAGGAGTAGGGCTGGTTCTCAACACTGTGCTATATGAGCAGCTAAATACCGTGATGTGCTGATATACCACAACGCCTGGAATGTATCTTGCCCGCTTCTTGTTCCCCCAAGTTAGGGGAGGTAGAAACAGCAGCACGGATGCATCGCCCAGCCCTAGTGAGCGAGGCCAGATGCCTCCCCTGCTCTCGTGCAAACGAGGAGCGTCGGTCCTTCGTTAAACTGCTCAGATGGGGGATGGGAAGCCTTCCACCACCAACCCCAGCTGAGCAAGCCCCGATACTGCTCACGAGCAGCAAGGGGCTTCCTCAAGGGCACAGGCAGATGGAGTCCAAGAAGGTGCTCACCGAAACTTTCTCAGGATCTGCCTGCCTGAGCCTTTTCCATCCACAGGCAACTAGAGCTGGTGCGATCTGAACGCCATACCGGTTTCAGACAACTTATCAATATATCGCCCAGCTCTACTGGGGGGGGGGGGGGGAGTGGGGTACCTAGCCTGCAAGGTCATGTAAAACACGTCTGTCCATAACCCACAATTAACATTTTAAGATATGTATAAAAAGAGCAAGATTTCAGAATTACTCTCTCTTGTTCGGCGGGGCATGTGCCAGTAGATGCTTCTTGACACTGGGCTCATCCAACTTCTCGTCCACGCGCACCAGCAGCTTCTGAGCCTTCGTGTCAACATCCCCCACATCCACGCCGCCCTCGTGGTAGAACAGCACGTAGTCTCCCTCGCGGGCTGCGTAAATGCACACGTAGAATTCCTCCGCCTGTGGATTTGAGACACCGGGATGGTAAAGGTTCTACCAGACCAAAGAGCAGCAGAGCTTTTTGCGTTTTCGGAACCAAGGGAAGTACCGTATTTTTTGCTCTATAAGACTCACTTTTTCCCTCCTAAAAAGTAAGGGGAAATGTGTGTGCGTCTTATGGAGCGAATGCAGGCTGCACAGCTATCCCAGAAGCCAGAACAGCAAGAGGGATTGCTGCTTTCGCTGCACAGCGATCCCTCTTGTTCTGGCTTCTGAGATTCAGAATATTTTTTTTCTTGTTTTCCTCCTCCAAAAACTAGGTGCGTCTTATGGTCTGGTGCGTCTTATAGAGCGAAAAATACAGTATATGAAGGAGAACACGAGCAAGCTGAGAGCTTCCACTACCCCTCCCTGCAACATTGTTTGTTGCCTCGAGGTGAGGTTATCCAATTTCTCTGCCAAGGTTTTCAAAATTCTTTGGTTTGATTAATAAAAGCCACTCCGTGGGGAAAAGAGTCCTGGAGGAAAGGAGCTGCAACCTTTATGATGCAAGAATAAAGCTGTGCTCCCGCAATAACTGTTATCCGTGCAAATCTCCGCTTGCGCATACAAATAAAACTAACCTGTTTGTGTGGCACGAAAGGCTCTATCAAGAAGTTCTTTAGGATGCCCTTAGCTTTGGCAATCTGTGGAAAATGAGAAACAAACATACTCTGGATGAGAAGCCCCATCCAAATATCGAAAACAAAAGGTATTATTCACCCCTGCATTATGAAGTGCTACTTTCTCACAAAATTATTATTATTTCCCTGCCCCTCACCCTAAGTTCCCAGGGTGGGTTACCACATTTAGGCACAATACCAAAAACAGTTTAAAATAACTTTAAATTACATAAATAAGGGGGTCTTAAAAAGATGCACCTCAAAGGTAAAGAGGTGTGTTTTCAGCATTCACCAGAAGCTATATTAATAAAGGTGCCTCAGTTCCACAACTTAGTGGGCTGCCACGGAAAATGCCTTCTTTTAAGGTCATAAATTAATCTCGCCGCTTTTTATTTGCTTCATTAATATCCTGCCCGTCCTCAAAAGGAAGCTTATTGCAGCGTTTCATCTTGACAACAGCTCGGTTAAGTAGGTGGGGAAGAAATAATGGCAACACTCACTGTGGTTTCATGTCCGAGACGCGGCTTCAGCCAGGCCTTCACCTGTTCCAGGTCAAGATTCACCCCCACCAAGCCAAGTTTGCCGCGCCGTTTTATCAGCTGGTCAGGCTTCACCACGAGACGCTGGGATTTGGAAAAAAGGGAAACCAAAAGTGGAAAACTAGCCTTACAGGTGATAAGTGAAAAACTTGCAAACAACTTGCCAGTTTCCGAGAAGGGTGAGGCCTAGTTTAGGCGCTTGTAGGCTCTCCATGCAAAGAGGTCACATAGCAGAAATAACAAAGAAACCGGCACAGCTAAGATCATAGATAAGTGTTGCTTCCTGGAAGCAATCTGTGCACATTTTTAGCACAAGAAAGCAGACACAACTGTGCAGGCATTGCTCTCTTCTCATGGCTTAATAATAATAATAATAATTTTATTTATACCCCACCCTCCCCAGCCAGAACCGGGCTCAGGGCGGCTAACACCAGTAAAATTACAATAAAAACATAATGGGGGGGGGGAACCAATTTAAAATACGGATTAAAATACAATTTAAAATGCAGCCTCATTCTAATAGTAGCCCATAAATCAAAACCGTAAGGGGAGGGAAACATAAGGGTCAGACTGAGTCCACACCAAAGGCCAGGCGGAACAGCTCTGTCTTGCAGGCCTTGTGGAAAGATGTCAAGTCCCGCAGGGCCCTAGTCTCTTGTGACAGAGCTTTCCGCCAAGTCGGGGCCAGTACTGAAAAGGCCCTGGCCCTCGTTGAGACCAATCTAACCACCTTGCGACCTAGGACCTCCAAAGTGTTGTCACTAGTGGACCTTGAGGTCCTCCGCGGGGCATACCAGGAGAGGTGGTCCCATAGGTACGAGGGTCCTGGGCCGCATAGGGCTAGGACAGTTGGCTGACAAAATATTCAAAAATCATTCCTTCTTTTTTAAATTAGAAAGAGGACAAAACTATTGCGATCATCGGCAGCTTCGATTCCTTACCCTAGTTACAGAAACAAATCAAGTTAGCTGTTAATATTAACACGTTAACAAGCCTGGATAGCTCAGTTGGTTAGAGCAGGCATCCCCAAAGTCGGCCCTCCAGATGTTTTTTGGGACTACAATTCCCATCATCCTTGACCACTGGTCCTGTTATCTAGGGATGATGGGAGTTGTAGTCCCAAAACATCTGGAGGGCTGAGTTTGGGGGTGCCTGGGTTAGAGCGTGGTGCTGATAACGCCATGGTTGCAGGTTTGATCCCTTTATTATGGGGCAGCTGCATATTCCTTCATATTGGAGACTAGATGATCCTCTGGCTCCCTTCTAACTCTACAATTCTATGATTCACAGTATTTGACCAGTCAGCTGACAAGTGTGGCCAGTTGCATGTTTGGGGTGCAAACCTTAACTGGCACAGAATCTTAGGTCCTCTGTGTCACCTTGGGAAGTTTTAGGGCCTCGCCCCAGTTTTTAACTGTGCAAGGAGACAGCCTGTCCCCAGTTCCTTTCTATAGCTTGATCTCCTGGCTGCCATCCAGTTTAATCACATTTAGCCAAACACAGATCTGCCACACAGTCTCATTTTTCTCTCTGATGGAAGGCAGCTGTACTGCTGGCTAATTAAATACCCTGCACTTAGTTATGTGAGTCAGTGGCTGGCATGCCTCAGCGAGGAGAATATAGTTTTCCCGTGAGCTTTGCCGGAAGGCAGCAAGGGCTCCGGGTGGCTTTCTCAATTAATTCAAGGATTAATAGGATCCTCAAAGCAAGAGCTGGAATAAATATTTTTGGATCCTTACACGCTGGCATGAGTGTTTCGGCTTGCGGTTATGTTAGGGCTCCCCTGTGGTGAGTGGAATTACTTACAGCTGACCAGACAGGGAAGTGGAACAAGTACCAATGCAATTGAGGGGAGGCAATTTAAGATAGTTAAAGCTATGGTTTTCCCAGTACAGCGGTACCTCGGGTTACATACGCTTCAGGTTACAGACTCCGCTAACCCAGAAATAGTACCTCGGGTTAAGAACTTTGCTTCAGGATGAGAACAGAAATCGTGCTCCGGCGGTGCAGCGGCAGTGGGAGGCCCCATTAGCTAAAGTGGTGCTTCAGGTTAAGAACAGTTTCAGATTAAGAACGGACCTCTGGAACGAATTAAGTACTTAACCCGAGGTACGCGGGTGGCGCTGTGGGTAAAAGCCTCAGCGCCTAGGGCTTGCCGATCGAAAGGTCGGCGGTTCGAATCCCCGCGGCGGGGTGCGCTCCCGCTGCTCGGTCCCAGCGCCTGCCAACCTAGCAGTTCGAAAGCACCCCTGGGTGCAAGTAGATAAATAGGTACCGCTTACCAGCGGGAAGGTAAACGGCGTTCCGTGTGCTGCGCTGGCTCGCCAGATGCAGCTTTGTCACGCTGGCCACGTGACCCGGAAGTGTCTCCGGACAGCGCTGGCCCACGGCCGATAGAGTGAGATGGGCGCACAAACCCCAGAGTCTGTCAAGACTGGCCCGTTCGGGCAGGGGTACCTTTACCTTTACCTTTACCTTTACCACTGTAGTAATGTATGGAAGTGAGAGATGGACCATAAAGAAGGCTGATCGCCGAAGAACTGATGCTTTTCAATTATGGTGCTGGAGGAGACTCTTGAGAGTCCCATGGACTGCAAGGAGATCAAACCTATCCATTCTGAAGGAAATCAGCCCTGAGTGCTACCTAGAAGGATAGATCCTGAAGCTGAGGCTCCAATACTCTGGCCACCTCATGAGAAGAGAAGACTCCCTGGAAAAGACCCTGATGTTGGGAAAGAAGCGAGGCTACAGGGAACCAGACAGAGGGCCTTCTCGGTAGTGGAGCCTGCCCTGTGGAACGCCCTTCCAGCAGATGTCAAGGCAATAAACAACTATTTTACTTTTAAAAGACAACTGTTTAGGGAAGTTTTTAACGTCTGATGCTGTATTGTTTTTAATATTCAGTTGGAAGCCGCCCAGAGTGGATGGGGAAACCCAGCCAGATGGGCGGGGTATAAATAATAAATTACTATTGTTATTATTATTATTATTATTATCTTAATCTTTTATAACCGAGACCCTAAGAAACCAAGGGTCTATTTCAGCACGAAGGCAAGCATGACGAATGCCAGCACATAGTGGGACCAACGCTTCTTGCCCATGGGCAAAAGGTTTAGCCTGTTTTGGAGAGCTCCTCCTCCTCAAACACGTTAGAGTGGATGGTGTCCTTTATGTAAGCATTCCCGATGCCCATGAACTTTCAGCTGCGTACATTCCATTGTCTGCACAACAAGGAGGCTTAAAAGCATTTTGTTCTGGGCTTGTATAACTTCTTTTTTGCTTTGTGGGGTGGTGGGGAACAACAACTACAGCCGGTTCTGCTCACCTCAGTCAAGAGCCAGGGGTGATCTTGGATTAGCCGATCCCAGTCGGTATCAGGAGTCACTCTGGCATATCTGAAGCGGTTCTGGATGGCTGAGGACGTGCAGATATATTTGTACAAGAATTCCTTGCCCGTCTGCTCCGAAATTGCTTTGGCGGACATGGCTACCTAATGCAAACGTTAAAAAAAAAGGATACACCCAGGTCAGTGATTTAAAAAGGTTTTGATGAAAAATGTAAATCCTAGAATGTAATTTAATACGGCCTTCGATCTGGAGGTGCTGCTTCTCCAGCACAGTCCCAAATGGTAGTCACAAGACAATATTCCTAATGGGCAGTACCACTTGAAATGCGGGGGGGGGGGGGACGACACAGAATAAATGGATGCTCCCCTTTGTAAAACAAACTGGGAGTGCTGGTGGCACATAAGAGCTTCTGTCCTCCAAGGCAGAAGTGACTACCTTTTTTCCAAATTCAAGGTCACACCCACACCTTAAAGCACATGGGCTTCCCCAAAGAATCCTGGGTACTGCAGTTTATCCCTTACTGAGTCTTAATTCCCAACGATCTTAATAAACTACAATTCCCAGGATTCTTTGGGGGAAAGCCATGTAATTTAAATGTATAGTGCAAATGTTACCCAGACTGAATTTTCACTGTGGTTTTTTGGCTTTTGGTGAGTCCACTCTGTGCCAATAACCAAGTCGAGACCAAATAAAGCTTTCCAAAAAGAATACGGAAGTTCAAAAGCATTTGACCGTGCTCTCAACCCATTAGTCCCAGAAAAGTACAAATATGTATAATATTTTGAACTTGTCTTCCGGGGAAGGAATTTATTTTTAAAAAGGCATTAACAAAACCACTCACCAGGGTTACTATGGTGACAGGGTCGCCCCTGCTCCAGCAGATGAATTAGGTAATAGTGGGGTTTTTTGTTTTACTATTGCCTATTATTATTAGCCCAAATTCAAAAGGAGATAGATGAAGTCAAGGCAGTTACTTCTGTTCAAGTGATTGTCCCTATGATAACTGGAGCAAGCAGAGAACCCAGATTAAAGCAGGGTTGAGGGAATAAAGGAAAGAGCTTAATAATCACTTTTGATCTACAACCTTTGAAGTCTCTAAGAAATGTTGGGAGATAGCGGGGAAGCGAGGAACTTTAAAAAAGCAAAAAGTAAAGGTGTGAGGAGGCTGGGTACTTCTTTCCCTTTCTTTGATTTGGTTCCTACTTCAGACAATGGGTTTTAACTGGCAACGCTTCTTTGCGATATGGTTTGCTAAAAGTTATGCTGTCACGGCCAGATCCCATTGTTGCATAATCAAAGCCGAATCCTGAAACACCTCAGCCGGCGGGTCTTCATCACAAGACTGGATTCCCAAGCAATTGTGTGGTACTCAAACCCACAGCCTTTGGAAACAGAAAGGGAGCCCATTGGAGGAACTGTATTTAAGTTGCCTGGGAGTCCAGTGTGCTGACCTTTGTGACAAAGAGCCAAACTCAAGAGTTTTTTAATGGATGCTGAAACAAACCTCTAATCCAGGGGTCAGCAAACTTTTTCAGCAGGGGGGCGGTCCACTGTCCCTCAGACCTTGTGGGGGGCCGGACTATATTTTTTGGGGAGGGAATGAATGAATTCCTATGCCCCACAAGTAACCCAGAGATGCATTTTAAATAAAAGGACACTTTCTACTCATGTAAAAACACGCTGATTCCCAGTCCATCCGCAGGCCAGATTTATAAGGCGATTGGGCCAGATCCGGCCCCTGGGGCTTAGTTTGCCTACCCATGCTCTAATCCACTGCCACTCCCACTCAAAATACGGAGAAGGAGACCTCATTTAGACAATTCTGTACTTTAGGCTATTCCTTCATAGCAAATCAGATGCTGTTACCAATCTTATCTCTAACATCCAGGTTTACTTGTTTTACAAGAGGTAGAAAATACTCTCCTTTCAGGCAAACATTTTTGTAAATGGTAGGTTTTAGGGAAAGGAGTGATCCCCTCCCATGAGATCTCCACTTTCCCATTGCTCCGTGAAACATGTTTTGCAAATTAGTACCTTCCTTGAGAATGTGGATGGACTGGTGGGGGGCAGGGGGACAAGATACCTTGCAAAATAAATCTGGCGAAAGGAATGAATTCTGCAGATACTCCTCCTTCACATTTAAAGGCAGCTACAGCCTTCACCATGGGTAGGCAAACGAAGGGCCAGGGACCGGATCCGGCCCAATCGCCTTCTAAATCCGGCCCACAGACAGTCTGGGAATCAGCATGTTATTACATGAGTAGAATGTGTCCTTTTATTTAAAATGCATCTCTGGGTTATTTGTGGGGCATAGGAATTCATTCATATTTTCCCCCCAAATATAGTCCGGCCCCCCACAAGGTCTGAGGGACAGTGGACCAGCCCCCTGCTGAAAAAGTTGGCTGACCCCTGGCCTTCACATTTCTGTATCACCCGTCATCCCAAACATCCGAGGCCGTGTATAATTCTACAGTGGTACCTCAGGTTAAGAACTTAATTCGTTCCGGAGGTCCGTTCTTAACCTGAAACTGTTCTTAACCTGAAGCATCACTTTAGCTAATGGGGCCTCCTGCTGCTGCCGTGCCGCCGGAGCACGATTTCTGTTCTCATCCTGAAGCAAAGTTCTTAACCCGAGGTACTATTTCTGGGTTAGCAGAGTCTGTAACTTGAAGCGTCTGTAACCCGAGGTACCACTGAACTAACTAGAAGCAAATTTTAAGAGACAAAGGCATCCACCAAAAGTTCTCTCCTTTCCATTTTCAAGCCTGAAGACATCACAATCTCAGCAGTACAGGAGAGCATTAAGGACACAATTAGGCACAAAGCAATCAGGCTGATGAGGGTGCTGATTGAAGAGCCTTTATCAACAGAGAAAGTTGGAGGATGCTGGGGAGGGGAAAAAAGAAACTGAAGAGACCGGCAGGGCGCTTTTGTGAAAGTGTTGTTTCGATTTGCTTTTTCCATCCTTTCGAGGAAGAAAAACAATTGGACCACCAGAGAATTCCTAGCTGCGCTGTGAGAAATTAAATAATTCAAGATGCCTATAATTCCAAACCCCCATCCTGTTGGATCTCTGCAGAGAAAGGCTTGCTTGCATCGTAATTCTCCTCTAAACAGGCAGCAAGCTCAGAATAATACACGTAGAATAATAGCAAGAAGGCTCCATTGGAAAGGCAAGGAAATTATTAAGTTTTTCACACTGCAGGAGAAACCTTTCGCAGTGCATGAAAGCAAAGTGTCCCCTGGCCACCAGAAGTTGGGAATCACCTGGTAGAGCTTTCTTGGCAGAGTTGTTTTCTTGGATGATAAATCCGAGAAATCTCGCAATTTAACATGCCCAGACAAACCCAATGAAGGCTGTCAATTGCTTATGCATGTAACCGGCGACAGATAATCAATTATCTTTGCTCCAAGGGAAGACAGTGTGTACACACACAAAGACAGCTTTGGATCTCAGAGCACAGACTTGTAAATGGGGAGAATAAAGAAATGATAGACTTCTCTCAACAGTGAGAACATGAGAAAATAGGATCCTGCTCACCCCTTGCTCAGTTAACGGACGACTGTTATGCTGAACAGCATGCAATATGACTTGAAGGAGGCAGACCGACAAGGACACACAGTATTTTAATTCACAGACAGCAGAAAGGCAGAAATCAGACCAACTCTTCCTTCCCTGCCTTTGAGATCAGCTATGGACACCCAGCCACTAATGTACCAGGCCAGTGCAGTTAAAAGGAGAGAGATCACGAGTCAGACATCCTCAAGCTACATCTTTCCTTTGCTGTCAAAGGCGCTGCTGGAGAGTCACTTCCACAGCACCTAGGCCACCAAGCTAGCTGAAAAGTCAACACAGCCACGAACGGTCCTGCTATCCTTCCCTTTCTTAAATGGGACATCCACACATGGACACATCCAGCATCCCTAGTCACACTGAGCTCTCTGCTGAAAGCCACAGTTGCACTCTCTCAACAGCACCCAAATGTGGCAGGGAGAACCGTCAAAGCACTTGTCTCTCCAACAGGCCCAGGGCCAGCTTTTGCATGGATGCATTTTGGAGCCACAACTAAAAGAAACCCCATCAAGATGCCAGGATGAAAACAGACCAAAGCACACGAAGCAAATCCACCCTTAACTGAGCATTTAAGATAAAGGCTGGCGTTGTATTGTTATTCCAAAAGGAGCCCAGAATAAACCCACAATAAGCATGCATTTACAGAAGCCCCATTAGGGGATTTAAAGATCATGAGTTTGGGGGCAGAAGAGATGGAGACATTAGAAGTGGGAGGCTGGTGTGCACACGGGTCCTACACATTGTGTCCTCACACATTCTTTGAACACCTGAACAGGGCTAGAGAGTCCTTAAGATTTCTAAAAGAGTTCCAAGATACTGCCTGCCCCCCAGCCAACGGCTGCCATCTTTTTCTGGCAGCTAAAGGTTCCCCACACCCAGTGATGGCCAAACTTGGCCCTCCAGCTGTTTTGGGACTACAACTCCCATCATCCCTTGCTAACAGGACCAGTGGTCAGGGATGATGGGAACTGTAGTCCCAGAACAGCTGAAGGGCCAAGTTTGGTCATCACTGCCCACACCAAAAGTACAGCATTTTCCCAAACACCATAGTGCCAAGCAGAGAAAGACTGTGTTGGTGAGGTTTCTGTCTGCCATGAACCTGCTAAAGACACAGAAGACCTCTGTGCAACTCTCAAACATTTGCATCTACCCATAGCACTCGGCATCCCAATGTCTGGCAGTAGAGGAACACTTTTCTCTGAATTAAAGGTGATGGTAAAGGGGTAAAGGGACCCCTGACCATTAGGTCCAGTTGTGGCCGACTCTGGGGTTGCGACGCTCATCTCGCTTTATTGGCCGAGGGAGTCGGCGTACAGCTTCCGGGTCATGTGGCCAGCATGACTAAGCCGCTTCTGGAAAGCCAGAGCAGCGCAGGGAAATACCGTTTACCTTCCCGCCAGAGTGGTACCTATTTATCTACTTGCCCTTTGACGTGCTTTTCAACTGTTAGGTTGGCAGGAGCAGGGACCGAGCAACGGGAGCTCACCCCGTCACGGGGATTCAAACCGCCGACCTTCTGATCAGCAAGTCCTAGGCTCTGTGGTTTAACCCACAGCGCCACCCGTGTCCCAATAAAAGGTGATGGTACGCTTCACTAAAAACAGCAACTTTACTCTTAGGCTGTGCACAGAACATGCCGTACATTTAAAGCATGTTTCCCCTGCCACTCAAAAATGGGAACTGTAGTTTGTTATGGGTGCTGGGAATTCCAATGGGAGTCAACTATAACTCCCAGGGTTCTTGGGAGGGGTTGAGCTTCAAATGATGGGCACACAGCCTTAGAAGGTGAAAGAAAGAGAACTACCTGCCCTTAGGGAAGCTCACCTCCTGTCTCTCAGCACACATCACTTTTCTGTCTGTGCCTCCTCTGAGGGCAGTCAATTCTGCTGCATCTCTGAACTGAAGGTGTGTCTGATTTCTTCAGACCCAAGAGCCATGCCCCCATCATTTCACTCCTCCCCACTCCTGCTTTGGGTACAACCCACCTTTTGCCAGGGTAGGGAGAGAATGAATTGCACCCAGTTCCCTATTCTGGAAGACCTCCACCCACCACAAACACTTGCTACTTCTCATGGCGCTAAAAGAGACACAAGTCTCCATTTCATTTTCAGGAGTAGGCATGAAAAACTTGCAAAGGATTCGTTTCCCCCCAGGAATGTTGCAAGAGACCTGCTTCTCAAAGGTCTTCTGTGAACAGAGGTTACATCAATCTTCCAGACGCTGTTGTCAAATAGCGCTACGAATCTGACAGAAAAGGGCAGGGGAGCATGACAGGAAGAAGGGAGATCGGAGCAGTTCCAAAAAGCGTGACAAGGCAAGCAATTTCATACAAAGAACTCCAAGGACTGACCGCTTTCCCCTCTAACTCCTACGCTGAATGGGGGCCACACAGACCCCCAACCAAGGGGCCCTAACCAAAGATTACCCTTCTCGGGCAAGGTTCCCAAATATCAGAAACTGCTTTGGTCACCCTATATGATGACCCTATATGATTTTCATGTCAGGACAGAGACAGGAAAAATGTGTCCCTGTTAACTCTCCTCAACTTCTCAGCGGCTTCTGAGACCATCAGTTGTAGTATCCTTCTGAAACGGCTGTCCAATTTAGGGGTGGCACTGCCCTGCAGTAGTTCTGGTCCAATTTGGACGGTCGTTTCCAGAAGGTGATGTTTGGGCAGTGCTTTTCAGTCCTGTGGAGATGTCAAGGTGGGGTTCCTCAGGGTTCAACGTTATCCCCTGTGCTGTTCAACATCTACATGAAACCACTGAGTGGGATCATCCAGAGTTTTGGAATATGTCGTCAGCGTGCCACACAGCTCTGCTTCTGCTTTACATCTTCAGGTGTGTCTGAAGGTGCGCCTCGGTAATGGACTGGATGAGAGCGAACAAACTGAAGCCCAGCCCAAATAATATTGAGACACTGCCAATGGACAGTTCCCTAGACCAGATGGATGGGCGGTTGCTTGCTCATGATGGAGTTACACTCCCTCTGAAGGAGCAGGTACTGGATCCCTGGGGACCCTTCTGGATCCCTTGCCGTCACTCGAGTTGCCTTAGTAGCACAACATGTCTGCCCTCAGCTTTGGCTTCTGAGATTTTCCATGTCCCTACATCATGGGTAGGCAAACTAAGGCCCGAGGCCCGGATCAGGCCCAATCGCCTTTTAAATCTGGCCCATCGACGGTCCAGGAATCAGTATTTTTACATGAGTAGAATGTGTCCTTTTATTTAAAATGCATCTCTGGGTTATTTGTGGGGCATAGGAATTCGTTGATTTCCACCACCACCCCCCAAAAAAAATATAGTCCGGCTCCCCACAAGGTCTGAGGGACAGTGGACCGGCCCCCTGCTGAAAAAGTTTGATGACCCATGCCCTACACTCTTTGGTTACCAGCACAGGATCTTAAAATGTGTACAAGGAGCTTTCACAAAAGTATTTCTTTTACGTTTATAATTTTTATGAAAATTTCTGTTTTACAATTTAGAATATTCGTTTCAGCAACCTTAGAATGTCAATGACTTCCCTTCTTCTCTTTCCATGGTTCATTTCGCCTATCATAAATCCCTGCATATTTTACATAAACCAAAACATTCAGTATTCCATTATTACATTCATCAAAACTTTGTACACTGTTTAATATATCTTAATGCTGCCAACGTTTTCAAGTGTACACAATCCCCCCCCCATATATTCAATAAACATTTTCCAATCTTCTTCAAATGTTTGTTCTTCTTGTTCCCTTATTCCAGGCTTCCTCAACCTCGGCCCTCCAGATGTTTTTGGCCTACAACTCCCATGATCCTAGCTAGCAGGACCAGTGGTCCGGGATGCTGGGAATTGTAGTCTCAAAACATCTGGAGGCCCGAGGTTGAGGAAGCCTGTGACTTATTCTGTATGTTAGGTCTGCAAGCTGCACATATTCCATCAGCTTAAGTTGCCATTCTTCTTTGGTTGGGACCTCGCTCATTTTCCATCTTTGGGCTAACAAAACCTGGGCCGCAGTAGTAGCATACATAAATAAGCTTTTTTAAACACCTGGGAATTTCAGTCTGAATTAACCCCAACAAAAAGGATTCTGGATTGTTTTGGAAAAGTACTTTTAAACATTTTTTCCCCCAACTCATTATGAAGTATTTCCCAGCACCCTTTTACAGGTTGCCACATTTCAGTTGCTTTCACAAAAGTCTTCATGCAAAACAGCCGTCTCAGTGTCTGCTTTTGCTGAGTAAACAAAGCGTTGCTGTTGGCCTTGCACCTGCCATTTGCTTTTCTGTCTGCCTCTGACCAAATCTGTAACATTAATATGCGCCATCACTCCACAACAGCTTCCCCACTGGCATCCATCAAAACGGAGAACTTTTTCCTTTGGGGGGGAGGGGAGGGGGTTTGTAGAGAAGCGCAAACAGAAAACGTTCTAAGAGCAGATAAATAAAATGGAGGCACCGCTAGCAAAACACTTACGTGAGCTAAGTCATACAGGGGAGAGATGTTCAGTTTAGGTTCCCTGAAAGTGGGTCCAGGAATGACCATGCACTTCTATGGATTAAATGGGAAATGGACTGGAGGAATTGCTATCGTCCTCCTGCTTTCATAAATTAACATGCATCGTCACTCTGGGGCAATCTCACCACTGGTGCTCAGCATACAATAAGGTTTTATTTTTAAAAGAAATAAAAAACCCAAATTAAAGCAAGAAGACAAAATGCCACATCAACCATAAATATTCAAAGCCTTCCTCAAGTAGCTGTCAAATGCACAGGAAGGACTCCGTATCCTTGTTCTGCTTGCCTGATCTCAGGCAGAACAGCTGCCATTCTCAACGGGGGTTTCGACTCCACAAAAAGGTGTAACAGCTGGCAAGTTGCCTTGTGCTAACAGACAGGAGGCCAGCTCAGCCAAAGCGTGGCTACGTCAGCAGTTGAGCTTCCTCCGTCACTTTTGCCCCTCTGCAAATACTGGGAACAGGATCTTGGCTTGCAAAAGGATTGGAATATTAAATATTGCCCAATACCTAATTGCCAAAACATTCCTTTCCCCGATGCAATTGAACATTTTCTCCCTAACAAACAAGGCAAGCCTTACAATAACCCAGGGGTCTGCAACCTTTAAGACAAAAAGAGCCACTTGGACTCGTTTCCGAAGAAAAAAAAACCTGGGAGCCGCAAAACCGGGAAGGTGATGTCGGGACGGTGCATGACTAACGCACGCACCGCCCCCATGCGACGTCACAGCCAGTACAGCGCCTGCCACAGTGGGGAGTGTCGGGGCACACAATGCGCCTCCTCCCCTCGCTAGTATCCGCCCCGGAGCCGCGGCAAAGGTGTAAAAGAGCCACATGCGGCTCCGGAGCCGCAGGTTGCAGACCCCTGCAATAACCTTTCCTAGGCCCTACAGGTAGAGACAATCAGCAGGTATAAGCCAGGTTTAGAAACAGTGTTAGGAACTCAAGATATACTGTATAAGTTAGGCGCCAAATGGATCCTTAAACCATGGTTACAGTCGCCCAAACGGAATGTCTGGTTGCCATCTTGGGGCTAGATGGCTCTCAAGTCTTGGATTTTCAAACGATGAACTGGCTGTGATTGATTATCAGTTCAACACCTGGCTGGTTCAAAAGACAACCTTGAGCTAAGTTAAGAGCTTGGAGAACTTAAAGAAGACAAGTCACTTGATCCCATTCCAACCTATTTTTCTTAATGGTGATACAGGCCATTCATAATGTAGGGCAGTGGGGTAGGGTAAATGAAGACAAACAACAACGATTAACTATAACGTTGTTCCCTGCTCAGGCTGCACAGAAAAAAGCATTTTTGTTCCTGAAATTCATTCTGACTGTGCAGATAAAACGTAACTGATAGAATTCTACAGGATGTGTGTGTGGAAACAGTCAAGATCCAATGATTCCCAGGCATGCACCTCCAGATAGTGGAGATGTCGGGCACTATCCTGGAGCCCATGCATATTCACTTAGTTGCAAGGGGCCAATAGCCAAGTGCAAAAGGCACCCGGCTAATTTTGAACAAGGGACACGGGTGGCGCTGTGGTCTAAACCACAGAGACTAGGGCTTGCCGATCAGAAGGTCGGCGGTTCGAATCCCCGTGACGGGGTGAGCTCCCGTTGCTCAGTCCCTGCTCCTGCCAACCTAGCAGTTCGAAAGCACATCAAAGTGCAAGTAGATAAATAGGTACCACTGTGGTGGGAAGGTAAATGGCATTTCCGTGCACTGCTCTGGTTCGCCAGAAGCAGCTTAGTCATGCTGGCCACATGACCCAGAAGCTGTACGCCGGCTCCCTTGGCCAATAAAGCGAGATGAGCGCCGCAACCCCAGAGTCGTCCGCGACTGGACCTAACCATCAGGGGTCCTTTTACCTTTTAAATTTGAACACTGATAGCCCCCCATATGCTGCCAAACTAAATGGTTAGTCAACCATTGCAGAACCTCCAATAAGCTCCTAAAGCTGTAATTCTATACTCACTTACCTGGGAGTAAATCCCATTGAAGCCAACAAGACTTACTTCTAGGTAAACATGTACAGGATTGCCTGGCAAGGAACCACTAAGCGCCTGGGAATATAGCTTGAAAACCGCTATTCTAGATCAGTGCCCATTTTACCTGATTGATGTAAGAGTTCCATCACACTAAAAAGCTTGCAAGGTCTTTAAAATTATTGTTTGGACCAATAAATAATAAAAATCATGACAAATACTACGTTGTTTCTAGACTTACTGATGCATCTTGTAGTGCGGACTGATAATAAAAGGCAGGTAGGCACCTGCTTCATCCCAAATGCCTGATTCATCCCAAAGTCCTGGACAGATAACAGTAAATTTAATACACAAAAAGCAGGAGTGTCTTAAGAATTCTGGTTAAAGCACAGAAAATAATGCAAATGTTAAGAACGGCTCCATCCTCTACTGCCTTCACTCACAGTTCCCCCAACATCTATACCATAATGACCACCACCCAGCCGACCAAAACGGAAACACCCCCGTAAGAAACTAACCAGTTGTATTCAACAAGCTTGAGTCTGCGGTAACAGTTTAGCCAACACTTAGGAAGAAGGACAACACAGCTAACCTCAATTCCTATTCACTGTCTCCTGTATACAGATAAGGAGAGCAAAGCAAGAGATTAAGTGTCCATTGTTGCCCAAGACAAAGAAAGCATCAGACTTGGTATTCAGGAAGACTTTGTGTCTGTAATGTAAGAGCGCTGCACCCATAAGAAGGGCCCTGTTGCATCAGACCAAAAGCTCAGAGCATGAGGCTGATAATATCAAGGTTGCAGGTTCAATCCCCATAAGAGACAGCTGCATATTCCTGCATTGCAGGGGGTTGGACTCTATGGTTCTACGATCCTGTTCTCACGGCCTATGGAAAGCCCGCAATGAGGGCATGAGGACTAAAGCATTTTCCCCAGCAACTGGTCTTCAGACGAGACAGTCCATAGCCATTGCAAGGGATCAGATATGAACCGATGCACAGGGCTCAATGCCCTAGCACCGATTAGCTATCCACACTGGTTCCTAACAGAACTCGCAGGGAAAGAAATGTCGAAGTCCTTCTTCTTCTCTACCACCTAATCCCTTGACCTTAATTCTCCCATTGGACAATTGGGGCGAAAGCACTGAAATGACACTGACCAAGCTGCTTAAGAATCATAGAGTTGGAAGAGACCACAAGGGCCATCGAGTCCAACCCCCTGCCAAGCAGGAAACACCATCAGAGCACTCCTGACATATGGTTGTCAAGCCTCTGCTTAAAGACCTCCAAAGTAGGAGACTCCACCACACTCCTTGGCAGCAAATTCCACTGTCGAACAGCTCTTACTGTCAGGAAGTTCTTCCTAATGTTTAGGTGGAATCTTCTTTCTTGTAGTTTGGATCCATTGCTCCGTGTCCGCTTCTCTGGAGCAGCAGAAAACAACCTTTCTCCCTCCTCTATATGACATCCTTTTATATATTTGAACATGGCTATCATATCACCCCTTAACCTCCTCTTCTCCAGGCTAAGAAGCACAACAGATCACCACTGTTACACCAAATGTTACGCCATCGGACTGCAGAAGTATCCAGGTTTTTTAAAAACTGTAATTTCTACAAGCGTGTGCCACCTTCAGAAGGCAGGCAAACCGCAGACAGGGCTATGCAGCCCAGCCAACCCAAGTAATCTGCCCTCTTTGCTTTGTAAAGGAAGTTCAATGGGTACTTAACAGACAGGTCTCGTTCTGGATTAGCGGAGGATAGTGGGTGGAAAGGTGCCAGCCAAGGCACAAAAACACTGATCAAGATCAGCTTTCCCCATTATTCACTCTGATTTATTAAAGAAGCCAACGCATGGCTTCAAGCAGGCCGAGTCTGTCATTTTTGTGCTTTCGTAACACAGGTCATACCTGAAATCTATGGTTGCAATCTGTCTTTGGTTGGAGTCAGTTAAAGATGGCATGGGGCGAGGGAGAGGGAAACCAGCAAACCATGGATTTCAGTGGAGCCTGCCTATATTCTTATTTTCCCCCCCCATTTTTAAATAACACACATGTGTAAAGAGCTGCTCAGTTGCACAGTTAAAATCCCTCATATCTGCATGGATACCACGAACCTGTGAGTTAAAAGTGCATCTTTCATCTTGCTTACAACTAAGCTAAGAAAACTAAGCAGCACTTTGGGTTTGTGGGCTCTGACTGGAACCAGTATCAGGCAGATTGTCTCAGAGCACGTTTTGTGCTTTTAAAAAAATGGTGGTGGGAAGGTATCGTTTATATAAAGTCTCACGCTTTTAACACCGGAATAGTCCCTCCAAACATCTCTATGGTCTGAAAACTGGAGCATTTAAATCAGAAGCTGGGATCCTGCAGTTCTCCAGATATTGCTGGGTTCCCAACTTCCATCAGCCCCAGCTAACATGGCCAATGGTCATGGATGATGGGAGTTGTAGTCCAACAACATGAGGGAACCAGGGTCCCAGCCTCTGATTTGAATGAAACAGAGCATCTCTGAAAGCTCCCAATTCGCTGCTTAAAAGAAGGCCAAAACTGCACACTTACAAAAAAGTCTGGGTTGCAGTGTCAGACTTCATAACCTCATGGTTCCCTCCGGCCCCATCACTGGCTTGCTTTGGCATATGGGAAGATCAGACAAAAGTGGTGGGTCTCAGTGGACCCAAACCCTGCATTTTTTACATGTCTCCTGACCTACCCCCCACCCATTTTGAAAATATTTTAACCTTGCTTATAAGGCAGTTGGGCATCCTCCAAAGCAGCATGCTGGTAAGACTCCCCCACCCCCACCCCAGCCAGCTACCAACTTAACTTGTCCAGAAGCTCCTGTACAAATAAATTAGCACTTGCAAATGTGTGTCAGCAGCCTGGGCTTAAGCACTTAGCAAAAATCCTAGTGCCCCTTTGTTTCTACAACTACAAAACCTACCCACACACTTTAGTCCAGAACACCCTTCAAAGAACTCCCAATATCATTAATTATACACTCCAGTCCTCTTTCTACAGTAAAAGAAAACAATTCACTGTTCGACTCACAGATGTGAAATACTGATTATATACCAAAAGAGTACCCAGACTTCTATAGAATAATGTTTTGACCAGCAGAGTTATCAGCTGTTTTTCTTGATTTCCCAGGTTTACAAGTCAATATAACTTTGATGTCTCCGACATGATATACCAGAGGTCAGCTAAGTAAAATCTCAATAATATTTACCCCCTCACCCTGAATTCTCTGTTTGGTACCTGCTTGTTTAGCCCACGTGAACTCCAACAGCAGAGAGTGGCATTGCTTCGATGGAGGCAAGATATTCATCATAGGGGCTCTGGAATATTTTGTTACCAATAACCTGCCCTTTAAATACCGTATTTTTTGCTTTATAAGACTCACTTTTTCCCTCCTAAAAAGTAAGGGGAAATGTGTGTGCGTCTTATGGAGCGAATGCAGGCTGTGCAGCTATCCCAGAAGCCAGAACAGCAAGAGGGATCGCTGCTTTCGCTGTGCAGCGATCCTTCTTGTTGTTCTGGTTTCTGAGATTCAGAATATTTTTTTTCTTGTTTTCCTCCTCCAAAAACTAGGTGCATCTCATGGTCTTGTGCGTCTTATAGAGCGAAAAATACGGTAAGCCTTCCAACTTTCTCAGACTGGATCACTGACCAGTGTTCTTGCCTTTTTACTACACATAAACTCTTCCAGTACAAAGAAAACAGTCTCTCAGGTCCTCTGAGTTGGGGGTCACAACTAAGGGGAAAAGACCACATGTGGAAGATTCCAGGTTTAATTCCCAATGTCTCCAATTAAAATGATCTGCCATCGCAGAGCTGTAAAAGGTATCTTGGCCCAAAACATTGGTGGACCAGTTACCAGCCCGAGGAGACAATACTAAGCCATTGTTTTGAGTCACCATGAGGCAGCTCCATATATCCTTAATAGCAAAAATAACATGAGCTCTCTCAGTGGGTAGTGAAATATGTGTTTGTTTGAGTTAAAGGTTCCTGTGTCCTATGCTCTCCATCATGTTGCTGTCTTATTATTTTTTTAACATTTAGCTCATGCCAACATAACATTGTAGGACCTACAGAAAACTATCAAGAGAGAATATGATCTGCCCAAAGACAAAATGAAGTCAACAGCTGAGGCAAAAGACTTGACAAAAGTGTGGCAAGGCCAGGGGAGGAGATGGTGATGATGATTTCTTAAACTTGCTAATCTCCTGTTACCCGATGAGCCAAAGGACTTACAACACCATTCCTTACAAGTAATAACCATAGGAAGGATTCTATCACACCATACTGATTTCCCAGTTACATTTAGGATGGTAAAGTAAATTTAGCAAGAATGGCATTTCTATATCAAGGAATAAGATCTTTGTAGTTCAGCATCTTATTTCCCACATTGGTAGCTTTTTGGAAGCCCACAACAAGGGCACATTAAGCCCTCCTTTGTTCTGCTCCCAAACATCTCTGATGCAACACTGCCTGAGAATATGGACTCTATTTTGGCTCTTAAGACTGATATCCAGTGCCAGGTCCAACTTCCACAAGATTTGTTAAGCTTTTTAAAAGCCATCTAAAGTTATCAACCATGACCACATGTTGTGACCAGGCATTCTGTAATTTCATTATGCGATGTGCAAGTACTTCCTTGTCTCTGACCTGAACCTGTGGCAGTCAGTTTCACTAGGTCATGCCTACATGCTAGCACTTATGAAAAGGAGGAAAGTCTCTCTCTTTCCATTCTTCCAAAACACACCTAAGCAGGTATCCCTTTCTCCCTCAACATGCCCAAGGATGGTTCAAAATTTCAGACCTTCCTTTCTCCACCCAAGTCTTAACCATCTTTGTCATCTTAATCCCATCAAGGGCTGATGGAACAAGCGAGACCTCCAACGTTCTTGGCAATATTTCGCCCAAATAATTTGGCTGCAACCGCTCTGGGTGGGGGGGGGGGCAGGGAGAGCAGACAATTCACTTCTATCCTGGCGCATAGATGTATTCTCGGGAAATAAAACAGTGATGCACTTCTGGTGCTAATGGAAGACTAGTTATTAAAATTGGGCCAAGTGCATTGTGTTTAAAAGAAAAAAAGTTTAACAACCAAGATTTACACTTTACTCAATTTTAATGAGAAAACCGAGCAGGCATTTGCCCCGATGACTTTACAATCTAAAACCAGCAATAGGTAAACTCACTGGGGTGAAGGGGCCCTGCTTTTCTCTAGGACCTCTTGCAGGGATGCTGGGGTGGGGAAAAAGTGATGGTCCCTGGTCGTTCTCGAACAATGCTCCTCTAAAATCATTTCTTCCCCGCTCCCCTTGACAGCCCAGGAGATGCAGTGATATATATATATATATATATATTTACCCCCATTGCATCCATACAGAGAACGAGGCGATGGAAATAAACAGATGCATTTATTCATTTGAGTTTGCATTATTATTATTTTTATTATTATCATCAATGTCTCCCTCCTCTTACCTTTGCTGCAAAGTGCCTTGTCCTTCTTCCCTCCCCCGGGCCTTTCCCAACTTCGGAAGCTGCTGCTCCCCGCTGCTGCTTTCTTGTCCGAGTCTTTCTCTCTCCTCTCGCTTCCCGTCGCCTTCCCCTCTTTTTGGCTCACTCCTCCTTCTCTGCCTCTTCTCATATGGCTAGACGCACTCCCGGCCCTGCCATTGGGCAGCATGGCCCCCACGTGCTGCTTGCCTGAGCGATGCCTGACTTCGCCCATTGGCTCACCGCCCGCGAGCTGAACACGGGATGCTTGGGGGACGGGGATGCTCGGGGAGGAGGAGTTGCAAAGGCTTCTGGGAGCTGTAGTTTTCCCTATCTGCCGGCTCCCACTTTCCTTACTATAACTTAACAAGACGGGTGTTTCATACCCTCCAACTTTCCCCCGATGAAAATAGGGACGTCCCATTCCAGAATGATAATTTTACTATTTATACCCCACACATCTAATTGGGTTGCTCCAGCATAAAACATAATAAACATATTAAGTTTTGGAAAAACGTAATAAAACATGAAACTTTTTTTTAAAAAACTTCCTTACACAGGATTGCCTTCAGACGGCTCAGATAACTCCATAACCCTCCAACATTTCTCCAATGAAAAATAGCGACGTCCCATGTATATGATTGGTTGCATTATTTTCAAGTTAATGAAATGTTTAAAAAGGATTTTAAAGAAAGTGGATACATAGAAAAAGACTCAAAATTTCAGACAGAAATAATAAATAATGAATGTAAAATTTTGTCAAAAATGTATAAGATGCTGTTGGAATGGTATACGAAGGATGAGGAAGTCAAATCGGTTATGATTCACTGGGCCAGAGGTTTTGGATATAATATACAATTTGATGACTGGGCAAAAGTATGGAAGGAAAATTTAAAATTTACAGCATGTACCGCATTAAAGGAAAATGTTATGAAAATGGTATACAGATGGTATATTACACCGGTAAAATTAACAAAAATGTTTAAAACATGTAATGAGTGTTGGAAATGTAAAGAAAAAGAAGGGACGTTTTACCATATGTGGTGGGAATGTAAGAAAGTGAAAGGTTTCTGGGAAATGATATATAATGAATTGAAAAAGATGTTGAAATATACATTCGTAAAGAAACCAGAGGCTTTCCTTTTAGGAATAGTAGGAAATGAAATAAATAGAAAGGATTGTAAACTTTTCCAATACGTAGTAACTGCAGCAAGAATACTACTGGCCCAAAAATGGAAACAGGAGGAAATACCGACGCTGGAAGAATGGAGAATGAAACTGATGGATTATGCAGAACTGGACAAATTAACTGGGAAGATTAGATATCTACAAGACCAAAAGTTCATCGAGGACTGGGGGAAATTTGTAGGGTATCTGGAAAGTATATGTGATGAACAGACAACGCTGGTGGGGTTTCAAGAAGCTCTGTGAATTTGAGGAGTATTGTAAAAAAGATAATATGAGAGGGAGGGTATATCAAAAGGCAATATCAAATTAAGGAAATGCGTAACTAAAAATCAAATACGGATGATTGGCAGAGAAGCTGAAGGAAGTCTAAAAGAGATAATCTGTGATAAATTCTGATATGGCATTACATGTATATTTGTATTGAAAATTAATAAAAAAATATTTAAAAAAAAGAAAAGAAAAATAGTGACGTCCTAAGGAAAAGTGGGACATTCCAGGATGAAATCAGAAACTGGCATCTCTAAATCAGGGATGTTCCTGGAAAATAGGGACACTTGAAGGGAGGCTAAGCAACCACATTTCAGTTTTATTTAAAATATTGTAAATGGGTTACCATGGGCGTAGCCAGGATTTATGTTGAGGGGGCAAGACACCTGTCAACATCCTCCATCCAGGTCTGTCGAGCAGATAATGAAATGTCTCAAGAACAGTTCTAGATTACGGCCTTTTGACCCCAAGCACTCAGAAAAATCTATCAAAATCTTTCCACAATTTTCTGCTTTTATTTAAGTATTCTTATTTATTTATTTGATTGGGGGAGGGCAACCTGCCCTCCTGCCTCCGCTGAGGTTATGCCCATGTGGGTTACTTTTAATTTTTTTTGTTAAAGTGAAATTATCATTTTTTTTAAAAAAAAGTGGAAACTGAATACTGTGGGTTGGACTAGATGACCCTCAGGGTCCCTTCCAGCTCTACAACAAGGGTGGACTTGGTAATAGGGCACCCTGAGCAAGGACAACATTTGGCAGCCCTCTCCCCCAGATATTTCTTATTTTCACAACAATTCCTTTTGGTATAGTTTTCCCCTATGTTTACTTGTATATTTATCCATATAAATATAGGTTTTAAAATCATTATTATCATTGTTATTATTTTACTTATATATTTACCCCTATAAATACAGGTTTTTAAATTGTTGTTGTTATTTTGTACCCCCTTAGCTCCATGCCCTGTGCAGGGCAACCACCCACACCACCCTACATCTGGTGCCACTCTGCAATTTTATGATTCAAATGTATAATTATGTTTATAAATTGGGTCACTATGGGCTCACACAGAAGCTAGAGTTCCTTGGAACACGTGGCAAGTCCCAGTGCTTCTGAGAACATTTCCCCTTATCAGTTTATGGTTTAGGCTGCAAATGTGCAGCATACAATTTCTGATTATTATTCATATATTCATTTTATCTATGTATTTTATTCGTCAGACGGCGGACACAGGGCAGTCCCACTATTAGGCAGAGTGAGGCAGCTCTCAGGTGCAGCGAAAATTCTGGCCCACCATCAATAGAGGAGGTGCCATCTTGTCCTTTTGCCTCAGGCAGCAAAGTGTGTTGGGCAGCCACACAGTTATTGACTATAGGATGCCCAGGCCTAACACCCACCTGTTCCTTGGTGAAAACTTTAGTCATCTCAGCCCAAACTTCCAATTTAAGACTCATCCACACTGCCTCTTATCCTGCTGCTCTCCCTTGGGAAAAGCCACTCTTTAGTGCTCCATCGGAACAATTGGCAATCTGGATTTCCAGCTGAACACTAAAGAGGGGGTTTAAGGAGCAGGGAAGTGGAAGTTTGAACAAGCCCTTAAAAAACAGGTATCTAGAACAAATTTTGGAGGCTATGAGCACCACTGGAGATCCTCCAGCACAATAAGATTCAGTGGAAGCCCCCCCCCCCCCCGTACACCAAACCAGAATGTCAGATACGCCACTGCCCAGGCAGAGGTGCTGGCAGAACAACTCAAGATATGCATGCTGGTGAAACAGGTTAAAAGCTGCAGAGTCACTGGCAGGGCATGAACTGCACTGGGGAAGATCACACATGCGCCGTATCCTGTACCCCTTCAATTCAGAGCCCTGACAGTGGCACATCTTTATTTGAGACCAGGTGTTTATTTATTGAATTTATATACCGCCTTAAACCCGGAGGTCTCAGGGCAGTTCACAGAAAAAAATCACAATATATAAAATCAAAATAAAAACAATAACCTTATAACACGTCCCCCCCCCAAAAGAGCTGCATTTTAAAAGGGCATGGGATGTCGGATCAGGTAAACCAAAGGCCTGGTTAAAAAGGAACATTTTTGTCTGGCGCCCAAAGGTGTTAATGAAGGCGCCAGGCGAACTTCCCTGGGGAGAGCATTCCACAGACAGGGAGCCACTGCAGAGAAGGCCCCGTTCTCGTGTTGCCACCCTCCGGACCTCTCAGTGACGAGGTACACAAAGGAGGGCCTCAGAAGACGATCTCAGGGTCCGGGTAGGTTCATATGGAAAGCGGCGGTCCATGAAGTATTACAGTCCTGAGCGGTTTAACAGTATTGACTTTTATTTATTTAAACAATTCATATACCACTGAACTACAATTGTTTCTAAATGGTTCACAATGATACAATATATTTTAAAAGTGCAGGAAACTTCTCTCCCGCTGGCTTCCCTCCCATTCCCTTGCCCCTGGGAGCATGTGTGCATTTGTTTGTGTGCATTAGCCATCCCATTTTTTTCAATAAATGGTGCCTACAAGGAAATTGGAAGGAATCCTTCTGTATGGATTTGATCCAGCAACACCCTGAGAACAAACAGTGTTCCTTTCCCTTGCTGCTGCTGCTACCTGATTTTTATGTCTTCCTTGTATATTATTGGGGGGGGGAGTAACCTTTTTTACCCTTGGGTGTGGTTCAAACCAGCAATTTCCTGGCCGTTGCTGCTTTAACAGCCTGTGGCTAGTTGTCTATATTTCTTGCATATTAGGGTGTGTGGCAATGCGAGTAATGGCTTGACCTACAAAGACGGGCTCCCTCTATTCCTGCATGGCGCATGGGTGGCTGTGAGATCCCTGGCTGGTGTGCTGTGACATGTTTCCAAAGATGCTAATGTGTGTGTGTGTGTTATTTGCTTTTTAAGCTGTTTTTGTGTTTTCCAGTTCTGTATTTCCCCCCGGCCTGAGCACACATTGGATATGGCAGCTGTTTTGCCAGTGCAATGCAGTGGTACCTCGGGTTACAGACACTTCAGGTTACAGACTCCGCTAACCCAGAAATAGTACCTCGGGTTAAGAACTTTGCTTTAGGATGAGAACAGAAATCGCGCGGCGGCAGCACGGCGGCAGCGGGAGGTCCCATTAGCTAAAGTGATACCTCAGGTTAAGAACGGACCTCCGGAACGAATTAAGTTCTTAACACGAGGTACCACTGTAGTGGTATATCTCCAGTCCTGGTATATGATTCCCATTTTGTACACATTGTGCAGAATGCCTTTCATTCACTACTAACCACAAATTAACCCTACACATTTTGGTGCAGGCGAGATAATCCTGATTCAGTTTTGTAGGGAAATCTCCATGATGTTAATTCGTGTAAATGAAGTGGCCAGTATTGATGCCCAATCGTCTCGATAGATTTCAGACACCTTTCTGTTGCAACTGAACTGCTGGTCTGCTGCTACCTTACCATCTTCTCTGTGTATTTTTTTTTAACTTGAAAGGCCTTCACCATGCGATTCTAGTCAATTAGGTATCCCAGAGTAGCTCCACAAATAGCTAATAAGATTTGGCTATGTGACTGAGTGCAAGCCAAGCCCTCATATTACGCTCACTCTGCCTGTGTTCTAGAGAGGAGAGTGTGTCCCCATTGCCAAGGCAACCCAGCCAATATGCCCTGACTTGTGGTGTTGCACTAGCAGTTTTATTACCCATCAGTGCAGCATAATTAGGCTTTGTCTCGATTTAGCTCTAGTGGTACATAACGCATGACTTGTTGCCTCTGAGCTTAGGCAAGCATCCACAGTAATGACATCCAGGTGTCTCTTAAAAACACCTTTGAGCTCTCAGGCCTTTGCTGGTGCTTGATCTCAGTACATTAGATTTTGTTTTACTCTGTCCTAGTTCTTCAGTTGCATTCTCTTCCTGTGACGAGCGAAGAGGAAGGCAAGTTTCGCAAATCCTCACCGTGATCAGCTCCCGCCAGGAAACCTATGTCCCCCACTGTGGAAGGATGTGCGGAGCCAGAATTGGCCTCCACAGTCACCTACGGATCCACTTTTAAGTGTATTCATAGAAGGCAATCTTACTCGGCTACGAGTGATCACCAAAGAAGAAGGAGAAGGAGAATAAAATACAGTGGTACCTCGGGTTACATACGCTTCAGGTTACAGACTCCGCTAACCCAGAAATATTACCTCGGGTTAAGAACTTTGCTTCGGGATGAGAACAGAAAACGTGCGTGGCGCAGCAGTAGCAGGAGACCCCATTAGCTAAAGTGGTGCTTCAGGTTAAGAACAGTTTCAGGTTAAGAACGGACCTCCGGAACGAATTAAGTACGTAACCCGAGGTACCACTGTATATCTTAATATTGCTGCATGCTGCCCTGAGACTTGATGGGGGAAGCAGTATGGACATGTTTTTAATAATAAATAAGTAAATAAATGATAAAAAAATTCCTTCCAGTAGCACCTTAAACACCAACTAAGTTAGTTCTTGGTATGCGCTTTCGTGTGCATGCACACTTCTTCAGATACACTGAGAGCCAGTGTATCTGAAGAAGTGTGCATGCACACGAAAGCTCATACCAAGAACTAACTTAGTTGGTCTTTAAGGTGCTACTGGAAGGATTTTTTTTATTTTGACTATGGCAGACCAACACGGCTACCTATCTGTAAATAAATGATGATACAGATAGGGATTTGTATCCAAACAGGGAGATTGTGCAACAACCTAAAGCAGTGCATCAGTCTTGCCCTCTCTAATCCTACCATTAGCCAAATATGAGCAACTGCAGGGAGGGGATGAGCAACTGAGGGAGCAACTGAGGGAGGAGATGATGGTCCAGTTGCCTTCATAACAAGGGCACATTCCCTTTGAGATACCCAGTGCTTTTTTTCTGGGGAGACACAGGGGTACGCATATCCCTAAGCATTTTGTGAAACTAAGTTTGGCCTCATTGAAGGGCAGTATTTCAATATGAGTAGGAAAATGAGAGTACCCCTTGAACATTTTTTTAAAGGAAAAAAAAAAGCACTGGAGATACCCAACCCTTTTGCAAAGGGGTGCAAATAAAAAACAACAACACAGCCACAAAGGATGGGAGCTTACTTCAAGGGACAGAAGGACAAAACATCAACCTAAACACACACATTGCAAGAAGATCAAACGTATCCATTCTGAAGGAAATCAGCCCTGAGTGCTCACTGGAAGGACAGATCTTGAAGCTGAGGCTCCAATACTTTGGCCACCTCAAGAGAAGAGAAGACTCCCTGGAAAAGACCCTGATGTTGGGAAAGATTGAGGGCACAAGGAGAAGGGGACGACAGAGGATGAGATGGTTGGACAGTGTTCTCAAAGCTACCAGCATGAGTCTGACCAAACTGCGGGAGGCAGTGGAAGACAGGAGTGCCTGGCGTGCTCTGGTCCATGGAGTCACGAAGAGTCGGACACGACTAAATGACTAAACAACAAAACACACACACATCTTTGGCTTAGCACTAATATCTGGTTAGCTACACACTCGCCTGCCTCTTATTTCTCAAACTTGGATCTGGCTATCTTAAGCAAGAGGAAGATTGCAAAAGAGAAATAAGTCAGGAGAGGAGGAGTTGGGGAGACTGAATTTGCTCTAAGCCTGAGGAAAGGGTGTGTAACAGTCAGAAGGTGTCAGCATGACAAAACTGCTCTGAAGTTAAAATCTCAAGTGGGTGGCCTGATATTCACTGGACTGTGTGTAAATGATTGCTCACTCTTTGGGCAAGATCTTGAAGGGTGTGCAGATGCTACAAGCGCGTATGTTGAATGCTTGCAGCATGCATGGCCAGATCCTGGTGTCCTTCCAAAATGGGCCAGAGGAGGATTGCAAAACTCTGGAGGAGGAGGATTGGGGAGGCGTCATTTAGCAAAATGAGGCGTTTCCTCACTCCTCCTTTCATTGACCCAAGCCTGCTTGCTCTCATTACATCAGCTATGCAAACGAACACAACCTGAAATGCGAATGCTGCTTATTAAAGGAAAAGGTGAGGTTGGAAATGATAGGAACTTGGGGACAGAAGCATGGATGTGTCAGAAAACCACTTCAAGTAACGGGAAACACACAGTGGGTGGTATTCAACTGGGTTTTGCTCAGAGCAGACCTGGTGAAATTAGTGAACCTAACTTAGTCATGCTCATTAATTTTAATAGCTCTACTCTGTGTAAAACTTAGTAGGCTACCACCCAATACCACATGCTTTTATTCCACATTATTCAATTCTCAGTTTAAGTATTACACAAACACACCACCTTAGGTAAGTTTGCCAGCTTTTCAGACCAGCACCTGCTCCTTTAAAACCTTTTAACAGAAGCTCAAGGAGCTGGCATTAGCAAGCAATATTTCTAACCTCCATGGTTACAGCTTTGCAGCACAAACCTAGGTGTTATGTACTGAAGTTCTCACCCTGGGCCAGCAGGGGGATACTGTAGATAGTTATGCAAATAAGGGATCGAAAGTGACGTTCAGTGATTGGATAGTTACAGAAAATTGTTACAGTTACGTTGTACTGGAGCTCTATATAAGCAGTCTGACTGAACCCTTCAGTTCAGTTCTGTTCTGGCCTGGGAATAAACATGAGCTGTTTGAAGAATCGCTGTGTCGTCTGATATGTTCACCCACAACCTAACACTAGGCATGTTTACTCAGAAGTAGGGATCGTTTGCCATTCTGCCATGCATTCATTGCATGCAGCCCTGTTTCTCTTCCACTGCAGTTCATCTTCCACCAAAAACTACATTATTTGTCTCTGCTGTGGCAAAATTACATCACTTATATAATTTACACAGTTAATTCTATGTGTTGTATAAATTGCACTATCATTACATTACACCACTCCATTCATTTCTGTTCAGAGGAAACACAATGCAAAAGGGGGAGGGGAACACAATCAGTTATACAGTAGATTGTTTGCTGGCTGATAGCAACGAAAACAGATTGATTTCCATTCAAGACATGGAATGAATAAACAAGCACTGGCCACTTCCGCTCCCATTTCTGTTTTCATCTGAATTCTCCAGCATTCCTACTCAGAAGTAAGTCCTGCTGCATCCAATGAGGCTTAATCTCTAGTGTTTTTCAGACTGCAGCTTTAACTTAGAATTTAAAAAAAGTGTTGCATTGCCAAATCTTGCCAATTCCTAGTCCAACATTCTCTTTTAAACCGTGGCCAGCCGGAAGCCACTGAGAAGTTCAGAGAGGGGGGCAGGGAAATACCTGGAGAAAGATATTAGGTTATTCACACAGCACACAATTAATACAGTGGTACCTCGGGTTAAGTACTTGATTCGTTCCGGAGGTCTGTTCTTAACCTGAAACTGTTCTTAACCTGAAGCGCCACTTTAGCTAATGGGGCCTCCTGCTGCCACCGCGCCGCTGGAGCCCAATTTCTGTTCTTATCCTGAAGCAAAGTTCTTAACCTGAAGCACTATTTCTAGGTTAGCGGAGTGTGTAACCTGAAGCATATGTAACCTGAAGCGTATGTAACCTGAAGCGTTTGTAACCTGAAGCGTATGTAACCTGAAGCATATGTAACCCGAGGTACCACTGTATATGGAATTGACTAATACAACATGTGGTGGTGTTTTTAAATAAATGCTAGAAAAGGATTAGAAATATTAACCCAGGAGAGGTCTATCAAGGGCTACTTGTAACAATTGTTTTGACTATTACACAGGTCACCATCATAGGAGCCAGGCCCCCACAATAAAAGATTTGAGGGGACCGGGCCCCCATAACGTTGATGGGCATTCCCATTGAAATGGTGTGTGTGCACTACGTCATGTGATTGATTGTGCAGGGCGTTGCTTACTGGTCCCCACAATATTTTATTCAAGATGGCACCTCTGGTCACCATCACAAAATGTTCAGAAGCAAAATATTTGATAAGGGGCACGAGAATAAAACAACACCCTATCTGATCATAATTTAGGTGCCACAATAATAGTAATAATAAACCCCATATGTTACCTAAACACCTAGTTCTTAAAACCAGACCAAAAATATACACCCAAATTAATCCTGATGGTAAATATGGACCATTAATATGGCTACATTACTTTGGAGATAAAGCAATCCATTAAGATGGATCGCTTTATCTCCAAACATTTGTGTTAAGTTGTGGGTGAACATATCAGACAACACAGCAATTCTTCAAACAGCTCTTGTTTATTCACAGGCCAGAACAGAACTGAACTGAAGTGTTCAGCCAGCCTGCTTTTATAGAGCCCCAGAACAACGTAATTGTAACAACTTTCTGTAACTATCCAATCACTGAACGTCACTTTCAATCCTTTATTTGCATATGTGGACCTGAACTATCTACAGTATCCCCCTGCTGGCCCAGGGTGAGAACTTCAGTACATAACAATAGTTTTCTGTGTATAAGTCTAGGTTTTCTCCTGAGAAAATCATGTAAAAAATTTGGGCTCATCTTATACATGGGTAGTGCATTGGCGGGACGCATGATTGGTAGCTGCCAGGAGCAGGAGCTTGCCAGCGGTGAAAAGGCGGTTGATTATTGGCTGCGGCAAGGGCTGCTGCTGATTGGCTGCTGCTGCGGAGGCTATTGTGTGGGCGGTCGCCGGCTGCTGGTGGCGAGTGGGCAGACGATTGGTGGCTTTGGCAATTGCTCAACAACTCTGGGAAATTTCCCCCCATTTTCTTAAAATTGAGTCCCCCCAAAGGGGGTGTCTTATGCATGGGGGTGTGTTATACACGAAAAATACGGTATATATTGTGGTGCTTTGCAAAGACTGCATACATTTCTGTTTCAAACTCTGCTGGGGGCTTTTTTGACTAGAGAGTGGGCCAAGCCCTGTGCTTTTTTGAATTTAGGCAGCCAGCCAGGGTTTTTTTGCAGTTTCCCACACAACGTGGAACTTCAGGACTAATCTGGGTCTTCCCCAAGTTATTTCCCAGCAAAATCTTTTATTATTGATAGAATATTTATTAACAAGCATTTTGTATGCAGAAAGTGGGAATATAGGGTTGAAATTGTAAATACATACATAAATGCCTGTTTTCCAACCCTTGAAATCCACACCTTCCAGAAATCGTGTTTGGGATTATTAATTGCATAGAATAGGAAATCGCTCATTTTGGTTGCATGACCAAAAAACCAAAGGAAGTAGAAATGATAAACAGCATGGAAGGATAGGTTTTCCCTTCATAGCAACAGAGCTGGCTCAGTAACTAGGGGTGGAAAAAAAGCAACCACAGGTAAGACACAGCCAGACACAGGCATCTTGACATCATTAGTGATACACTAGTGATACACAGGGCAAAACACCTCCTGATCCTGATCTGACCAGCTTCTCCAGAATGTCTTTTTGACACACACATGAGTTGTGCCATGCCCCAGATGGCAACCATTTTGTGTTAGGGATGCCATTTTGTGTTAGGGATGCCACAGCTCTCCTCCAAAATGTGATCCAGACCTTTTGACAGAGCAGAGGTACCAATTCCATGTGCACAAACCTGATCAAAATTCTGATAACAGTAAATGTTTGCCCAGCCCACAAACCAGGATGGAACCAGGCAAAATGTAATTAGAGCAACTGAGATGAGTTGCCTAAAATTATCATGTGGCAAGCCCATACACTACATCAGGCATCCAGATGTTTTGGGACTACAACTCCCATCATCCCTGACCACTGGTCCTGTTAGCTAGGGATGATGGGAGTTGTTGTCCCAAAACATCTGGAGGGCCGAGTTTGCCTGTGCCTGCACTACATCCAAAGAAGAGCTTTTAGTTCTAGATGGTATCTTCTTCAAAGGTCCATGGCAGATAAGATACATTGCATGAGTACATGAAGAGTACGTGAAGGCCACTTTGGTGTAGAATACAAAAGAAGGGTATGGATTGTCCTACATAGCTGTCAACTTTTCCCTTTTCTTGTGAGGAATCCTATTCGGAATAAGGGAATTTCCCTTAAAAAAAAGGAAACGTTGACAGCTATGTTGTCCTACTGTCACCAGACATGAATGCTGACATAGAAAGAAGAGCGAAAGCTTCGCCTTTCAGAAATTTTGGCCAACTAGAATGAAATAACCTCTCTTTTTATTTGGGGAACCTCCGTATCCATGGCACAGGCTGCTCACATTTCAGCACGATGTATTTTTGGCTATTTTAAACACAACCAGGGTGTTTTTCGCAGTGAGATCTGCTTATTAAGGACAGCCACATAGGTCATTTGGCTTTTAAAAATAATGTCTAGTTTGATCTCTCAAAATGATACCAACCACCCCATCTTAAGGCCCAAATAACTGGAAGCAACTGTTCTGACAGATGAAAGGGAGAATGCTATTTTATGCCAGGAATGTTTCCTCAATAGATCAGCAGCACGGTTCATATAAAGAACAGAAAGTCAGCTATCCCAAAACAAGTGAATCTAACTGTTAAGTTGTGGGTGAACATATCAGACGACACAGCGATTCTTCAAAAAGCTCTTGTTTATTCAGAGGCCAGAACAGAACTGAGCTGAAGGGTTCAGTCAGCCTGCTTATATAGAGATCCAGTACACATAATTGTAACAACTTTCTAAAAACTATCCAATCACTGAACGTCACTTTCGATCCCTTATTTGCATAACTATCTACAGTATCCCCCTGCTAGCCCAGGGTGAGAACTTCAGTACATAACACTAGCTACACACTATTCATGAAATTTTGATTGTGTACGTTTAGTTGATTGTTGCGAGGTTTGAAAACAGGAATCTTTGGGGGAAGCCATGACTATTTAAATTGGTATTGTTGTCGGCATCAGTCTTTCTGAAGAGACAAAGGAGTACGCCTCCAAGAGTGAAGTCAAACCGCTGTGTTAGCAGCACCAAAAGGATCCTTGGGCAGTGTGTCTGTGTTATAAGAATTTTAAGGTCTTAGATATATAATAAATGTTCATAAATGTACCAACCAAGCACAAACATAGGAGCCCAAGAAAATACAATCTCTCACTGCCTCCATTTCTTCTCCTTCTATTTGCCAGGAGGTGATGGGACCAGTGGCCATGATCTTCGTTTTTTTGATGTTGAGCTTCAGACCATATTTTGCGCTCTCCTCTTTCACCCTCAATAAAAGGTTCTTTAATTCCTCCTCACTTTCTGCCATCAAGGTTGTGTCATCTGCATATCTGAGGTTGTTGATATTTCTTCCAGCAATCTTAATTCCGGCTAGGGATTCATCCAGCCCAGCCTTTCGCATGATGAATTCTGCATATAAGTTAAATAACCAGGGAGACAATATACAGCCTTGTCGTACTCCTTTCCCAATTTTGAACCAATCAGTTGTTCCATATCCAGTTCTAACTGTAGCTTCTTGTCCCACATAGAGATTTCTCAGGAGACAGATGAGGTGATCAGGCACTCCCATTTCTTTAAGAACTTGCCATAGTTTGCTGTAGTCAACACAGTCAAAGGCTTTTGCATAGTCAATGAAACAGAAGTAGATGTCTTTCTGGAACTCTCTAGCTTTCTCCATAATCCAGTACATGTTTGCAATTTGGTCTCTGGTTCCTCTGCCTCTTCTAAATCCAGCTTGCACTTCTGGGAGTTCTTGGTCCACATACTGCTTGAAGCCTCCCTTGCAGAATTTTAAGCATAACCTTGCTAGCGTGTGAAATGAGTGCAATTGTGCGGTAGTTGGAGCATTCTTTAGCACTGCCCTTCTTTGGGATTGGGATATAGACTGACCTTCTCCAATCCTCTGGCCACTGCTGAGTTTTCCAAAAAAAAAAACTGACTCATCAAAACTAACATGCACAGCCCACCAAATCCTGATGTTGCTGCTTATGAATAGTAAGACATGTCTGTTGGGGTACATTTGGTTTGGTAGGTCACAAGGTGCTAGCCCAATACTATACTGCAATGACCACACAAGTACATATTTGCACTACAAACTCTTTTCACTATTAGAATGGATAATAACATGGCCCTAATGGAATAAAGAAACCACTAATAAAACTTTATCTAGGTCTAACACTACTTTGAATGACTACAGAGATAATAAATATTGATGATAAATGCCATGAATGACTAATGTAATTAGATCATCGAATATCTTAATAAAATTGCTAGGGACAACATTGTTGATATTCTTTTATTCCACAATGGTAGAGTGCTGTTTTTTTCCAAAGAGACAAACATGCATTGCTACTGAAGAGTTCAACAGAAGTTAAATACCATGGTTGACTTCTGGGAGTCTTGTATCAGAAAGGGACAAGTATACTATGATCACACCATAAACATTCCACAGCTATTATCTATTTGCAAGTTACACAGTTAATCAGTAAATCTTCAATTCTGGCAACTACTTCCAGAAATCATTCTGTAGGACAGCTATTTGAATAGGATGCAAGCAGTATCTTCAAGCTGTTCACCTGGTACAAGTGTACATTTTGGAAAAACAATTTTCATTTGACTTACTGATAGTACTGATTTACTTAAATTGTATACCTGTTATTCTAAACAGTGGACTTCAAAGTTTAAGCTTAGTATACCACATGTGTTAATTCAGGGGAGTAATTTTCTTTTTGTACAATTTGATGAGTTCCTTAAGATCTGGTACAGCAGGTGTTATGGCATCACTGTCTATTAGGCTAATAGCCACTACCAAATTATTATTTTTTACTGGTAGACTAAAAATATTTGAGAGTGTTGAACTTTTCAGTCAAAGTTAAGAATGTTTGTAGGCAGATCTTTTCATGGTTAGCTGTTTCATGGATAATGCTGGCTCTCTGGTTTTAAACTGCCCCCATCTTTCAGGTTTTGCTGTTTTCTTATGCTACATTTTAATTCTTAATTTTGTATCCCATCTTGAGAAGCCCCACCAAAAAGCAAGCTAAATTGCTGAAATCAATAAAGAATGTCAAATAGTCATAACAAAATTAATTCTGCATGGAAGGAGAGATTTGTCAGACTTTATGCTGCTGAGAATTTCAGCAACTGCACTTAAGTGCACAATGTAAAATATAATTAATAGCTGAGAAAGACATGGAGGAGCTAAAAAGTTGGATCATCTTTGCCAAAGACAATTTTAGTATTAAGTTTGTCAAAATCAACATACCAAAGTGTGCTGAACCACTGCTACTTTTACTTTGTATAGAGGTACTGCATGTCTGGGTCCCGGGTTGTGCTGTGCCAGTTCGATTTACACTCCTGTGTAATTTCCTATAGGAAAGTTCATCATTGTCACTGTCATGTAGGGATGGTGTCCGAGGCCTAAAATGCCGCCATCTACATGATTTGATATTGACTAGTATTTGACTGAGGTCTTTAGAGAAAGATCTGTCCGAGGTATTTGTTTCTGAGGTATTGGCAAATTGATTGATTGACGAGTGTAGTTGTGAAGAAAGCATTTCTGAATCCAGCTGGCAAAATGCACTGTTGTTCTCCGAATAGGCTCGGTCCAGTAGCACCCTTCCACCACGTCCAACCCGTCTACGTGAAAACCCAATGCACCGCTGGGGTATAGTAAGGGTTGTTAAGCAATATCTGTAACGCTCATCTCCTAACGTTCCCCCTTTAGGAGTACTCCACGGCCAGTCACCAGTTTGGTCTACATGAGGAGCATAATACTGACAGCCTGCTTTCCTACGGAAAGCAAATGGACCATCAGGATCATTTTCTTCCTCAGCTTCAGAAGAACCAGATAAGACTTGGGAAAGCGGTTCCTCATCAGAGCTGGGAAAGTCATATTGATTCATATCTTTAGCATTGAAGACTGGCAGTGCAGCAGGAGTTGTCTGTTGAGTAGCAGCAGTAGCCGAGGAAGGTACAACTTTGGGCTTCTTCTCATACTTTCTTTTGGGTCGTATAATGTCCGCTTTCTCTTGCTTGTTGACTTTGAATTCCTTCAGTTCCATACTTTCTTGGTGTTTAAACTGAGTGCTATTAGGAACAGGAACAACGGGAATAGCATAGGTTGGCTTCACGGGCTGCCGCTGGGCCATTACCTCAGACACGATCTCGCCATTATAATCGCCCAAATTATATCTCTTTTCCATAATTTCCAGTGTTAAATGCAGTAACTCCCTCTTACTTTTTTCCCGTCTCTTTATCATCTCTAGAATTGTTACTGCACGACTCAAATCCCGACGCAGCTTAAGCATCTTTTCATATGATGCCTCATCATTTTTCCGATTTTTACGAGTCTGCATCTTTTCTGTTCGCCTTCTAAATGCAACGTAAGGATCATTTGTGCTGGAACCATCACGCTTCTCCTGTTTTACTGCTGGGATAAGAGACGGACCTCGACAGTTTTTCCTCTTTTTAATCCAGTACTCATATACTTCTCTAATCAGTTCATCATCTTCTTTCAAGAGTAGCTTGGCCTCCTGCAGGCTGACTGGCTGCTGACCACTACCTTTTTCCAGCCGATCTATCATTTCTTCAAATTGCAAAGGAGAAATATCAATCTTTTTCTTCAGCTTATTCACAAAGGCCTCATCTTCTGAATCCAAGTCATAATCTGGCTGCTCTGCATCCAAACTAAAAGGCTGTATGTGAATAAGCTGCTTTGGCATCTTAAATTCTCCAGGGTATATAGATTCATAATAAGCAATATTACTTTCCGCTTCCGGGACTGGTATAACCATATTATCCCTCTTCTCGCCATATACCTGCTGTGCTGAAATGGCCCGCTGGAGATGATGTTCCGACTCCTCTTCCTTCTCCATGCCCGTGGGCATCTGCGGCACGGCCCGGTTGATGGAGGCATACTCGGCTAGGTCGGGCAAGTCCTCGCAGCGGAAGACGGGAAGCGGCTTAGACGCGTCCAGCGCCCGGGCCCGAAACGACAGTTTGCTCATGTTAGTCGTCGGCGGCTGCGACTGCTATGGCGGCTGCTGCTCCAGCTGAGGGGGGGGAGGCAGCGAGAGCGCTCCGAGCTGAGAGCCGGACCCCGCCGAGCGCTCTCATGGAGGGACCGGGGCTCCCGCGGCGGGGCGGGGCTCGCTCCGAGGCGGGTCCCAGCGGCGCCGGCTGGCGCGGCTAGGCTAGGGCGCCGATTTCTCTCCTCCGCCGCTCCGGCTCTGCTCAAACAACAGAATGGGAAGAACCAGAGATCTGTTCAAGAAAATTGGAGATATGAAAGGAACATTTAGTTCAAACATTGCCATAATAAAGGACAAAAGTGGTAAGGACCTAACAGAAGCAGAAGACATCAAGAAGAGGTGGCAAGAATACACAGAGGAATTTCTGGTATAATTCCTCCAGAATGTTCCTTTCATATCTCCAATTTTCTTGAACAGATCTCTGGTTCTTCCCATTCTGTTGTTTTCTTCTATTTCTTTGCATTGCTCGTTTAAGAAGGCCTTCTTATCTCTCCTTGCTATTTTTTGGAAATCTGCATTCAATTTCCTGTATCTTTCTCTATCTCCCTCGCATCTTGCTTGCCTTCTCTCCCCCGCTATTTGTAAGGCCTCATTGGACAGCCACTTTGCTTTCTTGCATTTCCTTTTCATTGGGATGGTTTTCGTTGCTGCCTCCTGTATAATGTTGCGAGCCTCCATCCATAGTTCTTCAGGCACTCTGTCTAGCAAATCTAAATTCTTAAACCTGTTCCTCACTTCCACTGGGATTTGATTTAGATTGTATCTTACCGGCCCAGTGATTTTTCCTACTTTCTTCAGTTTAAGCTTGAATTTTGCTATAAGAAGCTGATGATTTGAGCCACAGTCAGCTCCAGGTCTTGTTTTTGCTGACTGTATTGAGCTTCTTCATCTTTGGCTGCAGAAAATATAATCAATCTGATTTCGATGCTGCGCATCTGGTGATGTCCACGTGTAGAGTTGTCTCTTGTGTTGCTGGAAAAGTGTGTTTTTGATGACCAGCTTGTTCTCTTGACAGAACTCTATTAGCCTTTGCCCTGCTTCATTTTACTCTCCAAGGCCAAACTTGCCAGTTGTTCCTTTTATCTCTTGATTCCCTACTTTAGCATTCCAATCCTCTATAATGGGAAGAACATCCTTCTTTGGTGTCACTTCTATAAGGTGTTGTAAGTCTTCATAGAATTGATCAGTTTCAGTTTCTTCAGCACCAGTAGTTGGTGCATAAACTTGGATTACTGTTATGTTAAAAGGTCTGCCTTGGATTCGTATCGAGATCATTCTATCATTTTTGAGATTGCATCCCAGTACTGCTTTCGCCACTCTTTTGTTGACTATGAGGGCCACTCCATTTCTTTTGCGGGTTTCTTGCCCACAGTAGTAGATATGATGGTCATCCGAACTGAATTCGCCCATTCCCATCCATTTTACTTCACTGATGCCCAGGATGTCAATATTTATTCTTGCCATCTCATTTTTGACCACATCCAACTTACCCAGGTTCATGGTTCTTACATTCCAGGTTCCTATGCAATATTTCTCTTTACAGCATTGGACTTTCCTTTCGATTCCAGGCATATCCGCAACTGAACGTCCTTTCGGCTTTAGCCCAGCCGCTTCATCAACTCTGGATCTACTTGTACTTGTCCTCCGCTCTTCCTCAGTAGCATGTTGGACGCCTTCCGACCTGAGGGGCTCATCTTCCAGCGTCATAACTTTTATATGCCTGTTGTCTTTGTCCATGGAGTTTTCTTGGCAGGGATACTGGAGTGGCTTGCCGGTTCCTCCTCCAGGTGGATCACGTTTGGTCAAAACTCTCCACTATGACCTGTTCATCTTGGGTGCCCTGCTCGGCATAGCTCATAGCTTCTCTGAGTTCTTCAAGCCCCTTCGCCACTGCAAGGCAGTGATCCATGAAGGGGGTTTCTGCTATAGAGAAATATTTATTTTGTTGTTCTTTATACAGTATATAAAATAAATAAAGGTGCACCTGTGACGTGTGTTATGCCCCTTAATAGCTAATACACACTTCAAAACATTAGAAACGAAAGAAAGAAAGAAAGAAAGAAAGAAAGAAAGAAAGAAAGAAAGAAAGAAAGAAAGCCTAATTAAAAGTATGTGCCATAGTGCTGGGTGGAAGGAGCTGCATTTTCCCTCCACAAAAACATCAACATTGGCCAAATGACATTTTCCAAATACACTGTAAGACCACCACACCCTGAATCAGTCATCTGGGAGAAGCACCACAGGCAGACATTAATCATTCCAGCAAACTCGCCAATGGTCAACGTAAGTTCAGCAACAGTGCAGGATAATGATTCCCATATGTGTGCTTGGGAAAATGTGTGTCATGAGTTAACTGTCAGGGCGCTGTGAGATATTAAATAAAATAATTAAAATATGTTCTGGGAGCCCAAAACACCCATCTGTAGAGGCGGGTGCCAGCTGTGTCTGTATTATTAACTGGCTCTGGGTCTGCCTGCTTCCAGTCTCCAGTCGAGATGGTTCATTATGTCCTGTTTTTACATCAGGTGTGATTGGAGCATTTCATCACCCCACGTACGCAGGCACCGGAGAATTGCCTGCCCTCAGGTGGCCTCCTGTTGCCTCTCTGCCTGGGTAATTTTCTTTCATTACCAATTTACATTTTAAAAGTGTGTGGCAACTTTCAGAAGTTTGGAAAACACTAGCGTGGGCGCAAAGCTGTCAATATAAATGAAGCATTGCTGGCAAAGCCTCATTTTAGAACAACACCAATTACAGCTAAGCGTAAACCAGCGGTAGATGAGGGCTAATTAATGCATGTTCGTTTGCTGAAGATAGTAACATGAATTAATAACTTGCATGTGTTATTCAGGCATCACAAATACAGCGCCACAAACAATATTTCACATCACCTCGACTCATAAATTTTCAGTGCAATCAGTTCACATATATACGCAGCAATCAAACGTAGAGAAATAAAGTGATTTGTGTGTGTTTAAGAATCATGCAAGTAGACACCTACTTCTTAACATGTGGCAAGTGTATAGCTTCCCTCCTGCACCCATGATGCCCCATGTAGATAAAATGTCATGTGTGCAGTGACTGTGAAGACACAATGGCCGAAACGTCCTTCCACACCTCTGAATGCACTTGGCAGAAGGCCTCTTCGTGACATGATGTTTATTGCACCTTGCATCATTCCAAGCTTCTTTGGTTGATTAAGCTAGGAAACCAGTTGGATCTGTTCTGCAGAAGCAAAATGCTGTCAGAGTCTACTGCTGTCCCCCAACTGGTTTTTCCAGGAGTTTTGAAACTCGTAAGGCACATTGAGCTAAGCTACACAAATGCAATTATTCTACTGTAGATTCTTAAGTTTTTGTTTGTTTTCTATTTTTAGCACATTCTATCCCTGACTGCCGATTCACAAGGGGGGTAGGGGTGGAATCGACCAACAAAACTATTCTCTACACCAGGTATCCCTGAGGTAGAAGTGAGATTAAAAACCATGTCTTTGTAGCCCATCATAAATCACACGTTGAACCCTTACATTTCATTGAGGCTCTTCTAAAAAAAGCCCAAATATTGCTCTTGAAGTACGTACCTTACTACACCTGTTAGAAATGTTTCAGCTAAGAGACAGCTTTTCAAACCCTTGGGGGAACTGAGTTGTGACTCACCTTGGGAGGAAGGGTAATAATAATAATAATAATAATAATAATAATAATAATAATAATAATAAATAATACATTATTATTGTTGTTGTTGTTATTGTTATTGTTGTTGTTGTTGTTGTTATTTATACCCCGCCCATCTGGCTGGGTTTCCCCAGCCACTCTGGGTGACTTCCAACAAAATATTAAAATACAGTACGTCAAACATTAAAAGCTTCCCTAAACAGGGCTGCCTTCAGATGTCTTCTACAAGTCTGAATAAAAAAATTCCTTCCAGTAGCACCTTAAAGACCAACTAAGTTAGTTCTTGGTATGAGCTTTCGTGTGCATGCACACTTCTTCAGATACACATGCACACGAAAGCTCATACCAAGAACTAACTTAGTTGGTCTTTAAGGTGCTACTGGAAGGATTTTTTTTATTTTGACTATGGCAGACCAACACGGCTACCTATCTGTAACTGTTTCTACAAGTCTGGTCGTTGCTGTTCTCTTTGACATCTGGTGGGAGGGCATTCCATAGGGCGGGTGCCGCTACTGAGAAGGCCCTCTGCCTGGTTCCCTGTAACTTGGCTTCTCGCAGCGAGGGAACCGCCAGAAGGCCCTCGGCACTGGACCTCAGTGTCCAGGCAGAACGATGGGGGTAGAGACGCTCCTTAGGGCTTTAAAGGTCAGCACCAACACTTTGAATTGTGCTCAGAAACCTAGGGTTCTCAAGCCTTTGTTCTTCTTATTCTACTATGTGAACCCTACCAGTACAAAGGTCTAAGCTGGGTGCTCCAAGCTTTGACCACATGGCTTAAGCAAGCCACCTTTGTGTTTCTAAACAAATAATTTAGTAACATTTACCCAGTGCTTTTTTTTTTTCCTAGAAAAAGAGGTGTTGGTACTCACCATGAAGTTGTTACACCTTTTAACAACAACAAGAAGAGGTGCTGGCACTGTGTACTCTTGAGTACAACCCCCCCCCCCAAAAAAAGCATTGCATTTACCACACTGGAACCTAATTTTTGCTGCCTGCGTTTTCTTACTGCTGTATGGGAAAGCACATGAATCTGACCTTTAAAGAGTTTGTAAGGAAACCATTTTTAACTTACCAGATGTGGGGTCTCTTTCTATGCTAAGGGAAATGGGGAACTTTGGAAGCAACTTAGAAGGGGATATTTTAAAAGTCTAACAGCCGGAATTTCCACGCTTTGCTTTGCTGTACTGTATATTTTGTGATTTTAAATCGCTGCTGGAGCCCTCTCACCAAAGCGTACTTGTCCCAAACCTGGATCTTAGGCATCCAGTGAATTCTCTTCTTATTATACCTAGCATATTTTTCTTTAAACCAAAATACGAAAACCAACAGCATCACCCAGGCATCTCCACCAGTTTCTGCCTGCCAACTTGATTTGCTAACTTCAGCTGCCAACTTCCATGAGTTTCATCAGTTTGTGAATATCCACTAGTTTTCATTCGCAATACATTCATACACATAAAAACACAATTTGCCCCTGCTTCTCAGCAATGCAGCTGTGCAGACTTAGACCCTATTATTCACTGCAGGGGCCCCAAATGGATGGTGTGTACACATCCTTTGGTTTTAAGGGAAAGGTGTCTTCCTGAAGGTGAGTGGGAATCTACTTTCCTGTAGCTTGAAGTCACAGATTCAGGTCATAAGGGCCTCTGGAGCAGGAGAAAACAAGCTTGTTATGTACTGAGTTGAATAGGATCCAAACTGCAGCAGTCTGATTGGTCCTAGAACAATGCAGCAGTATGATTGGTTGGCAGGAACCACCCAATCCTGCTCCAGATAGAAGTGAATCCACAACCTGATTGGCTTACAGTAGAATTCCGGAATTAGCCAATCATGTGCAGCCCATTGTGTAAATAATATATATAAAGCAGATACTGTGAGGGGACTTTCATTCATTCCTCCTCACCACTATGAGCTGAATAAAGAGCATGAAATCACTTTGTGACTCTGAGTATATTTCAAAGCTTCTTCCCTCCTCCCAGTGACGGCCCTTGAGATATGGACAGGGCTGCATGGTGTGGCTCTAATATCCATCTTCTGAGAGAGAGAGCAAAACATTTCTTTCCCCTTTCTCCACCCCATGCAGAATTGCAGGGGGTCAGTGCATCTGACTGGTAAGAAGAAGGTCGGAGTTTGGAGCCCAGCCAGGGCTGGCTATGGGCAGGATCCTTGCATTGCCGGGGGTTGGACTAGATGACCCTTGGGATCCCTTCCAACTCTGCCATGCTATGTGTCTATCCAGCAGCTAAAGGAACGGGTGGGGGAGCAAGATGCAGAACAAAGGGAGGCACAACCACACACCACAGCAGCACATTCTGGCCAGACCCACGGTGGCCTCATCCCAGCACACTTTGACCCCCCTGATTTTATTTGTATTAATTCAGCTGCCTGGCAACCCATCTGCCTGGCCTCTGTGTGCCAGCTGATGTCACAAAGAGCTGCTTTGCAAGCAAGCCTTATGTGGTCCTGCAAGAGGGATTACCCTTCAGATGATGGTGAGAGACTTGGCAAGATACTTGCCCATCACTGATCATGAATAGGAACTGTGAAAGTAGGAGGAGCACAATGCCCAAAGGAGAGGAGTGGCATAGAAATCTTCTTCTTCTTCTTCTTCTTCTTCTTCTTCTTCTTCTTCTTCTTCTTCTTCTTGCCACCCGTCACTGATGCATGCGGCTTGGCTCTCTGACTTGACTTGTCGACCGCTGTAGATAGCTTGGCAGGTCCCTGCCTCTCAGAAATGCAGCTCTGGGGACTTAGCCCCTTTTCATGCTGCAGGGCACCCAATGGATCCTTTGTTTTTAAGGGAAAGGCATCTTGTGGGCTTCATCTTGTATGGGGCAGGAGTGTAGCGAGATTTATTTTGTGTTATTTGTTTGCACCATTGCTGCGTGTGACCCTTGAGAAAGAGGTTCCTGCCCTGAGGGGCTTACAATCTTTAATTTGACACAGGGAGGGAACAGGGAAAGGTTGAGATCCAAGGTGGACCCTGAGTCCTCCTGCGAGACAGAAGTCAGGGTCTGTGAGTTTAGATTTTGGGATCCCTGGACATTTCCCAATTGTAACCTCTTCCTCTGTTTTCGCAATAGGGTAATTAAGGTGATTCTATTAGAATTCCCAGGTGTATGTCAAGCAGGGAGGGAGGGGGAAGAGAGAGAGTGGATTTCTGGTGGAGACGGAAGGTTGGAGGAGGCTTAGAAAGGGAGAGTGAATGTTGGGGGGGGGGAGGCTGTTTAGAGTCGGTTGAGAGTGGTGGGTTCTAGAAGGGGGGCACTTGGTGGGGGACCTGAAGCTGGGCTGGGCAGCTTTTCAGGACAGTAGTAGGATCAAGTGTGCCCATCAGTGACCACGAGAAGGAACTCTGAAGGTAGGAGGAGATCCAAGGCCCAGAGGAAATGAGTGGCATAGAAATATTATTATTATTATTATTATTATTATTATTATTATTATTATTATTATTATTATTGGTGTCACCCGTCACTGGTGCATGTGGGTTGGCTCGCAGGCTTGACTTGTCCACAGAAAGCTTGGCAGGTCCTCAGCTGTGATCCCCAGATTATATTTTCTGTTGTGGATGCCTATGCCAGGAGAATACCAAGTCCTTCTTCCATCTCAGGGTCATGATTTGGGAAAGGCTCTGGCCAAGCAGCAGCCCAGCGGTGTCAGGGGGAAACCCAGAATTTGCAGGTATGCTGTGACCTTCAGTGGCAGGGGAAGGGTTTACCAGTGATCTTCCCAGCTGGAGGAGGAAGGCCTGATTTAGATATTCCTATAGTTTTACGGGAAGAGTTTCTCCGCGGTCCACCTGGGCAGGACAAGGGGCGTGATTCTCTCCCATGCCAACACCACATCCCAAGGGTGGGCCGGGGCAGTTTTAGGATGGCACAACCGGTGTGTGCTCACACTGGGCACCACGCTGCAGAGGGGGCCAAAACAATGCTGAAGAACAAGAGGGAGGGGTGCCAAATTTTAGGGTCATGCGGGGCACCGTTGACATTGGGTAATATGGCTCTGCTTGGGAATGCTTCTGCCAATATGAATCCCAGAATTCTTCCCCCACATCCTTCCTTCTTTCAGACAGAAACGGACATGGTGTGTGGAACTGGACCAGGGGAAGAAGTGTCTTTCCCATTGCTGGGGAAGGGGACTGCCATTTCCTCATGCCAGCAATGGGAAACGTCTCTTCTCCCTGGTTATTGCCTTGGGGAAACAGGTCCCCCCAGGAGCTGTCTCCATGGCTATGGTTTCAGACCTGCAGGAATCAAGGCCAGCCTACTAGTCCAAACCTAAATATTTTGGGAAATAGTTAGTTTTCCATGTTTGGACTTCAAATTATGCATATTGCTGTCCCGGACCACCTAGATCTCAAACTAGGGCACTTTCTTTCTTGCAGCCTTCTTCTTCCTTAGAAATGTCGCCCCCAAAATACTAACATCAGAGTTAGGTTGAGAAATCTTATGAAATCTCACATGTTGACCAAAATGGAATGCATTTGAGGTTCTTTCCTTGCCTTCTTAGCCCATATTTTTCTTTAATTTCTGCATCCCATGAAAACATCCTTCCTGAGATACCAGGCAGCACCAACCGGTGGTCTCACTTACCACAATGAACCTTAGAATAAAATAAAGGTAAAGGTACCCCTGACTTAGGTCCAGTCACGGACGACTCTGGGGTTGCGCGCTCATCTCGCTCTATAGGCTGAGGCAGCCAGCATTTGTCCGCAGACAGCTTTCAGGACATGTGGCCAGCATGACTAAGCCGCTTCTGGTGAACCAGAGCAGTGCACAGAAACACCGTTTACCTTCCCGCCGGAGTACTACCTATTTATCTACTTTCACTTTGATGTGCTTTCGAACAGCTAGGTGGGCAGGAGCTGGGACCAAGCAACAGGAGCTCACCCTGTTGTGGGGATTTGAACCGCTGATCTTCTGATCAGCAAGCCCTAGGCTCTGTGGTTTAGACCACAGCACCACCCTCGTCCCTCCCTAGAATAAAATAGATACATATAATTATCTATATATTTATCTGGAACTCCTCCAACCAATCCAACTAACTGAGCTTGTATCAGGGGTGGTCCCAGAGTCCTGCTGACATAAGCCAGGATCTTCTGGGTTCCCCGGCTTTTCCCATCGGTAACCTCTGTGACAACACAGGGCTTCCACCACCACTGGCTATTCCCGGTCTCAGCTTGCATGTGGCTACAGCTCCCAGATGGATGCAGAGGACAACTTCAAGCATTACAAAACTCAGGAGCCGCCAGTGATTTTATGCCCTGCGAGTTTCCCAACAGCATGGTGTGGCAATGCGATCATTGGGGAATCCATGGACAGTGAGAGCCCATTCACATGAGAGCCCATAATATACCCTGCTTCGTCCACAGGGCCACACCTCCAGGGATCAGGCTCCAGCTCCCAGGATGAAGGACCAAAGGACATCCAGGTGATTCCTGGTTGCCATCCATCGTGCCTCTTCCCCACTGCCCCTTCTCCTTGTGGGCATGGCTCCGTCTCAGCCATCTTTGGTGCAGAAGCAGCAGCCAAAGTTTCCTTTCATTAAGACAGCAGCTCTGCTTATTTCCCACCTGTAATCTCTTCCTCTGTTTTTATTTTCCTTTCTGTCTCCTAGCTCCTCAGACAGGTAGGTCATAGAGGCTATTGTGGGCTTTGCAAGCAAATGACAGATGGCATAGCTGTCAACGTTCCACTTTTTTAAAAGGGAAATTCCCTTATTCTGAATAGGATTCCTCGCAAGAAAAGGGAAAAGTTGACAGCTATGCAGATGGGGAGGCCGCCATGTTTAAGAATGGCATCATAGAAATTGTGGTAGGGGGAAGCGGGGCACATTGATGCATCGGGCACATTGATACACCAACAATATTTCAATACAGTGGTGCCCCGCAAGACGAATGCCTCGCAAGACGAAAAACTCGCTAGACGAAAGGGTTTTGCAGTTTTTGAGCTGCTTCGCAAGACGAATTTCCCTATGGGCTTGCTTCACAAGACGAAAACGTCTTGCAAGTTTGTTTCCTTTTTCTTAACACCGTTAATACAGTTGCGACTTGACTTCGAGGAGCAACTCATAGAACGCGGTGTGGTAGCCTTTTTTGAGGTTTTTGGTGATTTTTGAAGCTTTTCCAAAACTTTTCCGACACCGTGCTTCGCAAGACGAAAAATTCGCTAGACGAAAAAACTCGCGGAACGAATTAATTTCGTCTTGCCACTGTATCGAGAAATGTTATTTGTGCTGCGACATCACTAAAAATGTGTCTATACATGTATGCCTACAACAGTTGCGACCACACCGCCTGCCAGTTAGCCGTTGACATTTGACGAGAGTAGGTTAGAACTTAACTGAAGGGTTCAGCCAGCCTGCTTATATAGAGCTCCACTACAACGCAACATTACACTTTCTGTAACTATCCAATCACTGAACGTCACTTTCAATCCCTTATTTGCATATGTGGACCTGAGTGAAAACTATCTACAGTATTCCCCTGCTGGTCCAGGGTCAGAACTTCAGTACATAACACCTTGTCCCTTTTTTCAGGTTCTACAGTCTTCCTTATAAATCAGTTACATTTGTTGTGAGACATTAGTGTTGAGTACAGTATAAGGTTGGGGAAGAAGAGGATTGGAGAGGAGGGGTGGTGTGGTGAGGCTTATATTCTTTTGTATATTGTCCGTGTGGGGTTTTGTGTCTGCGTTTATTACATATCCTTGGTAGTGAGAGGTATTGGGGAGGCAGGCTGTGATTGGTTGTCTGTGGTTGTCTGCAATGGGGTTTGTTTGCATTTGTGATGGGGGGAATTGAGTCAGGTAAACCAGATTGATTAATATGCTGTCAATGGATTCTTCTTGTTGTCTTTTTGGGCTGTGTATGTGATAAATGGGAGCCATACTGGGGTGAAGGCGTCCTCTCCCATTTGTCCCCATGTCAGTTTCAGTTTATTGCTTAGCTTTTCTAGTATTTCTGTGCACACTCAGTAAGCATAGCCCATTGAGACGTTCCTTTATCTGATACGGGGCGGGGGGGAATAAATATGGGTACAAAATGGGCTACGTACAGAGAGCTGTTAATTGAAACAGAAAACAAATTAAAATGGAAATATTTTAACAAAATTAGAGAGAACGTACAGATTGGTTACAATATTTTCAGTTAAATGAAATATTTAAGAATGATAAAAAGGTAGGATTTGCATATGAAATTTCAACCTTTCAGAGAGAAAGAATAGAAAATTATACGAAATTAATATCTAAAATGTACAATCTGTTGCTGGAATGGGAAACAAAAGATGAAGAGGTCAAATCAGTTATGATTAAATGGTCACAAGATGTGGGACATAATATTCAGATGGTGGAATGGGAAAAACTATGGAAGAATGATATAAAATTTATAGCATGTGTGGTGATTAAAGAAAATTATATGAAAATGATGTATAGATGGTATCTAACTCCAGCTAAATTAGCAAAATTTATAAAACTAAGGAAAGCAAGTGTTAGAAATGTAAAATAACAGAGGGGACATGTTTCCATATGTGGTGGAATTGTAAAATTATAAAGAAATATTGGGAAATGATTTATAATGAAATGAAAAAGATGTTTAAAACAACCTTTGTTTAAAAAAAAACCAGAAGCTTTCTTATTAGAAATTATAGGAGTGGACCTATCAAAATCACAAAAGAACTTGTTTATGTATGCAACAACGGCCACATGGACCTTATTAGCACAACATTGGAAAGAAGAAGGTGTCCCATCTAAAGAAGATTGGGAAGTTAAATTAATTGAATATGCTGAAATGGCAAAATTGACTATGAAACTAAGAGGAAGAGACGACAATGAATTTAAGGAAGAGTGGAAGATGTTTATTGCTGTCAGGGGTTTAGGTGCAGAGGCACGGGCAAGGGAGGAAACAGAGAGCGAAGGGGAGGAGACAGAGGAAAGGATGAGTGATGACGACGACCCGAGATCTCCCAGTCTTTCCAGTGAATCAGAGGATTCACAGAAAGGAGCACCAGTGGCCAGGGCAAGGGGGGAATCTAGAGAGGCACCCCAGGAAGATAGAGCCAGAGGAGACTCAGGGGGGAGCAGCTGGAAATCGGGACCAGCGTCACCGCCAGGAAGCAGGGAAGAGGAAAGGAGCCAGGGGGGAAGCGCTGGCAGCTCACCACAGGAGGGAGGGCAGGAGTCAGGAGTGGCCACACCTCCATCGGGGAGCGAAGAAACGGTTAAGAGGAAAGTGGAAGGTTGGGCGCGCGCGCCAAGTTCAAATGCAGAGGAAGGCGGCGCAGTGAGCAGCCCCGAAAGGGAACCAGGTCCTAAAGCCCGGCGCAAGGAGGCAGAAGGGTCCGGGTCAGCGTCAGAAGAATCCCGGAAGGAAGAAGCCCCGGGGGGTAGAGGGACCCAGAGGAGGACAGTCAGGAGGAAAAGGTGGAGCAAGGCTAGGATATTAAGTTGGTGCGCACGGGGCGGAGACTCAGACGGAGCCTCGCCGATCTAGCTAGTAGACGTAGAGTTGCAGACAGCAGCGTGAGAATGGAAACTGTAATTCAATAAAGACTTTTACTTAATGACCGCTGGCTAGCGTGATCCTCTGTGAGCTAGGATCTGGAAGCAGCTCTGACAGTAGGCTCCGTCTCTACATTGTGGGCATCTGCAGCCTCGAGGAGGGGAGAGAAACAGGCGCCCACTAGCGAGCTCACGAACGGCAGGAGACATGACGGCTGAGCAGCAGATAGAGGACCTCAGAAAAGCAGTGGCACAACTGAACGCCGAGGTTCTTGCATCCAGGAAGAGAGAGGACGAGGCAGCTGCCGCCTGCAGGGATCTCCAGGTCAGGTTAGACGTACTGGCAAAGCAAACACCCCGGCAGGAGGGAATTGGGTTGGCGAGACGGACAGGCGGGCTGCTCTCTCACTTCGATGGGAACCTGCAACAGTATCCCAACTTTAGAGCTGACGTACTGTGCGCACTGCAACTGTTACATAAAGACTTTAGAGATGAACAGGAGAGAGTGGGGTTCATCATGTCCCATCTGCATGGGGAGGCGAAAGCATGGTTGCGCAATTTATGGAGAGATAACGATCCGGCGCTCCAGAATGCGGATGCCTTTATTAAAGCGATGGATGGGTGTTTCTTATCAAGTATTGACATTGATCTTGCACGGAAGGAGGTGCATGGGCTGAGACAAGGGAGGGCCAGCGTCAGACAGTATCATGCCCGCTTTTTCGCCTTGGTCAGCGCCCTGGAATGGGACAGAGATTCGGCTCCTGTAAGAGACCTCTTTTGGGAGGGACTGCACAACTCGATTAAAGATGAGATAGCGAGGGGGGAGAGACCCCGAACCACCCAGGAGGTCGTTCAGAGGGCACTGACAGTGGGGGTGAGGCTGGAAGGACGTCCGTGGAGCAAGGACGAAGGACGTGGAGGGCGCGAACCAGCCGGGGGCCCCTCCTTCTTTCCCAGAGAAGCAGCGCGGGCGCAATCCACGCCTCCGCCAGGAGGAGGAGCCGAACCTATGGAGGTTGGAGGTGCAAGGGCTCAGTCAGCAACCAGAGCCCTAGCACCGGCAGCAGTGAAGGCGAAGCCTCCTAGAGGGACCAGGAAGTGTTACGTCTGTGAGCTGCCAGGGCATATGGCGAAAGAGTGTCCCCAGAGGCCCCACAAGCTTACTGCAGCCTCAGCAATGGTGACTGCAGCAACGCAGCAGGGAGGACCACAGCAGGGAAACGACGATGTCTGGCTGGAGGAAGAGGCACTGGGGCCCAGCCAGACGTGTTAGTGACGCAGTCCCCAGAAATTTTACAGCCAGTGAACCCCCTCCCGCCCAAACCAGTAGTGAGGCTCACAGCATCTCTCCAGCTACCCAATGGAATCACCATGGACGTGCCAATCACCATCGACTCCGGCAGCAACGCGGACTTTATAGGGCAGGAATTTGTCGACAGGCACGCTGTGCAGTTGCTGCCGGCCACACTGCCCCTGCAGGTTGTCACGGTGGATGGCAGGGAGCTGCTAGGGGGGCAAGTGGTGAAGCAGACGCCACCAATGGTGATGCGACTTGGGAATCACAGGGAAGTCATCAGCTTCAACGTCACTCAACTGTCTGACACGCCCATTGTATTGGGCATGAGTTGGCTGGACAAGCACAGCCCAACGATGGCTTGGTTCCAGAGGCAGCTGGTCTTCGGCTCTTCCTTTTGTGCTGAACACTGCATCGTACCCAGGCAGGAAGGAGACGAAGAGGAGTCACAGCTGCTGCTAGGCACGCTGCAAGCGATTCCCCACAAGTACGCAGAATTTCTGGAAGTTTTCTGCGAGAAGGAGGCGGACAGGCTACCCCCTCACAGACCATATGACTGCAAAATTGACCTGCTGCCGGGGGCGGCGCTGCCTAAAGGGAAGCTGTATTCCATGTCTGAGGACGAACTGCAGGAACTCAAAGACTTCATCGATCATAATTTGGAGCGCGGTTTCATCCGGGAGTCTAAGGCAGCGGGGGGCAGTCCTGTATTCTTTGTTAAGAAGCGAGACACGCCCCAAAAAAGACTCGTAGTGGATTACAGGATTTTGAACAGTGTGACCAAGCCGTCGGACTTCCCCATGCCCCGCATCGACGACCTCCTGGCGAAGGTACGGAAGGGAAAAGTGTTCACCAAGTTGGACCTGCGGGGGGCGTACAACCTCATTCGCATGCGGGAGGGTGATGAGTGGAAGACAGCCATGTTCACGCCACTGGGTACCTACGAATACAGAGTTATGCCTTTTGGACTGCAAAATGGCGCTCACGTTTTTCAAGCATTTATGCATCACGTGTTGGCGGGACTTCTCTACAAGACGTGCGTCTGTTTCTTGGATGACATCCTGATCTTTTCGAAGTCGCAGCAAGAACATGACAAGCACGTCAAGGAAGTGCTGGGCAGGCTAAAGCAACACAGGCTCTACGCCAAGCTGGAGAAGTGCCAATTTGACGTGCCGGAGGTGGATTTTCTGGGCTACAAGCTGTCTGACAAGGGGCTCGCCATGGACAGCGCCAAGGTTCGAGCAGTGTTGGATTGGAAGAGCCCACGCAACCGGAAGGAGGTCCAACGGTTTGTCGGCTTTGCGAACTTCTATCGCAAGTTTATCAAGGGCTTCGCGATGCAGACGGCGGCCATCACTGACACCCTTAGCTCCAAGAAGAAGAAGTTCATCTGGACAGAGCAGGCGGAGCAGTCCTTTCAGGCCCTCAAGCGTCTCTTCGCGTCGGAAGAGCAGTTGCTTCATGTCAACCCCAGCATGCCGATGAGGGTGGAGACAGACGCTTCGGACAGAGCAGTGGGGGCGGTCCTGCTGCAGAAGGACCCGCAGGGCGTGTGGCGGCCGGGAGCGTTTTACTCCAGGAAGCTCAGCAAGTCCGAGCAGAACTACACCATATGGGACAGGGAGTTGCTGGCCATTCATGCAGCGTTCAAGGCGTGGAGGCACTTTCTGATCGGCGCCAAGCACACGGTGCAGGTTTGCACGGACCACAAGAATCTGGAACACTGGCGCACGGCACAGTTCCTGAACCAGAGGCAGATACGTTGGGCTGAGTTCTTTGCGGACTTCGACTTCCGCATTGAGTATGTCCCGGGGGACACCAACATCATGGCAGACGCTCTCTCCCGCAAGCCACAGTATCTGGAGGACGCAACGCCAGCGGCCGCCATGCACATCTTTGCACCGACAGTGTGGGCGTGCGCCGCGGCGACCGTGGACCTAGAGGCGGTGCGGCGAGCGTTGCAGGGGGACTCCTTCGCACGAGCAAAGATGGCAGAGGTGCAAAGGGGCAAGGCAGCGGCCGACGGTTTCCAGCTACGAGATGGATTGCTCATCCGTAAAGGGGCCATCTACGTGCCGGGTGACGAACTTCGAGCCAAGGTGCTACAGCAGCTGCACGACGCACCCACGGCCGGGCACTTTGGCAAGGAGAAGACGGTGGAATTAGTAGCCAGGGATTTCTGGTGGCCTGGAATGAGAGGGGAGGTCGCAGACTACGTGGCGAGGTGTGACACCTGCCAGAGGGCAAAGCCGGTGCACAAACCGCCGGCTGGACTGTTGGAGCCGCTGCAAACTCCGGTCGAACCTTGGGAAAGGGTGGCTCTGGACTTTGTCACGGATCTGCCCAGCTCAAGGGGCAAGACGGCAGTGTTGGTGGTTGTGGACCTGTTCTCCAAGATGGCGCATTTCATTCCGTGTGCTAAGGTGGCCACGGCAGAGCAAACCGCCAAACTGTTCATAGACCACGTGTTCAAGGTTCACGGTCTGCCACGGTCTATTCTGTCCGACCGCGGGCGGCAGTTCATCTCGAACTTCTGGCAGAAGCTGATGGGCTTCCTAAACGTCAAGATCAATCTGGCGTCGGCGAGACACCCGCAGACCAACGGGCAAGCGGAGCGAGCCAATGCCATCATGCAGCAGTACCTGAGATGTTATGCAAACCAACAGCCTGCGACGTGGGTGGATTACCTGCCGCTTGCAGAGTTTGCCTACAACAACACGAAGCACGTATCCACGGGCGTCACGCCGTTCTTCGCCAACAACGGGCGGCACCCTAGAACCTTCCCGGGACTGGAATGCAGGGGAGAAGGGGAGCCGCAGTCAGCAGATGCGTTCGCGTCGGAACTGCAGGAAGTCCACGATCAGCTGCGGCGCCACCTGGAGCTGGCTAAACACGCATACAAGGTACAAGCGGACAAACACAGAAGGGTTGGCGAAGAGCTCCACGTGGGAGACTGGGTCTGGTTAGCAGCCCACGCAGTGCCGGCCAGGTCGTTGGCCAAGAAGAAACTAGGGCATAAACAACTGGGGCCATACCAAGTCGAAGAGCAGGTCAACCCGGTGGCTTTCAGGCTGGCGCTTCCGGAGGGTTCCAGAATGCATCCGGTGTTCCACAGATCGGTGCTCACTCCCTACAAGGCACCGCACAGGTTCCAGGAACCCGGAACGGCGCCGAGTCCGCTCAGAGAAGGAACGGGGCACGCGGGAGTGGCACAGGAGGAGCGCATCAACGAAGTCACGGAGATTTTGGACTCCAGGTGGGGGGAAGAGGGAGTAGAATACTTTCTCGCCAGGGAGGGCACCCCGGCCAGTGCGAACAGCTGGGTGCCGGGCTACGCTTTGGACGAACCTCTGCTCAAAGACGAGTTTCATGCCCTCTTCCCACATAGACCTATGCCAGCAGACTTTTTCGACGACTGGCTTTTCACGCCCACGCTTTCGGACAGCACGTTCAGGGGGTTCGACTCGGACGAGGAACCAACACGAGACGTCCGTTCCCCGGAGGAGTCACCCTCGGGATCTGTCTCAGAACCCTCGTATTGGTGGGACGATAGGCCGGAGGAGCAGTTCCGCAGGAAGTGGCTGGACTGTTCCGGCCGAGCAACGCCGCCTGGAGGAAGTGCGGGAGAGACGGACATGGACATTTTCGGGGACGACCCGGGTTTCGAGCACGGCGGCACAGAGATGGAAGAGGAGGTGACTGTCGTCAACGAGAGCAGAGAGGAAGACCCGGAAGAGTTCCGATGGAGGCCTGCCACGGGAAGCGACCGATATCCGACGTTCGTCCCTTTGCAACAGCAGCCCCCAGCTCCAGCACCGGAAGGAGGGGAGGGGGGACTGGGGGGCTTCGAGGGGGGGATGGATGTCAGGGGTTTAGGTGCAGAGGCACGGGCAAGGGAGGAAACAGAGAGCGAAGGGGAGGAGACAGAGGAAAGGATGAGTGATGACGACGACCCGAGATCTCCCAGTCTTTCCAGTGAATCAGAGGATTCACAGAAAGGAGCACCAGTGGCCAGGGCAAGGGGGGAATCTAGAGAGGCACCCCAGGAAGATAGAGCCAGAGGAGACTCAGGGGGGAGCAGCTGGAAATCGGGACCAGCGTCACCGCCAGGAAGCAGGGAAGAGGAAAGGAGCCAGGGGGGAAGCGCTGGCAGCTCACCACAGGAGGGAGGGCAGGAGTCAGGAGTGGCCACACCTCCATCGGGGAGCGAAGAAACGGTTAAGAGGAAAGTGGAAGGTTGGGCGCGCGCGCCAAGTTCAAATGCAGAGGAAGGCGGCGCAGTGAGCAGCCCCGAAAGGGAACCAGGTCCTAAAGCCCGGCGCAAGGAGGCAGAAGGGTCCGGGTCAGCGTCAGAAGAATCCCGGAAGGAAGAAGCCCCGGGGGGTAGAGGGACCCAGAGGAGGACAGTCAGGAGGAAAAGGTGGAGCAAGGCTAGGATATTAAGTTGGTGCGCACGGGGCGGAGACTCAGACGGAGCCTCGCCGATCTAGCTAGTAGACGTAGAGTTGCAGACAGCAGCGTGAGAATGGAAACTGTAATTCAATAAAGACTTTTACTTAATGACCGCTGGCTAGCGTGATCCTCTGTGAGCTAGGATCTGGAAGCAGCTCTGACAATTGCATATTTACAGAAGCAATGTACACAGGTTAATACATTAGCAGGGTTTTAAGATTACTTGTAATTTTGTTATGAATGGATAATAGGGATTTAAATAGGTTAAAATTTAACAATTAGACATGCAGTATGTTGAATAGAACCAAGGAAGGGACTAGACTGGAAGTCAATTTGTTTTGTTTTGTTTCTGTATTGTTGTTTTTATTTTTGGAAAATCAATAAAATGTTATTTTTTCAAAAAGAGACATTCCCTTATCATCATTGATCTTAGCCAGTTCTTCACTCTCCACAAGGTGCTGAATGACTGCTCTCTGATACAAGTCGTGTATCAGCAAGAGACATGAGCAGAGCCTTTTTTGTGGTAGGGTAAAAGATTACCCACCTCTTTTACTAGGTCTGCTATGTTCAGCTTTTTTAACTGCTGTTTGCAGAGTTTCTTCTTCTTCCATATAGTGTACCACAGTTCAGTTTCAGGGTGGGAGTCTATCACTCTGTCGGGTTGCCAGTTGCGTCGTGAGATTGCACCACCACGACATCATCAAAGCAACCTTGGTGCACATTTCCATTTCAAATATTCTGATTCTATTTACTTTTAGTTAAGAATTTTCTATTTATTTACCTAACTCCCCCTCCTGCTATGCCCATGCCATTGGGCAAAGGCTGAATGTCACAGCAGCTGTAACATTATTTCATATGTGATGGACTTGTAAAAGGGTAAAATATTGGGAAATGATCCATGATGAATTGAAAAAAAATGTTCAAAAGCACTTAAACAACAACCAGAGTCCTTTTTGTTGGGGATAATTCAGTGGGAAATTCCCAGGTGTCAAAAAAGGTTATTTATGTATGCCACTACTGCAGCCCGTGTTTTGTTAGCCCCAAAATGGAAAACGAGCAAGGTCCCAACTAAAGAATGCCAACTTAAGCTGATGGAATATGCACAACTTGCAGACCTAACATACAGAATAAGAGAACAAGAAGAACATACTTTTAGAAAAGATTGCAAAATGTTTATAGAATATATGGGGGGAAATTGTGTACACTTGAAAACGTTGGCAGCATTAAGATAAATTCAACAGTGTAAATAAGTTTTGATGGATGTAATAATGGAATACTGAATGGTTTAGTTTAGCTAAAATATGCAGGGATTTATGATATGCAAAATGAACTATGGAAAGAGAAGACGGGATAAAATTATATACAGTACATAAAAAAAGAATGTCACAGGGGCTGCCTGCTGTGTTCTATTGGAGAAGATGACGAGGACCCAAGCAAATCACACGCTTAAAAATGCTAATAAAAGACTGTGGTGTGTCCAGGAAACAAGCGAATGGCCGGCTTAGGCAAAGACCAGAGACAGGAAGACATTGGAACTTTGGTGGCAGCAGCACGAAAAGGAGGCGGGGCATCAGCAAACCAATCAGAAAGCGATACACTAGAGCTCCTCCTCCCCCGGCGGTCCTACGCCTTTCGCTTCTAAACCTTCCGAGCTTCCGTAGGGTTCCCGGAAGTGCCGCGGTTGCTAGCCTGCAGGTTGCTAGGCAGCGGCGTCGCGTCTCACTTGGGCCTTGCCCGGCTCCCAGGCATGGGGGACTCGGAGGGCGAGGTTTTGCGGGGGACCTTCCCCAGCCTCATGGCGGAAGGGACGATGCTGAGCCGGCGCGGGGAGCTGGCCAAGGCGCTGACTTGCTACACCTACGTGAGAATTGGCCGTGCTCGTGGGGCAGGAGGGGGGTGGGAAGGGAGGGAGGGGGCGAAGCTGGTTCGTGAATAGGAATGAAGGGAGGAGGGGACGTTGCCGCTGGGCACTTGGGGTCGAGCTGATGGTGTTTATCACATGGCCAGGCATACCTGGGACCCTCAAATACGAGAAGAAGCGCCTCCCCCCCCCCAATAGCTGCCAACTTTTCCCTTTTCTTTCGAGGAATCCTATTCGGAATAAGGGAATTTCCCTTAAAAAGGGGGGAAAGTTGACAGCTATGCTCCCCCCACATCCTCCAGATGTGGCCTTTGAGAAGCCCGATGTGTCCTGAGGGTATAAGAGCCTTGCTGGATCAGGCCGGTGCATTCATTCATTCATTAGTAGAATTGTAGAGTTGGGAGGTACCCCCAAGGGTCATCTAGCCCAACCTCTTGCCATGCAGAAATCTCAGCTCAAGCATCCACGACAGGTGGCCATCCAACCTCTGCTACTTGTAGAGAAAATTACAGTGGTACCTCAGGTTACACACGCTTCAGGTTACAGACTCCGCTAACCCAGAAATAGTACCTTGGGTTAAGAACTTTGCTTCAGGATGAGAACAGAGATCGGGCTCCAGCGGCGCGGCAGCAGCGGGAGGCCCCATTAGCTAAAGTGGTACCTCAGGTTAAGAACAGTTTCAGGTTAAGAACAGACCTCCAGAACGAATTAAGTTCTTAACCCGACGTACCACTGTAATGGGACGCGGGTGGCGCTGTGGGTTAAACCACAGAGCCTAGGACTTGCCGATAAGAAGGTCGGCGGTTCGAATCCCCGCGACGGGGTGAGCTCCTGTTGCTCGTTCCCTTCTCCTGCCAATGTAGCAGTTCCAAACTACAAGAAAGAAGATTCCACCTAAACATTAGGAAGAACTTCCTGACAGTAAGAGCTGTTCGACAGTGGAATTTGCTGCCAAGGAGTGTGGTGGAGTCTCCTTCTTTGGAGGTCTTTAAGCAGAGGCTTGACAACCATATGTCAGGAGTGCTCTGATGGTGTTTCCTGCTTGGCAGGGGGTTGGACTCGATGGCCCTTGTGGTCTCTTCCAACTCTATGATTCTATGATTCTATGAAAGCATATCAAAGTGCAAGTAGATAAATAGGTACCGCTCCGGCGGGAAGGTAAACGGCATTTCCATGTGCTGCTCTGGTTCACCAGAAGCGGCTTAGTCATGCTGGCCACATGACCCAGAAGCTGTACGCTGGCTCCCTCGGCCAATAAAGCGAGATGAGCGCAGCAACCCCAGAGTCGGCTATGACTGGACCTAATGGTCAGGGGTCCCTTTACCTTTACCACTATAATACAGGATCCATTGCTAAGAAATGGGGAATAGTGAAGGAATTGTGGCTTGCCAAGTGATTCTTGGCAGGATAAAAGCACATCCCAGTTTGTTTGTTTTTTAGCACACCCCAGTTTTCATCTACGAAATGTTGGATGGTATATAATGATCAGTTAGCAGTTGTAAGTATACTTTTGAGACTGGGCATCGTGTTTTTGTGTGTTGCTAGGCCCTGCAACTCCAGCCAGGTGACAGGAACTGCCTTGTTGCCCGTTCAAAATGCTACCTGAGACTTGGAGATACAGAAAATGCCTTGAAGGATGCTGAAGCCTCCTTGGCAGCTGACAAAGGGTTTACCAAGGTACGTAACCAAAAGGTGGAAAGGCCTGCACCAACCCAAAGGGTTCCCTTTCAAAATTTATTGTGGAGTATCTGGTTTGATGGTGGAGGGGAGTTATGGTTCTGTCTCCCCTCTTTTCTTAACCTAGAAGGAAAGAAGGGTAACTAATAACTTCCATAAAAGAACCCAACGTTCATGTCATTCTTTGTTCTGCAACTATCTTTCTAAACCATTTGGCATATTAACCAGGTTAGAAAATTCTGTTGCAAGCAAACCAGAGCAGAGGTTCAAAAGGACAGTTGGATTGGAAGGGAGTCTCTTCAGTGGACTTCAAGCTAAGACCCTTCTTCAAGTTGTCCACATCTCAGAAATTATCAAACTGGGACAAGCAAGCTGCTTGAGTGCATTTCTTGAGGATGGTATTTTTTGTTTACTCGTATGAACAAGTTTATAATATATAGCTCTCTTATTGTCTATCTGTTGTCTTTCCCACCCCCACCCCCAATATTTTTCCTCTTTGTTTCAGGGCCTATACCAGAAAGCAGAGGCATTGTACACTATGGGGGATTTTGAATTTGCCTTGGTCTATTACCATCGAGGCCACAAGATCCGCCCAGAGTTGCCACAATTCAGGCTGGGCATTCAAAAATCCCAGGAGGCAATTGAAAATTCTGTTGGAAGTAAGCCATGTGATTTTTTATTAGGGGATGGAATCTAATTGACTGCTAGACCTGAGCTTCAACTTGACTGAGAATGCATGAATAAAAGAGAAACTAACAACAAAGATAATAGGCTGTCTAAACTAGCTAAGTAGAGTGCAAGGCAGAGCAGAGCAAGGACCTTAGAGAAGGCATGAAGGTATTTTGCAAAACCAAGGACATATTTGTATCCCTTTAATTTTATTTGAATTGAATTTTGTCAACAAAGCAGACAGTAAAATAAACTCGAGATCACACATACAAGCAATCCAACAGAAAATCCTTTGAGTCTTCAAAGTCCAGGTAGAGATTTTATTTTTCATTGGCCATCCTATTTTCTTATCTGTGCACAATATTACTGAGCCTTTTTGATGATGGAGCTGGTCATGTGACGCTCCTTTCAGAAAAAGTCTCAACCTCCAACTTCTATTTTAAAAGGCTTGTGTGCTACAGCAGTGAAAAAAGCAAAATCATTGTTATTAGGGGAGAGATAAAAATAAAGGAAGTACCATAGGCTCTTACAGAAAGCTGTGGTTCATCCGCAGTTGGAATATTTTGTGGAGTTCTGGTCCAGGCTGTTTCTAGAAAAATGTCAAAGCTGAAAAAAGATACAGAAAGGGACAACTAAAATGATCAAGGAGTTCTAGCCTCTTCTATTGCACGGTTTTCATGCTGCTTCCAAAGGGTTTGCTTGCTAATGTTTTTGGCAGGTGATTTTCAGGGCCTTCCTGACTTCTTGGCTCAGGGGTAGGCAACCTAAGGCCCGTGGGCCGGATGCAGCCCAATCGCCTTCTCAATCCGGCCCATGGACGGTCTGGGAATCAGCGTGTTTTTACATGAGTAGAATGTGTCCTTTTATTTAAAATGCATCTCTGGGTTATTTGTGGGGCATAGGAATTCGTTCATTTTTTTCCTTCAGAATATAGTCCGGCCCCCCACAAGGTCTGAGGGACAGTGGACCAGCCCACAGCTGAAAAATGTTGCTGACCCTTGTCTTGGCTGGTGCTTTCTCTGTTTGTAGGCCCTTCTTCTGTGAAACTGGAGAACAGAGCAGACCTCTTCTTTCTGAGTCGCCAGGCAGAGGTATGGTCTCACCAGCTTTTCCTAGAATGGGTCTGTGATTCCTTCATTAGGAGGAAATAGAAGATATGGTAAGGAGTTCAAGGCATAGATATAGGTTGTTGCGGCGTGGGCACAGGAAGGATGTTTGAGTCTGCAGCTATTTGGTCTTTCTCTTGCATCACAATAACATGGTTCACACATAATGCTAAACTTTAGCGTGAACAAGTGCTGGTTCCCAGATGGAGAATCTTGACTGCAGTGTTCTTTTTGATCCTGCCACACTACTCAGGGCTAAGCCATGATCTGGCTTAATGTTACATCTGAATCTGGGCTTGTAGTTTGTCTCCCCCCACAGTTACAGTTTGGTTGCAGGTCATGATTTCTACCTGCTGTGCTGCTTTTCTTCCCACAAGAAGTACTGTAGAGAAAATGATAAGTTTTTTCCCTTGCAAAATTTATCTTTTGCACTTTTTTATGTATGTGGCAGAGTAAAAGAGCAAAACAGAAGCTTCAGGTCAAATTTCCTAAGAAGGATGCAAAGTACCTAGGCAGACAGGAGCCTGTGAGGAATGAGAAAACCGAACGGCAGCTGCTGGGGGAGCTCTACGTTGACAAGGCTTTTCTGGAGAAATTGCTCAAGGATGAAGGTTTTTGATTACTTCATTTGGCTAATGCTGGGCTTGGGAGTTTCAGGACTGCAAATGTCATCAGGCAGTCTAGCAATTACAACCCCCCTGTGAGGCTGACTGGGTATTTGCAGGAATGCAAGGTTTCTAAGGGATTTCCTAAAACAGTCATTTTCAAACTCTTGTTTCTGGGCTCTTCGATTAAAAAAAAAAGACCAACAAACTTCCTCAAAAGATGGCTTGCTCACTGTATTGGTCTTCCCCTGCAATATGAAACCTTAGAAATGTATTACCAGTTGGATACATGTTTGGTTCATGAGGGATGTTGTTGGAGTGCACAAGGCTTAGCCAGTGCTTCATGTCAACTGTGTGAATACCCTTGAACATGGATAGCCAACGTGGTGCCCTCTAGATGCTGTTGGACACCAACTCCCATCAGCCCCATCCTTCATGGCCAGTGGTCAGGGATGATGGGCGTTGTAGTCCAATCACACCTCGAGGGCACCGCATTGCTTACCTCTTCCCTAGAACGTGTCCCCAAATCTTCAACAATGCACAGAGTTTCCTAATAAATGAAGATTCTTGAAGATAAACCACCATGTTAAGGGTTGTGAGCAGCATCTGCCTTACAGGTTGTATTGGTTTTAATTGTCACTGGTGCTGGATTGTGTTTATTGTTTTATGTCATTTTGATATTTCTTTATTATACTACAGTCGTACCTTGGAAGTCAAATGGAATCCATTCTGGAAGTCCGTTCAACTTCCAAAATGTTCGGAAAGCAAAGCATGGCTTCCGATTGGCTGCAGGAAGCTCCTGCAGCCAATCGGAAGCCGCGGAAGCTGTGCTGGATGTTCGGCTTCCGAAAATCATTCAAAAACTGGAACACTCACTTCCGGGTTTCGATCATTCGGGAGCCGATTTGTTCAGGAGCCAAGGCGTTTGAGATCCAAGGCACGACTGTACTGTTTGCTGCTTTCGGAGCTTTCTGGCTGAAGAGTGGCAGGCAGATTCCGAAACCAAAATAAAAACAGTGCTACTATTTGCTGTTTACCTAGCCCTATAGCAGCATCCAATTACAAGTCACAAACATTACTTCATTAGTGAAAATATGGTTACATGCCTTCCCAACCTCTGAGCGGTGCGAGATTCCAGGAGTTCCAGGCACTTGCGCAGGATCTATGTTTCCTTTTGGAAATGAGGCACAGCGGAAACTGTGGTGTCTTTAGGATATATGGTTTATTTACCCATATATACAACCTGAGCCTTCTATGGAGGCGTTCGCAGCATCAGCACCCCAAAGGGGTCTTGCTTCTCCCATAGCCAAAGCCCTGGATTCAAGCAGAAATCAGCCGTAGCTTTTTTCTCTGCTTTTTCAACCTGCATCTTTTCCCTCTAGGTCACATGACAGCAAACTATGCCCTTAAAAAAACCAACTTGGGTTATACGGATTAGAAATCTGGTACCCACAATCTCATAACAATATGAAGTCCACACAAAGTGGGGGAACATCTGTGTGTTCCAGCAAAGAGAGGATGTGTCTATAAAGAGGCATCTTCCCTAAGCCAGTCATATATATGTAAATAATGTAAACTCTCCCTTTTTGTTTGTTTTTTAATCTGTCTGTCTCTGCCTATGGTCTCCCTGCAGACTTGACCAAAAGCACCACAAAGCAAGGGGTGACTGTTGGACGCCTGATCCAGGAAGGGCTTTCCTACCTTGATACCCGCACAGATTTCTGGCAGCAGCAGAAACCTATCTATGCCCGGATCAGAGACCGCAAGCTCATGCTTAAGAGATGGACAAGAGATCAAAAGCGGAAGCCATCTGAGGTGGCCAGATACATCTTAAAGAGCATGGAGGACATTGATATGTGTAGGTGGCTTGGTTGAAAATGTGCTGGATGTTTTTTGGTTTTGTTTTAAACACTTGGTTGCAATTATGCACAATGAAACAAAAAGAAGGGGGGGTGGAAATGCAAATAAAAGGCCCCATGCATGGTTTCTTTGTTAAATACACCCACAAGGTTATAAAACATGAGGGAGCACCTGTAAATAAGAAAACCATATTATTATTATTATTATTATTATTATTATTATTATTATTATTATTAATTTCGTCCCCTGTTTATTTATTTATACATACATACAAAGCAATAATCATAAACAAATAAGAATAAAAATGTGCAACCCACCACCAAGAACATTCCTTTGTAACTATCCAACCTCCCAAAATTTCAACACCTCTTGCGATGGTTTCACCCCTTTCCGTAATTCTACGAACACCTTCCATATCTCCTCAAAATCATTTCTCCTGCGTATTCCCCATCTTACGTTAATGGCACATGTTAATTTATCATGAATAGCTATAATCCCACACCTCTTTATACCATTCTTCCATTTTATATTTAGAATGAACTGATCCACTGGGTCTTGTTCGTTTGTTTATGAGTTACTTCTGTTGAAATTTACAATTTGATACAATGAATAGTATACCTTATTTATTTAAGAACACAACCGGTTACATCTCGGGTGTTTATTGATGATGCTTTACATGACCATAGGTTTGTTTGTTGTTGTTTTGTTGGGAATAGACAGACACGTCTCAGGCCCCTGTGGGGTCGTGTGAGGAGACACCTCTCCCTGGGGTGGGGGCAGCTCAGAGACCAGGGGCGGCAGCCGTGGCTGCTCAGAGGACTCCCAAGGAGAGGGGAGAAGGCTGAGGGAACACTCCACAAGGGAGGGTGTTTGAAAAAGGGTGACAGCTCTGCAGGCAAGGGGTGACATAACTGGGCTCCTGAGCCCCACAGGGGTGCCGCAGAAAGAATGTAGGTAGTCAAGGGAGCTGTGGACTCAAAAAGGTTGAAAACCTCTACCCTAGTTTATGTTGCAAGCTGCCCTGTGATCTTTGGATGAAGGGCAGTATATAAATTTAATAAATAATGATAATAATAATGGCTGCCACCAATAGCCATGTGGTAAAATCTTTGTAGTGAAGTTGTGGATGATGCTTGTCCCATAGATTCAGGAGTGAGAGTTGTAAGGTTGTTGGTACAGCAGTCTTTAAGATCTTAGACGGTTCCTGATACACAGGAGTCAGAAACATGTTTACAATTCCATTTACTGGCCAATATGGTAAAATCCAAATCTGTTTCCCCGAAGCATTTTAAGACCTGTGAGGGGTCTCATTGATTCAATCAATTCCCTCTGTATATAGCAGAAAATATGCTGACTTGAAATAACAGATATTAATGGAGACATTTGTTTGCGCCATCAAATAAGAATTGAATTACAGTGGTGCCCCGCAAGACGAATGTCTCGCAAGACGGAAAACCCGCTAGACGAAAGGGTTTTCCGTTTTTGAGCTGCTTCGCAAGACGATTTTCCCTATGGGCTTGCTTTGCAAGACGAAAACGTCTTGCAAGTGTTCCGATTTTTTTCGCTCCCCCCCTTTTTCTAAGCCGCTAAGCCGCTAATAGCCTTTTAGCCACTAATCTGCTAAGCCTTTAATAGCCGCTAAGCCTTTAATAGCCGCTAAACCGCTAATAGCGCTAATCCGCTAAGCCGCTAATAGGGTTGCTTCACAAGACGAAAAAACCGCTAGACGAAGAGACTCACGGAACGGATTAATTTCGTCTTGCGAGGCACCACTGTATAGCACTCTAGGCAGGATGTTCTGAGCATGAAAATGTACTTTTCTAAACTCTCACATTGCACAAATATATATAGGCTTCAGAATTTCACCTGACTCCTGTATTAACTGAGCTTAGACCCTGGAGGTGTAAAAAGTAGGGTGTTGTGTATTTGAATTCTTGCTAAAAAAACAAAACAAGAGCCAGTACCTGTTAGCGGATTCTCTGGAGGTAGCCTCTCTCTTATTCTGTAGGGACCCAATGAAATATAGAACAAAATGGACTCAGGTTGGTCTCTGTAGTCAGGTCACTATCATAGCTTGAAAGAAAAGTTGCCTTTTCTTTCTGAACTTCTTCCAGGGATTACAAGGAGCAAGCCCCCAAATCTATTTCAGAAGCCACCAGAGTTTCTGCTTGCATTTGCAGCAACTGTTTCCCTCTATGATAAACAGTAGATTACATAAACATTTGGTAAACGTATCTCCAGGTAAAACGGACTCGGGTGTTGAGAATGGGAAAGACCTGTACCTGAACTATTGCCAGTCAGAGTTGACCAATAAGAGAGACCAATGATCTGACTCCTTACATTGAACTGTAGACAAACCACGAGAAATAATTGTCTTGCTGGATCAGGCTAAAGGTCTCCTCCTTGTTTGGCATTCTGTTTTCAGTAGTGACCTGGCAGATGGTAGGAGCTGATGTAAGTGCTAGCAAACAAGATGGATAGTGAAAATGGGTAATGTGAGATGCCATTTTGGAGGGGGAGGGTGTCCAAATTTGGGATATCCTAATGAATTGGGGGTAGTTAACATGCATCATATGAGCACACACTTTCTTCTTCTTTTTCTTCCCTTCCCCATCAAGTGTTGACTAGCGGCAGCCCTGAAAGAAGCTGCCAGAAAGCTGAACAAGTGCTGAAAAAGATCCAAGGCTGGTCTGACGAAGAGATTCCCAACAGGAGCGAACTGGTTGGAAACCTCTACAGCTGCATTGGAAATGCTCAGATTGAGATGGGGAACATGGCAGCAGCTTTGCAGAGCCACCAGGTGGATCTGGACATTGCAAAAGAAAAGTAAGGAAGGGCAGCCTACTCCTTTTGAGGGCTGCTTGAGTGCCCGTTCCATGCTGCCATCATTTAGCCATAGCTGTGTACTCTTTATTTCAGGACAAGAGTTCGGAATGTGTTGAATTGTTCAAATCTCAGTTTCTACTGGAAAAAAGAGGGGAGGGGAACACTTAGGGCTTCTAGCCCTTATGGTTGTGTAAAAAATGTATGCAGGCAGTGCCTGGTGATATCCTCTGAGCTGGAGATGACAGAATTGGGCCTACCTGTTGGCAGAAGAGGCTCCGGTACTCTGTACAGCTTCCCCAATCCAACAGAGTTGGAGAATCTAGCCCAGGGGTCCCCAAACTAAGGCCTGTGGGCCGGATAAGGCCCAAGCGACTTGTTTATCCTGCCTGTGGAGACCCCTGCTGCCGCCGCCCACTCTTACCAGCACTGCGCTGCGTGGCTGCCCACTTCCAGGTCGGAGGAGCACAGGAAATAGCTTGTGCACATGCGCAAGCGTTATTTGCGCATGTGCAAACATTTCTGGTGCACATCCGGGTCGGAGGAGGCCCGTGCACATGCGCACAAGCTATTTCTGGTGCTCCTCCGACCCAGAAGTGCGCCGAAAATAGCATGTGAGCACGCGTATGGGCACGCGCTCCCCCAGCCCGCTGCGCGATCGGCGCTGGAGACACCGGCCCGGGGCGTGGTAAGTTTGCTGGCCCCTGATCTAGCCTGACAACCGGTTCCACAAGCTCTCCCCATCCTCTTCTCTCCCCTCTCCTATTCTTTGTTCCAAATGCCTGCGTCTTTGAAAACCTTGTTTTCAGGAGCAGGATAAACAGAGACTGGCAGATTTGTTTGTGTTTTTCTTAGAAGGACACACGCTTACCAGCATTTCGAATGTTAGTTTAGTATTGCAAGATTCAGGTAGGTAGCCGTGATGGTCTGACGTAGTCGAAATATATTAAAAAAAATTAAAAATTGTCCAGTAGCACCTTAGAGACCAACTAAGTTTGTTCTTGGTATAAGCTTTCATGTGCATGCTAGGTTATTTGTCCTGCTCAGGGCTTACATCAGAAGGCCATGAAGCAGGGGTTAGTTGCAATGTCAGCCAGGGCTTCCTAGTAGCTGAGCCCATAGACTGGGTGCTTGGAATAAGAGGCAGGTAGAGGGGAGTGTGTGGGGATGGGGAGGAAAACTAGCCACAGGAACAAGTGCATTTCTAGTTCACCCAGGGCATGGTCTCAAGTCAATCGGGTCTGTGTGTCTTTAGTTGGAGACCTTCTGGAAACAATAGGGAACTACATGTATGCTGTCTAGAAGGAAAGCTAGGATACAGACTACCCATACTGTCAGTATTAAGTTGCCTTAAGTTGCCTTCTTCTGACCCATGAGTACCAGTCTTTCCAGAATTGCAAGCACTAGGGTTCCAGTTTGTAATCATCATCATTATCTCTGGGTGAGCCATGAAAGCTACTCATAGAATGATTGCGCTCTCTAGTGGCTAAAATGTTTAGGGCAAGCCATTAAATCAAAGTCAAATCACTATTCCTTGCCATATTGCTCTCCCAGAATGTGAGTATCCAAATCCATAGGGATACCCTCCCCCAGGGAAGATGGTGCTCCAAGCAAGGTACAGATCTGTTCCAGAATCCCTGACCTACTGCGAATAAATGTTTTAAAATTGGCCTCTTCCTTTCCTCCTTATACAATTGTTTTCTGCTTTCTTAGTAGCTGTAATGGGTATGGGGTTGCTCGTGCGTAAGTTGCCGCCTCTCCTGGCTATGTTGCCTTGTTAAACCTTTCTGTCTGGACAGCCCTTCAATTCGTGGCTGCCTCAGTCGCTAGCAGAATCCGTCAGCGGGCGTTTCTTAAATCTTTTCCAACATAAAAGTTGTTTGACACCCAGTCTCCTCCTACTCTCTCTGCGCGGAAGTCTTCTGCGCAGGGTGGGCGTGGGTAGCGGAGGACCCGTGCTCTCCCCACTGGTGTCCGGTGAAGAGTCCTGGAGCCCTCTCGCCGATTCCCCCATCAGCCCCTCTATATCCCTGGTGTTGTGCTGATTTGCTTCCCCATCTGCGGAGCTGCCTCTCTCCCTGCTGGGCCCTTCTCCAGTATCATTTGAGAGCCTTCCCTCCGCCTCTAGCTCCGATGTCAGTTCCCTGACAGTAGCTTTCTTTCATTTCTTCCTGGTTCAGCACTTTAGAGTAGAATCCAGCAGATACCTGCTGTGTCTTAATGTCCCTCCATTTCATACCTTGTTCCTTTGTTGTCCACTTCTCCAGTCAGATTCATGATTGGAATGGCTTTATCACACACCAAAAAAGCATCGTAGCATTTTAAAGATGGCTCTGCAGCACAGTTTTTGGGCAAATTCCCCTGTGCCTATATTTTAGATTGAAATCGGCTTGTGGCATGGATCTCCCACCTTCTTCGTTATCCTCTTTAAACTCACACACACACAGCTTTTGTTTGGTCCATAGACCTAAAATCCTTTAACCTGCTACAAGCACTGACAATGAACTGCAAATTAATACATACAGCTGGGGCAACATACAGGAGCTGGGGAAGGAGGGTAGGTCAGAAACCTCTCGGGGGATTTTGAAGTAGCAACCCAGCTTTCAGATCACTCATTTTTGCTTCTTCTTGCAGCAACCTGACTGATGCCATCTCCAGAGCCCTTGACAATATTGGCAGAGTGCATGCCCGCATGGGCAACTTCCAGAACGCCATTGACACGTAGGTGGAACCCAAAGAAAAATAGTCAGGCCTCCATGCCTCTTGCATATTTAAGGATGGTCTCCTAACGCATCTGCCTTACCTTCATTCTGTAAACTGAAACTGCTTTTACTATCATGGTTTCCTTTCAAGGGATTTTTGGAGTTGTAGCATTTGGAGAGGATGAAGGACCTTCAACAGCGGGTGGCCAGCCGCCCCACAAATGTGCTGCTCCTAAATCTTTTGAAAGAAGCAATGGCATATTTGACACATACATCTTGACACACAGGGATGATTTTCTCCCATACTTCTGCTACATGAGAATGAAGGGATGGGAGTTTCGGGGGTTGAATCATCTAGATTCTACAGAATGTCATTGACTAGGGAAGGGATTTCCCAAGGGGTGAGGGGCGTTGAAAACTGTGAAGGCCAGGCAGGTACAAAGAATAGAAGGGTACAAATAGAGGTGCCATTAGTTGCCATCTCTCTCTCCCCCCCCCATCCCACCAAGTGCCTTTTGTCTCCATCCCTGGCCTACTGGGTACCAATAATCTGTGGCTCTGCAGATGTTGCTGGTGTATAACTTCCCATCATCCCTGAGCCTCAGGGGGCCTGACAACCCTAAGTAGCATCTATAAGGAAATGGAAAGTTGGGGCCAAGATCCTGTGGAGGGCTGAGTGCACTCTTAAACGGCTTTCACAATGCATACCTGAAAGAGAGTCTCCACCCCCATCATTCAGCCCGGACACTGAGATCCAGCTCCGAGGGCCTTCCGGCAGTTCCCTTATTGTGAAAAGTGAGGTTATAGGGAACCACAAAGAGGGCCTTCTTGGTGGTTGCGCCCACCCTGTGGAACGCCCTCCCTTCGGATGTCAAGGAAATAAAGAACTATTTGACTTTTAGAAGACATCCCTTGTACAGTCATACCTCGGGTTACAGCCACTTCAGGTTGCGTTTTTTTTTCGGGTTTCAGACCACCAAAACCCGGAAGTACCAGAACGGGTTACTTCTGGGTTTCAGCGGTCGCGCATGCGCAGAGGCACTAAATCGCGCTTTGCGCATGCGCAGAAGCACCGGATCGCAACCCGCGCATGCACAGACACACAGACATGGGTTGTGAACGCTGCAGGTTGCGAACGTGCATCCTGTACGGATCACGTTCGCAACCCGAGAGTCCACTGTATAGGGAAGTTTTTAATGTTTGATGTCTTACTGTGTTTTAATTTGTTGGAAGCCACCCAGCATAGCTGGGGTAACCCAATCAGGGAAGAAGCCCTGGTCTTGAAAGAGCCAGGAAAGCTACTCTTCAGACCTTCATTTTATTTCCACGGTTAGTTGCAAAATTCTGTTTTATTTCGAAAAGCTGGGAAGAAAAGATTCCACTTGTGAAGAGCAACCTGGAGAAGACTTGGCTGTTCCACGAAATGGGCAGGTGCTACCTGGAGCTCAACAAAGCGGCGGAGGCTCGGGACTTTGGCGAAAGGTCCTTGCAGTGTGCAGAGGAAGAAGGAGACATTGAGTGGCAGCTCAACGGCGGTGTATTGGTGGCACAAGCACAAGGTGAATCGCTTTGCACAAACCCTTTCTTCACTAGCAGGGTCTGTGTGAGCTCCACAAGGCTCTAGGGCCACTCCCCCCCCCATAGGAGCAGGCTAGGCAATTGCCTGGAGTGCCAGGATCTAGGTGGGGAGGCTGTTTTCCGGAAAAAGAGAGCACATTGGGAGATGACTACTAGAGACAGCTTAGCATCTTGTCAGCTGGTGGTTGTTTTTTTAAAATCTCCTGCATTTAAAGGGACACAATCTCGTATGGATTTCTGTTTGCTGCCTAGAGCATAGACACTTGTTCAAGAGGAAGTGGTGGGTGGGTGGGTGGGGAGTAGCATATTAAGAACAGAAATGAATAAATTATATTCTAGTCAATTCTGTTACAGCTAAGGAAGTTAGATTAGCCTTAACCAGAGCCAGGGCCTTCTCAACACTGGCTCCGCCCTGGTGGAAAGCTCTGTCTCATGAGACCAGGGCCCTGCGGGATCTAATTTCTTTCCGTAGGGCCTGTAAGACAGAGTTGTTCCACCTGGCCTTTGGCTTGGAATCAGTTTGATTCGCTCCCCCTTTCTTTTTCCTTTCTCCTCCTGTGAAGAAGCTGCATCCTAATGTTTTAATGTTGTATCTTAATCTTTTAAATTGTATTTTAATCAACTTGTTTTTATTATTGGTGTTAGCCGCCCTGAGCCCGGTCTTGGCTGGGGAGGGCGGGGTATAAATAAATTTATTATTATTATTATTATTATTATTATTATTATTATTATTATTATTATTATTACACTCCTCAGGACACCAGTGTTTGGATATGTTGTGCAAAATTGTTTTCATTTGACATGGGCAGCAAATAATTTGGCGGATCCAGAGTACAGAACTAGAATTCTCACTCAGGCCTTGACATGCTGATGGGGGAAAAATTTTGAATGCTTTGGTTCTTGTGCCTCAAACCAAATGGAGCTTTGGACAAGGGCATGCAATTGCTGGGGTGAATGAGAGAAATCAAACAAAAACATTGTGTTGGATCCTGTAATGAGAATTATGCAAATGTCCATCCCCTGCTCCCGAGTTAAAAAGAAAAATCCTTTACAAAAATTTAGTTGTTTTTTTTTAGTTTTGCCAGTTTCTGCCCGGACACTGCTTCCGACAGCAGTATTCTGGGTATGTCTGGAAAATTCCGGATGTATGGCAACCCTATGGTATGGAATATTCACAGTCCAGGATTAAAATGCTGGTTTTATTTTGCTGAAGGAAACTAATGGTTGGACTAAATTATGCATATTTAAAAGTATGTATGCTTATATTGCCACCAACTAACTTAATTCACTGTATTTTTCACTCTATAAGATGCACCAGACCATAAGACACACCTAGTTCTTGGAGGAGGAAAACAAGAAAAAAAATATTCTGAATCTCAGAAGCCAGAACAGCAAGAGGGATCGCTGTGCAGCAAAAGCAGCAATCCCTCTTGCTGTTCTGGCTTCTGGGATAGCTGCGTAGCCTGAATTCACTCCATAAGATGCACACACATTTCCCCTTACTTTTTAGGAGGGGAAAAGTGAGTCTTATAGAGCAAAAAATACGGTAATTTGTTTACAGTGCCAAAGATGGTATCTAGAATATTTTTAGCAGGGAAGAGACTACATTGAACTGAGGTGTATAAAGTCCAGAATTTGTGGGTGCAAACTGTGTGGCCCTTTCCCAAATTGTATGAAGGTTCATGAATCTGCAGTTTAGGTTTGTGCCCAGTACAGTAGACGTTACACACCTAGTTCCTATGCAGATATTGCATTCAGATATCTGGAACATCAAGATGTAATATGTGTTCCCAGCGGTCGGGGCAGGGGGGACAGGAAAGACAGGGATCCTGCTTCCCAACCGCACTTCAGTGAGAGTCTACACACATATAAATTTATTTTATTTGAGCCTTTATTGCTTTATCCTTAGGTCAACAGTAGTAAATGACAATCTCCCACCCCAATAAAATAAAATGAAAGCAGATGGAATATCCTGGGGTTTGGGGACTGCATCTTACATGCCTTATCCTAGAGAGTTCCGGTAATCAACTGACAATATACCACATGTTTATTTGTATAAGTTTCTCTGAAGTCTATATCTTGTGTTGAAGTTGATTATTTCTTGTTCTTCTTCTTTAAAAAAAACCACACACAGTGAAACTGGAAGATTTCCAGTCAGCATTCACCTACTTTGAGAAGGCTCTGGAGCAGGCGAAACGTATCCATAACGTTGCTGCTATGCAGGCGATCATTATTGTAAGTGGTTGGCTATAACCAAGGGGGGGGGGGAGAGATGACATTAGCAAAAAAGGGCGGCAGGGGGAGACCAAAGGGACCACTGTGGGGAGAGCAGGATATTTTGTGCATGTTGTTAGGTAAAGTACATTTCTGTGGGAGTGAATTCAATAGTTTAATTGCATGCTATGCAATTAAAAAAATTAAGTACTTTCTTTTGTTGGTCCTGAATCTTTCATTGTTCAGCTTCACTGGATGTTCCTGGGTTCTAGTATTATGGGAAGGAAAGAAAAAGCTTCTCCTGAGACACACGGTGCATAATGTTATATATGTCTTATCATGTCCCCTCTTGTTCGTCTTTTCTCTAAACTAAAAAGTCCCAAATGTTGTAACCTTTCCTTCCAGGGCAGTTGCTCCAACCACTCTATCATTTTTTTGCCCTTTTCTGAACCTCTTCCAGCTCTATAATCTTCCTTTTGAAGTGTAGCTAACTGTACATAGTATTCCAACTATGGTTGTAGGCACAGATTTGTATATCTGCGTTTGTTTATTGAGTATTGCTATATTCAGTATTGCATTACAATACTGGCAGTTTTGTTTTCAATCCCTTCCAAATTATTCCTAGTATGGAATTCACCCTTTACACAACTGGGTGAATGTCTTCATAAAGCTGTAACCCCAAGGTCTCATTCCTTGTCCAGACCTCATGGGCATATATGTGAAATTAGGATTTTTTTGACTAAGTGTGCATCATTTTACACTTGCTTATATTGAATTGCATTTGCCATTTTACTGCCTGCTCACCATATTTGGAGAGATCCTTTTGTGGTGTTTCTTGTCATTCCTGTAGATTCCTGTCCTGAAGAATTTGGTATCAGCAGCAGACTTGGCTATGTCATTTCTCACTCCTAAATCTAGGTCTAGGTAATTGATATAGCAGTTAAGAAGCACAGACCCAAATACCCATCCTTGGGGAAATTCCACTTTCTACATCCTGCTAATGGGAGAACTGTCCATTTATTCCTCCTTTCTGTTTTCTGTTTCTTAACCAATTACTGATCCATAGGAGGATCTCTCCTCTTGTTCCATGACTGCTAACCTTATTCAGGAATCTATAGTGTGGTACTTTTGTCAAAAGCCGTTTGATAATCTAAGCCAGGGTTTCCCCAACTTGGGTCTGTTTTTGGACTACAACTCCCATCATCCTTAGCTAGCAGGACCAATGGTCAGGGATGATGGTAAATGTAGTCCAAAAACAGCTGGAGGCCCAAGTTTGGGAAAGCTTGGGTCTGAGCACACAGTTCCGCTGGATCACCTCTACAGTGGTACCTCGGGTTACATACCCTTCAGTTTACATACGCTTCAGGTTACAGACTCCGTTAACCCAGAAATAGTACCTCAGTTTAAGAACTTTGCTTCAGGATGAGAACAGAAATCGTGTTCTGGCGCCGCGGCAACAGCAGGAGGCCCCATTAGCTAAAATGGTGCTTCAGTTTCAGGTTAAGTACGGACCTCCAGAACGAATTAAGTACTTAACCCAAGGTACCACTGTATATACTTCAGGACATATGTTAGTTATATGGAACCTTCTTGTTAAGTGGTAATATACCTCTGAATACCAGATGCTGGGATAAACTATAGGAGGAGATTGGATTCATATTTTGCTTGTTGACTTTTCAGAAATATGTGGCCAGTCACTGTGGGAAACTGGATGCTAGACTGGACGGATATTTGGTTTGACCCAGCAGAGATATTTCTCTGTTATAACAGCTATGCATTGGTTCTTGTGTCTACAAAGGGGCCCCACATAATTCAAACAATATTACTGATTCATTTATCCCCCCCCCCATAAATTACCTGACAGTTCATAGCCATGACACCTGAAATTCACCTGATCTGACCTCATCTCTGCTACCCTTTTGCCATCTGCTGGGTTTCAGGCAACTAGGTTTGCACTTTCAGGTGTCTCTCTTCTCTGTGTGAACCTCTTGAAGAAGAAGCAAAACAGGATTTCAGTCCTGTCCGCCGCCCCCCCAATAGTCCTATCTCATGGCAATGCCACTATATGCTGATGGCAGTAGTGGGAAGAGAGACTGAGGCCTGACTCAAGCTTCCCATTTAAGATCCCCACCTTATTTTTGCAGGCACTGGAAGAAGCCAACAAAGGATTCATCAAGGAATTGAAAGAAGAACAGAGGCTTGAAAGGATGCGTGAGTTGAAAGGTTGGTGCACATACCAAGCTGTGTATAGAGGATTTCAGGCATCCTATGGTCTATCTTCATTTCCAGGGTGTATACACACAGACATGCTATCCAGCCGATTAAGGAGAGTAACTGGGTCTGAAGTAATTTGGGGTGTTTGTACAGTGGTGGGCCCGGCATGTGAAGCACACTTTTAGAAAAACCTACAAGAAAAGGTGCTTCATTCCAGAGTTTAAACCTAGAAAGTGTCAAAACACAGAATGCATCAAGACCCTCCCTAGCACATTTTGAAGAATAGTCCATACCATTTGTCCAGGCATATAATTGCCGTGCTGTCAAATAAAGAAAAGGGAGGCAGATAAAGAAAACTAGTACTTAAAGCCCCTTGCCCTGAACAGATGATGATTACTTCAGGGGCAATTCATCATAAATCCCCCTCCACCTTGTTGAAGCAATAAAATGGCGAAAACCTGAGAACAGGAAGCTTTTAATTAAAAGCACAAAAGCCCTAAAAAAACCCCTCAGTAGCCCATCTTGGAGAAACAGGCACTGCAATTAGATTTTAATTTTAATTGGAAAAAATTAACCACAAATCAACTCTTGAAAAACAGTAAGAGAATGGAACACTAAATAATACAGCAATTTGGTAACTATCTTGTCTGGACACTCTGCAAAAAGAAGTGACTAAAGGATGGCAATTTCAAGGGAAGGGCTAATGTGTAAATGTCCTTAGGCCCATATAACCCATATGAATAAAATTCATCCAGATGTTTTAAAGTATTGTATCAAGACTAACCTGTAGGTGGCAGCATTTCTCCAGTTTCCTTCTTGTTCTTATCCAGCAAATGGATAAACTCTCTTGTTCTTGGCTAATCATATGTTTTATAGGTTACTTGAGTTTAGCCTTAAATTTTATTGTTAGCGATGTACTCTGATATTAGTAGCCTGAGTGTCGTCCTGCATCCCTTTTTTGGAATAATAAAAAAGAGAATTTTTGAGTCTGCCTTACACACCACACTTCTCCCAAAGCAGGAGTCTTCCACATCTCTATTCAAAGAGCAGTCACATTATATCAAGACACCGAGGAGAAGGCACACTATCTGTCTAAGCTCTTGCAGAAGTTCTAAATGGGAAGCGAAACCCATTAACCCATGAGTCTCCCCATTGGCTCAGCCACAAAATTGCTATGATTATAGCCTCAGGCAAACTGCCTTGTTGTCACAGTCTGTAAAATGGGGTGAATGCCATAAGACCATAAACCATGAGGGTAGAAGCGAGCTAAGAAATCCTAGGGAGGATCTTCTCTGAGATTCCGTTTCTTTCCCAGAGTTAGAAGATGAGGAGGAGGAGGAGGAGGAGGAAGAAGAAGAACAACAAGAGGAGGAGAAGAAGAAGGAAGATGCTGGGGCTGCAGACACAGGAGAACATACATCAAAAAAGCAAGAAGAGGAAAAGGCTGGGAAAATTGAAACTGAAGGAGAGAAACAGGTATCAGGCACGGAGGGCGGAGAGACAATTGCACCCAAGGATGGGGAGAAGAAGCAAGAGGAGGAGGGAGAAAAGTCACAAGGAGGAAGCGGGGGAGGAAGTCAGAAAACAGAAGAGGACGACACAGGAAAGTCGGGTGAGGACATTCCAGGATGAGACCTGTGGAAGCTTGCCCTTGGGAACTCTTGGTTTATAACTCTGGAAGTGTCTTTTCCATGGTGTCATCTGTTTTGCTCCAGATGTCTTCTCCCCAAGTCACTTCTTGTGCCTTCCAGGGCATTCAAAAATAACCATTTTGCTTTTGGGTAGTTTCAAGGGGGCTCTAAGAATGTAGGGAAAGTTGCCATTTTATGTAAGACACCCCAAAAAGCTACCATTTAAGTAACTTCAGGAAGAAGGAACTGTCCTAACCATTAAAAAGCCTTCAAATGCTACCTGCAGTGATATATTTTGTTTTCACTGACCTTCTTAAGCAACTGAGATTAATCTTAATTGCAAGCTAGATAACCGATTAGGGAAATCCTTCAATCAGTTAATGCCATAGTTCTAATGTAAGCAAAGGAACAAGAAACTTTTTTTTTAAGGTGCTGGGAAGACAGTTCAACTGGTAAGGGCCTGAGATTCACCCATAAATGCATGCTGGGAGTTATGCCTTTAAGCATTCAACTGAGGGAAATACAGTAGGTAGTGGGTTTTTTTTTAATGTTACATTGAACAAAGGCCTCACTTTGAGATATGAGCCATTTCTGCATGGTCTGGAGCGATGCAGTTCACCAGAGCTATTTAGAAATCTAAACTTCAAAACAAGTCCAGCATAAGTGCAGAAGTCACACTCTTTCTTCCACGTGGCCTAGCGTATCATTGAGAAGTATACATATGCACACATGCATCAAAGTTTGCAAAAAGAGCTATTACTGTAGATCATGGCAATGGTGGGCACCTGGGTCCACAAGCATTTCTTTTTGGCATTCTACTTCTTTGGCGTGAGTAGGGCAGTTGCAATTCTTGCGGGCATTCAAATGTAGCAAATGGAGGTGGTGGGAATGCAGGTCATAGATTTGTGTGGCTTTTCCTCATCTTGCTCCCCAAATACAAAAAGTTTTAAGAACTCCAGAATGCTTGCACCCTGCCCAAGTAATAACGGTGTAGGCTCTGCAATGGTGTAGACAATGGGCCATTGTCTCTATACACTGGTAGAAAACAGGCAGCACATTAATTAGATCAATACAGTGGTGCCCCGCAAGACGAATGCCTCGCAAGATGAAAAACCCGCTAGACGAAAGGGTTTTCCGTTTTTCGATGCGCTTCGCAAGACGAATTTCCCTATGGGCTTGCTTCGCAAGACGAAAACGTCTTGCAAGTCTTGCGATTTTTTTCGCTTCCCCCCCCTTTTTCTAAGCCGCTAAGCTGCTAATAGCCTTTTAGCCGCTAAGCCGCTAAGCCTTTAATAGCCGCTAAACCGCTAATAGCGCTAATCCACTAAGCCGCTAATAGGGTTGCTTCGCAAGACGAAAAAACCGCTAGACGAAGAGACTCGCGGAATGGATTATTTTCGTCTTGCGAGGCACCACTGTATGTCCAAAGCTACTGCTAGCTAGGGCTGAGGGGAATTGTAGTCCAAAACATCTGGATGGCACTAGATGTGTGTGGAGGGAGGGGGGAGCTGGTCTAGTAACCATCTGCTTAGAGACACATCTCTTCAGACCATCTACCCACCTTTTTGCAAATTAAACTATGCAATCCATACCATAACATGTAGAGTACAGGGGGAGAAAACACACAAACAGCAAAACTGTGAATTTCTTCCAGGTGCCTGTGGCAAGTGAAGGCGCGCTAACATTTCCCTCCTGTCGGTATCCAACTATCCAGGGATAGTAAATGGGTAATTTCTTCATATATTAAAATATACTTAGTATATTAAAGGTGCTGACCTTTAAGCCCTAAACGGTCTCAGCCCAGTATACCTGAAGGAGCGCCTCCACCCCCATCGTCTAGCCCGGACACTGAAGTCCAGCCTTCTGGGGTTCCCTCACTGCGAGAAGCGAGTTTACGGGGGACCGAGCAGAGGGCCTTCTCGGTGATGGTGCCCGCCCTGTGAAACGCCCTCCCTTCAGATGTCCAGGAAATAAACAACTGTCTGACTTTTAGAAGAAGTTTAGGGAAGTTTTTAATGTTTGCTGTTTTCTCATGTTTTTAATATTCAGTTGGGAGCCGCCCAGAGTGGCTGGGGAAACCCAGCCAGATGGGCGGGATATAAATAAATTATTATTAGCCAAAGTCTGGTGGTTGTCGTTTTAAAGAATCAAAGTGCCGCTCAGGCCGTTTTAAGAGTTGCAAGATCATAAAACGTACATGAGAAAAGGGCAATTGGTATCACCAGTGAGGTTTGCAACAAAATTGTTATAGTGTATCTTCATTGAAAAGCAGAGCATCCCTTTCAGACCCCCCATGTTTCTTTCCCAACCACCACCATCACGCTTACATTACTGATCTACTAAAAAAAGTGAAATTATCGGTCTACTAAAGCATGCTCGGTCCTTACTAGGCTGCTTTATTTTCTTGGGGCAGCGCGAGGAAGCACCCCCTTTAGGCCGCAACATTTTCGTAGGATGCCTCCCTTCCTATTTCTTCACTTTTGGCTGCAATCCTGGCTGGCTCTCCTCCTCCAGAGTTGCCTGGGGCGATTGCTTTTCTTTCCTTCTCAGGACCCCTGCTGCGCCGAAGAAGAAAACATATCCCTCCCTCCCAGGGCCGGATTTAGGTTTGATGAGGCCCTAAACTACTGAAGGTAATGAGGCCCTTTATATGTCCAGCTGTCCTTTGTCAACAACAAATTGTCGCTGTTTTTTGTGTTGAATAGATGCTACATGGTAATTTCTGGACCTAATAGGTAGCTAGAGCCATTGCACATGTTGCCATGCAACCAGTCCATGCAGAATGCAGGCACCCTATACAGTCATACCTCCGGTTACAGATGCTTCAGGTTGCGTTTTCTCGGGTTGTGGACTTCCCAAACCCGGAAGCACCGGAAGGGGTTACTTCCGGGTTTCAGCGGTCACACATGCACAGAAGCGCTAAATCACGCTTTGCGCATGCGCAGGCGCGCAGAATTGCAACCCGCGCTTGCGCAGATGCGGTGCTGTGGGTTGCGGACGCTGCTGGTTGTGAATGTGCATCCTGCACGGATCACATATAGAAAGGAGCAAAGCAGTGATATTTTAGGGAGCAGGCTAGCAGGCTGGGCCCATGACTTACCGTACATCACAGAAGCCTACACAAAACAAAACACTGTTGCTTTATGTAGGTTTTATTTTATGTGCTTTTTATCTTATGTTTTGGAAAGGTACATCCAGCTCTTTCCTCCCTTTAAATGTTTTTGGGCGCCCCAAGAGAGAGGGGCCCTAAGCTATAGCTTGTTTAGCTTATACGTAACCACTACTTCTTCCTTTCGGCGGCTCCCGAAAGTATATTTTTAAGCGGGGTTTCCGCAGCAACCTGAAGCCAAGCGGCCTCTGGGGGGCAGCGCGACCCGCGCTCCGCTTCCAAGCTCTTGCGCCGCGAAACCGCGCCTTCCCTCCTGCCGTGCCAGGCAGGGACTCGGGGGGGCGTGGCTTGCTCCTCCTCCCCTCACTCCCGCCTCGCCCCCCCCCGGGTGTATGAAAAGCAGCTGCGCGGGGGTTCCGTCCCTCTAAACGCAGGCGAAGTCCATTAAGCCGTCTTGCACCTTCCCGAGGCGTCGATTCCGCTGCGTCCGGGACCCTCCGCTCGGTGGCGCTGCCATGGTGAGTGGGCTCGTCGTCCTGGGGCGAGAGGGGGGGGGCGGAATGAAGGGGCTCCTAGGCGGGAAACGAAAGTGTGGGGAAGCGGGCGGAGCAAAGGGGCGAGAGGCGCGCGCGTGTGCGTCTCCGGGTCTGCAGCAGCAGCAGCAGCAGCAGCAGCAGGTAAGCGAGCAGCTGGAGGAAAAAAATGAGACTTTTTGTCCCCTGACAAAAGCTTTGAGTCTGCCAGGTGCTCAGTAGGTCAAGCGCCCCTCTTTACCTGTTGGGTTTCTGCCTGCCCTTGTCAGGGATATAAGGGACCAGTCCTAAGCGTATATAGACAGGTAATAATAATAATAATAATAATAATAATAATAATAATAATAATAATAATAATAATAATAATAATAATAATAATTTTTTATACCCCGTAGGGATAGCCTCCTTCTTTCATTGTCTTGGGCTTGGGGGGTGGTGGCTTGTAGACTTTTTTATTTTGGGGGGAATATTCTCAAGGTATGCTGTGGGGGGGGAATGGTAAGATGGGTGTGAAGTGAGGACCAGTTTTAGACTTTAAATGATAACAACAATAGTTTTATTATAATAAAAAATTATTATTTATACCCCGCCCATCTGGCTGGGTTTCCGCATGGGCGGCTCCCCACAGAATATCAAAAACACGATAAAATGTCGAACGTTAAAAACTTCCCTAAGCAGGGCTGCCTTCAGATGTCTTCTAAAAGTCAGATAATTGTTTTATTCATACCCCACCCATCTGAACGGGTTGACCCAGCCGCTCTGGGCGGCTTCCAGCACATTTGAAAGCACAATAAGAAGTCAGACATTGAAAACTTCCTGAAACGGGGCTGCCTTCGGATGTCTTCTAAAAGATGTGTAGTTCTTTATCTCCTTGGCATCCGATGGGAGGGCGTTCACCCTTCTGCATGCAGGTCACCCAGACCACTTCTGTATGGGATGGGGCGAGTCCGGGAGGCATATTGTCAGAAATACGTTTTTCAATATGCCACACTTTTCCTGGCGGTGGCTGATGTTGTGGCATCACTCTACAGCATTTCCCCAAGTACTTTTGATTTGTTTTCTGGCATAAGCTACAGCATGAGCCTCATTTTAGGGGAAAAGGAAGGTAGAGGGAGATGGGACTGGGCAGTGGATGACAGACACTTGTGGAAGTTAACTTCTGGGGGACAGGTCTCTGAGCATAGGAAGAGAGCCCTGCATTTGTCGCGTGGCTTTAAAATTCACCTGTGCAGGGTGCGTTTTGCAAGGACGATAAGGCATCCCTTTTCAGACAGATTTACGGCCAGGGTGGGGGCCTTTGTCAGGTTTGCAACCATTATGAATGACAGAGCTGGATACGGAATATACAACTGATTTTGTAAGAGACTTTGTCAGCCTCAGATGCGAGCTACATGGAGATTGGTTTCTCCTGGTGACGGACATATGTTCACTTAAACTCTCTTCGGTTTCACAAAACTCTTCATGGAGCATGGTGGAGAATGCCAACTCAACTTAAGGAAAAGAAAATATCAGTTTGCAAGAGAAAATGTCAGTTTACATGGGTTGTTCCTCCTCGATTTAGTTGGAGTTGTATTCTGTTGCTTCACAGGTGGGGTGTAATTTTACACTACAGCTGATGCTTCTGGGGGGGGTTGTTTAGGGGGAAGTTTACTATTTCAATAAATAAAGTAAAGTTGGAAATACCCTGTGAGTAGTGGTGAAAATGCTCTAAAATATGAGGAGGGGTGAGGAGAGCATACTTATCCCCACCAAAGTTTGAGATCCCCTGCAAAGTATGAGATTTTAAACTTTTTCTCTCTCTCTCTTTTTTGCATCAGCACCTAATGTTTATGAGGAAGGTACATGCCCTTCTTGGCTGCCTAGGCTGTCATTCACTATTTACAAGCATCTCCTCCATGTTTTTTGTTGCAACCCCTTGAACCAGCTTTCCACACCCCATTTGTTCTCCATTCAACAGCAAATGCCATTTTGCATGAGGAATGCTAACTTTTTTGCAGCCTTTCCGAGAACGCTATGCACTTGCTTGGCTTATATTGGGCACACAGGAGGCAAGAGAGTTCTGCGACACTTCCTTTCCACCTGTAAAACCCTGGGGGAACAGGAAGAAATTTGAGATATTTTTAGAGAAGCAGTCTGCTTGGAAACAAAACTAGGGTGCTTTCCCTCGCCAACGAGCAACTCGTTAAACAAAATTATTTTCAGGGTGTTTTTTTTTTTTTGGTGTACATCTGGAACCAAACTCTTTCACTGACATAGCCTAGTTTTAAAAAAACTCTACCCTTCCTTATTTGTTGAAAAACCAGTGCATTTTTATATTGTTTCAAAACAATAAAACAGCAATTTACAGCTAAAGAAATCGGGGGGGGGGGAGCATTTGATCTATATTTAGGCTTATGACGAAGCTTTGTTTTCTTGTTTTTATCTAAAGCACACAAACAGCTGGATTAGAAAATGTCTCTCTCTGTCTCTCTCTCGGCACATGCTCAGAACAGTTTATTGGTCCATGAGTTTTTTCAAATTTGGGTGCAGGTACCCTGAGAAGTCATCAGGGTTCTTAGAAGCTCTGGGTTTGGTCTAAAAACCTACCACTTACTGCTTTCTTTTTTAAAAAATAAATAAATGTTCAGATCTGTTTGTTTAGAATATTATTGCAAACCTTTTCTTTCTCCACTCAATCCCACTTCATTCTGCTTGCATATTTGTGGCCACTGAACGTGCCAATAGTATTTTAGGCAAATGCAAGACAGATAAACATTCTGCATTCCAAACTGGTCCCAGAAGAAGAAACAGCCTGTTATGGGTTGTAGTGCTCCAGCATCCAATTTAGTTTTCCATTTTGGTGAAAGAAAAAGAGTGCCTACTTTTTAATCACATTCCTTCTTGATTGGACTATTGGTTATCCTGAACCAAGCACATTGACCAATCTGATGACAGGTGCACTTTTACTGAATTTAAATGCGGGGCAATTTCAGTTTTACAACCTAAATAAAGTATTTACTTCTTAATGTGACACGATTTTAAATTACCTGCCCACAGGGAAGCTGATCAGCGTTGTTTCCATGTTCTGTTCTGAGAACAGAACTCTTGATTGGAGCAAGCCCAGAGCATGAGTCATGTGAGGGTGGGTCATTCTGGTGCATCTCCGTATTAAGGCACTGAATGCTCCTATTGTCTGCAATGCAGAGATGGGGCAGAATTGTCTGTCCCTCTGTAGAGGCTGATTGGAAGGAGGCAAATCCAGACCAGTGACTCATACAGAGACACATCAGGCAGCTTCTGCTCAAGGCAGACAGTTCCACTGTATCACTCCATTGGGAATGACTGATCCAATCGCACTTGGTGCAGAGGCGAGGCCAGAGTAGCAACTCACACCACACACACACACACACACACAGGATCCTGTGTGGAACTGCCAATTTAGAGGCAGCCATTACATTGTTTTAAAGAATAAAAATGATGGCACAGATTACTCCAATCCTGTAAAATTTAGGAGTCAGCAAACTTTTTCAGCAGGGGGCTGGTCCAATGTCCCTCAGACCTTGTGGAGAGGCTGGATTATATTTTGAAAAGCAAAAAAGGAATGAATTCCTGTGCCCCACAAATAGCCTAGAGATGCATTTTGAATAAAAGCACACATTTTACTCATGTAAAAACACCAGGCAGGCCCCACAAATAACCCAGAGATGCATTTTAAATAAAAGGACACATTCTACTCATGTAAAACACACTGATTCCCGGACAGTCTGCGGGCCGGATTGAGAAGGCGATTCGGCCGGATCCGGCCCCCGGGCCTTAGTTTGCCTACCCATGCTGTAAATAAACGGCTTCACCTCCTGCTTGGCAGGGTGAGACTCTCGCCACAGGCGGCAGATCTGAACCCAGGGTGAGGTGTGTGCCATGCTTGCCATGCCTGCGGTGGTGTGAGTACAGGAGGGGCAAGGGCATGGATCTGTGGTGAGATGGGCGATAGGGCATTGTGCTTCAAGCGGCAAAATACTCCAGGCTGGCCCTGTGGCTTAGGGATTGGTGCCACAGGTGACCACATGTGACTATATACAAATATAGGGTGAATGTGGAGAAATGTGCCCAGAGAAGGCCTTGTTGACAGAATAAGAACCATCAGATCTCTGGGTCCTGATAGTACACACCCAAGAGGTTTTAAGAAACAAATATGACGTTGCTGATCTTTTAAGAAAAACGTGCAACCTCTCCTGAAAATCAGCCTCTATAGCTGAAGGCTGCAAAGTAACTAATGCAAGACTATTTTCTTAAAAATGGCATCTGGGAAATTACAGGCGAGCTAGCAGAAAGCGTGATTAAGGATAGAATTGCCAAGTGTATAGAGGAACAAGCCTTACTAAAGCAGAACCAGCATGGCTTTCTATCTAATCTTTTAGATTAATTTGAGAATGCCAGTAAGCATATGGATAGGTGTGATATAGCAGACAATGTGCGTTTTGACGTTCAGAAAGCTTTCAGTAAAGTTCTTCGCCTAGAGGCCAAGGGCCCAGTCCTGGGGGGCACAAAAAACACCTATCAGACTATGGGATGTATGATGTATGATGTATGCTGTTATGGTGAGATCAAACACAGAAGAAGCTTCCTGTCCTTCTCACACCGTGGCACAAAGGCATGTGGTAAAGCGATTTTTCCTCTTGGGGGTAGCAGTCATGGAAGAAGAGGAGAGATCCTTTTGTAGATCAGTAACTGGTTAAAGTTTAGGAAGCAGAGAGTAGGGGTACATGGATAGTCCTCTCAAGGGAGGGCTCTAAGATGTGGGGTCCCCCAATCACTGGTATCGGTACGTGTGCTTCTTACCTTGTTCATAAACAGTTTGGACCGATGGGTGAAACATTACATAGCCGAGCTTGCGGATGGCACCAAATCGTTCAGGGTGGTAAGAATAAAAAGAAGATTCTGATGAGCCTAAAAAGAGTTATCTCCAAACTGGGTGGATGAGTGTTAAAATGGCAGATGTGACTCAATGTAAGCAAGTGTAAGGTAAAGGTAAAGGGACCCCTGACCATTAGGTCCAGTCGTGGCCGACTCTGGGGTTGCGGCGCTCATCTCGCTTTATTGGCCGAGGGAGCCGGCGTACAGCTTCTGGGTCATGTGGCCAGCATGACTAAGCCGCTTCTGGCAAACCAGAGCAGCGCACGGAAACGCCGTTTACCTTCCTGCCGGAGCGGCACCTATTTATCTACTTGCACTTTGATGTGCTTTCGAACTGCTAGGTTGGCAGGAGCTGGGACAGAGCAACAGGAGCTTACTCCGCTGCGGGGATTTGAACCGCCGACCTTCTGATCAGCAAGCTGTAGCCTCTGTGGTTTAACACAGAGCAAGTGTAAAGAGGGCAATAAATGGGGCAATAAATCCTGACTTCACATATACCGTACATTGACGGGGTCTGAACTGGTGCTCACTGATTCATCTTGGAGTTGCCGTACATTTTTATTGAACTTTGAAATAATGAGGACTACCTCCATCCAGTCTTGGAGACTGTTGCCAGGATGCGGAAGTAGGGAGAGAGCTGTTGTGTTCGTGTTCTGCTTTTGGGGGAGCTTTTCATCCTTGAGAAAAGGGTGCTGGATTAGAGGTGAGGTAGTTTTGATCACATTTTAAAAAGGCTTGCTGGTGGATCAAGCGTCAACAGCAGTCAACCAGTAACCAACAATGAAAAACACATCACTCAGCGACTGGCAAAAGTGGAAAGCAATCTTGTGACAACTTGCAAGAAGAAACTAGCATCCAACTTTCCATTTGATGTTTGTAGTTTTCATTTGGCACAGAATGAAGAGCTCGAAGCCTTCTTCTCAGTGCGCTTTTTCTCACACAGAAGTGTCTTAGACCATTTCAGCCTTTTTTGTTACTACATAGTAGTGCATTACTACATAGTCGCTTGCATAAAATGTTTCCAATTGGCTTGTGTTTAAAAATATAAACAGAAATTCATTACACATTAAAAAAAACAACCAGTATAAAACATTAATATTTTTGTACAATATACCAAGTGTGTGTGTGTGTGTGTGTGTGTGTGTGTGTGTATATATATATATATACACACCAAAACCTTCGGGAAGACACCCGAAGACACCAAAACCTGCATTCCTGTACCCGTGAAAATCTACGAAAGCAAATATATATATATATATATATATATATATATATATATATATATATATATATGCAGGTTTTGGTGTCTTCGGGTGTCTTCCCGTGTAAGAGTTGGGGTGTCTAGGCGACGTTTCGACGAGGTCTCACTCGTCATCTTCAGGCTGGTGCTTTCGGCTTCTTGTTACTGGAACAGAGCAGGATCTCAGTGTTTGAGTTCCTATAAATACTGTTGAGGGGGTGTGGTGTATAGCCTCCAACGTTCTGGGCAGAGAGGAAGTTCCCAGGTTAGTGTGCCTTTTCTTCTTTTGTTCATTAATTACTTGAGGGATATCTTGAGTGATTTCTTGAGTGATATTCTGAGTACCACTTAGGAGGGTCATTAGGTGTGGATTAGTTGCTAAAGCTTTCGTGTCTTGACCTCTTGAGCTTGTGAAGAGTTTTTCTGAGAAGATGGCTGTACTGCAAATAGTTGTGCTCTGGCTTGGCTTCGTGTATAGGGGCGAGCTGTGGTTTTGTGCCCTGTGCCAGCCAGATCTGTGTAGGGATTGCAGGGGGGTGCAGCATCCGGAGGTGCCACTATGGTTTGGCTACTGGATGGTGTCTGTAATTTATCTGTGGAGAGGGTCTGGGTTTGGGTCTGGTGTGGTTGATTGGAGATGGCGTTCTGTGTGCCTCTGGTTCTGGTGTCGGTTTTTGTGGGGAGGGCTGGAAATTAGCCCTCCCCACAAAAACCGACACCAGAACCAGAGGCACACAGAACGCCATCTCCAATCAACCATACCAGACCCAAACCCAGACCCTCTCCACAGATAAATTACAGACACCATCCAGTAGCCAAACCATAGTGGCACCTCCGGATGCTGCACCCCCCTGCAATCCCTACACAGATCTGGCTGGCACAGGGCACAAAACCACAGCTCGCCCCTATACACGAAGCCAAGCCAGAGCACAACTATTTGCAGTACAGCCATCTTCTCAGAAAAACTCTTCACAAGCTCAAGAGGTCAAGACACGAAAGCTTTAGCAACTAATCCACACCTAATGACCCTCCTAAGTGGTACTCAGAATATCACTCAAGAAATCACTCAAGATATCCCTCAAGTAATTAATGAACAAAAGAAGAAAAGGCACACTAACCTGGGAACTTCCTCTCTGCCCAGAACGTTGGAGGCTATACACCACACCCCCTCAACAGTATTTATAGGAACTCAAACACTGAGATCCTGCTCTGTTCCAGTAACAAGAAGCCGAAAGCACCAGCCTGAAGATGACGAGTGAGACCTCGTCGAAACGTCGCCTAGACACCCCAACTCTTACACGGGAAGACACCCGAAGACACCAAAACCTGCATTCCTGTACCCGTGAAAATCTACGAAAGCATATATATATATATATATATATATATATATATATATATATATATATATATATATATATATATATATATATATAAACAGCCTCCCATTCCCTTATTTTGCTGCAGCTTTTCAATCTCGGTTCACCTTGAATACTGCGAGTAACAGTCTCTACAGTAGACCCTTCAGTGGAATGTGGAAAATGTGTTATGTAAGAAGTATCTCTAGTAGTTACTTATGATCCAGCTGTTTCTTAGAGGGTTTGTAGGAACAGGCTTTAATTAATTTGGACGTCTCTTTGGTAAGTTTTATTCACTGAAATCAGCTACACTTAAATTAGTCGTGTGTCCCATTTATTTTAGTTGCACGGACTTCAGTGGGCTTTCCAACAAGGATCGCTAGATATGGATCCAGGGCATTGTATATTCTTATATGTACACAGCATTGGGTTTGATCGTAGAGAAGGTGCTTTAAAAATTTATACCGTTAAAACGATACTGATTTGTAATGCAGGGACTTAGAAGGCAGTAGCTTTGGCTTGTGTGACACAGTGCAGGACAATTGCATTGCAATCTTCTTTTTGCATTGCAGGATTGGGAACTTGGGTTCCCAACAAATTATGACAATTATCTGCAGTCTGTAATGTAAAGGTTGCGGGGGCGGGGGGAGCTAGCTAAGCAGCTGTGCCCTCCTTGCTATTTGGTCCCTCCCTTATTGCTTGTTGGTGTGGTGCGGTACAGGGAAGGAAAGTGAGGAGGGGGCCTGTTTTGTGCAGAATGGGACAAATTGTTCCGCACTGGAAAACCATCCAAGTTCTCCTCTTTAGACTGGCTTGTGTGGTACCATTGTTCTTGCCTCCTCCCCCTCATTTATAACACAAGCATTTATTATTTCAGTTTCACTTGCAAAACAATTGGTGCTCACTGTGTATGCCCTCCCACCCACAATTATTGTTTTGTTTTGTCTTCTGTGTGTGTTTTTTTAAGCCATTGTTAACCGCTGTTCCCCAGGCAGCTGTTTTTGTCAAAATAGTGCAATAGCTACTCAAACGCCCTTGTCTTGACCAAACATAGGCAGCATCTTCACTGTGTCTTGAAACTGGACACAGGAACAGAGATGGCTTTTCTTTCCCCCCCACATTGTAATACGAGTCTTAGTCGACTTGTGCCGCTTGGTCTTCCCTGCTTCTGAGTCAACAAAAGTAGTGAATGGTTTATCCCTTTGGCTGTAATAACTACTTTGATAGTCATTAAGGCGTCACAGATGCCTTGTTTATCTTCAAGGATCTGGGAGACATGTCGTTATAGAATTACTGAGCTGGGAGGGACCTCTAAGGGTCATCTAGTCCAGCCCCCTACAATGCAGGAATATCAACTAACACATCCATGAGAGATGGCCATCCAACCTCTGCATAAAAACCTCCAAGAAAGGAGAGTCCGCAGCCTCCTCAGGGAGACTGTTCCACTGCCTGACAGCTGTCTTACTGTTCTTCTTGATGTTTAGTCAGAATCTCCTTTCTCATAACTTGAATCCATTGGCTCAATTCTTGCCCTCCAGAGCAGGAGAAGACCACATTGCTCCATCTTCCATGTGACATCCCTTTAGACACTTGAAGATGGCTATCCTGTCTCCTCTGTCGCCTCTTTTCCAGGCTAAACGTACCAAACTCCCTCAACTGTTCCTTATTAGGCTTGTTTTCCAGACACTTGATCATCTTTGGTCTTCCTCCTCTGTACACGTTCCAGCTTGCCAATACAGTGGTACCTTGGGTTACAGACTCCGCTAACCCAGAAATAGTATCTCAGGTTAAGAACTTTGCTTCAGGATGAGAACAGAAATCGCGTGGCGGTGGCAGCGGGAGGCCCCATTAGCTAAAGTGGTACCTCAGGTTAAGAACAGTTTCAGGTTAAGAACGGATCTCCAGAACAAATTAAGTTCTTAACCCGAGGTACCACTGTATCCTTCTTTAATTGTGGCACCCAGAACTGGACACAGTATTCCAGGTGTGGTCTGACTGAGGCAGAATAGAGCGGTACTATTAATTCCCTTGATCGAGACACTATATTTCTACTGATGCAGCCTAGAATAGCATTAGCTTTTGTGCTGTTGCTGCATCACACTGTTTACTCAGGTTAAGCTTGTGGTCTACTAAGGCCCCTAGATCCTTAAATTGCAATCTCAACCCCCTGATAAAGGCTTCTAAAAGCTTGCTTTGGTGGTTGCGAAACAACTGTGTGTAATGTCTCTGAAATTCAGAAGAGCAGGAGTGCCTTCCAGGTGTTGCTGTTGCAGCATCACTCCCATCATCCCTGGCCATCAGCCATCTTGGCTGGGACCAGTGGGGACTGGATATCTGACATCTGGGAGTGCCAGGTTGGCTACCCCTTCTTGAACAGCAGCACCCAACTTCTAACAGCTTAAGACTCACTCTACCTCTTTCCATCTCTCTTTATCCTGCATCTTCTCTCAAACTCTGCACCCAGCTTGCGGCTTACCACCTTTGTTTTCTCCTTCCGTCGCCCATGGCAGAACTGGCCCCGTGGCATTTTTGCTGCCCGAGGCTGAACATCAACCATCACTGCACCCCGCCAAGTCATAGCCTATTAGCCAAGTTATTTTAGTACCTGAGCCAGAAAAATCCCACAAGTGCCTCTCCCTAGGAATTCCGAGACAGTAATAACCAATTAAGTAACAATGTGTTGTCTGAGGCAGCTGCCTCCCTCTGCCTAATGGTAGGGACTGGCTCTGCCAAGGACTCGGCACACCTGGGGAAGCCTGTTTTGGTGTTGTTGTTTTTTGCTAAAGACGGCTGCTTCTGCAAATTCTCTTTGAGCCATGATCTTTCTCTCTGGTCAGGCCCACACCTTTTGTTCCTCTGCCCTCTCTCTTTGGATTTTTGCCTGCTCTGCTCATTTAGCTTAGGGACGTGGGTGGCGCTGTGGGTTAAACCACAGAGCCTAGGGCTTGCCAATCAGAAGGTCGGTGGTTCAAATACCCGCAACAGGGTGAGCTCCCGTTGCTTGGTCCCTGCTCCTGCCAACCTAGCAGTTTGAAAGCACATCAAAGTGCAAGTAGATAAATAGGTACCGCTCCAGCGGGAAGGTAAACGGCGTTTCCATGTGTTGCTCTGGTTCGCCAGCAGCGGCTTAGTCATGCTGGCCACATGACCCAGAAGCTGTACGCTGGCTCTCTCAGCCAATAAAGCGAGATGAGCGCCACAACCCCAGAGTCGGCCACGACTGGACCTAATGGTCAGGGCTCCCTTTACCTTACCAGTCATAAGTCCTTGCCTTCACACCAAAGTATCTCTTTGGGGAAGAAAAAGAGAGAGGTTGTGTGTTAATGGTCACACTTGAGAGAGCCAGCTCTTCTCTCGCTTCCTCTGCTGCTTGTGGGGACAGCGAGTATTTTGCATCTTCAGTTTCATGCCATTTTTCGTTTGTTTTAAGCTTCTGAAGAAGGAAACTTTGAAACGGCATGCCCTCTGCCACAGCTGATGCTTCTGGGTGGGAGAGCCTGAACTGCTTGTGCTTGCATGCGTGTATTGATCGAGGGAGGGAGAAAGCGGGTTACTTCGTAAACTGGATCAGGCCAAAGGCCCATCTTCCTTTTGCCCACCCAGATGCCCATGGGAAGCCCAGAAGCAGGGCTTTCCCTACCTGCGATCCCAATCAGCTGGTATGCAGAACCATACTTCTTCTAACACTGGAGGGGAGGACGCAGACAATGTGGGTGATCGCCACTGATATCCTCCACAAACTTGTTGAGCCATCACTTCCTGTTGTGGGAACCAGTTGCCTAGTTCAGGGTTTCCCAAACGTGGGTCTCCAGCTGTCGTTGGACTACAACTCCCATCATCCCTACCCTAGCTAGCAGGACCAGTGGTCGGGGATGATGGGAATTGTAGTCCAAAACCAGCTCATTTCTCCATCTTGCTTGATTGGCTCTTACTGGCAGGAGGCAGGGAAACACTGAACATGCAACGCACCATTTTCATGGTTTGTTACTAGGGAAGATTTTGGCAGACATGCATCCCACCCCCTGGTAAAGGCCACTTAGGCCGCAAGACGATATGGGGCTGATCAGAACTTGGATTTTTTTTAAAAAAAGAGCTGTGGAATTTCCTATGCAAGGTGCTCTCTAGAGGAAGATTAGTACATAAATTAAAGGTATTTGTGGCATGAGGTTCTGTAGGCCTCAAGAAACGTTCGTCTTCGAAAGGTGCCATAGGGTGTGGGGTTTCCCCTTCCCCCCCCTTTTCCCTACAGCAGATTAACAGGGCTGCTGCTTCTGGAATGCACCATGTTCTTAGCTGACATAATAGCATCATTTAAAAGCCATCACTGGGCCATTTGTGCCCATCTGAATAGCCCAGCAGCAGCAGCAGCAACAAAAACAAAAATCCCCTCTCTGGTTCAGACTGAAAACAGTGGCCCTATTATTGAGGGCCCAAAGATGGTATCTCTCTCTGGAATGTTCCGACTGAACTGCGCACAACTATTCCTTTTCTTTCCCTTCCCTTCCAGAACAAAGGCTTCGGCCGGAAGAGCCACACGTTCCTGCCCAAGATATTTAGGAAAATGTCTTCCCAGCCCAAGGAGCGCCCCGAGAGCTTGCAATTCCCTTTCCTGGACGACAACGACACCATCGCCACCATCCGGGAGTCGAAGACGTTGTTCATTCTGCGGGGCCTGCCCGGCAGCGGGAAGTCCACTTTGGCGCAGGCCATCCACGACAAGTACAAAGATGCTTGCAAGGTCATCTCCGCTGACAACTACAAAATCCAGCCTGCTGTCCGGAGCGCCATTCCCGACGACTACAGCAAGGTCGACGAGGACCTAGGCGACTACTGCAAGCGTGACATCAGCGTGCTGGTGGTAGACGACACCCACCATGAGCGGGAGCGCCTGGATCAGATCTTTGACATCGCCGACACCTTCCGCTACCAGGTCATCATCGTGGAGCCCAAGACGACGTGGAAAATGGATTGCTTGCAGCTGAAGGATAAGAACCAGTGGAAACTCTCGGCAGACGATCTCAAGAAGCTGAAGCCCAGTTTGGAAAAGGATTTCCTTCCCTTGTATTATGGGTGGTTTTTGAGCAAAAGGAGCTCAGAGAACTTGCGGAAGACCGGGCAGGCCATTTTGGACGAGCTTGCCAGTATCAAAGTCTTCAGAAAGGAGGCTAAGCACTGTGGGTCCCCCAAAAACATGTTTGTTTTTCGTGTCAGATTTGCCTTCTACTAACTAACCCACGAGACCTGGCTTTCTACTAGTTGAGCATAAGATAAGCAACTTCTATCTAGCTCCCATGTTGTTTCCTTTGAGGTTAATTGTTCAGCAAACTCACTCTTTTTTAAGATATCCAAGTTTCCAGTTCTCCTGTTGACGAGAAAGCTTGAGAGTGTCTCATTACCCATTTGTGCTGCACCTTGTTGAATCCAATAATTACTGAAACAAAAGGAATTATGCAGAATCAAAACTCTGTTAATTCTGAGTGCATATTGTTAAGGGAGACACTGGTGCAGAACCCACAAGTTCACCCTTCGAGAATGTTCTGTGTGCTGCAGGTTTGGGGAACTTGTGCAGTCCTCTTGAAGTTGCTAGAGCTCAACTCCCATCATCCCTAGCCCTTGGCCATGCTGACTGCGGCTGATGGGAGTTGTAGTCCAACAATATCTGTAGGAGCAAACATTCCTCACTCTTGCTGTGAACGAAGGGGATCTATTCTAACATCTAAAGCGCTTAGATGTTGTGGGCAATTGCCTAATCCTGCCCATGTCCCCTGTGCTCCTGCCTCCAAACACGCACCCATGTTATCTGACTCTGGAAACCAATGAGACCAGCCCCTCTTCCCCATCCTACACCAGCAGCAGCCTCCCAATGGCTGCAGGGACCCCCAGTCCATCTTCGTTAAAGATGCTGCCAAGAAATCGGCCCCCATCAGCAGGGGGATCTCCTTCCCCGCCTCTCCTTCGCTTCAGCAGTTCTGTTTTGAGGCGTCTCAGTGTTCTCCAACGTTTGGTTTCGAGAGGCTGTGCAGAAAGCTTCTCACGTTCACTCCTGGATCAAATCTATAGGCAGGCTGTGGGTGTTATGAGCCAGAAACAAGCTTTAGGTTGCACTATGGAATATCAAGCGTGCCAATTCTTTCTTTCTTTCTTTCTTTCTTTCTTTCTTTCTTTCTTTCTTTCTTTCTTTCTTTCTTTCTTTCTTTCTTTCTTTTTTGCAGCATATATCCCAAAGTAAGTTAGTTCTGCCCTAGAGAAAGCCACCACACTGTGCTAGAATGAATCCTCTAGCATCCTCCCTTCACCTCTGTGCCAGAGTGGTGGAAAATTCATGGCACAAGCTGGGACCAAGGAGAGCTGCCACTGTCACCACCACCAGCTGTAGAAGTGCCACGCTAGACACCTGCATGGTCATAGACTACTAGAATTGTAGAGTTGGAAGGGACCCCATGGGTCATCAGGTCTTAAGCCCCTGCAATGCAGAAATCTCAACTGAAGCATCCCTGACACATGGCCACCCAAACTCTTCTTAAAAACCTCCAATGGAGGAGAGTCCACCACAAAAGTCTACAGAAGAACCAGAGTGCTCGTCACAAGGACTAGGCAGCTCATCCACACTGCCTTCCCTGTGCAAGGCTTATGACACTCTGGTGCTTGCCAATATAAAGGCAGGGCCAACCTAGTAGCAAAGTAGGATCCTACAAACAGGATTGGGTGGGGTCTCCTGGCTTGGAAGAACTTGGCTTTCTAGATTAATGGCAGAAGCAGAAACCCTGTCCAAAGCCTGACCTGTCTGGACTCTTGGCTACGTAACACCCCACCCCATTTTGGACCAAGAGCAGGTGAATTGCGCACCCTGCACCTGTAGGTTAGGTAACTTTTCCCATGCGCATAGCTTGTGCATGATGCTCTGCTTCTGCTACTCGCATGGTGGGCAGAGCAGCTCTTCAGCACCACCTGAGTTTGGACCACTGATAAATCCATTTGCTCTCCCAGCAAACCTTTTGTGATTTTGGGCAGACATTGCCCCATTTGCTTTCAAAACATAGAGTCTCTCAGGTGGGGTGGGGAGGCAGCCCCTTTGGACCACAGAACCACACAAAATGGATGGGTTGAGGCTCTTTAATGATTCTTACTTCCTTTTATTTAATGAAAGCCAATATTTCTTTTTTTTAAATAGATATTTATTAAAGTTTCAGAAATTATATAAAGAAAACAAACAAAACACAAACAAAAAACAAGTATAATTTCGATCCCTTATTTTCTTATACCTTACTTCGCTGACCTCCTCCTACCTCCCCTTTCTGTATTCCAATTTCAAATTATTTATTCAGCAAGTCCTCTCGAAAGCCAATATTTCACGGATGTTAAATGCTACGTTTTCCCCCCTGTGTGCGCATGGGATGTTTCAACATATGTGCCACACAGCCCTACCCAAACGGGAATATTTTCCATCCATTAGCCACCCTCCATTTCCAGGAACAGGGCATCTTTAAACGTGCCACAACTGGCAGTTCATCTTAAAGATGTTTCCTAGTTACTGGCATCAAATTGCCCCTAATGAAGCCAACCCAGCTTGGTGGAAATTTACCACCACATTCCTAAGCAAAGCTGCAGCAGCACTTGCAGTTAGATGTTAGCATCCACATCTCGGTTAAATCTTACGAATGTAGTTTCTGCATTCTACGCAGTGCCCTTGCCACACTAACACATTCAGTCTGCTTTCCATTTGGATCCCTAAGAAAAGATAAAATGATTTGGACTTAAGGAGATAACCTGCATTGGCAAGGGTAGCAAGTGCTCCACGTGACACAGATTCCTTGGCTAGCAGGCTGCATCCCTTGTTCTCCTCCTCCATTGTAACGTCTCTGGAATTACAAACACTGCAATACAACATAGCCAGCTAGCAGGTGTCTTCACCCCTACAAATGGCAGCCCATGAAGCTTGATCAGGGGTGGAGAACCGTTGACCTTCCAGATGTTCTCAGGCTCCTACTCCCTTGAGCCCCAGCCAGCAGGGCCTGTGATCAGGGATGATGGGGAATTGAAAGTCTGATATTATCTGGGGGTGGTGAGTGGGGAGCACAGCTTCCCACCGCCTCTTCTAAACATTATCCAGGGGGCAGATGGTGTAAGCTGCTGCTTTTGTCAACAGCCACACTGCTCCTCTGAATGTGCGCTTCTGGCCAAAAATGCTCATCCATGCTGAACTGGCTGAAGTTGACCCCTTCCACAGTTGTGTCCCCACTGCATATTAATTCTTGATTGCATTGCCAAGGCTTAGCAAGGGCTGTGCTTAAACACTTTAGACACCTGGCCTCCAAGCAGTGATTAAAAACTGCGAGAAATTTAACATAACTAGACAGCTGCAGTTTTCTTTTTTAAAAAATTAAATGTATATTAAATTTCACAAAAATCTGTACGTTGCATGTGTATAGTGTATAGTCTTAATCAAATACCAGTATCTGGTTTCAGTATACTACCTGGTCTATGGAAGTTCTAAAAATTAGCCAAGGGAGAGCCAGATCTTGTTTTTGTCAGCGGCTGTTTAATGCCCACTCTTTTCCAGCTTTAAACTAACCCTGCAGATTGTCCAAGTAAAAGAATAATATCGTATTGGCCTGAATATAAGTCTCACTTTTTTCTCTCCAAATTCTGATGCTGAAAAGTTAAAGTGCGGCTTAAATTCGTGACCTTACAAAAAATGGCTTTTACGATATCGCTGCTGAAACAGACATACGGTAAAACAGAATGGGTGTGTCTGTTGAATTTTAAGAGAGCGGCTTATATTCAGGTATTGTCTCTCCCCCCCCCCCTTGAATTTTCAAGGTGCGGCTTATTTCCGGGTGTGGTTTATATTTGGGCCAATACAGTAGCAATAATTGGGGTGGGAAAACAAGTGGGAAGAAATAACAAAATCGGTTTGCAAGACTCATTATTTTCCTCCTTCATTTGCAGTTGGACAACCCAGCGAAGACCCCAAAGCAAAAATTGACTTGACCGGCTACTTTGTGAAAAGGCCACCGGGGGTCTTGCACTGTACCACTAAGTTCACTGACTACGGGAAGGCTCCAGGATCAGATGACTACGCACAGCAGGAGGTGATAACTTTGCTTTCATCCACTCTGACCAGGAAAAAGGGATGGTTCTTGTAGGAGCTTTTCATATGTTCTTGCATTGGAAACTGCAACTTCTTCACCCTCCTCTGTCTTTTGAGATGGGAGCGAACCTTTTCCAAGGGAATCCATATGTATCCTTGCAGTTGCACCCAACGCTTTGAGTGCAGAAATTCCTCTTGCACTCCGGGGCTTTCCCCTTCCTTTCCCCTCCCTGCATGCCCTCAAAATCTGCTCCGGAAGGTCCACCAAACTTCTAGACCAGATTTTGAGAGTGCCTGGGGGGCTGCAGGGCATAGAAAGTTATGTTGTGCTAGTGGAACAGTCGGGCTGAATAGGATCCTGGGGGCCCAGCTGCGGTTTTTAAAAATCCAATCAAGAAAGCAAACAGCTCAGCAGAGAGTGTGCAACTCAACTCAATTCATTGTTGTTGTTTTTAAAGCCAATAAGAGATTCCACTGAAGTCCCCAAAATGAAATGTGACTTGTATGTTGTAAGCAGACATAACTGGAAACTAGAACAAATAGTTACAGATTCTGCTGTTACCCCTTCCTCCCCTTCACTTGGGGAGAAGTACCTCTCCACAATCACATCTCCCAGATTTATTTATTTTTTTAAAAAAATATTTATGCTTCAAGCGATCATTCCTTATTCTTCCTTCCTTCCTTTGATTTTATAGTACAGTGGTGCCTCGCAAGACGAAATTAATCCGTCCCGCGAGTCTCTTCGTCTTGCGGTTTTTTCGTCTTGCGAAGCACGGCTATTAGCGGCTTTAAGAAAAAGGAAACAAACTCGCAAGAACTCGCAAGACGTTTCGTCTTGCGAAGCAAGCCCATAGGGAAATTCGTCTTGCGGAACGACTCAAAAAACGGAAAACTCACTCGTCTAGCGAGTTTTTCGTCTTGCGAGGCATTCGTCTTGCGGGGCACCACTGTACTTGCTGTTAACTGCTCTGCAAATACCTGAATTTCCAGGATATACATTTGCAAAAAATTATTTTGAAACCTTGTCAGACTGGTGAATGGCTACTTGCAACCAGACAGTGAAGCTTTTGTAAATTAGATGACACTAGCTTTATGTCCCACTTTATCTTAGGCTGCAATCCTGTGGTTTCTGGGATGGTGTTCCTGTGTGTATGATAGCTTTTTGTGTTCGTGGAAGCCCAGCTAGTTTCTTTTTTTACGCTGTAGGCTAGTAGCTTTTGTGGAGTTCTATGCAAGGCTGTTTTCAATCGATAACAGCAAAAGCCTCCATGGATTTTAACGAGCAAATCCAGTCATTTAAACACAACCAATAACTGATGAAGCAAGACAGTCTTTGAGTGCACTGGCAGCCCTAACAGAAATCCTTTCTCCCCCGCCCCCCACTCAGGCTGTTAAATCATCTTATGGAAAAGCCTTCTTCCTGACCATCTCTGCTCTCTTCATCACACCGAGAACGGTTGGTGCCCGCGTGGAACTGAGCGACCAGCAGATGCTTCTGTGGCCTGGCGACGTGGACGTGCTTCAGCCAGCCGCCAGCCTCCCGAAAGGCAGTCGGGCACACATCACCCTGGGCTGCGCCAGCGGCGTAGAAGCTGTCCAAACCGGCATTGACCTCCTCGAGTTTGTTAAGCTGGAAAAGGCAGGGAACAAAGGCGAGGAAATCGGGGAAATTGGGGGCGGGAGACTTTTGTCCTATGGGAATGGCCTGTGGATGCTCCAGCTTTCTAAAAAGATTGAGGTGAGGTGTATCTTTTCTGGGTACTATGGAAAGGGGAAACTGGTGCCAACTCAAGGGGGGAGTAAGCGGGGCTCCCCTTTTAACGCCTGCATCATCATCTAAGGGCCCTTCTTGCTACTGCAGCCTTTAGCCGTCGGCAGCAATGGTCAACCTTTTTATAAACAACTCCCCAAGCCACACACATCCAAGTATCATCCTCCAACTAAAGCCAACTCTTGTTAAATTCTAGCTTAGCTGGTCTCTTCAGAGAAATTTCTTCTTGTTCAGGGAAAAACACCACTAGAGGCCGGTAATGGAAAATTAGCGCCTTTGTTATATGTGTGAATTAAGATTAATGCAACTGGATTTGTGGTGGTTTTTTTTTTTAAAAAACACCATTTGTTTTGTTTTGTTTTAAAGGTAGAGAAACATCCTTTAATCATGACCACTGCTTGTAAATCCACTAGACCTTGTGCTGTTAGGGCTCTCGCAGAATGAAGTGGTAGAATGGGTTATATCACGTCAGACTGCAAATCTTTATGTGTGAGAAGTTATGTTTTTACTCAAAGGTCTCTGCAAGTAGAAAGCCAGCAGAGCAAGGAAAAGGAGAGGCGAGAACCATGCTGGTTTGTTATTTGCAGGGGACATATTTACAGAGGGGTATATTAAAAAATATTAATTATTTAATAAAAATATTTGTACCCCGTCCATTGGACTGGGTTGCCCCAGCCACTCCAGGTAGCTGATGTGATTCACCTGTAGTATGAAGTGGTACAATCCATTCTCTCACCCCCCCCCCCCAACGTTCTGCTGAGTAGGTAGGCCCAATCTGCCTGGTTTGGGATCTCACGCTGCTCCCCCAGAATTCTGTGAAATGCAGATTGATAGGAATAAAGGAAAAGTTCCGTGCACTGGCCTTGGATTTGCTGGATTCAGATCTCAGCTTAGTTACAGTGGTTTAATAGCATCTCTCTTCAGTTACTTAATTTCTGAAAGGGTTTCAAAAGCTAGAACTGGATCAGCAGTTAATCCTGCTACAAGGACCAACAGGGTTCTTGTGAAGTCAAGAGGGTCCATAAATCCTAACATGAAGTGTATTTAATCAAGGACTTATATGGCAGTTTGTGTACAGAACCTGTGCCTTTCTGCTAGCATGTGAACACAGACAAGTGCTATACAGAGATTTATATGGCACAGTCTTGTGCATATTTACTCAGCCATCCCATTGAGTTTAATGTGATTTATTTCAGGGAAGTTTGACTGGCGCCTTCATTATGTACCTTTAGGAGCCAGGCAAAAACATTCCTTTTTAATCAGGCCTTTGGTTGACCTGATGGACACCCCATACCCTTTTAAAATGTGGCTCTTTTTTGGGGGGGGTACTATTGGGTTATTGTGTTATTTTGATTTTATATATTGTGATCTTTTCAGCGAAGCGCCCCAAAACCTCCAGGTATAGGGCGGTATATAAATTCAATAAATAAAAATATAAATAATAAAATTATTCTCAGATACATATGTAGAGCCTCAGCCAGCATGACCAGTCCAACAACACAACGGCCACAGGTTCCCCATCTCTCTCCTCTGGATACATCAGATTCTGAATAAATAAAGGTACTGTTTAGTTTTTATATCTGCCTTTTAGTTAAAACATAGACGTATGAGACAAGTGCAGCATATTTTCGGCTGGATCATGGTTAGACTCTTGACAGTGGCCTATTTTAGATATAGAAATTTCCAGCCACTCTTATTGCAAGATACTTTAATTTTGTGAATAGAACTGCTGCTCACTTACTGAATATTTCAGTTTCCTATTAAATATCCTCCTCTCGCCTTGCAACTTTGACATGTCCTGTTGAGCGCGTTGTTTACCTGACTGCATTCCAGCAGTAGTTATGTACGACATTTGAGCACGCTGGTTTTTTTTATCAAGTACAGTAGTGGTACCTCAGTTTAAGAACAGTCCGGTTTCTGAACGATTCGGTTTACAAACTCTGCAAAACCGGAAGTAGTGTCCCGGTTTGCGAACCTTTACCTCGGTCTAAGAACGGAATCTGAATAGTGGAAGGGCACTGAAAGCACGCCTCAGTTTAAGAATGGTTTTGGTTTAAGTACGGACTTCCAGTACGGATTAACTTCGTAAACTGAGGTACCACTGTACATGCAGAAATCTGTAGTGTGTGCTTTTACTTTCTGTTTGAAGTTGTACAAAGCACAGGATCTAAAATACCTCCCACTCCATAGTTGGCTTATTTATGCTACTAGAAGACCAGGGTTTTTCCCCATCCCTCAGTGCTTATTCTTGTATAACCTCACTGAATCATGACCCTCACTTGGGGCAAAAAAGAGGGAAAAGCAGCTCTGAGCTCAACCGTGGGAACAGCTTGGAAGTAAAGCACACCCTACTGCTTTGTTCATGTGAATGCTCCTAAGAGTAATATGAGCAAGTGCCTGGCACGGGATTGAACTTGAAACAGAAGGTTTAAACTTGCTCTAAACCAGACCTAGGCAAACTCAGCCCGCCAGATTTTTTGGGACTACAACTCCCATCATCCCTAGCTAACAGGACCAGCGGTCAGGGATGATGGGAATTATAGTCCAAAAGCAGCTGGAGACCCAACGTTGGGAAACACTGATTTAAAGCAAGATGGGTCTTTTTGGTTTGTACAATTGTAAGTCTAATTCACTTGAATGTTTAGTTACACAAGGTGGGGGGGGGGAATTGGTTATGCTAACTGTCGCTCAGGAAACATCCATCACATCATCATAACTTGTATTTGTGCATAATACCTGTGCCAGATTAAGATTTCACATACTGGTTATCTAATGGTCAAGTTTCTGTTAATATGTCTGTCTTGAATACAGTCAAATCCTTATTTTTACTTATGAGGAAAGTAGTACATCTCTGTGGTTCTGACTGGTGTAACTTTTTATTTATTTAAAAAAATACCTTTTAACTCTGATCCAGGGCCAAATAGGAGCTTAAGACTCATAGCAACTGTAAAATATACTTAAATAAATCTGTTATTAATATACAGAAATGTTTGCTGAGTTTATACTTAAAAGAAAGCTGCTTGCTCAAGCCATCACTAGGTGAACTTTGAGGTTACACAGATAGAAGCCGAGGGCATCATCACTGGGTACCCAAACTGGCAATTACTTGCTGCCAGAGATTTTCTCTTGGAAATGAGCCACAAGAGGGGCCAAATTCCCCAATAGACTTTCTCTTGCAGTTTGTGGGTCTCTCGGAGAGTGCTTTTCATGTGATATTCACGTGCCAGAAGGGTATCTCTTGGGGGGGGAGGGAGAGTAAGAATTGGTGCTTGGTGAGATTTGGGTTTTGCTCTATTGTAATTTTATTTGTATGCCAACTTTCCCAAAGCACCTAAGTATATACTCCCCTTCTGCAAATGATCTGAAGACCAGGTCAAAGCCTCTCCCGAAGAATCATCATTTTTTGTCCTCTCCCACCCTCAGTGCCAGCAAAGGGGAAACTAGCTACACACCGTACAACTTAAAATTTGGGCACCAAAGATTTCTTGGGATGGGCTCTACGGTTGCTACTCATTCAATCCAGCTTCATACCACCACATTCACACGAAACCTCAGCAGTGTCCAATCTATTCAAGGAAGCAAAAGTCACCAGTGAGATCTGGATTGTTTATTTTTTATTTTGTACATCATATACAGTTTATAATAAAGTTAATATCAATTGCATACGGTTTTTGCTTCAGTCTGGTTTGAAATTTTCTGCATATAAACACATTATGAATCCTGCCTAACAAAACAGTCACCAGTTTTTGTTCTCCGCTAATCATCTTCATTTTGGAAAGGTGAAAGAGTTCAAGTGGGACAGTGTGTTACTTAATCCAAGTGTGAAGCCATCCCCAGGAGAGAGGGGGAAGTGGGGTGTCGCTCTAAAAGAGATCATGCAACAAACGTTTTAACGGGGGAAGGCTAGATCCTCACACGGAGGCAAAACAGAGTATGTTGAATATTTCTAGCTAAATGGCCTCAGCTCCAAATGGCTTCAACACTGGTTTTACCTGTCCTTCTCTCAGGCGGAAGTTCCAAAAAGGATGCAGTGCATGCAAGGAAATATAAGGCAGTGCACAGAAATAAAAAGTGTGTGTGTCTTTTGGGGTGGAGTGGTGAAACAGAATTAGAAACCTTGAGGCAAAATGGCGAGCTTTCCTAGAAAACTTCGCCCTTGAGCGCAGTGGCTCACAAGCAAGGTGGAAGCTGCCCCAGGTCTCTCTACTTGGAAAAGGTCCCCTGGTTTTTCCTCTCACCCCACCTTCCCACTGAGGCTTAAGTGCACGATACAAAACAAAGCCAGCGCAGCAGGGAGAAAAGCTCAAGCCCGCCTCCGAGCCAGTTCTCTACTTTCAGGGAGTTGTTCACTTAAGAGAGCATTCAGAAATGCAATTCCCACCTGCAACCAGCCTGCTCTCCCACTATCAGGTCGCACACAGATACAGATGGCGAGGCAGAGCCTACGGGGGCCATCAGCAACAAAACATTCTGGTAGCTCTTAAATGCAATGCGAATAAACTCAAAAATAAACTTAAGAATGAGATGCAAAAGTTTAAAATGCCACGTTAGGTATGGAGGATTTTTAGAAGCAGATCCTACAGTTCCTGCTTGCTACTTTTAACATAAAATCAAAAACCTATGAGGCCTCCTTAGTGGAATGGAAGCAGACCTTCAGGTAGTCAGAAACACACGATAAAAAGGCAAAACGAAAAAACAAAAACCCTGCAGTAGTTGGTTTGAAATTGGCACTCACCAGCTTCACAATCCAAGTCCGGTCCCAGAAACTTCTGCCTATTGTTAGCTTTTGGATCGCAAAAGGATTCAAAATGCCTGGAGGCATGAAGGAAGTGACTTCCCATGAAAGCTTTAAGAAGATGTCCATCTGCAGCTGGCTAGGCAGCCCGTTCACTGAAAAAATATCAACGTCCCTGGAAGCCTCATTTCTCTAGACAAAGGGATCTCAATCAGCCAAGAATCTAAGGAATCTAAGGTGGGGAGGGGAATACTTCAGAGGATGCTTCAGTTCTAATTTTCCCAGGTGTCCAGTAGCATCAGGCTACCGAAGGTTAACACCCTGCTTGTATAATTTGCTTCAGCGTAAGACAATTATGAAGAGCAATTTTGTGGCTTCGTATCCTTTCCTGCCAATGTCTGAACACAACTGTCCTATTTTTTTGTGATCAACATTCCAAGTATACGCAAGTCAAAACACCCACTTGATTCGACTCCGGGATGTGTGCCAATGAAATACATGCCCATCAATGAAAACTACATCATGCAGGCCTAAACCAGAGAGACGGCGTTCCCAAGACCATGTGTTAACACGAAAAGATCCTCATGTAACCCGAGACACCTAGATCCCGCTCCCCAGTTCTGGTGCTAACTTCCTTGCTGTCTCCTCCCTTCAGCCTAGCTGGCAATATGTGCTTCCTGCTATCAACTGCACCTCTGCCAAGAGAGATTCTCCTCCCAGGTACTTCAGGAGGAGGCTGGGGTTGGGAACCAGGGATCAAAGTAAAACCTACTGTTAAGCCTTCATCTGCCAGGTGACCCACTTCAAAAGTAGCAGGCAACTCGCAGGGCTTGAGGACACCTCTTAAGATGGACCAGTAAATTAAAGTATCACTGATCGAAAATGGGTCACAAGCTTGAGTAGGGCAGGGAAGGGACAAACACCTAGTTAAGATGGCTTGCCACTGCGAAGAAAAGGAATGAGCCAACTGCTGCAAACAAGGAGGTATTATGAACGCAGTTACTTGGTGTGGCCAAAATTCACAGTAATTACCACATGGATAACAGTTTTTTTTTCTTTGTTTTTTTAAGCTAGCCAACAATTCCAGGGTGGCTGGTTGTTACTATTTCAACTGCAAGTTATCATCTTGTGAAACAGCCCATCGGGTAGGTTCACAGCTCAGCTCTGAGCAAAATCTGAGGTTCCACGAGTACAAAGATGTATGCAGAATATTTTGAACTCAGCTCTCGGCACAAAAGATTTGTGCTTGGAGACGACAAGCACCTTTACAGCATGCTACAAGGGCTGCCCAGCAGAAACTCCGCAGTCCTCTTTACCCCAGAAGCCCCACACCCCAAAAATGCTTACTGATTTTTGTCTTCTTCAAGGCTGTACATATTGTCGGTCAATTCCGAAAAATCATTTCCGGGGGGGGGGGGGGGAATGTGGTTTTGAAGATCCCATACATTGGTTAAGGAACAGGTTCCGACGCTTAGGGTGGATTTGCACGTGGCATGTATGAACCGTGACCCTTGACATCGAGTGATGATTTGCATGTGCGAAATGCCCACTGCAGATCCAAAACCACACACATATGCACACATACAGAGATCTTTCATGACACCTGACATTCACCATACGCTTTTCAATGCAGTCAGGCTTACAGCTGCACTACGGGGTTCGTCACCAAACGACAAACACCTACGTGTTAAGTCAGCCCTTACCATTTCCTTGGAAGTACTCAAGAAATTGGAAACAAAGAAGCTCCCCGCCCCTCCCCCCAAAATTAAAGACTCTTTGGAGGTATTACAGCAGGTGCTGAAAAGTGAGGGTGGGGGCATCTCCCTATTCCAAAGATGAATATCCCTGATAGTAGTGGCATGAACTTCCCTATTTGCCTGTGTTCCTTAAGTGTGTGAATACCTTTGTTTATATGGTCTGGTGTGGCTACAGCCAGGATGATGGAACCGAAGCATGAAAACCCCTCATCATTAGGTTCTTCTTACTTACATAAATATGAAGGCATGTTATGTCCTTAAGAAAAGTCTCAGGCCTGTCTCAGAAGGTGAGGAATTCCACCAGTTCAATCCCAGCAGCTTTGGGTGTCTGAAATTACTTATCATGGAGGAATCATTTTTTTAATTATTATTTCTCTCTCTCTCGTTTTTTTAATAAAGTTAACAATAAAACAAACAACAAAAAAGTATATTCCTTCACTGCCCCTCCCCCTTCTCTCTTCAAGCGCTGGTTTTCTCGTTAACACTCTAAAGCACACACAAAAAAACTGAGGTCTCCAACAGAGAAAACGCCACGGCCCTAAGAAACGTCGAGATGTGATGAAGGGAGAACATAACTCAAGGTTAAAAGAAGCAGGTCTGGCAAAGTAGGTGTGTCCCGGTAGAGATGGGACTCTTCTGCAGCTTAGCCAAACTGGAAAAAGAAATTCCCTGGTCCAGAAGCTAAAAGACACAGAGACACGGATTTAGAATTGGCATCCCTCTGGGGCACAATCCTTCTCCCTCCCCACAAGAAGCTGAGCGACAGCACAGCTCTGGATACTCAAGAGCTTATAAGGATGGGCACCACAGTCTACGGACAAAACAAAAAGTCTCTTAGGTTCATACAGACTGTCAGTACTTTGCAGGGGGGATTTAAGTGTGTACTGGGCTTTAGGTTTGCGCATTTAAAGCGTCTTGAAGCACTCTGGTGCCCTCTTAACTCTCCCACTTGCCCCAACTTTTTGCAGTTTGAAAAGTGAAGGGAAATGCACTGAGAAACAGGGGGTGACCTAATGATTAATGGGAAGACACGTAAACACCTCAAATCAAAACAAATGCTCAATAGACATAGTCTAATCACTGCATTAACTTTGTGCCAGCAATTACTACGAATGCTTCACAAGCATTTAAGGAGCCCTTAAAAGGTTACGGCAACAAGATAAATGATGGGCTGAATGAAAGGGAAGGAGCCACAGCTGAACTCCAGGCCACATGCCTTGGGCTTGGAGATTTCTGAAATATTAAGTGATATATTTTTTAAAACAAACAAACAAGGGAGCCTAAATCTTGATTCCACCCATGATTTGGGAGAACTGTGTGGTTTAAGGAATACAATTGAAATACGTTTCTGTTACCCACAGAGTTAGCCCTAAACCAGTCCACATGAACTTAATGGATTTCTAAAATTCCCAGGGGCCTGGGGATGTAGATTCAAGAGGCACTGCCAGAGCTGAAGCCTACAGCCTCTCTCTGCACAAACTCAGCACTCCCTCTGTTTAACTGATGGCACTTACCTTCAAAACTGAAGCCTCCTGGGCCTCCAAAGAACGCCTTGAAGATATTATTGGCATCAAAATCTATTTAGGGAAGGTGGAGATGGAAAAAGGAAAAGAAAAATAAGAACAGGTGAGAAAAAGTTCCTGATGACCATCTTATGTGTGCACAACTAGTCTATAAAAATATGTTCATAGCATGGTTCCCTTCCCTCTGTGTGGCAGTTTTGTGAGAATCTAAACTTTTCCCCCTTGTCCAAGCCTTTTACAAAAATTGCCAGGTGTCATTTGAGCCAGACCTACTAGGCAGAAGGGACCAACGGATCCTATGCTCAGACTCAAAAATTACTGATGCTTTCAGAAAAACACACATTACAACTATTGCAAAGGTTTTGGTAATATTGTCCCACCTGATCCCAGAGATTACCTTGTGGAAAAAGAAGCCAAGAAGAAGAAGAAGAGTTTGGATTTGATATCCCACCTTTCACTCCCTTTAAGGAGTCTCAAAGCGGCTAACATTCTCCTTTCCCTTCCTCCCCCACAACAAACACTCTGTGAGGTGAGTGGGGCTGAGAGACTTCAGAGAAGTGTGACTGGCCCAAGGTCACCCAGCAGCTGCATGTGGAGGAGTGGGGAAGCGAACCCAGTTCCCCAGATTACGAGACTACCGCTCTTAACCACTACACCACACTGGCCAAGGGGGATGGACTCCTGGGCTCAGCACTCACCTCCCATATTCATGCCGTCCTCCTCCAGATCCTGCCCACTGTCGTAGCGGGCCTTCTTCTTCGGATCAGAGAGGATGGTGAAGGCTTCACCGACCTCTTTGAACTTCTTTTCTTCCTCTTTCTGGATCTCAGCACTTGCACCACTATGCCGATCTGTCCAAGGTTGGGAGAGAAGGAAAGATCTCAGCTGCGTTGAGAAATGAGTGATACATCCCAGGAGCCCAGGTGCGCATATTCTGTGCTAATAATAGATGACGTTCTCTGTCAAGGCAATCCAAATTCTATAGACAAGAGAAGCCCATTTTCTGGCCCTTTGATACATACGCAATTGAAGCAGATTTGCGTGATTGATCATTTATTCTGCCACATGTTTGTCACACAAAAGTATCCTGGTTTTTCCTGTCACGTAAAGGGACAAGGAGACATTCAAGGCACTGAAGTCTGGAAGACACGAATACCACAAACCTATTCATGTAATATATGGGCCAATGAAGCACACTTTGAGTAAGTAAGAGGCAGAAAAGGGGCAATGCAAAATCGCAGCTGAAAGCGGTTGGAACTCACAAAGTAAGGCAAAAGTAGTTATTGGTGCATTTTTGGAAGTAAATATGCTTAGGTGAGACCTTTAAATAAAGACCTGATGGGCATACAGAGAGTTTTAGGAATGCAGTCAGTTAAAGAAGGGGGAAAGACCCAAAAGGGGGACATGAGGTATTGTGTTATATGGGAAATGAGGCAATCTTTCTCTTTTCCGCTGCCTGTGCATTAACAAGTGTGCCATTCTTCTCCCTGGATTGAATTCTTAAGAATTTCTTATATTTCTAGCCTGCCCTTCCTCAGTGGAGCTCAAAAAGAGCTTTGCAATTTGTGCCCTGCACGAGCTACTGGTTTGATCCAGCAGGGCTTCGTATGTTGTTAATCCAGACACATCCTTACTCGTCCTCTCTTTTTCTTTAATAAGAAGTCTTCTTGATTTTCAGTGTATAAACACAATTACGAAGAGTCCCGCCCCATCCCAACATACCCGCGCCCCCCTCACAGGTCAGCCTATTAAGTTTTGCCAAAGTCCCATTGTTCCCTCTCTCTTAGGATGTTATGCCTGCCAAGCCCAACGTGCTGCAAGCATCTGGTGTGGAAGCTTAATTTTGCAAGGCACACTTCAGCTCCCTTCATAGTATGCTAGCTCCCACGGTCTGGGAACCAGCGGATTCTGAATGAGGATGCTGAGAGGATCTCTCTGTACCTGGGTGATGCATCAGGGCTCGCTTCCGATATGCCTTTTTGATCTCGTCTTCAGACGCGTTCTTGTCCACGCCCAGGATCTTGTAATAGTCTTTTCTCTTGCTTTTCTTCAGCTCCACCTGCGCGTTCTTAAGGAGTTGTTTGTGTTCTAGAAGATAGTACAGAGAAGGGGAAGTCTCAAAAAGCAGCCCTGACCCACCCCAAACACCAGGTTTATAAATGAGAGTTTGCATGCATGGGATGTTCCCCTCTTTGATACAATTTCCTTTGCAAATCACAACACATACAGTTGAAGAAGTCAAGAGTCAGAGGCAAGTCAGGAAAACGGGGGATGGAATTGTGTGTGGACGCTTATCAGGGTGGGCGTACTGGGAATCCACACATGCCTACTAGTCTAAGAAGGAAGAGGGAGAATTAAATGAAACATCAATACTCTTGGCCTGGCAGGAAACCCTCCAAGACCCATTTAAACCAAATAGTCCACCAAGTCACGGGATTTCTCTACCAGTTTAGGAAGGTCAGAGATTTGAATTTTGAGTACCCTGCATTTCGTACCCGCAAGAGATCACGGCGAAGGATGCCAGCTTTCAAGATCTTCTGAAAATGGCATGCTGTATTTTTACCTTTTGTTTTCTCCGTCTGGTAAACCTTTTCATAATCCCTCACAGCGTCTTCATATTGCTCTGTGTCCATGTAACTATAAGCAAGGGAAGCACATTTAATGATATCTTAATGGCAACAGCTTAAGAACGAGGCAAATGAGTCACTCGCCAACCTGTGCCCTGGGGTTTAGGAAACTATTCCTTCCCAGCCCCAAATTTAGAGCTGAAGGAAGCATTCCAAAGTCACCCACTGCCCCTGGCAAGGCAACTCTGATGTGAATAGGAACCAGGAATAAAAATCCAGCACAAAAACGCAATGTAGTGTTGTGGTATAGTTGATAAAAGCAGCTGATCAGAACTGAGAACCCCACGCTAAATAGACAGTCAGCCTTGAACCGCACAGATTCCTGTCTGCTGTTATGTCTCAGCCTACCCTACTTGCCAGGGAAGGCAGAGAAGCATGTACCCAGGTCCTAATCTTCTTGGAGTAAGCAGTGGGATAAAAACAACAACAACGGTGATCTTGAAAGTGAGACTGCAAGTGCTTATACAAGTCAATAAACAACAACGTATTATTACAGTGGTACCTGGGGTTAAGTACTTAATTCGTTCTGGAGGTCCGTACTTAACCTGAAACTGTTCTTAACCTGAGGTACCACTTTAGCTAATGGGGCTTCCCGCTGCCGCCACGCCACCAGAGCACGATTTCCGTTCTCATCCTGAAGCAAAGTTCTTAACCCGAGGTACTATTTCTGGGTTAGCGGAGTCTGTAACCTGAAGCGCCTGTAACCTGAAGCACCTGTAACCCGAGGTACCACTGTATTCATATGCCACCTATCTGACTACACCACCAACAAAACAACCACCACAATTTATTACTTGCATAAGTAAAGGTAAAGGACCCCTAGATGGTTAAGTCCAGTCAAAGGTGACTATGGGGTTGCGGCGCTCATCTCGCTTTGATGCCGAGGGAGCCGGCATTTGTCCACAGACAGCTTTCTGGGTCATGTGGCCAGCAAGACTAAACAGCTTCTGGTGCAACAGAACACCATGACGGAAGCCAGAGCACACGGAAATGCCGTTTACCTTCCCGCCACAGCCATACCTGTTTATCTACTTGCACTGGAGTGCTTTCGAACTGCTAGGTTGGCAGGAGCTGGGACAGAGCAATGGGAGCTCACCCCGTCGTGGGGATCCGAACCGCCGACCTTCTAATCAGCAAGCTGAAGAGGCTCAGTGGTTTAGACCACAGCGCCACCTGCTCCCAATATCTGTATACAATTTATATATAGTTATTCGTATACCACCCATCTGACTGGGTTGCCCTAGCAACTCTGGGCAGCTTCCAACAAATTAAAACGTTAAGCACAGTAAAACATCAAACATTAAAAACTTCCAGATACAAGGCTAGGCTGCTTTCAGATGCCTTCAAGAAGTTGTATAGTTATTTATCTCCTTGAGATCTGATAGGAGGGCGTTCCACAGGGCGGGCACCACTGCCGAGAAGACCCTCAGAGTTGGACCTCAGTGTCCGGGCTGAATGATGGGGGTGGAGACACTCCCTCAGGTATACAAGACCAAGGCCATTTAGGGCATTAAAGGTCAGCACCAACACTTTGAATTGTGCTTGGAAACGTACTGGCCTTTGGACATTTCTCCACGTTCCTAGTCACATCAAGCTTGATTTACCTAATCCCGTGGTTCCCAACCACACACTCTACAGGGGGGGGCAATTCGAGAATGAGTTATTAACAGTTAATGGTCTTTTAGGCTTCCTCCATGTGAATAGTTCACTTTTTGAATAATAAGAATTATATGTCACAGGGGAGGGGCATCAGGATTTTAGAGATGCTTAGGTGGGCCATGGCCAAAAAAAGGTTGGGAACCACTGACCTAATCCAATTGGCTATTGTTATCAAGGCAGTGGGAACCAAAAGTGTGATGCTTCCCTTTTACCTAATATGAACACCTGTCTTATGCAAAGACGTGATCACCAGTCCACCTCTCCTCCAGCACCATCTGGACAGCAATCCAGCAGGGTTTCAGGGAGAGATGCTTCCTGGCTGTGTTTCACCTGATCTTTTTAAAATGGCGCTATCAGGAATGAGAACTGGAACTGGGCATCACCAACTAGGCATCACCGGTATTTAATATGAACAACGCACACTCACCACTGTGCTCTCCTCAGGTAGGCTTTGATGTATGTATCGTCCAGTTTGATGGCACTCGTGCAGTCTTCTATTGCTTCATCTAGCTTTCTAAGCTGCAAGACAAGCTGCAAGGTTAGGAAACGGACCCCTCTGCGTTATTTTTCATTTCGGTCTCTAAGAGTGGAAGGCAGCAAACAGTTTTCCTCAACCTGGATCTGCTGTTTGCTTTTTTTTTCCAAGCCAAGAAACAAAAATGTTTTTAATCACTTTGGTTGCCCAGAAATATGACGGTACCACTCCTCGAAGGATGGAAAGCAAACTAGGAAGTAACAAAATAAAGATGCACACCATTATACGACCACACTGAATAGCCCAGAAACATCAGGCTGCTTGATAGATTGGGGGTCAATCACTGAACATGTAGATGAAGCATAGGATGAAACAAAGGACCAAAAATTATCCAGGAGGGGAGGCAGGGAGGAGGAGTGGCAGAGCTAGCTTCCATGTAACATTTCAGCAATCCACATTACGCTATTCATTTGCTTGAATGCATTTTCACAGGTGCCCACCCTGCAGATCCCTTCTTATGGGGGGAAGTGAACCACTCCATGTTAGTTTATGAGAAACACACCGGAGAGTTTTTAAAGAAGAAGAAGAGGAAGAAGAAGAAGAGGAGGAGGAGTTTGGATTTGATACCCCGCCTTTCATTACCTTTAAGGAGTCTCAAAGCGGCTCACATTCTCCTTTCCCTTCCTCCCCCACAACAAACACTCTGTGAGGTGAGTGGGGCTGAGAGACTTCAGAGAAGTGTGACTGGCCCAAGGTCACCCAGCAACTGCATGTGGAGGAGCAGAGACGCGAACCCGGTTCCCCAGATTACGAGACTACAGCTCTTAACCACTACACCACACTGGCTCTCAATTTCTAAACCATTTCAGAATGCAAGAAGCCCAGTACCCAAGAGCTTCCTCAACTTATTAGTGGGTTGAAAGGTTCTCCTTGACTTCCCAAGAATCACAGTGAACAGTTTCCTCAAGGAACAAGAAAGCCCATTGGTTAGCCCTAGTGGTTCACAACACCACTCTTCGGTTCTTGTGCAATAACCTTCTTCCTGGTTTTGTTTAACTCTCCTTTCCAAAAATCTGTTTTATCTTCTGGGGTTTTTTTTGATGTGTTGGTAAAAAAATATACAAAATCGACATGTTGTGCAACTGCTTTAAACTTCTAAAGTCTCTCCCACCTCGTCTCAACAGCAGATGCAGAGTCATCATCATAATGCAACCCCAACTGTCCCATTTGCAGTCAGGAACTGGCCAAACCTAGCTTCCTCTAATGGGGCAGGGATGGTGATGGGACAGCCATCATCCGGCAACAAATTGTATAGTCATTGGGCACACTTTGAGCACCTGCCAAGTTGGCTAAGCATTAGATGCTTTCAACTGCACTGTTTCACCACTTTGGGGTTTGCTGCCCTGGGCTCTCTTGGGAGGAAGTGAAGGATGGGGGGGGGGGGCATTTAACACAAACCACAGACACCCAGAAGCAAAGAAGAGGTGTGGAGGGAACAGCATTTGTTGGTAGGCTTTGCACAACTCTCTCTATCCTGCCCAAGTTGCTTTCCAACAAAGTTAGCTACTGACTAGATTGTTTAATCCTAGACCTCAGTTTCCCTTTTTTTGAAATATATATATATATATATTAGTGCTTATAGAGAAAAACACAAAATTTAAGATCAAGTATTGTTTCCTCCCCCCCCCCGCCAAATTAAGACTTTGATCTAAATAAAATAAAATCATAAAGAGAAGGAATAAAGAGAGAGAAATAAAGAAAAATAAATAGAAAAGAGGTTAAAAGAGAGTCAGAGTTTGACTCCCGAAACAGTTCGAAAACCAAGGCATAGCTTCCGACTGGTTGCAGGAGCTTCCTGCAGTCGTGGAAGTCACATTGGACGTTCAGCTTCTGAAAAATGTTCGCAAACTGGAACACTTACTTCCAGGTTTGCGGCGTTCGGGAGCCGAAACATACGAGTACCAAGGTGTTCGAGAACCAAGGTACGACTGTATCTGATAAAAAAAAAAAAACCACCACCAAAGTTTATTACGTCTCCTTACCTTTGCATTAACCGTCCCGCGGTTACAGAAGAGTTTGGCATTTGTTTTCCTGTTGTTTGGGTCTATTGCAAGGGCCTCTGTGTAAAGGTCGAAGGCGAGCTTGTAGTTCCCTTCCTTGAAGGCTTTGTTGCCATCGTCCTTCTTCGCTTTTAATGCTTTGGCGTTCTAGAAGAGAAGGCATTCATCAGGCACTGAAGAATTTGAGCAGCAGAAAAACAACCCCGTCACCATCAGGCCTATCACCTAACTCAAGAAACTGTGGTTGACTAACTGGCATAAATTTGTGAGCGAAAACTAGGCCTGGACTTGGAAATTTCAGGGAAACCATAAAAGCAGCCCAGGGCAGCCGGGGCAAAATGATTCATACTGTTTGGGAGAAGGGAGGGTTGGCGCTTACCACAGTTGCCATTAGAGTTGGATGATATAATGATATATCAACTTGCTTCATTAAAAACAACAAAAACCTTCTATCATAATAAGTATGTCATTTTACAGGTAATCGTGTGGCATAAATGAAGGTACCACGTGGACTTTATATTTCTCTCTCTCACACACACACACACAAAATAAAATACTGATTTTGACTGTTCTGAAACCAACACCCTCCTTTAAGTCCTTGCCTTCCTTTCTCAGCAATGTATCAATACACCTGAGATTTGTGCATCCCCTAATTTGTGTTGATAAATCTGTTTAGCTCTCAGTCTGTATTGTGTTTTTTTAAAAAAATAAAAATAATTGAGAGCTATCAACAGTTAAGGCTCCCCAACTGCACAACAGCTGTGAGGCACCCTTTTAAACTGATCTGAAGATTTGAATCTACACTGTTTAACTGGCAAAACATTGCAGGCCTTTTAAAACCCAAGCACAGCAAAGATGATTAGTATGATGCCAACAGCACACAAAATGATTTATATTAAACACACACTGACTAGCTCTGTACTCTGGATCCACTTGCAATTACTTCATAGCTGGGATAGGACTGCCTGCTGACGTTATGTGCCCACAGAACAGTGGTGCCTCGCAAGACGAAATTAATTCGTTCCGCAAGTCTCTTCGTCTTGCGATTTTTTCGTCTTGCGATGCACGGTTTCCCATAGGAATGCATTGAAAATCAATTAATGCGTTCCTAGGGAAACCGCCTTCAGACCAGGTCCGGGGACAGTCTGTCCCCGGACCTCTTCTGAAGGCTGGGGGGGGGGGGGAATAAGGGCTTTTCTTCCCACCCCCAGCATTTTAAAAAAAAACCCGGGACAGCGGAGGACTTCTCCGCTGTCCGGGCAATCTTAAAATGCTGGCGGGCGGCATTTTAAAATCGCCCCGGGACAGCGGAGGACTTCTCCGCTGTCCGGGGCGATTTAAAAGCCTCTGGGAAGGCAGGCAGGGGGGACAAAGACTTTTGCCCCCCGCCAGCCTTCAGAAGGTGTTCCCGCCCCCCGCCCCGCTTCGGAGCACCGTTCCGAAGCGGGGCGGCGGGGGAAGGTGTTCCCACCCCCCCGCCCCGCTTCGGAGCACCGGGAGAAGCGATCTCCCCGCAGCCCCTTGCTTCAAAAGAGGTCCGGGGGCAGCGGGAAGCGCTTCCCGCTGCCCCCGGACCTCTTTTGAAGCAAGGGGCGGTGGGGAGAAGCGATCTCCCCGCAGCCCCTTGCTTCAAAAGAGGTCCGGGGGCAGCGGGAAGCGCTTCCCGCTGTCCCCGGACCTGGGGCTGCGGGGAGAAGATCGCTTCTCCCCGCCGCCCCTTGCTTCAAAAGAGAAGACCCGCTGTCCCCGGGGCAAGCTTCGTTTTGCGAAGCAAGCCCATAGGGAAATTCGTCTTGCGAGGCAACTCGAAAACGAAAAAACCTTTCGTTTTGCGAGTTTTTCGTCTCGCGAGGCGTTCGTCTTGCGGGGTACCACTGAATTTGCATTCTTATCAACAGTTAAGTAGCCAAATCATTTGCTACCCAAGGTATTTGTTCATGAGCATTACCATACTAGGGCCAGGACTAGATGTTTGCACAACGAAAGGGCATAAGGTAGTAATAGTTGCCAAGAAACTCAGCTTCTGACCATTTCCTGGTTGTGAATATATGCTTGAAAGCATATGGAAAATACCTGCTGTAAACTCAAAAGCCAGAGGCGTCCAATGAAGATTCTCAAGGTATGGAGGTCATTGTCCCTGACAACTCCCCAGGATTTGCAAACATAGAATTATGAAAGATAGTAAAATGTGCAGAATAAATTATGCACCATGAGCAAAAATATGCAAGTTTACTCAGCTTGCTTTGTAACAGTTGCTGCTTACTGCAACCACTACTATGTTATAAGATCCACTATCCTGCAATATTACATATGAGCCTGTACTACTCATGAAGCCTAGGATGGCAAAACAAGGCTAATATTCTGGAAATCCTTGTCTTAGACTCTGTGAAAGGATTCTGTGGAACAGTAACAACCCTTCATGTGGATTATTGGACTCTATGAACAGAAAGGTAGAATAGACACTTATACATGTATGGACCTTATGCATGAACTGACTAGAGAATGAACTGATCCACTGGGTCTTCTGCTTTTTTGTTGAACTTTATGAGACTTCCGTTGAAATCTACAATTTGATACAATGAATAGTATACCTTATTTATTCAAAAGTACGGCCGGTTACGTCTTGTGTGTTTATTGAATATGTTTCACGCAACCATAGGTTTGTTGTTGTTTTGCATAATTTATACAGCTTGCAGAATTCAAACGTTCTTGGTGCAGAACTGAAGTTGCCTAGCAGCACGTTTTGGTGTGAAATGCACACAGCCTTGGTGATCTTAAACCCTTCTTTGGCTACCTCAGAAAGGTATCTTCCACCACTCTTGCTTGAGGCTGCAGTTGAGTGAGAAGACGGAAGGTGCCTGAGCCGGCCAAGTCCGCTCCCGCGGCCACGAAGGGCTCCAAGAAGGCCATCACCAAAATGCAGAAGAAGGGTGACAAGAAACACAAGAAGAGCTGCAAGGAGAGCTACTCCATCTACGTCTACAAGGTGCTCAAGCAGGTGCACCCAGACATGGGCATCTCGTCCAAGGCCATGAGAAACATGAACTCCTTCATCAACAACATCTTCGAGCGCATTGCGGCCGAGGCTTCCCGCCTGGCGCACTACAACAAGCGCTCCGCCATCACTGCCCGGAAGATCCAGACCGCCGTGCGACTCCTGCTGCCCGGAGAGCTCACCAAGCACGCCGTCTCGGAGGGCACCAAGGCTGTCACCAAGTACACCAGCTCCAAGTGAGCTGGGCTCCCTTTTTTCGGTTGCCTGGGAAAGTTCTACAGAAACCCAAAGGCTCTTTTAAGCGCCACCCACTTTCTCATCTGAAAAGCACTGTTTCACCTTGTGTTAACTCCCAACTATCCCCCCCCAGGGGGTTTCCTTTGGTGTCCTGCTGTCGGGTTAGAATCATAGAATCATAGAATCATAGAGTTGGAAGAGACCACAAGGGCCATCGAGTCCAACCCCCTGCCAAGCAGGAAACACCATCAGAGCACTCCTGACATATGGTTGTCAAGCCTCTGCTTAAAGACCTCCAAAGTAGGAGACTCCACCACACTCCTTGGCAGCAAATTCCACTGTCGAACAGCTCTTACTGTCAGGAAGTTCTTCCTAATGTTTAGGTGGAATCTTCTTTCTTGTAGTTTGGCTCCATTGCTCCGGGTTTTAGTGGTGGCGCTGTGGGTTAAACCACAGAGCCTAGGACTCGCCGATCAGAAGGTCGGCGGTTCGAATCCCCATGACGGGGTGAGCTCCTGTTGCTTGGTCCCTGCTCCTGCCAACCTAGCAGTTCGAAAGCAAGTCAAAGTGCAAGTAGATAAGTAGGTACCGCTCCGGCGGGAAGGTAAACGGCGTTTCCGTGCACTGCTCTGGTTTGCCAGAAGCGGCTTAGTCATGCTGGTCACATGACCTGGAAGCTGTACACCGGCTCCCTCGGCCAATAAAGCGAGATGAGCGCCGCAACCCCAGAGTCGGCCAAGACTGGACCTAATGGTCAGGGGTCCCTTTACCTTTAATACCAAGAAACGAGGGGACAGGAAGAGATGGGCTGTATTTAACGTTACCCTTAAATATGGGTCGACCAGTTAACAGGTCTGTAATAATAGTAATAGTAATTCTTTATTATTACAGTCAAAGACCAGTTCATAATAGGTCTGTATTAGTCGGATTCCTTTATTTCAATGGGCCTATTTTAGTCGGGCTTAATGTTATCAGTGAAATAGTAAGTGTGCATGCCTAAAATAAAAGGTATGGAGAGAAAAAAAGAAAAAGAAAAAAGGGGGGGAGGTATCTTCCGACTTCCTCTCTAGAAAGGAACAAGCAGCGCAATGTTTGCCCTCTTTCCTGAATGCCACCTGCCAAGTGATGCTTGCTGCTGTTCCCTCTAAGCACAGGTGAAGGCAGCCCCACCCCCTCCATCGCCCGCAGGCCTGTCAAAAGCAACAGCCCGCCTGGCTGCTTCCTTTCATACTTACGCGGCAGGCGAGGCAGGCCTTGTCGTGGTCGGGAGCCATTTTGAGTGCCTGGATGAAGAACTGCACAGCCTTCTCAATGCAGTCTTCGTAGTAAAGGCACAGACCTCGGACGTACAGGGCATCAGCGTTTGTGGAGTCTATTCGCAAGATGTCGCTAAACACAGAGACAAAGGCAGAGTCACAGAACTGTTGATCACCAAAGGACAGCTGGTCACATCCAGGGTGGATAAAAATCCAAGATTAAAAATCATAATAAATAAATAAAAATCGGGTTTTTTAAAATTTAAATTGTGTTTTTTTATTTAAATGAGATTTTTTTAAATAAAATGCTTTTGGAGGAAAAATCTTTCTAAAGATTGTTGTTGTTTAGTCATTTAGTTGTGTCCGACTCTTCGTAACCCCATGGACCAGACCACTAAACTAAACTAAAGATAGTTTCCTTTTTAAGTTACATTATAGTCCAAAGGCTATTCATCAGAAAATAAGGATTTGTTTTAAGTTTTTCATGTGTGCTAAAACTCAGTCTTAGGTGTATGTGAGTTTTTTTAATCATTTAACCACATCAGTTAACATCAGTTAACCACATCCTTGCATTTCGCCATGAGAGCAAGAAAACACCAAGTCCCATTGTTCCAAGGGAGGGCTTACTTTAATTGCATGAAGAGTGTGTGACAGCAAGGAGCCCCACACACTAGCTTGCCTCAGGCAGTGGGCAACTGGATTATCTGTGTTTGAGCTTCTCCTTTTTAAAGGAATCCATGGGAATATGGATTCTGAAGTGGATCCACGATCCAGTCCAGGTTCTGCTCTGCCCGGATCAAGGAACTCCACTTTGGAACCTGAGGTTGACAAATTCCTCCCCCATCCCTACACAGCACAGGGAATTTCCCCACCAAGCCTGTTTCTAGCGGTTGCAGTTCCCACCTGGCCACAGACTGTGCTTCAGGGTAGCGACCCAGCAATGCTAAGCATTCCGCTTTGAGGATTTTGAACCGGTGGCAAGCGGGGGCAAACTCCAGAGCACGATCCATGCAGAAGACAACCTGGAGGGGGGGGGGAACAGTCAGTGAGAACAAGGAAGCACAGGAGTCAGTTCCATGCCTGTCAGATCAAGGGACTTGAATAACCTAGAACAGCCCCCATGTGGTGGGTTTTGGGCAATTTGGGAGTAAAAATGTACCAAGTCCTTCGGGTGGAGCACCAACCCTGCATGACGCTTGATGGAATGCAGAACACACTAGCAAAGGTAACCCAGATCTGCTCCAAACACACAGAGGAAAGAATTGCCGCTGGTTCGATTTTATGTGCAAAAGAAACAAATGGCAGGAGATGTTGTGGGGTCTGTGGGGTTAGTGCTCTGCAGTCTGTCCTCAGACGTTATTTTCTTTCAGCAGCAGAATCCGGCTGAAGAAAAACAGGGAAGAGTAGATGAGGAAGCTGCAGATCTCCGAGCTCCTCATTTGTCTGCCATAGGATCCCCCGTAACCCACTAACTTTTCGACTGGGGGCAGATCTGCATTTAAGATGTGGTCCCATCTACTCTGCGCACCCTTCAAATCTGAAGAATCATGAATTGTGCAGGCTGCTTATGTTAGCCAGATTTAATATGTTTCCCTCAATGATAGTAAGAGGAAGATATTTAGCTCTCCCAGAAGCAGAGCGTTTCTGCAAATGTAGTAAACAGGAACCTGATACTTTGGAGCATATTTTCTTTTCTTGTGATTTTGGCATTTATGCCAGAAGACAATTATTAGAGGCCTTACAACTTAACAGGTTAAATTCTATGCCACCAACGGTTCAGGACCTGCTCTCGGACAGGAATGATCAAATTACTTTAATAGTGGCTGAATTTTTGAGTGCTGTCCAAGTAGAAAGACTGGGCCATTATAGAGAGATTCAGTGGTTCTTAACTGATTGGTGATGTGGTAGGGTTATATTGTATTATTTATGCAAATTGATTCTCTCTGGAGTTAAAGATCTGAGTAGGACAAACCTTGTTATGCTGAATTCGTATTTTGCACAATTTGTATACGCGGTTTGTTTGATAATGTGTGGTTTGCTATGCCTAATAAAGGATTGACTTTTTTTACTCTGCGCGCACTCGCGTCTCGAGGTAACAAGAAGCATTCCTGAAACAGGGGGGAAACCACCCTGCTGCAACAGCCATCAGACTAACCCAACCGGCCCGGAGTGTTAAGACAAGGGCGGGCGGGATGAAGCTACCATGACAAATGGCTAACTCAAGCTCCAGGCCTCAATGAGTGACTTCACGGGCTCTCTTGCTGCTCCAGAGAAGTGACAGCTGCACAAGAAGGGGACCATTGTTTGGCCCGAGGCTCAGCTGGGTTTTCGGCTCCCCCCCCTGCCCCTTCCCATAGGTGACATCACTGCTGGGGGCAGCGGGAAGCGCCGAGACTCTCCAAATGATGGAGGCCATGGGAAGGAGATGCTCCTTCTCCAGAAACAAAGGGCACGTTTGACGCTGCCCAAGCGACAGAGAAGCCCGGGTAGAACTGGCTCGAGTCTCAGACAAGGCAGGGTTCTTCCTCAAGACAAACTTGAGATTGTCCCTGGCGAGCCAGCTGCTCTCAGCCATTAGGAGACAAGTGAGCTAGGAATTCACCGGGATATACGGAGGCCTTAACACCGGGGTCAAAGGGGCAAAGTTATTCTGTCTTAAGATACACTCTGAGCATGAGCAGGGGGCACACAGGGACAAGCAATGAGCCATTTAAGGGAGACTGGATTCTGGTTCCATTGAGTAACCAGAAACAGCCCTAGATCTTTCAGTCCTGGGGTGGTGAGGAGGAAATCAACCCTATCTCCAACTCATTCCCAAGGAAAGACCGCATTGTCGTGCGGATAAGGCGGCGGTCGGGCGACTGCAAGGCTGCTTCGTTTGTACCTTTCGGAAATCCCGTTTCTCAAAGTCAATTTCGGCAATTTTCTCGTACTCTAGAACAGTTCTGGCGTTGTTCAGCTGCAACGCAAAGCAAGAACACTGTCAGTTTCCACTGTTAACAGCCCATGCAGCAAATAATTCTAAAGTTTTATTTATTTTTATTCAAAATATTTGCAACCCCGTCACCCCTTCTGAAGAACAAGATTGCAGGCTGCTTTTCTGCATATCTTGAATTCCACAAATACCTGCCTTATACCTTGTAGAGACTCTCAAGAATCTCTATATTTAAGAATCAAGCTAAGACATCCTTAGATGCTATTAGATACAAGCAAGCCAAGGTTGTCGATTCGGGACAACTACCCTAGTTCTGCCAGATGAGTATCCCTCTCTTCAGGCAAACTCAGACTTGAGAAAACCATACCTCTTGCTGAGCTTGCGTGTTTTTATGATCCAGTTCTAAAACTCGTTGGAAGCAGCGGCTGGCAGCCATGGCGTTGCCCAGAGATAGGTGACACTTCCCCTCCCGTAGGTGTCCCTGAGAATGGAGAGGTGGTGGTGAGTGGCAGAATCTTGACAGCATGCAGTGTAAATGTGGATCATCAGCAGGGGAGCTGCACATATTATTTTCATTATTTATTAAATTTGTGGGTTGTTTAATCTTGCCCACGGCAACCAAAAGCAACTTAAAACCGACATCGACAGTAAAACCCACATAGATACATTAAAACCAAGAGGAAAGAAAAGTACAGTGGTACCTCGGTTTAAGAACAGCCCTGTTTACAAACTATTCAGTTTACGAATTGTGCAGAACCGGAAGTAGTGTCCTGGTTTGCAAACTTTACCTTGGTCTAAGAACAGAATCCGAACAGTGGAAGGGCACCGGCGGTGGGAGGCCTCATTAGGGAAAGCACGCCTCAGTTTAAGAACGGTTTCAGTTTAAGAATGGACTTCCGGAACGTATTAAGTTCATAAACCAAGTTACCACTGTACATCAGAAGCATCCCATCCACTTCTAAAAAGCCACAGATAGTTAAAGGCCAAAGGCCTGGTTATAGAGGAAAGTTTTCGCCTGATGCCTAAGGATACAAAGTGATGATGCCAGGCGAGCCTCCCTGGGGAGCGCATTCTGCAAACGGGGAGCCACCGCAGAAAAGGCCCTGTTCTTGCATTGCTGTCCTCCAGACCTCTGACAGAGAAGGCACATGAAGGAGGGCCTCAGATAATAATCGCAGGGTCCAGGTGGACTCATATTGGGAGGAGGCCATCTTTGTTGTGGTCCTGCGCTGTTTAAGGTTATATATGTCAAAGCCAGCACTCTGAACTGGGCTTGGAAATGGATTGGCAGCCAAGATTGGTGCTATATGCTGATACTGTCTTGCCACATGGACTAACATACCCGCAAAAAGCTGTCGTCCATCCTGACGGACTGCTGGGCATCCCCCAGGGCCTCCCGGAATTTGCCTAGCATCATGAGCGTGGCAGCACGGTTCCCATAGTAGCTGGCATTGCTGGGGCAGGCATCTGGAGGACAGGGAGCAGAAGCGTTAAGCACAACAAAGACAGAGTAGAAATCCCCACCTTACCCTGTCCCCAAATCCTTGCCCTTCCAATAAGATGAAAACAGAAAGCAAACACCATTCACTGGTAAGCTAAATTCTGGATCCCTAATGAAATTCAGAGGTCTGCGGTTTTGTTTGCACGTTATTATTCTTTAACAATTAAAGTTTGATAAAAATCAAAAGGTTAATTTTTTAGATCTTGTGCCAACCCTCACCACCAACCAATAGATTTTCTTCTCTCCCCACTCCCAGCAAAATGGCACTTAGTAGAAACCATTCATTTCAATGTTTGTGCCTTTGCTCTGGGCATACAAACGGCGAGGAAAGAAAAGGAAAGAAATGGGGGGAGTGGAGAGAACAGAGGTTGGAATCAGCAGGAAAGTTCAGAGAGCAAAAAATGGGGTGGGATGGGGGGAAGACCCAGGAAAGATCCACTTTGAAATTTCAGCCCAATACTGCTAGCATATTTTTCAAGCTGCCTCCAAAACCATGTTTAGCAACTTTTAAAAATCTAGTTTGTAAGGCTGAGATTCTCAGGACTTTGAAATTTTTACATTTCTGCATGTGAAACAGTCAGGTATGTGACAGCTTGCTTACACAAATATGGTTCAACTATGATATTGAGAATCACAGTGTTGCTTGGTGCCACAAGAGAAACCTTGCCATTACACAGGTGTTACAAGGACCTCTGCATCCAGGATGTTGGATCTTACTGTGGAATTCTGTTGTTGACTATGTATTGCCTACCCTGAACTGAGGCGAAGTATTACAAATCAGAGCAGAAGTGTGAGCTTTTGGAGGAAGGAAATCAAGGCCCTTGTGACCAGCACCAAATAGACCCACAGGCACATTGCACCAATTCTCCGATTAACAAACCAAGAAAGCCATTCTTTCTCTCTCTCCTCACCTATCGCTTTTGTGTAGTAGTTGAACGCTTCATTGTAGTCCTTCTTGGCATAAAAGGCATTTCCTTGCTCCTTGAAGGACTCTGCTTCTCTGAAAAGAAACAAGCTATCACAACCAAGAAGAGGCAGCAAGATCCAGCATAGGCAAGGCAACAGGACAGAGCAGGGCTTCCAAATGTCTGAGTTAATTGACCCCCTGATGAGCTTCTGAAGTTGTCATCAACCCCAGTCCAAATTCTTAGGAACGTAAATGAAATGAAGAATGTCAATATATAAACAGCATTTATTACTCAGTCTCCATTGCTAGGACTCATAATATGTAAGTAATAAGGAATACTGTTATACTGAGAAAGCAAATGTTAAATACAGGTTCCTCACTGGCAAGGGATGTGCACTCTGTACATGCCTGTGTCTTCTGTTTCAGAGACTCGTAGTTCCCAATGTATTTTTTCATACTACACCACTTGAGCTTCTTTGCCACCCTAGGCTCTTTTTGAACCCCAGGTCTTTATTCACATCCTGCACAGTCCCACTGACCCCAATATCAACCACTTTGGGAAACCCCAGGATAGTGGGTCACACAATCGGCTAACCATGGCGCTAATGGCAAAGACTCCTCCCAGAAGCAGGAAACCCATCCAAAGCTGTTGTTCATAAGGAACTGTGCACCATTTCTAGACAATCACCAAGGATACGTGGCTGTCCTAACCATGGTTTAAAGTGAGTTTCAGATCTTGGTTAAGAGGGAGATCTGGTTTGCACCAACTGTGGCCACCATTGGTGCTATTGGAGGAATTCATGTGTTAACTAACCCCTCCCCCTTTTTCCTTTTTCCTTTCTCCTTCTGTGATGGAATTCCTATTTGGGGACTTCCCTGGCTTTTTTCTGGCCCACGTAGGACCAGCCTGGATAGTTGGCCTTGGTGAAGATTATAATAATAATAATTTATTATTTATACCCCGCCCATCTGGCTGGGCCTCCCCAGCCACTCTGGGCGGCTTCCATAAAAACCAAAAATACAGTAAAATGTCACACGTTAAAAACTTCCCTGAACAGGGCTGCCTTAAGATGTCTCCTGAATGTCAGATAGTTGTTTATCGCTTTGACATCTGCTGGAAGGGCGTTCCACAGGGCGGGCGCCACTACCGAGAAGGCCCTCTGCCTGGTTCCCTGTAGCTTTGCTTCTCGCAGTGAGGGAACCGCCAGAAGGCCCTCGGCGCTGGACCTCAGCGTCCGGGCAGACTGATGGGGGTGGAGACGCTCCTTCAGGTATACTGGACCGAGGCCGTTTAGGGCTTTAAAGGTCAGCACCAACACTTTGAATTGTGCTCGGAAACACGTTTTGACGTTTTCATCCCCCAAAAGTTTTTGATTTGAGTTTCTATTGAAATGAGGCTGCATTTTAATGTTGTACTTAATCTTGTTTCTAAGTTGCATTTTAATCAATTGTTCTTATACCTGGTGTTAGCCGCCCTGAGCCCGGTCTTGGCTGGGGAGGGCAGGGTATAAATAAAATTTATTATGATGATTATTAACTATGCAAGCTGAGCAAGTTTCTCGATTGTTCCTTTGCAACCGTACCATTACCTGTCTCACACCTAACATCACATGACATCGGGTTAGAGGTGGCCATGGCCAGGGGAAATGGCCTGGTGGGCCAAATTAGGAAGCATGGGGGGCCCTAAATAGCCCCATGGGCCACAGGTTTCCCACATGGGGTTTTAAGGGTATGTAGGTTTGCATGTGGTTAATGAATCAGGAAATTACACCTGTACCTTTATTTCTACTGTGAAGACCTGAACAAAATGACCTACGTGGCTATTATTCCTGATTGTTATAAAGAACCTCCCAAGTTGAAAGAAAATATGCCAGTGAATACTAATTTCAGAGGACACAAAGTGATGGGATGGTACTAGCTTCACCCCCTTCCTTGTAGGATGCTGGTCTGAAAGGACGTTGGCTTATACAGCGAGTCTCTTATGTTCTTGCAATGGCCCAAACTGACATACTCACGGGCAATATTTTTAGTTGACCAGAATGTTTTCAATGGGCTAATCAAGTAATAGCTGCAAAGCGGACCCAAACCGTAATGGAGAGACAGCTTTAAGCAGATCTATTCAGCAGAGTGCCACCTCCTCACTACTCCCAGGCAAGAGGCAAGAGAAGGGCACTCTGGAGTGGACAATGCCAGCTATGTTAGGACAGCCCCTTGGAGAAAAGAGCAAAACAATAGAGAGTTGTGTTGGGGTGTGTTAACATGGTTTTAACCTCATTCTGGCCCCAACACTGGCCACCCCCTCTGGATTCCCTTCCCCCAAGGGTGTTCTCACTAGAATGGCATGGTTCATCCATTCTGCCAATACAATAGAAGCCAAGGACATCTCATCTCCCCAGGGGGCTCAGGGGCGGTGAAAGCCATGACATGTGCAGCTCACGTTTACTGCAGCCAATCAAATTTGGCTCAAGAAGCTAACCATGGCCCTGATTCGTCCCTTAAACCACATAATATAGTGGTTTAAGAGGAGTGGCACAGGCAGTTCAATGGGTTTGGGACAGTCAAAGAACAATTTTAAAAGTTCCAAAACCCCTCATTTTCACTCTTTTAATAAAAAAAAATTACTGTTATTTATTTCAGGTAGACATGAGAAAACAAGGTCCACATTAAGACATAATTTGAAACCAGGATTTCCCACTCTGTGGATTTGTGTTGGGCTCACTTAACAGAGAAGACTGGAATCATTCTCTTCTGGCTTGAAAACCAAAGTCAGCTCCCCACATTAACACAATGGAAAATGGTTTCAGAACAAGCCTGGATCAGAAACATACGACTGACCCTGGCTTGTTCTCACTAAAAAGAATGTAGAACAAACCACAGTTTCTCAGGTCTGGACCGTCACACGGAACTGTGGCTTGTTTGAAGTCAAGAGCAAAAGCTCCAACTTTCTCCTCGCAGGCACGAAATGGGAGAGGAGAGGGCAACAGATTTGAGTCCAAGGCTCACTGTAGCTTATTTTGTCAGAACCAAACCAGTGAGTCTGGTTGGAATATTAGGAGGTTTAGGCCTAGTTCTTACAAATAGCAGGTGACGTGGTAACCCTGTGCTGGCAGTCTGTCCCGTTATGGACTGCAGGTGGGCACGTACAAGGGCAAGAGAAATGGACGACTGCCACAATGTAGAAATCGCAAGATGTGTTTCCTGCTCCACCCACTCAAACCTTCTTCCCCGCTTTCGGGTTCATAGCCTCTTTAAAGAGATACTGATACCATCTCTTGAAACCTTTCTGCACAAGAAGAACTACAGTTGGTCTTTTTTGAAAACAACAACAACAGGTGACTGCCAAAGGAGTAACAGCAAGTGCTTATCTTTTCCTGAAGGTGCTTTTTAAAAAACAACAATAGCAACAACAACAACCCTCCCACATCATAACTAATGGACTGTTCCCACTTCATATCCCAGACATTTCCCCACAATAAAACTGGTTTGTTCAGCAGGTTAGATTTATATCAAGATTGGGCCCAGATCACCACATGTGAACAAGCAGTATGGAAGCTGCCATGCCAGCTGAGTCTTTTCCCCATTTATCCAGATAAAAGCTTATTTAAATAGAATGGGAAGAGATATCCTTATTGGACCTGGGCCATGTAAATTTTTGCAATTTTGTAATTGCTCATGTTAGAGAATGGAAAGATACAGTGGTACCTCGGGTTGTTACCTTCGGGTAACGTAATTTTGGGTTGCGAACACGGCAATCCCGAAAGTGTATACTTCCAGGATTCTCTGTGCGCCACATGTGCAGAAGCGCTCTATCGCGCCATGCACATGCGCAGAAGCAGCGTCTCTGGATACGGACTTTTCAGGGTAAGTACAGACCCCCAGGATGAATTAAGTTTGTACAGTGGTACCTCGGGTTAAGTACTTAATTCATTCCGGAGGTTCGTACTTAACCTGAAACTGTTCTTAACCTGAAGCACCACTTTAGCTAATGGGGCCTCCTGCTGCCGCCGCGCCACCGGAGCCCAATTTCTGTTCTCATCCTGAAGCACTATTTCTGAGTTAGCGGAGCCTGTAACCTGAAGCGTATGTAACCTGAAGTGTATGTAACCTGAAGCGTATGTAACCCGAGGTACCACTGTATCTGGAGGGTCCACTTTATTTTAAAAGATTAGGTAAGAAAACTTTGGGGACGATTAGAAGTAATAAAGCCAACTGCAGGAATGGAAGAGAGGGGAAATTGCAGAAGTATTAAATGGCTGGAAGTTGATTACTCAAAAAGAAAATAGTTGGAACTTCAGAGAAGGGAACTGGTTTTATTATATTAGATTAAGCATCTCTTAAGGTTATTGTCTGGTCTGCACTAAGAACAGTCCAATCGGATTCTGAACTCCTTCATTCTTGTTTATTAATTAATGAAGTATTAGATAGCTTTGTAATAACTCATATTTAATTTGTGCATTAAAGATGGATGCATTGTATCTTACTATATTTTTGCTTATGCTGTTGATTGTTGGGCCCCGGGCTTTGGAATGTGAAATCCTGGTTAATATCAACCAGTTTCTCATTGTGTCTGATGAAATGGGCTACTGTGGCTTAATGCCACTTTATTAAACAGGATTCTGGGTCCTGTTCTGGATGTATAATCAATTCATGCAGGGCCCTATGCCAAGCATGTGGGGTCTGTGAATCTGCCCTATACATATTTGCCTTAGAAGGTTCCTTAAAATATCCTGCGGATACATATCTCCAAAGAGAAGATCAATAATGGCAGGCAAGCTGTTTTTTAGGAGGTTGTTATTGAGGTTCTCATTAAAAATCTCCAGTAAGCTTCTGAGAAACAGCAAAAGTTCCTGCAACAAGTACTGAACACTACAAAGAGGGTTTTGCTTTGACTGCTCTATTAGAGCTTTCACTGTTGCTTTGCTATGAGAAGAGATATACAGTACAGGCTTTTGCACCAAGGACGCTTAGCGGGGGGGGGGGGGGATGCACTAGGCTTTTTTGAAGGATCTGAAGCAGACAAATCAACAGAAGCTCACACACCAAAACTACAGCTACCGAGGTCCACCATGTTTCATCAATGTGGAGAACGCACACATCAGATATATTTCAGAAGTGAGCCCTGCACTTGTTTACGAACTACTCCTACTACCACAACAAGGGGGAAAATTCTGATCTCCTGATATCATTAGTGATTGTTTCTGCTCCGAACAGATGCCAAAGCCTGAATGAGGTCATTCTGCAAGGCCCGCACTGATGTAGGCTGCGTTCCCCCATTTGCTACTTTTAAAGCTGGAGAAAGAATCTGGCTCGGCTAAAAATACAATCCAGTTCTCTGAATGGGTCTCTTTGTTGGGCGAGGAGTTGGCGTCCCTCTCTGGTGAACCCTGGGGGTGGGGGACAGAGTTACAATAAGCATCTAAAAAAAGGAACCACTAAGGAAGGACTAAGATGTGCATACCTCTTGAGTACCACACACCAGTACACTTCCACAGTACCGAAGCAGGAAGCAGGTGTGAAACTCGGCCCCTCGCAGCCAGATGGAACAGCCAACCAAGATTAAAAAAAAACCAACAGGCCATTTCAGGGACAAAGGGCTGATAAGCAACTGAATCCAACTGTTAGAGAAAAGATGGAAAAAATGCACACAGCTTCTGGTTCCACCTGCAAGGAGAGAGACCCCAGGAATGTCCCGCTTCAATTAAAATAATATTCAGTACCTAGTCCCCAGGGCTGTGGCGAAATTCGAAAACGCAGCACCAAAAAGTGCAAGACCTGAAAAATCAAAAAAGGAAGTGGGCGGAATGACATCCTCACTCTGTTTTCCATGGCTTCCATTAGTTAATGGCTCGATCAAGGCTGAGGAAAGACTCTCAGATGCCCGCTAAACAGAAATACCACTGAAGAAGATGGATGGTGAGAGTAGCTCAGTTGGTAGAGCATGAGACTCTAAATCTCAGGGTTGTGGGTTTGAGCCCCACATAGTGCAAAAGATTCCCACATGGTAGGTGTTGGACTAAGTCAGGGGTCCTCAAACTAAGGTCTGCGGGCCGGAGAAGGCCCGAGGGACTCATTTACTTGTACCAGCGCTGTGCGGCTGCCCACTTCTGGGTCGGAGGAGCACCGGAAATAGCTTGTGCGCATGTGCAAGTGTTGTTTGCGGTGCACATCTGGGTTGGAGGAGGCCCATGGACATGCACACAAGCTATTCCCGGTGCTCCTCCGACCTGGAAGTGCGCCAGAAATAGCGTGTGTGCACACGTATGGGTATGCGCTCCCCCGCCCTCTGGGCGATCGGCGCTGGAGACACTGACCCGAGGTGCAGTAAGTTTGCTGACCCCTGGACTAAGTGACCCTCATGGTCCTTTCCAATTCTACAATTCCCTTATGAGTACATACTCATCCTGGCTCAATCTCAGGTCAGGGGCAAGCAGTATTTCCACTGCCCAGGGCCTTAGGGTTTTTTGTTTTTATGTCAGGCTGAGTTCAGCAGAATAGATCATGCAGCATATGCAAAATATGTGCATATGTGGGACAATTTATGTAAGCTGCCATTCCCTCAGCACCGTTTTTAGGTGTCCCAGATATGCGACTTTCAAACTGTGTAGAACTGGCATTCTACAGATGGCAATGAGATCACGAAGGGTGGACAAACTCCTAAGATGGACAGCTTGCCCACCACTAATCCTTTCTTGCAATGTGCAACTGCAGGAGAATGATAGATTATGTTCCAGGTCGCACTTTCAGTTAAAGCAGAGCAACAGGTTTGGCTGGGGAACCTGCATGAACCAAGTGTGAGGTCTAGAGTGCATTGCATATTTTTCTGCAATGTGCTAGGATTCTGCAGCAGATGTGCAGGATACGTTCTCATGCCAAAAAATCTATATGGAAAGTGTTGAGTTTCCTGAGAAAACAGGAAAAAGTCTGACCAGCTTTTCCACAGACAAAATTCAACTTAAGACCAGGCATGAAGCAATAATAGGGATTCACGTTTTTTCATGCCTGGGGCCTAACACATCCTATTTACCTTAAAGTTTCCCCCTTCTTCTTTCAGGCTGTGGCTCACAAAATTATCCTTTTGCATCTAGCAAGCACCACGGGCATGCAGTGGCTGTTTCTCTCTTCCTGCAGCACTCCATGAACAGGGAGATACAACCTAAGGTGCAGGGAAATTGAATCATTGCAAAATGAGGAAATTAAATATGGGAGGCTGGGATCGAAGGTAGGGCCTGCCCAGAGATGATTTTTGTGCCTGCTCCAGATCTGACTTGTATGATGGCAGGCCAAACAACACACAATGCAGGTTATTGTGGTATGAGAAAAACTATCCATCTGTGCGCTGGTGCCCTCTAGTGTTTAACATGGAAAACAGTAGTCTGCCTGCTCCAACAAGGTGTTCAAAAAACAGGCACCGAGCCACATGGCTTGCGCTTCATTCTGCAGATTTCTTTCATATACACATGGGCAGGGCAGGAAAGGAACTGGGAAAGCTGCTGCTGACAAACTGCAACCTCAAAACCGCATCACTGAGATTCTCTTTCCTGTTAAGGTCGTGCCACAGATCACTTTGCCTGCAGCACACCACTGCACTGCCTCCCTAGGAATTCAGCAGCCTTTGGTTTCGTTTTCCTGGAAACTAGTAAGCTGCCAAATATCCAGGAACTGTAAGAGTCTCAAGGAGCGGCTGAGTCCTCGTGCTCTAAATAGGTCTGGCCAGAGAGAATTCTTGGATAGGGCACTCTCAAAGCAGAGAATAACAGTTCTCTTCTGTCAAGAAAGCTTTAAAGCTCATACATGGCATAATCAAAAAATAAAAATGAAGGGGGCAGAAAGGGGATGGGGTTGCAGGAAAAATGACTCTGGCAACCCCACTCGCCTTTGAACACAATGGGCTTTGAATGAAGCAAATTTGGCTATGGGCACAATCCCTGGAACGTAACATGCTGGATTACTCTATTTAAGAAAATAGGCATTAAGTCTTCATAGTTATGCTGCTTTACCATTTAAATATACAGCAGAATCTCAGTTCCCGAACGCCTCCGTTGTCGTACATTTCAGTTCTCAAACGCCAAAAACCCAGAAGTAAATTCTTCTGTTTTCAAATGTTTTTTTGGAACCTGAATATGAGACACAGCTTCTGCTGAATGCAAGAAGCTCTTGCAACCAATGGGAAGCCGTGCCTCGGTTTTCGAACATTTCAGAAGCCGAACGAGCTTCCAGAATGGATTTTGTTCAAGAACCGAGGCACCACTGTACAAAGCAACACCCACAACAAATCTTGCTAGCTATTCCTCTTCTCGTTAAGAGCTCCAGAATACCAGACGCCATGGCCTCATAACAGACACAGCCTCCATGGTATTCCTCAAGTAATCATGGATCCATGGCAGTGCTCTCACCCTGTGCTTTCAGACATACACTTTCCCTTCACACCTTCTATGGAGTTGCTATGGCACCATGCAGAGAATAGGGATGCCTTTCCTTGTAACATGTGAAAAGACCCTCAGAAAGTTATAAGGGATAGGGACAGGCTTCATGAGCAGAGTCCAACTGTGTTTCTGCGACATAACTCACTTGTTCCTGTGCTCCGGATTACATTTGTTAATTTCTGACTTAAAAGGGAAAGTAAGTAGGGGATAGTTTAATGTTGCAGGAGACCTACCTCTGGGCCACAAAGTTAGCTGTGTTATCTATCATCTGGCCCTTTAGAATTCACATTTCGATTTGAACAAAAAACACAACTCACTTTTCTAAAGGAATCTGGTCAAACATACAATGTATTTCCTGTTAAAAGTCTCTGAGAACCCAGTAGATTAGTTGGTGGATATCACAAATAACGTGCAGGCCACTCTGTGAGAATTTAAAACGCTTAAAAATAAATAATGCTTTTCAACACCTGCAGTTACTCTGGTGGAATTATTCCACTGCAGCAATACTAAGGCAAGAGTAACTTTACCTCTGAATGCAGGTAAAGCAAATTCCATGGCGAGTTTTAGAATTACACTGGGAATGTCCAAAAATATGTATCTATCTATTTTAGAAGCCAGGAACTGTAAACAAAAAGCAAACAAAAATAATCATCCAGGTTTTTCCAGAGTCCCAAGTTACACCTGGAAATTTCCACATGAATGGTGATGAACACATTTCTAGTTTCCTTGTCAACTTGCATGCTGTCTCTTGGGGAGTTGCCCCAGTCTCCAAGGCGTGCTGCAGACTAAAGACTACTCAAGAGAAAAGTCTCATTCTCGATACAGTTCTGATATACACTCCAAGGACCTTCTTGGAACCACCACCCAAGGGCAAGATACAATGAGTGGGTAACTTCTAAGCTGTTTGTGTTCCATGTCCTGCAGTGAACAGATGAACTTCATCTGCAGGGTGACTTGGAAGTAAGGTCAATGGACAATATTTGTCATCTCTTTGACTCCCGTGTATTTTTATAACTTTGACACTGACTATTTATTGCTTGGGCCATCTCTGCCAAGATGCCATGCCAATAACATACTCTGTAAGTCAGCTTCCCCAAGTTACTTCTCTCCCTCTTCTGCACTCTTCCACAAACATTTAAGCATCCCACAGGGCTGCCTAGATTAAAAGTGGTTCTGTTCTTCTCCCATAATTCTCAAAGTATAACACCAAAAGACTTCTGAAACTAAGAGACGTTCGATAGTGGAATAGACTTCCATGAGGAGTGGGACTCTCCTTCCTTGGAAGTTTTTAGCAGAGGATGGATGGCCATCTGTCATGGATGCTTTAGTTGAGATTCCTGCATTGAAGGGGGCTGGACTAGATGACCCTTGGCCTCGAGGTCCCTTCAAACTCTACAATTCTATGACTCAACACAAAGAGAGCAAAGGCCTGGATCACAGCAGGAACCAATGTGTTTATCAAAATAAGAAGAGCTCAGTTGGATCACGGACAGGGTTTATAGCTAGATGCCTCAGGATGTTGAAGAAGAGACCTCTGCTCTCAATCACAGTCTGCTTAAATCACAACTAATAGGAATGGGTGTTAGGCTAGATACATTGAGCATCCTACCAAATCTGTGGAAAAGAAGCCCTACCATTTTGTCCTTTTTTGAACTTGCTTACAATATTGGCTTTTCCAAGGAGCATTTGCAGGGAATTCCAGAGGTACTAATAACCTAATGTGACTCTCAGCCATTCATAATGTCACCTTTTGCGGCCGTAACCAGGATCACCCAAGCTATGTTGTACTGCTGTGGCTTTCAAGTTTCAGAGAACCCTTTCTATATTGAGTTACCTGCTGAAGAACAAGATTGGGGAATGCATTTGGGGAAGCAGTTAGCACATGTAGGGCACTGGCAAGGCCTACTTGGTGAGTTTTGCTTTGTTTAAAAAGGAGTATTGTTAAATACTGTCTTGCATCTGCACATAAAGGAAGAGACGAGTAATGACAGGGAAACAGTTCGGTGTTTTCTGCAGTTAATACTCTTCTCATTAAAGAAACCCCTAATAAGCTTCCAAGCAACCACAGAGCACCCCCTACTATACCATTTAAAAATTCACACAACAACAGTACCAGGTGTAGTTTAAAGGGGGGGAGGAAGGAAGTTTTTGTCTCCTTTCTTTTCTCAAAACAGTGACCTCATGCCCTGGTATGCCAAAGTGATCTGTTAGAAAGTTTAAGGGCAGAGCCATTGGGTAGCATCTAACAAAGTTGTTCTGTTAGCGCAATAACGTCCACCTGCACAACGGATGGGACTTCTTCACCCTCTTCTATCCCGATGCCCTGCAAATCTCTGAAGCGGGGTGTGTGTGTGTGCGTGTGCAGGGAGAGGACAACTTCTTTGAAGACAGCCCATTGCTTCCAGACATATCCTCTGGATCTTTGTGTGGGCAACAAGAGACCATACGGTACTCCTTATGACTAGGGTGGGGGTGGTTTAGTAGCTGCTGCTACTTTTGGAGAATCAGCCTGGGCTTTGCCTATGGGAAGCTAACATTCAAACCCCACCTAAGCCATGAGCTCACCAAGGGCACATCACTCTTTCTCACTCGAGTCTAACCCATTTTACCAGACTCCCTTAAGGAAAAACCACATTGTTTACCTTTTGCAAAATGGTTAATCACAAGTGCTGTGAGTCAAACTGGGAGCAGGACAGCTAAATTAACCGTTCCCTATCTCTCATTACTGTAATAACTGTGGCACACCCCAAGACCGTAGGGCAGGAAAAAAGTCCAAAGAAACACGTGCCATTTCCTTTCCCCACAAAAATCTCATTCAGTTAAGTTAGGCAGCCAGAAGAGGATTTTTTCCCCTTCTGTCACATCTCCCTGCTCATTCGGTCAGACAAGGTCACCGCTCCAGTGGTTACCCTGGAAGTTGCTACTATACTTAATCAGATGACTAGTCTATGTAGCTCATTCTTATCTACTTTACACTGAAAGGCAGTTGCTGTCCAGCATTTCAGATACAGTGGTACCTCGGGTTAAGTATTTAATTCATTCCGGAGGTCCATTCTTAACCTGAAACTGTTCTTAACCTGAAGCACTACTTTAGCTAATGGGGCCTCCTGCTGCCAATGTACCGCCGGAGCCCAATTTCTGTTCTCATCCTGAAGCAAAGTTCTTAACCTGAGGTACTATTTCTGGGTTAGCGGAGTCTGTAACCTGAAGCGTATGTAATCCGAGGTACCACTGTACATGCTACCCCCATCAGTCTTACTTGGGAGATATCAGGGATTGAACTTGGGAGCTTTTGGCCGTCCAGATCTTGCTGAATGACAACTCCCATCATCCCTGCAAACACAGCCAAAGGCCAGGTATGGTGAGCGTTGTAACGCAGCAACATCTGGAAGGCCAAAGGTTTCCTGGACCTGATGCAAAGTGTGAGATCTAGCCATTCCCTCACAGAGAACAAATCACAAGTTCTTGAACTGTTATCCGAAACTCTCCGCAAACCACGACTCAAGGGCAATCAGTTTTCACAATATACCTCTGGACTAGTCACTGACTTAGCCACAAGATAAGTTTAAAATATTTATTTTTCTCCCCAAAGAACAGACCTGGCTGTAAGCCAACCAGGCTTATAAGTGAGAAACGAGTGGAAGGTTAAACCCTCATTTCTATTGAAGCAGTCTTCTAGTCACTTTCGTAAAACAATTGATTGCTTCCACTTAACACCAGACTTGCAACTTTTATCCACAAGATGGGGAAATGCAGTGTCCCACCAAATATTTCAAACTGGAGCTCCAATTAGTTCTCTGCAATAAGTGAACTGATACAAACCAACCAGAAACACCAATATGGTATTCATCCCCATTTATAGAAGCTGTATGGCAACTTCCCATTGGAAGAACAGCTTTGATCCATCCCCAACCCGAGAGGGCACCCCATGCTCCACTCATCACACTGTCAAAAGCACATGCCTTCTCCCAAAGAATCTTGGGAACTGTAGTTTACCCCTAACAGAACTACAATTCCCACCACCCTTCAGTCCCCTGGATTCTTTACAGCTGCAGCGGTGTGTATGTGTTTTAAGCATATGATGTGTACGCCACCACAATCCCTAACCCCAACCTTCTCAAATTTTTACCCACTATGAGCACCATTAGCTGCCTTGAGCACCATTTTGTGGAAAGGTGGGAAATAAAGTTAACAAATAAAAATGAACCAAACAAATACAGTTACACTACGGCAATACTGGGTCATATGCCAAGGATCCCTGGCTTGTGAAGCACTTCAAGGACTTTGATAAATAGTAACGTAATCCTAAATACACTTAGAACTGCAGCATTAGGGAACAAGGCCCATTGAACTCTGCCTTAAGCGCACACATCAGGCTCAAAAGGGGATGAAGACTCCTGGGCTGAGCCTTGGGCTCTTTTGGGGACTAAATCCTACTGCTAAACCCTCACACATAGACACTTTAAAACCTCAAACACAGTGGTACCTCGGGTTAAGGACTTAATTCGTTCTGGAAGTCTGTTCTTAACCTGAAACTGTTCTGAACCTGAAGCACCACATTAGCTAATGGGGCCTCCTTGCTGCTGCCGCACCGCCAGAACACGATTTCTGTTCTCATCCTGAAGCAAAGTGGGTTAGCGGAGTCTGTAACCTGAAGCATATGTAACCCGAGGTACCACTGTACTGTATGGGACCAAGGACCCCTCTTGCACAATATGCTATTCCTAACGGTGTGCAGTTAAGAGGCTTCTACGAAGCCTAATAAGTGGAGAATTAAAGGAGGAACCTTCCAGGAACATAGTAAGCTGCCTTATACCAAGTCAGAACCGCTGCTCAGTACTGCCTACACTGGCTGGCAGCATTTCTCCGGGGTTTCAGCCTAGGAAGCCTCTCCCCAGCCCAACCTGGAGTTGCCAGCGGGGACTGAACTGGGGACCTTTCTCCTTGCAAGGCAGACTCTTGAGGGGTAGCCCCCCTCCCATGACTCACCCTCCCAGCACCTGGCATTTCAGAAGCAGCACACGGGTCTACACAGACCAGCCTCTCTCAACCTTTCCCACCCCCCAGGAGGTTGATGGACTACAGCTCCCATCACCCCCCTGGCCATCTAGGGATGATGTGAGTTGTAGGCCAGCGACACCTACAGGGAATACACACAATTAATTGGCTTTATCCTACGGTCCTTTGGGGGCACAGCTGACGACAATGCACCTCTCTCTCGCGCGCACCCCCCAACCCCCACTTACTTCCCCCTCCCTCACCTGCAGTGCAAGCCCCGCCCCTCGCCGCCTTCTCCCCTCCCCCACCCGCACACTGAGGCAGCCCCTCCCCCCTCCATGGGTCTCCCCCCCCCCGTGTGGGGAGTGTGCCTGGAGGGGGCCCTCGGGCGGAGGCCCTTACCTGCGCGTCCCCGCGTCCTCGTCCTCGTCGCTCAACATCGCCGGCCCCTCAGGGTGAGAAGGCGCCACCAGGTTCGCCGCCGCGGGCGTCATGATCACGTCGCACTCGCCTCCTCCCGCCGCCGCCATCTTGGCTTCCTTGTTGCAGGCGATCAACGGCCGGCGAGCCGGGAAGGGAGAGAGAAAAGGGAGAGAGAGAGAGCGGGAGAGCGAGAGCGAAAGGAGGACGGGAACGGAAGCTCACACGTCCACTTCCGAAGAACGAGTCGTGGCGGGTAGAACGCCCACTTCCGGCTTGGCTGAACAAGGAGTGGAAGGATTGGAGTCCGCCAAGAGGGAACCCCGGCTCCTCTTTTCCCCCCCTGTGTGGCGGGAGGAGCCCCCTCGACCCGTGAGAGTAATAAGCATAAAAGGGACTCAAAAGATGGGTAATTATTATTTGCCCGTGCTCACCAATCCAAATCTGATCTGTATCCGGAAATTTTTAATGTTTGACGTTTCATTATGTTTTTATGCGTGTTGGGAGACGCCCAGAGTGGCTGGGGCAACCCAACCAGATGGGTTGCATATTATTATTATTATTATTATTATTATTATTATTATTATTATTATTATTATTATTATTATTATTTTATTTATTATCAAGTTGTTATACATCATAATATGATGCTCCATGTCAGTCCACAAGTAAAAAATGATAATTGTTGCAACTGTTTTACTTTATTGCTATATGTTCACATACAACCAAGTTTGTAAGTCTGCATTTTTTTTTAATTTTACAAAATCAATAAAAGGACAATTTAAACAAGAAAAAAACAAAATCTGAGGCTGGCCTGTACTTACTGGGGCTTGTTGCTGGGATTGGGTTCCCTCAGTCCTTAATTATGCCTGTTTAGGAAGGAGTTTCGTTGAACTCAGCTGGATTCATCACTTTAAAGGGGGGAAAACCCTATGTAAAAGAACATAACTAACATTTTATATAAATATATTTGGTCACCCTGAGAAACACACCAGAAACACACCATATGGGCAGTGATAACTTTCCTATAGCCCTCATTTCCAACATCTGGTCCACTCAAAGCTTTAATCGGAACCTGCGGCCTGTCCAGATGCTGTTGGATTCCAACTCCCATCAGCCCCAACCAGCATGGTCAATGGTCAGGGATGATGGGAGCTGTAGTCCCAAAAAGTGGCTGGCTGCTGCAGGTTCTTCATCCCTGCTATATAGCTTCAGAACACTAGATTTTCCTTTAGCTAGCATTATTAATGGTGGCTTTTTATGGCTAATGGTTGTTAATAAACCTATCCTTCTCGACTAATGTATTTTTAGTCATCTTAGGGCTTGCCCACACTTCCTCTTGTGCTGTGCCTAGAAAGCATGGGTCCAAGAGGTTTTTAGGTTACCCCACCATTCTTGTTTGTTCTGATTCAGTGGTAAATCCGATCCAACTCCCATCAGTGGCTCCGATCTGGTGGAACGCTCTGTCACAAGAGACTAGGGCCCTGCGGGACTTGACATCTTTCCACAGGGCCTGCAAGATAGAGCTGTTCCACCAGGCCTTTGGCCAAGGCACAGTCTGACCCCCTCCTTTGGCAATCCTCACAGAACTCTAGCCCAATGGTTGCCATTAATTTGATTTTGAATTGATTTTAAAATGAATTGATTTTAGAATGCTGTGTTACTTTTATTGTTGTTAACCGCTCTGAGCCCAGCTTCGGCTGGGGAGGGCAGGATATAAATAATTTATTATTATTATTATTATTATTATTATTATTATTATTATTATTATTATTAACAGCAGGTTTTCCCAGGGGAAAGCAGCCAGTGGCTATCCACCTTGTGGCAGAGAATTCATAAGCTAATTGTGAAAAAATTACATACAGATGCACATAACCATTACATACAGCATACATACATACATACATACATACATACCCACATTACATACAGCACATAACCATTCTCTTTGTTGTAGTATTCCACCATTTCCCCCATCCCACAGAAATGCACACTGTGCACTATAAAACTCTTCCGCACTGTGCAATTTATGCTGCTGTCTTAAGTGTTCTGCATCTGAAGATCCCTTGACAATTACAGAGCATAGCAAAAGCAACATTTCACAAGCAACCCTAGATGGAGCTGTGGGCTGCATTCTTCTTTTTCTGCCACTTCTCCTAGCTCCGCTGACTTGTTGGCCCTCAGTTCCTCTCCAGGCTGAAGCTGAAGGCAGAAAGTAACGAAACAAAGGGTCAAGTGCCTTGGGAAGGTAAGTCTATATAGCCCCATGCAGGTGTGCACTGATCAGCCGGTCAGGATCAGCCGAACTTTCTCAGATGAAGCTCTCAAAACAGGATGCACCATTTAGAAAAGCATGATCAGTGTGGAATTGCATGCTCACGTCATACCAAGGGTTTATGCCACTCGTTTATGTGACAGCAAACCTGTGCACAGGCCCAACAGGGAACAGCCACCAGTCCAGGCTTTCTGGTTAGCATACCTAGAATCATAGAATCATAGAGTTGGAAGAGACCACAAGGGCCATCGAGTCCAACCCCCTGTCAAGCAGGAAACACCATCAGAGCACTCCTGACATATGGTTGTCAAGCGTCTGCTTAAAGACCTCCAAAGAAGGAGACTCCACCACACTCCTTGGCAGCAAATTCCACTGTCCACCTGTATGATGCACAAGGAAAAGAGTCTGGCAGTGCCTTGAAGAGGAATGCATTAGTTGTTGGCATAACCTTTTGTGAATCAGAGCCTACTTCGATGCAAGGTGAATCCTATGCTGGGCACGGAGTAAAAAGGATTAGGAATAGTGGGGCAAAAGTCTAGTGAAATTTGACACTTCTATGTGACGTAGAAAATGTATGCAAGATGAAAACAGCGACCTTTTTGCAACAACAATGAAAACTTTTCTTTTCTGTGCAATGCTTGCAATGGGCAAGAAACGCATGACTTGGACTCCTTAGCAGGTTTTGAATAAACACCCACAAGTTTATTAGTTGAATATATGATAGACAAGGCAAGGATATGTACAATTTTATAATATGCAGAGAATAATATGTGCAAAGAAACCAGAGAGGGGAGCTGAGGGAAGTCCTGGGTGGGAGAGGGAGGGATAGGGGAGGGGAAGGGAAAAAATAATGTAATTGAATGCCTGGATTGATAAATTGTTATGTTGAAACTGTTAAATATTTTTTTAAAAAAATAAATAAATGCATGGACATGATTAAATCAGATTGCAGGATAACATTTGATACATCGCAGCATTGGAACGATACATTCCTCAAATAATAAAATGTGTGAATCGGATTCGCAGAGCTGGAGATAAGTTTCTAGAGCTACTGACAGGGGTCAGTCGAAAGCAAGACTGCTGGACCTTGCAGTGTGTCTTTCCCTAGACGACTGATCCTTTTAGGGCCGCTTGCATTCCTGCTCACGCCCTTTCCCCCAATTTGTTGGTACAAACCTGGGCTCCAGGCAGCCTGGCTGTTCTGCTGGAAGTCCCTCCCTGAAACTCCAAAAAACAGCCTCAGGCACATAGCTCAGCAACAGAGTGTTTGTTCTGCATGCAGTTGATCCCAGGTTCAGACCCCTGCTCCTCTTGGTATGGCTGGGGACAGACTCCTGCCTTAAACCTTGGAAAGCCTCTGCCAGTCCGCATAGACCATACAGAGCTAGACAGACTGATGTCCTTTGGTGCTTCCTTTGCTCCTGCGCCCACACAGAGATGTGTGGGTGTTTGTATGCGTATGTATGTTTTCACCGCATGCCTTCCATTTGCAGCTTCTTGCATTCTTCCTCTCCCCCCACCGACCAGAAGATGGGGAAGAGCTGCAAAGTGGTAGTATGTGGGCAAGCGTCCGTTGGGAAGACCTCTATCCTGGAGCAGCTCCTCTATGGGAACCATGTAGTCGGTGAGTGTTGGCTTTCAGCTGGGCACAGCTCACTAGCCTTGCTTGTTCAGGCCTAAACCGGTTTTTAAGGCTAATTCAGACCCTCTCCAAGTGTCCCTATTTTCTGGGGACAGTCCTGGATTTACAGAAGCCGCCCCGGTTTCTGAGTTGATCCTGGAATGTCCTGCATTTCCTTAGGACATCCCTATTTTCATCAGAGAAATATTGGAGGGTATGGTAGGACGTCCCTGTTTTCACTGGAGAAATGTTGGAGGGTATGGAGATAAGGAACTATACAGCCTTTAGAAGACATCTGAAGGCAGCCCTGTATAGGGAAGTTTTTGTTTAAAGTTTAATTATGTTTTTATATATGTTGGACACCACTCAGAGATGGGTGGGGTAATAATAATAATAATAATAATAATAATAATAATAATAATAATACGTCCCATTTCCCCATTTTCATCAGAGAAATGTTAGAGGGTATGACTATCCTGCTTGTTCAAGCCTAAATCATTTTTTAAGGCTAATTTACTGTACAGAGCCACTGCGAAAATTAAAAAGCGTCTGTTGCTTGCCTATGTATATCCTGCACATCATTGGGGGTGATTCCAAGTGGCCAGGGAGAAAATATCCTAGCCTCAGTCCCATGTTTCTTGGGGTGTGTCACCTGTTTTACCACCCTTTGGCCTCAGCTCCAATGTTCTTCTCAGGCCCTGATTCACAAAAAGGTTGCAGCAAGAAGTAAAGTGTTTCTATCAGTTACTCTGTAGCTCCAGAATGAATGTCCCTCTCTCTCTCATTGGCGGGTCATCTGGAGAGGGTGCAGAATCCCACCTCTTCTGTCTGACCCACAGCTCAGCTGGTTAGTTCTTTTGTTAAGTGCCGTTCACTCTGTTTTGTTTATAAGGGGTTAATAATTATTTTTGATTCTCTGCACACTGCCTAGCGATGCAGCTTGAAGAATTAAATATATAGCCACCAGAAAGTTAACATGCAGTGCAGAATCGTGAGCAAAGTGGAAGTTCAGTTTGACTGGGTTACACGGAACCCAGGGAGAGGGGGAATTCGATGGGGTGTTAGGTAGGCAGGCAGGAGAACACAGACAGTTGGGTGTTTGCTAGGGGCCAAGGCTCGTTACCCTAGCAGTATTACCATTTCCACTTTGTAGAGAGCACCTAAGAAGATCAAATGCAGCATAAGATCATTCTCAGTTGGCAAACCCCACCTCTTTCAGGTTAAGGGCCCCCACAAAGGATACTGTTGTTGAGAGCTCCCAACCCATCCCCCAAATCCTGGAGTCTATACTGAGGGTGGGTAAAGGGCCGAAAGGCTGGTCGGCTGACAAAATTGAATTCTGGAGACAAAAACAAACAAAAAAACCCCATAGAGACAGAGTGTCAAGAAAAATGTGGAAAGAGTAGAGTGCTGCTGGCAGAAAAACTGCAGACAGGTGAGGCAGCTATGGAGTCTTACACAACAGGCAAATCTGTCTCAACCAGTCAGGAATATGGGGCAAACCAAATACTGCAGAAGACAGAAACCTTGGGCTGCATAGCAATTGCACTCAGGCTGCATTCTTCTTCTTTGGCGATCATTTGTAGCCGAGTCAGATTGTCTTCCATAAACACGGTTTTCACAATGAGTCTGTAAGTAACTGTGGAGGCCAATTCTGGATCCACACGTCCTTCTGCAGTGGGGACATTGGTTTCCGGGCAGGAGTTGATCACGGTGTAGATTTGCCAAGCGTGCCTTCCTCTTAGCACGTTTCTCCCTTGCGTCCTGCGTTTAAGCGTCTTCAAAGCCCATGACACCTTTGGTAAAGGCTGCTCTCCAGTTGGAGCGCTCGCAGGCAAGTGTTTCCCAATTGTTGGTGTTTATACTACATTTTTTTTAGATTTGCCCTGAGGCAGTCTTTAAACCTCTTTTGTTGACCACCAGCATTACGCTTTCCATTTTTAAGTTTGGAACAGAGTAGTTGCTTTGGAAGACAATAATCAGGCATCCACACAACATGACCAGTCCAACAAAGTTGATGTTGAAGAATCGTTGCTTCAACACTGGTGATCTTTGCTTCTTCAGTACACTGGCATTAGTTCGCCTGTCTTCCCAAGTTACTGACTTAAAGGGCAGCTAGGGGCTTATCCACATTTACTTTTCCTCCGATCTTTCCAGGCAATTAAAAGCTCTGTGTCTGAGCATCCTTTCTTTTCCTTTTTGCTCCAGAGCTTTCCCCACAAAAACTCGCTCTTTAAAGCTCAATCGGAGCAAACAGCAATCCGCAGAAAACCCAAACTGACATTTGCTCTGATTCAGCTTTAAGGAGCGGTTTTCGCAAGGAATGCTTGGAGCAAAATAACCCTGGGGTGCTTGGAGACAGATCTTTAAATCACAGACTTCTGCCTGGAAAGAGCAGGGCAAAAAGTACAGTGGTACCTCGGGTTACATACGCTTCAGGTTACATATGCTTCAGGTTACAGACTCCACTAACCCAGAAATAGTACCTCGGGTTAAGAATTTTGCTTCAGGATGAGAACAGAAATCGTGCTCCGGCAGCACGGCAGCAGCAGGAGGCCCCGTTAGCTAAAGTGGTGCTTCAGGTTAAGTACAGTTTCAGGTTAAGAATGGACCTCCAGAACGAATTAAGTACTTAACCCGAGGTACCACTGTAAGTGTGGATAAGCCCTAGGTCGTTCTTTTTCTTAATTCAGGTTGGAGCTGGTTTGAGGGGAAAACACACAAAAATGCAGTATTTCCTAAGAAATTAGAGAACACATATGGATAGTGTATACTATAATGTTTGCACTGCTTTCCAAAGCAGTGGTGGGAACAGACCCGATGCAGGGCAAATCGGAGTGTGGACACAGCCCTGGTCCCTGACACTAAGTATGGCAATCAGTCAGACCAAGAGTTGGTTCTCCCTGCCCCCAGCACAGGTCCAATTGTGTTTAACAGCTGCATGGCAGGCAGAAATCCAACAGGTGCTGCTTTTTCCTGGCATAGAGATGCACCAATGGCACTTTGCTTCAGTTATTTAGGGCCAAAGTGAATATGACATTAAATGCATCTTTGCCTTCAGTACAAAGTGGCTGTTTTGTTTTTAAAGGCAAATTCCATTAGCTTAGTAGGGCTAGTAGTTGCCAGATCAGGAGTGGAGAGAGCATGTAACCTTTTCCATATGGAATATCCCTCTTCTAGAACTGAGATTTGCATTTGGAGGAAATTATTCACAGGCACTAATGGAATATTTCTTCCATTGCTGATCGCAACTGCAGAGACATTTGCTTTTTTGGGTGGCCAGGGAGTTAGCAAAAGATTCTCTGGCTACTGTACAAAGTAAAGGTAATGGTGTTGGCCCATAAGAAAAATGAAAGAAAGGAGCATTGTATGGAAATAATGATCAGGTGGAATTTAGTAACTTGGTATGTCAAGAAAGGAAGTGGGGGTTCCTAGATTTGGAATAATTATAAAATAATTGCTATAAAGGAGGGAAAATTATCAATTAGATATGAATAGGCTCTTCTCTCTCATCTTTAAGCTTCGCAGGGTGCAAATAACTGTATTTAAATGAATTACATTATTTATATGTATTTTTAAAATTATGCAAAGCATAAGGTAAATATTGTGTATGCCGTATTTTTCTGTGTATAAGACGCCCCCATGTATAAGACACCCCCTATTTTGGGGGACTCCAAATTAAGAAAACACCCCTCAGCACTACCCGTGTATAAGGCGAGCCACAATTTTAAACCTATTTTTTTTGGTTAAAAAAAAACCCCTTAGTCTTATACACGGAAAAATACGGTAATTACACAATATTTTGTGAACATGTGTATGATATTTTCAATTTGTAAATAAAACCCTAAATCCATAGTAGGGTAGTACGTTTATTAGGCCAACTGCCGAAATATCACACAAGATTTTGAGTTCTCCAGAACTCCTAGTTTACCTGATGGAAGAGTTCTGGAGAACTCAAGAGTTTGCGTGTTATTTTGTTCTGGTTGGCCTAACAAAAGCACTGCTCCTGGCTGCTGCGAGTACGGAGAGAACGACTCCTTCCAAGAAAACACTCCCGATAATTTCTGCGTGTCCAGTAATTGCTGCCCTCTGTCCCTCGGTTGGCTGTGTGCAGGTTCAGAGATGATCGAAACCCAAGAGGACATTTATGTGGGCTCCATCGAGACGGACCGGGGGGTGCGGGAGCTAGTGCGCTTCTACGACACCCGAGGCTTGAGGGATGGGCTGGAATTGCCCAAGCATTGCTTCTCCTGCACCGATGGATACGTGCTGGTTTACAGCATTGACAGCAAGGAGTCCTTCAAGAGGGTGGAGATTCTGAAGAAGGAGATCGACAAGAGCAAGGATAAAAAGGAGGTTGGTGCGCTTACACTGAAAGGTGTGTGTGTGGGGGTCCTCAAGTGGGAGGTGGGCAACCTGTGGCCCTCCAGGTGCAGTTGGACTCCCATCAGCCCCATTCAAGATGGCCAGTGCAGTGGGATAACAGAGTCCCTTTGACAGCCATAATGTCGCCACTCCTGGTCTAGAGATCTCTGGCTTTTATTATATATTTATTTATTGAATTTATATACTGTGGTACCTCTGGTTACGAACTTAATTCGTTCCGGAGGTCCGTTCTTAACCTGAAACCGTTCTTAACCCGAGGTACCACTTTAGCTAATGGGGGAGGGGGCCTCCTGCTGCTGCTGCTGCCGCCGCATGATTTCTTTTCTCATCCTGGAGTAAAGTTCTTAACCTGAGGTACTACTTCCAGGTTAGCGGAGTCTGCAACCCGAAGTGTTTGTTACCCGAGGTGTTTGTAACCCGAGGCACCACTGTACCCGGAGGTCTCAGGGCGGTTCACAGAAAAGATCACAATATATAAAATCGAAAGGAAAACAATAATCCAATAACCTCCCCCCCACACACAAAAAAGAGCCACATTTTAAAAGGGTATAGGATGTCAATCAGATCAACCAAAGGCCTGGTTAAAAAGGAACGTTTTTGCCTGGCGCCTAAAGGTGTATAATGAAGGCGCCTTGGGGAGAGCATTCCACAGATGGGGAGCCACTGCAGAGAAGGCCCTGTTCTCGTGTTGCCACCCTCCGCACCTCTCGAGGAGGCGGCACACGAAGGAGGGCCTTGGAAGATGATCTCAGGGTCTAGGTAGGTTTATATGGAAAGAGGCGGTCCTTGAGGTATTGCAGTTCTGAGCCGCTTAAGGCTTTCTAGGTCAAAACCAGCACTTTGAATTGGGCCCAGAAACTAATTGGTAGCCTGTGCTGTTGGACCAGGATCGATGTAATATGCTCAAACCATCTTGTTCCGGTGAGCAACCTGGCCACTGAATTCTGCACTAGCTGAAGTTTCTGAACTGTCTTCAGAGGCAGCCCCACGTATAACACATTGCAGTAATCTAAACTTGAGTACAACAGTACTATCCCTGTCTAGATAGGGGCGTAGCTGGGCCACCAGCCGAAGCTGTTGGAAGGCACTCCGGGCCACAGAGGCCACCTGAGTTTTTGAACTTCCTTTCCTCCAACGCTTTACAGATTAGCATCACATGGTCATGGGGCGCAATCTAGGGGAGGGCAAGGCTCCCTCACAATTTTCAAGGAGGGGACCAGGCCGCCTCAAAATTCCACAGCAGCCATGCATTCACACTCTGTGGGACGTGCTTGCGCCGTGTGCGTAAGCCATGACATGTCAGTACGCACCATGAAGTGTGCACATGGCGTGCTTACGTCACACAGCCGTGGCCCCCTCAATCTCAAATGCGCTTGCCTGTACATCATATATTTAAACCAGAGGTCAGCAAACTTTTCCAGCAGGGGGCTGGTCCACTGTCCCTCAGACCTTGTGGGGGGCAAGACTATATTTTGGGAAGGGCGGGGAAATGAATGAATTCCTATGCCCTACAAATAACCCAGGGACATGGGTGGCGCTGCGGGTTAAACCACAGAGCCTAGGACTTGCCAATCAGAGGGTTGGCGGCTCGAATCCCCGCGATGGGGTGAGCTCCCGTTGCTCGGTCCCTGCTCCTGCCAACCTAGCAGTTCGAAAGCACGTCAAAGTGCAAGTAGATAAATAGGTACCGCTCCGGTGGGAAGGTAAACAGCGTTTCCGTGCGTTGCTCTGGTTTGCCAGAAGCGGCTTAGTCCTGCTGGCCACATGACCCTGAAGCTGTACGCCGGATCCCTCGGCCAATAAAGCGAGATGAGTGCTGCACCCCAGAGTCGGCCACGACTGGACCAAATGGTCATAGGTCCCTTTACCTTTACAAATAACCCAGAAATGCATTTTAAACAAAAGGACACATTCTACTCATGTAAAAACACGCTGATTCCCGGACCGTCCACAGGCCGAATTTAGATGGCGATTGGGTCTTAGTTTGCCTACCCATGATTTAAAGCATATTTAAAGCATGTGATTTCCCCACAAAGCATCCTGGGAACAGTAATTTGTTAAGGGTTCTGGTAATTATAGCTCTGTGAGGGGCATGAGAGGTCATGTGCTTTAACTATACGGTGTGGAAGAGATGCCACAGATTCTCTTGCATGCTGTAAAGGGCCTGTCTTCAACTGACGGGTCAGTTCCCGCTACAAGGTCGCGGCTCGATTTAAAGTGAGTCATGGAAAAACATGAGGACTGTTGCTGAGGAGAGGAGCGAAGAATGCACTCTGGGGCTCAGGTCTGGCTAGTCTCTCAGGTCGGGCAAGCTTTGGGAATATTTGGGTCAAGGCCTGCAAAAACAATAACAGCTGTGTTTGAGGGCCATAAACTAACACGTGAGGGGAAAACCAATAAGCACTTTTAAACTTGCATCAAAAAGCTTTCAGCCACAGTGCCTTTTGAAAAACATGATGAAACCTTGAACTGATTTGAATGCAATTGCCAGAGAAAAATGTGTAATAATTACATGTAATAGCCAGCAGAGCCTGTATGTTTAGCTTGTAAGCAGTAGCTAAAAGGGCAAAAAAATACTGGTGTTTCCTCACCCCCTCACTCTGCAAAATAGACAGTATTTGCCCTCTTATTTTGAGTTTTGACATTTTAGCTCTTAAGAAATCCTTCTGCACTGTAAAACTTGTAATCAAATCACACGAGTGAATGGCAGTCTGGTAGAAGAATTCAGCTTAAGAATCATAGAATTGTACAGCTGGAAGGTACCCCAATAGTCATCTAGTGCAGAAATCTCACCTAAATCATATATGACAGAGGGTCGTCCAACTTCTGCTTAAAAACTTCCGAGGAAGAAGAGTCCACCACGTCTCTTGAGAGTCCGTTCCACTAAAAATCTTCTTCATTTGTTGTTCTGTGGGGACTCTAACTTCTGCCCCAGGGGACATTTAAAAATGGCTTCTCACTGCTAGCGGTTAGAATATTATATGCTCAAGAATGGAAGGTCAAAAAACTCCCAACCAAAGAACAATGGCGATATTGCTTGATTAAATATATGGAACTTGCAACTATGTCAGTGAGAATAAGGGTCCAAAATGAGAGAAGGATATGGGAAGAGTGGGAGTTTTGGGGGAGGATTTAAAGAGATACAATAAACTAATAAATTTCCAAGTAGGGTTAGAAATATGAACAGCAGTGAAAAACAGTACGGTAAGTGTTGTGGGGATTTGAACCACCGACTCTCTGATCGGCAAGCGCAAGAGATTCAGTGGTTTAGACCACAGTGCCACCCATGTCTCTTAAGGTGTACTTAAACCTACTTGGCACCAAAGGCAACAAGAGTTTTGAAGGGTTATTTATGATTGATTGTAAAAGGGCATTAAAAGAAACTTTTTCTGGTGACTTGCACATGGGGTATTTTTAACCTCTGTTTAGCTCGTCATAATTTCCTTAAACCCTGTTTTACTCTAGAGCAGGGTTTCCTAAACGTGTGTCTCCAGCTGTTTTCGGACTACAAATCTTCCCTTGCTAGCAGGACCAGTGGTCAGGGATGATGGGAACTGTAGTCCAAAAAAACCCAAGTTTGGGAAACTTTGCTCTAGAGTCATCTTGCTATGAGCATTCATAGATAATGCATTTAGGAGAAAGGCCAAAGGGGGAAAGGGTGTAGCTAGAGGAGAGGGTGTATTCTCCCCACTGCACCAGACTGACCAAGAAAAGCCACTAAAACCTCGAGCTGACCCTGAGCTAGGTCTAGCTATCATGTCCCATGAACTGAGATCACATCTTGTACTTTCCTGACAGGGGAAGGTTAGGTTGTTATTGCTGAACAAGCAACAAAACAGTCGGACTCTTTCCTGCTCCACAACCCCAGGCTTCCAGTCCTGCTCACTGACTCAGGTCCCTGGGAGTCGTTCCCACCAACTTCAGAGCTTCAAGGCACAGCTGCTACCATAAACACCAGTACAGTGGTACCTCGCAAGACGAATGCTTCGCAAGACAAAAAACTCGCTAGACGAAAAGGGTTTTTTGTTTTTTGAGCTGCTTCGCAAGACGATTTTCCCTATGGGCTTGCTTCGCAAGACAGAAACGTCTTGCAAGTTTGTTTCCTTTTTCTTAACACTGTTAATACAGTTGCGACTTGACTTCGAGGAGCAACTGATAGAACGCAATGTGGTAGCCTTTTTTGAGGTTTTTAAAGACTTTGGTGATTTTTGAAACTTTTCCAAAACTTTCCCGACACCGTGCTTTGCAAGATGAAAAAAATCGCAAGACGACAAAACTCGCGGAATGAATTAATTTCGTCTTGCGAGGCACCACTGTACTCAAGTGGAGAAACTGCCTCCCTCCCCTTGGCTTTTGAGCCTGACCAAACTATTGATAAAGGAAATTATTTCGTTTTTGCCTTTATGCCCCACCTTTTCTCCAAGGAGCTCAAAGTAGTGTACATGGCGTAGTATACCTGAAGGAGCGTCTCCACCTCCATCATTCAGCCTGGACACTGAGGTCCAATGCCAACAGACTTCTGGCCGCTCCCTCACTGCGAGAAGTGAGGTTGGAAACCAGGCAGAGGGCCTTCTCAGTAGTGGCACCCGCCCTGTGGAATGCCCTCCCATCAGACGTCAAGGAAATAAGCAACTATCTGACTTTTAGAAGGCAGCCCTGTTTAGGGAAGTTTTTAAGGTTTGATGTTTTATCGTGTTTTTAATATTCTGTTGGGAGCCACCCAGCGTGGATGGGGTATAAATAATAATAATAATACACAGTTCTCTTCCTCCTCATTTAATCCCCATAACAACCCTGTGAGGCTGGTTAGGCTGAGAGGCAGTGATTGGCCCAAGGTTACCCAGCAAGCTTCATGGCCAAAGGAGATTTGAACCCCGGTCTCCCAGGTCCTAGCCCATGGGTGGGCAAACTAAGGCCTGGGGGCTGGATCCGGTCCAATCGCCTTCTAAATCCGGCCTGCTGATGGTCCGGGAATCAGCGTGTTTTTACATGAGTAGAATGTGTCCTTTTATTTAAAATGCATCTCTGGGTTATTTGTGGGGCATAGGAATTCTTTCATCCCCCCCCCCATAGTCCGGCCCCCAAGGTCTGAGGGACAGTGGACCGGCCCCCTGCTGAAAAAGTTTGCTGACCCCTGTACTAGTCCAACACTGTTTAACAACTATACCACACTGGCTATACAAGAATGGAACTTGCCTATAACTGGTTGCCCCTCTATCCTGCTTCCTTAATCTGGTGACGGAGGAAGGGCCCACCAGCCTTGCTTATGTGCAGATCTGTGCATTTCTCATTGTTTCACACAAACTTGTCGTTTTGTTCCGTTTGCGACAGGTCACCATCGTGGTCTTAGGCAACAAGTGCGACTTGCAGGAGCAGAGACGCGTGGACCACGACGCAGCGCAACACTGGGCCAAGGCCGAGAAAGTGAAACTGTGGGAAATCTCCGTCGCCGACCGCCGGACCCTCATCGAGCCCTTTGTCTACCTTGCCAGCAAGATGACGCAGCCGCAGAGCAAGTCCGCCTTTCCGCTCAGCCGCAAGAACAAAAGCAGTGGTTCCGTGGACGGGTGACTCGGGAGCTGTGCCCGCTGTACCTCGTGGACCTGCATGCGCATAGGGCTGTCCTTACCTTGAGCCAATGTGAAAAGGGAACACCCAGTAGCAGATACCTGATGAGCCACTTCTTTCCTTCCTCTCTTTGCATGTTCCCCCCTCTTTTTTTTTAAAAAGGAGAACACCACAAGTACACAGTGGACACCACTTTTGACTTGAATGGGGGGAAAATGTCTGAAGCTGACACCACATGCCTGAGTCAAGTGCCAACAGGTGTGTTGTGTGATAAAAAGAGCGCAGCCTGGTTGCTGTCACGGGTTAGGGGCACATTGGTGGCTTAAAACACAGTGAGGTTGCTTTCTCCTCACTGAGATTCAAGTCCGCATTTTTACAGAGAGAGGGTGGGGATGTCTTAACCTGAGGCATGTTACCTGATCTGTTTTCCTGCATCCAAAGCAAAGTATCCCATTCGATGAAGTTGTCATCTGAATGTGCAGTGGCTTTCACAAGTGTACACACCTCAGCTTATGTTTCCAGTGGGGTGGGCGTTGGTTTGAGACGAGGGGGAAACACCACACGGCAGTATTTCTCAAGAAACTACAGGATACAGATGGATTGCGGCTAACGTGTATTTGGCTTCAGACACGACACGAATGGTGGAAGTGCCACTGGAGTCAGAGGAAGTGGTAATGTGTACCCAGCCATGGTTGAATTTTCAACCATGTTTGGAGCCATTCTTATTTTCCAAGCGGCTTTGATATTAGCCTTGAGAACCTGTGTTAAGGGTACCAAATTTTTCCTTTTGATTTGGGTCCCGAAGAGCAGCATGAGCAGCAGAGAGGGGAGTCTTCCTTGACCGACCCCATTTCAGTGGTGACCCTGATTCAGTTCCCTTCCCTTACTTCTCCTCCTGCCCGCCAAGGGAGGATGAATGCTATAGGGTGAAGCTGCAAGGCTATGGGGGGAATGAGGACAGTGGAATGTGCTGTTCAACATGGGAGCAAGCTCATGGCCAAGCTAATCTGTTATCTCCCAGACTTCTGGGCTAGCAGGAAATATCTGCAGAAAGGCTTGTATTTGTTTATTGAGAAGAGAATGCTGAGTAATTGCGGATGGAAGAAAAGCAAACAGTGAAATGCCTTAAGTTCAAGGCTGATCCTGGTGCGACTGCACTTCCTAACGATTAGTTTCCAGGCCCAATTCAGAGTGGTGGTTTTGACCTATAAAGCCTTAAACGGCTCAGGACCGCAATAGCTCAAGGACCGCCTCTTTCCATATGAACCGACCCGGATCCTGAGATCATCTTCTGAGGCCCTCCTTCATGTGCCTCCTCCTCGAGAGGTCATGAGAACGGGGCCTTCTATGCAGTGGCTCCCCATGTGTGGAATGATCTCCCCAGGGAAGTTCGCCTGGTGCCTTCATTATACACCTTTAGGCACCAGGCAAAATCGTTCCTTTTTAACCAGGCCTTTCTTTGATTTGATTGACATCCAATGCCCATTTAAAATGTGTTTTTTTGGGGGGAGGGAGTTATTGGGTTGTTTTTATTTTGATTATATATTTTGTGGTTTTATATTTTGATTTTATTTTGTGAACCGCCCTGAGACCTACAGGTATAGGGCAGTATATAAATTCAACAAACAAACAAACAGACAGACGTATGGGGAAAGTGTCATCCCAGGAATGGGATTTAACGCTTTAGGAAAGCCGATTTTGGTTAAATAGATTGCTCAGTTGGGTAGAATGTGGTGCTCATAATGCCAAGACCGCAGGTTTGATCCCTGTATGGGGCAGCTGCATATTCCTGCACAGATGATCCTCAGGGTCCCTTCCAACTCTACAATTCTATGATTGTATATATATTTAAAAACACTCCAGTACATGAGATGGGTTTGATTTTGGACATCTCATGAATAGCTTTTCCAAACATAGTGACCTTGCTTTCCCAATCTGGTTTAGGAACAGTTATAAGCAATTTCTTGGACAGCTGGCATCAAATTAAGACTGCAATCCTATACATACTTACTTGGAAGTAAACTCCACCGAGCGATGTCCAAGGAAAGATCACTACTTAGGTGGGATCAAGAACGAAGGTATAATAGTCGTCCAGAGATCGCTGGTTATGATAACAGCTAATAAGTGTATTGGAATCCTTTTAGCTCTGGTGTGTAAAACTATTATGAGGAATGCAGAATATATTATTACTTCTTTTATTAATAAAAGTTTTAAGTTATTGCACTTTCTTCCTGCACACTGAAAACTGGTGTCTTCCACCGAGGTGATAGTTAGGCTGCATGTTTATTTGGGCGATATGCAAATATATGTAAACCAACTGGTTTTGCAAAATATAATTGGCCACCCAAAAATAAATAAATCTGTAACCAATGAGCAGCCCTGGCACTTTGTTCCTGTTCAAGAATGGTAGAATCTGGACAAGCAGCTGAGCTCAGAGATGCACTGACCTACATAAAGGCTACAGAGGATTTGAGACCATCACGGTCACTCCCTTCTACTTATTGCTAGATTTGTAACATTAGAAATTTAAACACACACACACACACTACAGATGTGGAGTAGGGGTGGCATCTGAGAATTGTAGTTCAGCAACCCTCTGCAGGAGCAGATTGCCCCCCTCAATATAAGGGTTAAACCTAGAATTGAACCCTTCATCCTAGATGCCGTTTTCCATATCCAGACGTATATTTCTTTTGTATAGGGGAAGAGATTCCACCCAGCGGCAATTTGAAGTGGTGCAGTCCAGATTTACAGCCCCATTTTGCTGACTTGTGTAGACCAGTTTGTGTAGACCTTAGACCCGAGCTCACTCTACCCATTTTACAATGCTGCTTCAATCTGCCGCAGAGCCAGAGAGAAAACGGGTTGCAAACTCCAACGCCAACAGGCAATGCAAACTCGCAATGGATACATGAAAGTCTGCTGAAGGGATTCAAAAGGCTCCGGACACTTTTTTGAGGTGGCTGCAGATCACACTATGCCAGTCCAGCTGGTCTTGCCTGAGCCGCTCTCTGTCCCATCATCCGACAACAAACCAATGAGCCGAGAGTTGTTCTTCATTCACCTGTGTTCCATTTATTGACCAAGTAACACAGTAGAGCAATGGTTATCAAAATATTTTTTTTTTACTTAAATCTCAACATTTTTATATATTTATATATATAGTACATCAAAAATATACATTGAACCATCAGAGGGTGGAGTGGGGGAACAACGTACTGGCCCAAGTCCCTACATTTGTGTTGGGTTTTCCTTTCACTTTTTTGTTTTTTTAAGGATCAAACATGGTTACGTATCACTCCTTTTTTTTTTTAAAGAAGAAAAATTTACATTTTTGGGTAGGGTGGGGGCACACACACTACTGAGAGCTATGGCCTAGGCGCCCTACCTACTACCTGGAGTACATTATATGCTATGTTCAAAGGCATTAATGCTTTGGATACAAAGGAAAAAAGGGGCGACGGAAGAAAGCGTCCACATTGTGTTCCTAAAGCAGCCTCTTGCTATATTATTAGCAGAAGGAATGGCTTCAACGGGGTTAAAGTGCCGAGTGTTTCGAAACACCAGCGCCGGAGTGGGCAGCGGAGGGCAGCTGCCTTTAGGCCGAGAGTCTGGTCAGAAGGTTTTATGGCTTTATGCGAAATATTAAGGTAGCGAATGAAGCTGCAGGCAGCACCGCTGGGATTCGAAGTGTGCCCAGCGCTTGGCACGTAGCTCCCTACATTTCCCCAGACCTACCATTGTGAGCAGGGCAACGAAGAGCGAAGGCGGGAGAAACAAACCACGGGGCATGGGCAGGAAGATTTCCGAAAGGAAGGAAAGGAAGCACAGCCATAGGGACAACCAGTTGGCAAGCCTAGGTAGGACTACTCAGAAAGAGAGGCACAGCAATTGAGCTGTTATAGGACAATTCTGAACCATGAGGATGAGAAGCATGTTGATGAACCTAGAACCACAGAGAATGAAGATGAACCTAGAACCGCACAGAATGGAGATGAACCTGGAACCACATAGACTGGAGATGAACCTAGAACCACATAGACCGAAGATGAACCTAGAACACTTTATCAGGGAGAGAAAGGGAAGGAAGTGGTTTAAAGAGCAGCGATCTCTTGCTCGCTACTATTATAGCTCCAATGCCCTATTTTGCAAATGCTGACCGCTTGGTGAGATGTGTGTTGCTAGGTGTACGTTCTTCAGCCATTTTTGGAATGTAGCTTTACAAAAAGCCCAGTATGGGCTATGCAGATTTTTCTAGCTTGTAAATAAACAGCTCGTTATCAGGAATGCAAACATTTCACCTATTGGTAATTTGCATGATCTCTATCTTGCCCGATAAGGAATTGCTTGAAACTCAAAAAGTTTTCATACTCCTATGCCAACCTAGGGATGTCTTCACACCTTGTGAGCAAGTGTGCACCTTGTGAGCGAGTGTGTCGAGAGAGAGACAGTGGGAAGCTAACGCCAACTGCGGCTCCCTGGTGTGTATACACACTGTTTAAAATATGTGTCTGTCACATGTCCACATCGTTTTTCAAAAATATAGGTACCTGCAATGTATTTTCTGTTGTGCACATTACAGACGCAAAGAGTGAAGCAGCCCTAGGTTGGCCCAGTAAGGTATCTTAACCTACTTTGTATCTCCAGAAAGGGAAGCACAGTGATGCACCGTTGTAAAACCTGGAACAGAAAGCACAGTGATAGGCCAGATATCAGGAGGACTGAGAATAACACAGGGAAAGAGACATGAGCGATGGGCGTTATCTTTGGAGTGCCTCGACTTAGAAAGAAAAGCAGAGGGGAGCCCAGTGGACAAGCTAGTGGGTTGTTGAAATTAGGAAGGGTGGCATCAGCTAAAACGGAGAACCTTACAGAAAAGTAAACATTCAGGGGACCCTACAACAGAAAGGCATTGGTAACATCCAACAGAAACGGAAGAAGATGCAACAGGAAATCAAGAATGCTGGGGGTTGTGTTTTCAATCCATTTTGAGAGTATCATGCTACAGAAACATAGTTTGTTAACACCGTCCAAGTTTAGGTAGGAGACCCTCTCGTTCTACACGTGAGTTTCCTTCTCCTTAATCGAATCAGGCCCATTCTCTTTGTATGGGCAATGTAGAGCCATGGGGTGAAGGTGGCGTTCTTCCTTGGTGAGCAGAGGGTTCGAATCTCATGACTTTGCTGTGGTTTTAACATTGCCTAAACAAAGCAAGACTACAGGTCTACCGCATGAAGCAAAAATAACGGCAAATGGACGAAATAAAAACACATTTCTTACAGCAAACTCGCTGTGACTGCAGTTAAGGGGTAGGTGGGTACTATAAAAATAGTACCCACACCCATAAGTCTGTTTGCAGAGTCTGCTAATTGCTAGAGGGTTGGAGGCCAAGGGTACCTGTTCTCAGGGGTGATATTCTCATCACCAGCTCCCAGCGTATCAGCTCCTCTCCAGAAGTGTGCAAACTAGAAGTGCCCTGTCCAGTTTAGCACCAAAACAGACTCAATCCCCAAATGAGGTTAAAGTGTATACCTGTCATGACTCTTAAAACTTTCTAGGGCTTGTAACAAGCCCCCCCCCAGTCCTGAATGTAGTTCTCCCTGCTTTCTCGCATAATCTGCTAGCTCTCTTATCACCAAACCTGTCCTTTCTCTGCCTTCTAACAGAGGTGTGGGGGAATCTCTACTCTACAGGCCTAACTAGGTATAGCACAGGTTCCAATTTGGCTTGTGAGCCCGTTTCCCCCAAACCGTGCCCTCCTGCCTCACACCTGACTTCATCAGAGATATCGGCACTCCTAATGAGTGAAATTTCCCTGGGAAATGAATGGAGCAAAGGAGAAAGCACAGGTCAAGCGGGAAGCTGCTCAGACCCTTGCTTTCTAGGCAGTGGACAAGTGGAAGTGTGGACAAGGCCTGATCTGGAGGTTGGAGTGTGTGCCTTGGTGAAGTCTCGGGCACTAGCCAATTGGCATAATCCAAAGTGTGCTTGCAGAACTATCCCCCCCCCCCAACTTGGCACTGGAGAGAAAGACTTGCACTTGTCTTGAACATAGTGAAGATGCTTACAGACTGGCCCCTGCCCTCTACCAAAATTATATCTGTCCTCATCCCCAGGACTTAGCTACACTGGCAAAGAGAAAAACGCTTTACAATGGTGCCCCGCAAGACGAATGCCTCGCAAGACGGAAAACTCGCTAGACGAAAGAGTTTTCCGTTTTGGAGGTGCTTCGCAAAACGAATTTCCTATGGGCTTGCTTCGCAAGACAACAATGTCTTGCGAGTTCCTGCTGGTTCCCCCCCTTTTCCTAAGCCGCTTATCAGCTGATCCGATCAGCAGATAAGCCGCTAATAGCCGCTAATAGCGCTAATCCGCTAATCCTTCAATGGGCTTGCTTCGCAAGACGAAAAAACCGCTAGACGAAGAGAATCACAGAACGGATTCTTTTCGTCTTGCGAGGCACCACTGTATATATGTTGTTTATGTGTTCTAACACTGTGACACCAGAGGGCCGTTTTGGCCAACACGATTTCTCATACAAAGTTTGCAATGTGCTTAACTGAAACGTTTCTTTGATGCGTCTAGATCTAGTCTCTCTTGAAACTGGAGAGCCCCCTCTCAAAATGCCACCGAAGTGGGAGACAAATCAGACTGGCTTGCTTCTTCTTGTCAGATGGCAGGCTGCCCGCTGAGCTTCATCTACTGGCTTGGGAAACGGCAAAAGCTCATGTTTGAAAAGCCACACAAATGGAGAGAAATGTCATTTTGTGTGCATTCTCTGAAGCATAAAGGAACCCGTGAGATCTACACCCTGAGACTTGTTATAGCAACTGTAACTACTTTTGGAGTAGGGCTAACCTGTCCTGATTCCTTGAACGAACCTATTTTACATTTTTGATGTTGTCTGCCATACATGGAAATGGGTTTTAGTGTCCCCTGGGACAGGAAGGTACATTTCAAAGCTGCAACAAGGAGACCACTGCAGCAAGGAAACTATGGTGCTGTGTGTGTGTGTGTGTGTGTGTGTGTGTGTGCGCGCGCTATGTGCTCCCTCCTTGTCATACAGTAGAAACAAGCACAGTACAGGAACCAGAAACAGGCAAAGAAACCCAAGAAGAACCGAGCCGCTTCATTAGTATTTTTGCATAGATTAGAATGGCTCGTTGCTTCATTGTGGCCAGCAACCTTGCTGTTTTTATTCCAGTAGGGTCCATAATTATCCTTGAGGGACAGCTGCTGGGTATACGTTTGCATTCAGGAGTGCCCTCAAGTTACTGGGTTTATAAGACTAAAGTCTGTTGACAGCTCTCTTAACCACTAGAACAGTGGTTTTCAACCAGTGTGCCGTGGCACCCTGGGGTGCCTTGAATGATGGCCAGGGGTGCCGCGGGCAACACTAGCCTCTGTCTTTCCCTCCCTCCTCTGATGCCTTCTCACGTCTCTGCCTCCCAAAGGCTTGCACAGCTATTTATTGCAGCAGCCCTGGCTATAAGCTCCCCAGGCGAATGGTGCCTCTGGGGATGGCCAGGGGTGCTCCTCAGGCCCCTGTGGGGCAGTGAGAGGAGGCACTTCTCTTTGAGAAGGGGAGGTGGGGAGGCAGTTCAGAGACCAGGGGCGACAGCTGTGGCTGCCCAGAGGACTCAAGGAGAGGGGAGCAGAGAAGAAGCTAAGGGAACATTCAATGGTATCTGAAAAGGGGCAAAGGGCTGCCAGCTCTGCAGGCAAGGGGTGGCATAACTAGGCCCCTGAGCCCCCACAGGGGTGCCGCAGAAAGAATTTAGTTGTTCAAGGGAGCTGTGGACCGCAAAAGGTTGAAAACCTCTGCAGTAGAATACCACCACACCTGGCCGCAAAGAAATGCCGCTGCTTTGCATAACCTTGTACAGCCAACTCTTCGGAATCCCAGCAGAAGCCAGTCCAGATTCCTTTGGGATGTTTGTACCCAACACTGAAGCCCAGGATCATCTGCACTTGCTGTTTTCCTTCAGTGTTGGCACCTCCAGTCTTTAGAATCTGTGGTGCCCCAAGGAAAGAAGAGACTTCTCAGAATTGTAGCCAGGAGAACCGCTCAACACTTGATGGAGCGGGGCCACTGCTTAAGTGGTGGCAGAGAACATGCCTGGTGAGTACAACGTCCCAAGTTGAGTTTCTGCCACCTCCAATTAGAGGAGCTCAAGTGGCAGGGCTGGAGAAGACCACTGTGTGACAGCTTGCAGAACTGAGAAAGGACAGGGTTACACAAGGAGGTGGCATTCAGGGAGGGAAGCAGCTGTGGGGCTCTACCACTTGGCTGAGAAGGGCACAGGACGGAGTGGCAAGGTAGGTTTAGGTTTGGACACAGAAGGAGGACCAGGTGGGTAGGACTCCTGGAACCCTCTCTTGATGCACCTGTCAGTTTCTGGCAGAAGTACCACTTTGGTCTGCTGATGCACCAAGCCCTAAGACAATCAAAGGGGAGGAAGTGGCTATTAGGTTTTAGGGCACTCTCTCTTCAATACACAATTGTCTGGCAAATTTAATAATCACTTCTGATAGTGTGCATGTCCTTGCATTTTAGTTCACCCAGGGGTAATGTCACTGGGGTGCACCTGTCACCACTTGGTAAACTGGTCGTTTGTATTTTCCTGCCAGGTGGCGGGGCATTTTACCAATTCACCTCCTGTTTCCGTTGTTGGGCGCAGAAGTGCGGTAGTTGGTAAGCAAACAGAGCGAATCACTCCCCAGCTATGTGCTTTCAGTGTAAGCAGCCATTGATGACGGAGGGCTCTCCTATTATTTTCCTTCCAGCATGCAGTCTGCTTCCCTTGCTAAAGGAACAGAGAGCTTTGTGCTTTGAAGGCACTTGCCAGCCAGATGGGCGGGGTACAAATACATTATTATTATTATTATTATTATTATTATTATTATTATTATTATTATTATTATTCCAGTCTGTGGCGTGGATTTTGCAGGCTGACAGCAGGCTCATCCACACTTCACTTGTCCTAGAAAACTTTTCCATTTGTGCCGCTGCTTTCCCCAGGAAAACCCACTCTAACCCAACTGATGTTTGCTCCGATTCAGCGGTAAAGAGCAGGGGAAAGCAGAAGGGCGATCCCATCCTTTCTTGCAGCATAGGAGAAAGGACAGTAGTTTACAATTATTTCTAGCCTTTTGATTCTAGGAACCCAGCGGCTGATGTTTAGAGTGAACCTGACGTATCCAGGGACCTGACTTCAGCTCACAGTGTTTTCTAGGAATAAGCTGCAAGATCTGTGATAGATGCAAAAGCGTTACATCGGAACTGGTTCTTGGTAAGCTGTTCCCAAGAGCAGCCTTTTATCTTCTGAACTCTGCAACCAAAAGCCGAAATCTGGGTATCCACCAACACACAGACAACACCAGCAAGATCTATTGAAAATGCTCCCTGACGTTCCTATTTCACACAAACCTCCTTCCCCAACCAGTAGTGTCCAACTGAACCCTACTTTGGGGGATGATCCATACTGCACAGACATGAATATGTAAAACATTAAAGAGGAGTCTAACATCTCTAAACACTCATGGACACGTGATGGGACACTCATGACTTCCTGGTGTACGTTCACTACGTGTTTAAAGAACATAACCTTCCCTTCACATGCTGCAACTCTCATGACACCAGACACTGTTGCATGTGTGAAAAAACACAAGTGTCATGTAAAATATGAGTGGTCCTAATAGCTGAGAACTCCTGGCTCTTGGATACTCCTTTTCCAAAGCACATCTAAATCCTATTCACTTTCTAAAGCTGTGGATAAAAATACTGTTTCAAAAAATGGAAAAAACCCCCAAAGTTCTGGCTCATTTTGCACCTAAAACCGATGCAATACTCCTTCACATTCTCTCTCTCTCTCTCTTTTAAACACACACATGAATCCAAGAAGAAAGCAAAATCTGGGCTTTTCAGTTCCTAATCTGAAAACCATTTGGTCATTTTGAAAACTTTTTTTAAAAAAATATATATTTTTGCCATCTGACATTAAACATTAAGGCTTGAGATGGTGGGGAGGGTTTAATCTGTACTCTCTGTGTGTGTAACTAATTTTGTTCGTATGAGAAATACTCCTTTTGTGCATACCCTCATTTTCCCTTTAATGTTTCTACTCAACAAACTAGCTCAATCCCTTCAGTAGTACGGGGTATTCTAGTACCTCTCATTAAAGGGAGAAATACTGACATTCACCTACATGCCAGAGTCTTAGGACCAAGCAGACATGGTGTTAAGGTTCTGTGACAGGAACTCCTTATGTCTTTATTTTGAAAAAGCAGCGGGGGGGGGCAGGAAGTGATCTGGATCAGGGCTACGGCATGCGGGGAGAGCCCCCCCCAATCTAAACCTGGCCTCCCCCCACATTTGCTTGTTGAAAAGGTGAGTAGTTCCAATCCCACATCACATCCTCTTTGGACCTCAGTTATTCACCACCCAGCAAACCCCAGACACTGAATCTCACATGGTTCCTGGATCGCAGTAACCCTGTGTAAAATGGCACCTCCAGATGTCCAGATTTCTAATGAACCAAATGTTCTTGACATGCTCCACCTGCTCACCTGGATAAGGTGGGTTGTGCTCCTAGGTAGATCAACCAATGCCTGAAAACCTGGCGCATCGCAGGCCTGCCTGAAACTAAGAGGGAGGATAACACAGGCGGACAGAGGGGAATACTCTCTTTCCCCAATGTGTAATCGAAACAATGACATAGGCGGAAACGGAGATGAAAAGATTGGCGCTTAAAGCAGTGGAAGGTTTCTGGTTTGCCTCTGCTCAGAGTACAGCCTGATTAAGATGCCCTCCTTCCCTGTACTGCTTCTGCCCTGATCTTCCCCACATTGGTTAACTAAATGAACCCCAAAAACCGTGCCAAAGTTCTCTAGTAGGGGGCAAAGACGATAGGGCCTGTAGCCGCTCGCACAGGGCCTGGGGGGGTTCGGAAAAGCGCTGGTCCAAAGATGGGAGCTTGGAAGAGGGTAGCGGCAGCTGGTCGGAGCGTTAGCGGGCTGGGGAGAGCACACATGGTGGCTGGGGTGAGGGGCCCCGGCAGGAACCGTGCAGCCAAGGTCTTCGTAAGGTGCTTCTGCAAAGCCAGTTTGGACTGTGGGAGGGAGAGAAGGAGGGCGGGGGCAGAGACACACAGAAAGAGAAAGAGAGAGACACGCACCACGTGAATCAACAAGCTGCAAAAGGAGAGGGGGACACAGTGGACCATGACTTTAAATCTCTAGCGCTTAACTTAAGCTGGGCCCTACTAGGCCCCAAGCCCAGAAGCTGTTTTGAAAGCCTTGGCTCAGCTCTGGAAGGTGTAAAATAGCAGTAAAGGCAAACGATGCTCCTGAGCATGCACAGAGGGCACTTCTGCCATACTGAGCAGTAAGGCCAACCCGAACCACATCCGAGATTGTGGACTTGGCTTCCAGGGTCATGCTGTACCTTCCGAAGCAAACTCAAGCCCCGGCACCGCTCTTTATAGATGTTAAGTATTTAAAAACCTTAGTAAAACACTGAGAATGTCCCCAAAATCCTGTTGTTGCCTTGGACCATGGATTCAGCTTACAGTTTACAGTTAGCAGCCCACCCACCACACCTAATAACACTTGATCCCCTCCCAAAAAGAATGAATTCAAAAAGATGTGGATAAAATCGGCCTTCCTACAGTTTCATTTGTGATTTCAAAAGCTGACTGCTCAGCTTTTTTAAAAAACTGGTGCTCTACGGCTGAACTAGTGCCCTCCTCCCATGTCATGCCATTACCTTTCTTTCTCTAACTTCCCAGCGACAACAATGCCTGAAGTTGTGCTGCAGACTGTTCAGCACCTAGACCAAGAAGGGGACCAGGATCCCTAGAGCAAACCCATAGCTCCAGCCGCTCTTTAAAGGTATTTTCCAATAAGCCGCGCAGTTGGTCAGCACCTCGAGTGACAAGTACCTTCAGAATACTCACTGCCAGGGCCGTATTCTTCTGCAGCTTGCTGTATGGGCTGTATTTGGGCTTTGCTGGCTTCCCTGCCAGTCTGTCCTTATGCCGCCTGCTGTTCATGTGCTGTGGGTGGAGACATCAGACGTTAAACATTAAAAACTTCCCTAAACAGGGCTGCCTTCAGGTGTCTTCTAAAAGTCAGATCAAAGGGACGCGGGTGGCGCTGTGGGTTAAACTACAGAGCCTAGGACTTGCTGATTAGAAGGTCGGCGGTTTGAATCCCCGCGACGGGGTGAGCTCCCATTGCTCGGTCCCTGCTCCTGCCCGCCTAGCAGTTCGAAAGCACACCAGTGCAAGTAGATAAATAGGTACCGCTCTGGCGGGAAGGTAAACGGCGTTTCCGTGTGCTGCTCTGGTTCGCCAGAAGCGGCTCAGTCATGCTGGCCACAAGACCTGGAAGCTGTACACCGGTTCCCTCGGCCAATAAAGCGAGATGAGTGCCGCAACCCCAGAGTCGGCCACAACTGGACCTAATGGTCAGGGGTCCCTTTACCTTTACCTAAAGGTCAGATCGCTTTTTTATTTCCTTGATATCTGATGGGAGGGCATTCCACAGGACGGGTACAGGTTAAGTTTTCTAATAAATTGTGGAGACCTTTTTTTATTAGGTGATTGCAATGTACATAATTTAGAATAAAAGGAGGCAAATTCTGTGCAGATGTTTTATGAGAGAGTTTTAGTGCCATCACTTTTTTTAATACAGTCGTACCTTGGAAGTCGAACGGAATCCGTTCCAGAAGTCCGTTCAACTTCCAAAACGTTCGGAAACCAAAGCCCCATCAGACATTCGGGTTCCAAAAATAGTTCGCAAACCAGAACAGTCACTTCCGGGTTTGCGGTGTTCAGGAGTCAAAGCGTTCAAGAACTAAGCTGTTCAAAAAACAAGGTACGACCGTACTGTGTACCCTTGACTTAGATTTTTTCTTCTTTTTACTAACTTCTTTATGGAATAGTTCTAGTTGTTATGTAACCTAAGCCTGCCTTCAGGGATACGTCTGTGAACCTGAATGAATCTGTGAGTAAGCTACTTTTATATTAACATTAAACAGATTCTTGTGTTTATTCTTTTAAAGAGGGATTAGAAGGGATTTTACCAGGAAGGAATCTTTAACAGTAAGACTCAGATGAGTCAGCAACAAGCTGATTGCTGCGTAATTTAAAAAGGGGGATGTTTGGAACTCTGCTAGAATATGGAACTTACTAGTGCAATTTAGGAAGGATATGATTAAGTAATATATCCTCTCCTGCCTCCTTAATCATCCCCACAAAAACTGATTTTTAAAATATATTTTCTTCACTCCATTTAATCATATAAGCCCCATTTTTGGAAGAGTTGTAGTAGTCTGAGGGTATTTTTGCCTATCTTTTAAAAAGCTCCTCCAGGTGGCGCCCTTGCTCAACTCCTGGTACATTAAGGTTGAAGTCGCCCCCTAGCATGGCTTCTCCTTCAGCAAATTTATTGAATTTAAAATCATACATTCTGAATAAAAGTCAAGTTGTTTCTAGTTTGATGCAAATATAGAACAGGGTTTTTTTTTAAAAAAAAATATTATTACCATTCATTGTCCCTTTAATAAATATGCATCCACTATTCTTGTCTTTCAGTATCAACTGGGTTTTAAAGTTTATTCCTTTGTCAAAAATGATTGCTACTCTCTGTCCTTTACTTGAACCTGATGCTATCACTTGGTGAGGGGACCAATTTCCTCATGCAATTTGTTTTTCAGTGGAAACTCCACAATACAAATTTGGGGGGAAATCTGTAAATAAGAAAGAGAGAGCGCGCAGTGCAGGGGGATCACCTCTCTCAAAAATTTTGAGGAACACCCATTTCCCCCCAAAAAAAATATTCACCTAGAGTATTTCTTATTCACTTTTTATTCAACTGAAGTTGAAAAAAGCTCTCAAATATGGTGGAAATCTTTTTAAATTTCAGAATTACGGTAGCTAAATATGTCCAGGTTAAAGATTCTGCTTCCAACAGCTCCAACTCTAGAATTTTAGGGGGAAACCCAGCCTGGAAACTTCACTGAAAAATCTCAGAAGGTTTGTAGAAATGCTTGTCTGTTGTAGCTAAAACAAAGAGTTATGTGGCAAATGGAAAACTAACGTGTTTACTTCCACTGTGGGTTTTCAGGAGCAACATAACATCCAAGGAGGTTAAAAGCGCTTCTTTCCCATTTCAGATCACGAAATGCAGAATTATTGCCCTAACTCTGAAGTACATTTGTTTTCTTTCAGTGAAGTCATGAAATGTGAATGGCTGAGTTAATGTTTATATGATCCCCGCCTGGCTGGGATCACTTTAGGAAGGAGAATAAACCCTAAAATAAGGCCAGCAAAGCAGCCACAGAGGGGAAATAGCAACAGCCGTGCACAGCTCTGAATCAGCAAGTTTCAACTGTGGATTTTTTTTCAGGAAATATTTTGGCCTCAGGAATATCGGTCTCACGACCCACATCATAACAGTACGGCCAATCAGAGCAGCCGAAGGAGAAAGTCTCTTTCTGCCCGGACCATTCTGCTTACCTGATTGAGCTGGGTTTCTGAGTTGACAAAGATCTCGCACACCTGGCATTGGAAGGCTTTGTTTTGGATGCTGAGGCTGCCTTTGCTGCCAATCCGCTTGGGCTTGTGCCCTACTCGAGAGAGGATCTTGCCCCTGCCTCGCCTTGGCAGGACGGCTTGGCCTTCCAGCATTGACTTGTGCTTTGCTCCTGGGGGAGGGGGAAAAAGAGAGAGCGCATGAGTTCAAGGAGAAGCAGCGACAGCTCCTTGGCTCTTGGAAATGTGAGGAGTTTCAGGATAAGAGGCATGTATGGGGTCAAAGGACACCAGAATGAAGGCGGCTGCTGCCACACTGGAAATACTAGCCCTTAACAAGTGCAACCTTAGGCAGTCTCCCCGAGTGACCTCGTGATTCTCATCTAGCAGTGGCTACATGCTGAACAAAACAAAGACTCTGTGATTTAGCCTTGCCAAGAGTCTTCGCAAAGGAGAGTGTTGGACAGAAAAGGAGAACATCTAGCCTGCAGGCCAAATAAGACCTGGCAGGGGTCCTAATTTGGCCCCAAGCCATGCCCACCCGACCCACATTCGATGTCAAACATGATGTCAAGTGTCGCGGGAGGTAAAGACTAAGAACAATCAGGAATCCTAGCAAGCGCTCACCCCAATGTTCCTTGGCTTGTGGGGCTTGCACTCAGTGACTTTTAAACTTGCTGCCAAGTGCAAGGCCCAATCTGGAACTTTGGAATACAGTGGTACCTCTGGTTACGTACTTAATTCGTTCCGGAGGTCCGTTCTTAACCTGAAACTGTTCTTAACCTGAGACACCACTTTAGCTAATGGGGCCTCCCACCGCTGCCACGCCGCTGGAGCACGATTTCTGTTCTCATCCTGAAGCAAAGTTCTTAACCTGAAGCACTATTTCTGGGTTAGCAGAGTGTGTAACCTGAAGCGTCTGTAACCCGAGGTACCACTGTATAGCTGATTCTTGCAAAAGTGAGGACTGAAGTCACAGCTGGTCAGCCTCCCAGAGTTCTTTTGCAGGCGTGGTTTGACTCCAAACCACACCTGCAGAGGAATGTTCTTCCTTTTCATCCTGGCTTTAACTCAAGCTGTGCTGCAAAGGAAAAAGGGAGCCAGCTGACCTCAGGTGATTGTCAAGTGGGTAGCCCCACCTACCTGTCAATGTAGCCAGCTGAGGTGGGGGAGCTCAGGATTTGGCCTGTCAGTGGTATCCTGCCCCCCTACCCCTGAGGTAGTGCATTATTGTTGTTTTCTCAGCATGTGTGTGTGTTAGTGAAAACTACAAAGGATTTCTGAGCTCCTTCCCTTGCTCCAAGCCTATTTCTAAATTTGTAGCCCTGGCTTTTTTCTTTTTTCAAAAAAAGCACAGTAGGCTGTGCCATATATTCCAAGGACAGCTGTCCTTATCTGCCATGAGTCAAGGGTATATGGTTTGGCGCCAGCTTTTATGAACATAGGAATAGTTCTATGCATTGCTTTCTGTTAAATTCAAAACTGAAGTGTCCCCTACCCATTATTTTAAAAAAACAAACACTATGGTGTATGTTTATGTGTTCTTTTTGTGCTGTATATTATATATGTTAATCTTATTAAGCCTGAATCACACTGATATTTCAAATACGCTCCAGGGATCACAAACTGCATTATCTTCCCTGGTGCTGAAGTTGAATAGGAAAGCAAAGACAAATCCCAAATGAATTCATATATTATTATTTTTGTTTATTTCTAGCTACTCTGATTATTTCAATTCCTTGTCCTGTTTGAAAGTGTAAGTCATCAAAAATGACAGCCTGAAAAATTAAGGGTGAGAGCAATGCTGGATGCACTTTGTTATCTCACCAAGAGAAAGTTCTGCATAGAATTTAAAAGCAACTTTTATTTGGATCAACTAAGCAGTCACAAAGAAGCAAGCAAGCTTCCCGAGTTCATAAAAATCCTTCATCAGGAGAAACTGGGGGGGGGGGGGAGAGAAGAAAGGGAGGGAGAAATAGATGTTACTAAACATGACAAAAAGCCCAAGCCTGCAACGCCGGAACACTTTTAGATGGAATGGAGGAGATGCTAAAAGAAACCTACATTATGTAAGGCTTGCAGCAAGAAGATCTCAGGTTGGCACGGTAGGATACAGGAAGACACAAAGCTGCTCTCCCTCAGATTTGAAATATAGGTTATGTACACATCAGCGGCTTAAAAGGCAGCAAGGTTGCTTCCCCCCCTACTGTGTTTCAAGTTGCATTTTCATGCGGCTGTACACATCAGAGGAGCTGTCATTTGTACATGCACAGCAGAAGCCCAAAATGTACACACTTCGTTCAGCTTAACTGCAAACTTGCTTTTTCCAATCAGATGGAAGCTGGTTTGAGGGAAAGCACATCAAACAGGGGTGTTTCTCAAGAAACTACAAGATACTTAGGAATTGTGGCTAACGTCATGAGTACTTGGCTTCAAATACCAGGAGTGGGAGCGCATTGGAGCCAGAGTAACGAGTAATGTGTATACAGCCATAAAAGCCAGAGGTTTTTTGTCTGAATAGAATCTGGGATCTCAGCTTTCCCCTCTAGACATGCTGTGGGTTTATAATGGTATTTGAAAGTATTGCAGTCAGTGCCCTTGCAAATAACACCCCCCTCCCAAAAAAACTTACTAGCCCACCCTCACCGAACCATGCAGTAAGTGGTGACATAAAAATAAAAAAGAGGCAGTTGTTATCTAGTTTTCTACCTAGCCACTTGGAGGAAACTTTCACCAGAGGAGACCAGGTGAGTGGTTATTTCAAAGTCCGGGAGGCAATGTCAGCAAAAGACTCCTGTGTTCAAGGCAGGAGGTTTCTGTACACTATCTCACCCTCACGGCCTTAAAGTCACATTTTCCATATCCACTGAGCTTGTTCACATGCAACGTTAGACCATAGATTACAATAAACTATGGTTTAATGAGCACAAACACTTTACTCCTCTTCCATTACTGACCAATGCCACACATGGGAGGAAATAAGGTAGGAACAAGACAAGAGTCGTGTTTGTTACGTAGGAACTCACACCCATGTTGTGTTTCTCTCCAAACAAACCCCGAACAGAAGCCAAGGTTTGTTCTTAAAGCTTGTAAGAACGTTGTGTACACACTGGGCAACTATCTGCTAACATCTTCATATCGTCTCCTTCACTGCTCCATGCCACAAAATCCTAAACGGTGCCAAGCTAACATTCAGGTTCTGAACACAGGTTTATTATCAGCAGATCGGCCTAAAGTTATGCGAATCAGAAACCTTTCATTTTAGCACAACATTTGGGTTTCCTTGGGGCAAAATTTAGTTTCTGTTTTTAGGGGAATCTGGGAAAGCATGGCCTTAAAAGATAGGTCTGCAATTTTACCATCCTCAGATATCACGTAGACCGGGGCAATGAGGCGGGATGCTACACCCTCAGGCTGTGTACAGATAATTATTTCTGTGCAACGAGAAAAATATCTTCCCTCCTACTGCTGCTATGGGATGAGCTCTCACCCATCATCAGTAGCTAGATAACTGGACAAACACATTTCAGAGGGGGAAGTGAGTGTCCATGGGCTGCATGCAATTGGCTCCGAACACACGTACGTGTATGTGGAGGCTGGCCCCAACTTTTCTGGGATTTAGCCAACAAAGGGCTCCTTCTTACCAGAATTGTGAGCCTCGAGCTGCGAGGCAGAGTTAACTGTCACCTTGCAAGTGGGACAGTATAGGTGCTGCTTGTTCTTCTTCCCCTCTTTCTCCGCGTCTGGCGCTGAGCTGGTGCTTCTGCCCAGTTCAGTGGCTGGAGTCTCCGCTCCAGGAGCCGCAGACGACGACGACACACTTGCAGTGTCTGGAGCTCCTTCCGACGGCTCCGAAACAGGTGGGGAGACGAGGGACAGGATTCCGCCAGCCAGCTCGGCAGGTGACTCCTCAACAGGGGACATCAGGATGAGGCTGCAGGGCTCTGCTGCCGGCTGATTCAATCCCAACAGGCCATTGGATTGTGCTAACAAAAGAGAAGGAAAAGAGAAGGTTTTTATTTCCCCCCGGAGGATGTTGCAGCTTCCTCCCTTCCTGCTTTTCTTCTCTAGACTAGACCTTGGCCACCGCAGAGACAGGAACATAGGAACTCAGAACATTGGCCTATATTGAACATTACTGTCCACAATGACTAGCAGGCGCTCTCTCCAGGGGTTTCAGACCAGACATTCCCAGTCCTACCTGGAGATGCTGGGAATTACACCTGGGGAAGCAGATACAGTGGTACCTTGGGTTAAGTACTTAATTCGTTCCGGAGGTCCGTTCTTAACCTGAAACTGTTCTTAACCTGAAGCACCACTTTAGCTAATGGGGCCTCCCGCTGCTGCCACACTGCTGGAGCACAATTTCTGTTCTCATCCTGAAGCAAAGTTCTTAACCTGAAGCACTATTTCTGGGTTAGGGGAGTCTGTAACCTGAAGCGTATGTAACCTGAAGCGTATGTAACCCAAGGTACCACTGTACACTGTACTCTACTGCTGAGATACAATCCTTCTTCAGAGTAACCTCTTTTTAACTGAAGCTGCCCTCTAAAGTTGATCAGTGGTGTGCAGAGGTAGCCCTAGGATTCCTTGAGCTCTTGGTGCCCCTCCCTGCCCCCCAAAAATCTGAGAAGCAGGTGAGGCTGCCTGGACAGGAGGAACACACTTCCTTGGGGCAGGATGGGGTACCAGCACTGCTCTCTGCCTCAAAGCTACTCACTCCAAGGACACCCTTCCATTCCCTCTGGAGGCAGCGGCAGTGGCGGCAGCAGCAGCAGCGGTTTTTCCTGCTGGAGAAGCTGGCAGATTCCTTCTTCAGACAAAGCAAGTGCTGGAGTGCTAAGTCGGAGGGAGGAGGGCACTCCAGGTGTCACGGGAAGACTCCAACACCTGGCAGGTGATTTTTGCGCCTTCCACCTGGCGGAGACCGGTTTCGCCAGCCCCTCAGTACACCTGTGGTGGTGAGCCAGAGGCTTTTTCAACCATATCTGGAATGACCTCTCCAAGGGAGACCCGCTTTCCCCAGAATGGGATGTAGTACTTTACACTAGGGGACGCGGGTGGCGCTGTGGTCTAAACCACTGAGCCTAGGACTTGCTGATCGGAAGGTCAGCGGTTCGAATCCCCGCGACAGGGTGAGCTCCCGTTGCTCGGTCCCAGCTCCTGCCAACCTAGCAGTTCGAAAGCACACCAGTGCAAGTAGATAAATAGGTACTGCTCCGGCGGCTTAGTCATGCTTGCCACATGACCCGGAAAAACTGTCTGCGGACAAACGTCGGCTCCTTTGGCCAGTAAAGTGAGATGAACCCCAGAGTCGTTCATGACTGGACCTAACTGTCAGGGGTCCTTTACCTTTTTACTTACTCTAGGGGAGGTCTGGTGTCATTTTCCCTCTCCCATAACCAAAATAGCAGCTGCACAGAGGAGGGCCCACTCCACATCAGGACTGTGGGTGGATGAGAAAGAGATTCAACACTTTTGCCAATGCCATTTTCCTACCGAAAATCATCTCTCCTTCATAGCTGCTATTTGCAGATTCCCTTCTGAAATGGCTAGCAGCGCATGGGGAGGGATTTTCAGTGGGAAAACGACACCCTACCTCATTGTATTTATTTATTATTATCGATGAACTTCTCTGGGTAGCTCAGTTGGTTAGAGCATGGTGCTGATAATGCCAAGGTTGCAGGTTCGATCCCCATATGGGATAGCAGATTATTCCAGCATTGCAGGGGGCTGGACCAGATGACCCTCAGTGTCCCTTCCAACTCTACAATTCTATGATTTATTGCACTTATAGTCTACCTTTTTCTCCGAAGAACTTGAGGGGACTTCCATGGTTCTTCCCACTCCTCATTTAATCTCCACAGCAACCCTGTGAGGTTGATTAGGCCAAGAGTGGGTGACTGGCCCAAGGTTGCCCGGTGAGATTCATGGCTGAGTAGGGATTTGAACCCAGATCCTAGTCCAGCACTCTAACCATGACAGCACACTAGCTCACATTGTGGCAGGAGGCAAAGGGATGTGTTCGACGCCAGGTCTAATTTGACCAAGATTAACTAAATAACCCCCACGTACCATCTTACATTGCCTTAAAAGTGCGTCCAGGTTATCACCCCACCCAGTTTCCAAGAAGTGGAGAGAGCATTCCCACAAACTCAGAACGTCACGCAGGGCTTTGTGGGCCACCACTGGTACCTGCATTGCTGTGGCTGGTGTCTCCGCTGAGGTCCAGCGCGGTGTCAAAGTCAGCAGCCGTTTTCTCTTGGCTGCCGCTGCCATCCACAGTCTTCTGCTTGTTTTTCACTGCTTCAATGGCTTTGAGTCTCCGGGCATGCTTATGGCCTCTGTAATGCGCTTCAGCTTGATTCTGCGAGATGGCAAATATGGAGATGGTAGCGATAAGAGAGGGAAGGGTGGTTTCAAAGGCCATTCTACCGTACGTAAATTCAAAGAAAGTCTATGGCGCGAATTACCACCTTTTTAAAGGGCTCATCTACCTTTCTGTTTGTCCTGGGCCTAAAAAGCATCCGAGAGGTTTCATGCTTGTCCTGTGCTTTCTAGGCAAAGGCCCAAGTGGTTTGCCATGCCACATTTTCCAGGAAAACCCTCTCTTTACTTCTGAATCAGAGCAGAAGTCAATCTACAGAAAACCCAATTGACATTTTCTCCAATTTAGCAGAACCCAGAGGGTTTTCCTGGGGGAAAGCAGTGGGACAACTGGAAGTTTGGACGAGCCCTTACCTGGTGGAGCTACACTTAGAGGGAGGATTTATTTATCTTGCACCTGCCACCCATTCCTTCTGGGGTGCTGGAGAGCACCACAGGCAGCAAAAACAAAACTTGAATATTTAATCCCTACATACAATTCTGTGTACATCCCCTCCCCATCCCTAGAGGGAAATGTCTTCTGGGGGGGGGGAGCAGGAAAGGTCCAGAAGAGGGAGACAAAAGTGACAGAGTGTCATGGCTTGTCCACACTTAGAAAACATGGGCCCGAGAGCTTTTCCGTTTGCCCAGCCACTTTCCCAGGAAAAACCTACTCTTTATCGCTGAATCAAACGCCAATCAGCAGGAAACCTGAAGAAGTGTGGATGAGCCCTTACTCTCCAAAAGTGAAATTGACCCAGACTTGCTTTTTTTTAAAGAGCACAGCATAACACGTGACCTTAAGGCTGCGTCCCACAACATTTTATAGTGGGGGGGGGAGGGGGGAGGAAACACTGGCACTCGGAAGAGTTCCCCATTGCCTGCCTCCTCAATCTGTGTGCAAGGGGGTCTGCAACAGCCCCTCCTACCTCAAACATTATGCAAACGAGGACGAACCGCCAAGCAGCACCCTCATTTTAATTCAGATTGGATTTTAAGTTTCCATGAATTTGCCGCAGAGCTATTCATTCTGGCGACAATGGGGAGAATTGTCTCTGACTGCTAAACACACAAGCATTTTTTTTTGGGGGGGGGAGCAGGGGAGGGTGGTCACTCAGTATCCTTTTGTAGTCTTTTTTTTAAAAAAAAAATATTATCAGCATCGCACAGGCAGGGGGACATGAAGTGTGTGCTAATTGATTCAACCTTCCCACAGAAAGGTGGGGAAGGATAAAGGAAAGAATATACCCTATTACACACACACACACACACACACACACACACACACATATTCTGGCCTGCCTGTCTGTGAACATACACTGCATGTTAGACATGCACCCCAGGAAGTGACAATAGCTGACAGTCACGTCCTCCTCCTCCTCCTCCTCCACCTAAAGGATATAGATTTAGCTATGTTACTTTATTTTGTATGTTGAAGCTGTTCGCCGTATGCGTTCTTTTATGACGCCTCCCATTTTTATTTCCTTTTGCCCAAAAGCTCCTTTTGAAACAAGCAATGGGTTGCATTTAATCAGGGGCAATGTGCCTTATCTCCACTTTGCCAGGCAGTGAACAATGCCAGGAATTGAATTATATGGGTGCGCAGCGTGAGGGAGGGAGGGAGGGGTGAAAGTTGTCACGGTATAAAATGGGAGGCTTATAGCAAAAAGCAAGGGATGGAGTGTGTGTGAGAGAGTGGTGGGGCAGGGTGAGGCAAGAAGGAGACACTGCTTTTGCTGGATGACCAGCAATCACCATAAAGCCAAAAGTGATATAGCCGAATTGTGAGGGGCCCCCCGGTCCTGAGCAGTCTAGGGTAAGGAAAAGCAAAAGGGAGAGGAAAAGCTACACAAAAGCTGGTTTGTAGCTTATTAGGAGACCAGGGAGAAACCCTGAACCAGGAGCTTTTACAGGGGCAAAGGATCACTAGCAGGTCGACTGTGGCCTACTGGCAGTACGAATATTCCTTGGCTCCTCTCCCTGCTGCAGTTCCTTCCTTTCGCCAGAGCCAAATAACAGTGCATGGCCTGAAGAACGTAAGATGATGCAGGAGTGTTTTGACTCTTAAAGTGCCCTTGAATTCTTGGGAGTAAAACAGAGGAGGGCAAACAGCCTCGCCTCGATTTTCCACTCTGCCATCTCCTCCGCTGCTCTCTTCCTCGATGGCCAGATGCTCGCGTCGTGTTAAGGTGGCAGCAGAGGCAGTCACTCTCAAAAACGCATGGAGTATATCTATTTCCTTCTGGGGATCTGGGCCTGGGATTACAAGTCCCAGGACGCGTGGTGAAAAGAGAGATGAGTCAGGAGGACACCCCCAGTTCAAATCTTGCCATTGACAAAAGGCAACAAATGCCCTAAAGCAAGCTATTATCTAAGGGGTTGTCCACAGGGTTGTCCCTGTGCCTGGAAAGCATGAGTCCATGCAGTTTTGCCTTCCCCTAGAAAAACCCGCTCTTTAGTGCTAAATCGGAACAAAGGGCAGGCCACGGAAAACCCGATTACCGCTGTTGTGATACAACGCTAAACCATGCGTTTTTCCAGGGAGAAGCTGTGGGGCAACAGAAGTGTGGATGATGACCCTTTAGTGCAGGGACCAGCAAACATTTTCAGCAGGGGGCTGGTCCACTGTCCCTCAGACCTTGTGGGGGGCCGAACTATATTGGGGGGGGGGAATGAACGAATTCCTATGCCCCACAAATAACCCAGAGATGCATTTTAAATAAAAGCACACATTCTACTCACGTAAAAACACACTGATTCCCAGACCGTCCGCAGGCCAGATTTAGAAGGCGATTGGGCCGGATCCGGCCCCTGGGCTTTAGTTTGCCTACCCATGCCTTAGTATCAGCCTCCCATATGCAATAAGGGTGTAATCATATTACTGACCTACCTTACAGAGTTGCTGGGAAGACTGAATGACGAGGGCTACTTTTAGTGCTCTAAAGCTAGGCTACAAATGTAAGTTAGAATGAAGATGATTTATAAGGAAGGCTGACTCTGACTATTGTATTTTCAAGTTGTGGCTCCTACCCAACTGACCCAGTTAGCATCTGACTGAGGCTAGTCAGAAGCTGAACAAGAGGCTACTGTTGGCAAGCTGTTGTTTTCCAAGCCAACACAAATGGAGCATCCATATGAAATGGTCTCCAAAAGCCACCCCAGTATCCTTTTCAAGGCTCTCTTTCCTTACTCACTCCAAGGAACTGAAGAATTTGGGGTGTGGAGTGGGCCTCCTTCCCACCAGACACATCTGGCTTGCCCGCCCCCTTCCCCGCCTGTCCCAGCTCCCGTAGAGACATGCCTTACCGCAGAGTTGAATCTGAGGTGGCAAATATTACAAGAGATGAACTGCTTTTTCTTGAGTAGGTTGGGGACACCAAAAGTGTGGTTGATCACTGCTTTCTGTACTGGATCCATCTAGAAGGGAGGGTGTGGAGAAAAGCAGACACGAGTAAGCTGATGCTTCAGAGAGACAGAAGGCTAGAGCAACACATCTCCAAAAATGTTCTGCCACGAGGGAACCGACTCCACATTTAACTTTTTGCCGAAAATCACACACTCACCTGCCACAGAACCCCTGTATATTGGAAGAGGATTCTCATGGTGGGGGAAATGTTCTGCAAGGTGCTTGCCCGACTTATTGGACCTCACTGTTGCCCCCTATGAGCTGAGAACATACCCTAGAACAGTGTTTCCCAACCTTTTTTGGGCAAAGGCACACTTGTTTGATGAAAAAAATCTCAAGGCACACCACCATTACAGCCCCGTGACGTCAGCGCGCAGCGTCACGCCGGGAGGGACGCACGAAAGTGTAAGTTTCAATTTTTTCCCCTCCCCCTTGCCGGGGAACCTCCAAGCTTTGGGGGTGGGGGGGAGGAGGCAGCAAAGCGAGGCAGGAAGGAGAGCGCGGTTTGGCTGGGTGAGCTTTGGCAGGGGCAGGGAATGAGAGCCGCGAGGCGGGCACTGCGGATGGAGGCGCTGCCCGCTGAGCTCGCAGGCAGCCAGGCAGGCAGACGGTGAGAGCCCCGCGCTGGGTGGCCTCTCCTCGCCACCGCCGCCCCGCCTCTCGCCGCCTGACTCGCCCGCCTCCCTCCAGGCAACATCTCGCGGCACACCAGGCAACATCTCGCGGCACACTAGTGTGCCGCGGAACAGTGGTTGGGAAACACTGCCCTAGAATACCTCAAACACTCCCGCAGCTGTGTGTTGCTGAGGAAACGAGGAGTTTATCAGTCATAACTGATGGAACAGATGCAAATAAACTCCTTATACACTGCAATAGCCACCCAGTGAAGAGAAAAGACAAATCAACACAGTCTGCCTCTATTTCAGGACAGACATAGAAGAGAAAGTGACACAACACCACTTGTGACCCATAGCTCCTAGCTGAAAACACTCTAACACATCAGGGATCTGCAGCCCATTCTGGCCAATGATCACAGGTCTTGCTCCCGGTCAGCCCGCTAACCTAAAACAGCTGCTCATCAGAAATAATAGGCCACACAAATACAGAGATCAGGCCCTGTAGCAGACCCAGATGCCAATGGCTTCTGTAGGCCACACTCATTACTGCATCACGGTTTCATTCACCTGTTCATCTTCCAATGAGACATAGTGTATCTCAGAGGTCAGCAAACCTTTCCAGCAGGGGGCCGGTCCACTGTCCCTCAGACCTTGTGGGGGGATGGACTATATTTTGGGGGGGAAATGAAAGAATTCCTATGCCCCACAAATAACCCAGAGATGCATTTTAAATAAAAGCACACATTCTACTCATGTAAAAACACGCTGATTCCACGGGTCGGATTTAGAAGGCGATTGGGCCGGATCCGGCCCCTGGGCCTTAGTTTGCCTACCCATGGTGTATATGCTGGCAATGTCCTTCTGCATAAGACAAGCAGCCCAGTTTCTATGCAAAAAAACAAACGGACAGGTCACAAATATGATGTCAGAAATGGCAGAATTCAAGAACTACCAAGAGAAGCATTTCAGTCCCCCCCGAACACCACGCCTGTGACCTTAATGTGGGTATTATTGAACAAAAATACAAAAAAGGAGACCCACTATTTGTCTTGCCTGCTTAATCTGCCAAAGCCTGTCGTCACATGCAGAGGAAGTCCCTAACTCACCAACGGTCTGAGACCCATCAGCTGCCCTCACCTGGTGAAGCCATTTATTATTATTATTATTATTATTATTATTATTATTATTATTATTATTATTATTTCCCAAAGTGTGGTCCCATAATGAATTTGTTAGGTCTTTATGGTGACACAAGCAGGAACGAGAGAGCAATTCAGTTCAGCTTTGAATTTTAATACTGTACAAACCTATTTAAATCATGCTTCGTGTCACAAAATGCAAACCAAAAAGCGTCCATCTTTTGAAATTTGCACTTCTACAAATTTTGCAACGTGGCTCTCCAACACCCCCCAAATGTACAGAAATGCATATTTTAGGGGGGCATGTGCATAAAAATGCATATCCTGGTGAAAAGATACAATGCATTGTATCAGGGGAAACTGCTTGAATATTGTGCACATTAGGCAAAATTGAATGCAAATATTTATATATTAAGAGAAATGCACACTAAATGCTGATGACTTTTTAAAAAAATCAAATGAAATGGCAAAGCAATGCAGAAATATGGTGAACTAAACTCAAGACTGGAAAAATTAGAAACTTGTGAGAGACCAAAATTTCCTCATCCCTAGAATATTGCCTTTTTTTGTTTTTTCTGGAACTTATTTATGCAATACCAGGGAACTGGAGCCTGTCCATGTAGTCTTCCATGGTTTTCTGATAACTTAAAAGTAATGTGCAGGGCTTTAAAAACCTAGGTTAAATAGTCAACTGGATTCAGGAACTTCTGCAGCAACCTAGGGTAGAATCTACATCCACTACTGCATTTTGCTGCAATTCTTGGTTTCATTTGTTTCCATAGTGTTTGAAAATCTACTTTAAGTTCAAACAAAACGATTGTATTAAGTAACGTAGAAACGGATTACAGCAGAGAACAGGGAGGTAGAAAGGGGGGGAAAGGGAAGGGGTGGGGGAAACTAATATAAAAATAATGTGTGTGTTTGAGCACAACCATAATCTATAATGCACGTATTGTTCTCTTAGCCCTGTGGCTCTGGAAGATTATCTTATCCGAGGCTGGCTGTCAGGAAGAGGGGAGAGAGATTGAGCTTTGAAGGTGATCGTATTTCTCAACAAAGCTATTTAGTTGTCCAGACAGGTGCATCAGTCTAGCAGGCAAAGCATGCAGACAAGGGAATCATTATCTGGACCCCTAAATTCCATCCCCAAAGGGAGCAGAACTGGCAACAGAAAGTGATTAATGAAGTGGTGCCTTCCCATGCTCGTGATGAAATTTTTACTCACTCATCTGGAATAAAAATGAAGAGGCACATGCAGGTTTGGAGGCAGGAAGGACGGTGTTGGTGTTGGATCAGAGAATTCTGAGTGATCAAAGGAACCTTCTGTCCCAATCTTGAAGGTGGCGTGCTCAAAGCAGTAACCACCTGGAGGCAGGTCCATCACCTGATCACAGGAGGTGAGGGGGAAGAGAGATCTCTCTTCATTTACTCCATTTCACCCTCAATGGTTAGTGAAATATACTCGGCGTCCGGCAGTGATTTCATGCTCTTTATTGCAGCTTGTAAACAGTGATTGGATTGCCCCCCCCCCCAAACCTTAGGCTTTTATATACATTATTTACACAATAAGTCCCGTCTGATTGGCTGATTCTGCTTCCCTCCTGGAGCCTGATCGGTCTTTTCCTGCCAATCAGTTGCTGCATTCTATGATCCTACCAGCCTGATTAACTTCCTCCTGGAGCCTGATTGGTCTTCTCCTGCAAGCCAGTCAGTTGTTGCATTCTAGGATCCTACCTGCCTATTGTTCTAGGATCCAAGCTTAGTACATAAAGGTTAACAATTCTTTTCTCCAGTTAAAAAAGCATCCATGGCAGCATACAGTTGGAAAACAAGAGCTGACTTGTGGGACAGAACCAAAGATGCACAACCCAGCGGTTTTTTTCCTAAGGTGTTATGTACTGAGTTGAATAGGATCCAAAATGCAGCAGTCTGATTGGTCCTAGAACAATAGGATTCAGAATGCAGCAGTCTGACTGGCCCTAGAACAATAGGGTCCAGAATGCAGCAGTCTGATTGGTCCACAGGAGCCACCCAATCCAGCTCCAGGTGGAAGTGAATCCGCAACCTGATTGGCCTATAGGAGAATCCCGGAATTAGCCAATCACGTGGGGCCCAAATAATGTATATAAAGCAGACATTCTGGGGGAACATCCATTCCTCCTCACCACTATGAGCTGAATAAAGAGCATGAAATCCACTCTCGACTCTGAGTATATTTCATAAAAGGTGGCCCCTGACACGTTAATAAGCATGGACTTAACCATTCCACCACCACGACTCATACTCTTTTCTTTTTTAAAAAGATTTTATTAAGGCTTTTCATAATACAATACAATAAAAAAACCCTAAACTGATCTAAACAAAAACAGAAAAAAGAGGAAGAAGAATGCAAACTATTCTCTCACAGGTAGATCTTAAACCTTGTCTTAACACAGAAAGAGCTGGACCCTCCCAGCTTTCACCTGGGAGCTTCTAGATTCCCACTCTGGGAGATCGTCCCTTTCCTGCCTCTTACACAGGACCTTTCAGCAGCCAGCCATCACCTTCATCTGAGTACAATCCCTTCATTGACCCAAAAGAGAGGACAATAAAAAACAAAACAGAAGCAAGAGCCAAGCAAAGAAGGGAAAGAAAAAGTAACAACTCAAATTCTGAGGTATGACCCCTCTGCACATGGATGCTTCACTTGTAGCATAGCTAATCGTCTGCATGAATTTGTCTCATCCTTTTCAAAAGCCATCTTTAGAGTAGCCAGGGGGCTCTTCCTGTATGCTCAGGCCGAAATCCTACGCATGCTACTTCTGGATAAGTGTGCCCAGGACTGCTGCCTAATGTCCACACAGTGCCTTATTTGTTGTGGTGCTGATGATAATAATTCCCGTTATTATCACAGCAAGTGGCTATCAGCGCATCTTGGGGTCGCGACTGCCATAATTTATTTATATTTAATTTATTTACAAAACTGTATCAATCGACTTTCCGCAAAATTAGACGTACAGCTTCCCCATTCTAAAAGTCAATCATTTATGACGGGGTAAAGCAATAAAACAAATGAGTAACAAATTGGCAGACAAAGGCAATCATCAACAATCAGTCCAGCAATTCAGCATAAAAGCCGCAGGGTGAATGAGGAGGCTTTTACAACATGGGATCTAGAATTGAGGTGGCCTGACAGATTTTTCTGGGTGGCTGGGTCCAAAGCAGTCATACAATGCATAAAAGGGCCCCTTCCACAATTACATGCGCACGCGCACACACACAATATTATAGAACATGCAGCAAAGAGACCTAGAGCAAGGTTTCACCAACAATCACAAATATGCTCTTTGCAAAGCTTCATCATTTCTGGTCACTGTTGCCAATTTGAGGCAATACTGAGTTCTAGCATCAGAGATCAAGATAGCTACTGGGATCGGTTGGTCCAATTCAGTGTGGCATTGGGATATGGGGTCAACAGGGATGCTCACAGCCTTTCCTAAAGGTGCTCAAATTATGCACCCAAATGAAGTATCAATAGCCTACCCATGGGACCGTGCAAGCTGCTGAGATTTCCCAGCTTAGTTCCTTGACCCTAACAGCAAGCTCAATCGTGAATGACATGCTGTCCCGCTCCCCCTTGGAGAACAAACGGTTCGGCCAATGAATCCCAAGCACTGCTGATGCTTCACGGTTGCTTGAGAATGCAAACATTTCCAGTTTTAAAACAATCAGGCAGGCAGCTACACTCTCCCTACCTATATATGCAAAATCCCGATTCAAGAAAGCACAGCACAGGCAATGGCTCTCCTAATTTACCTTGAAGGGGAAAACTTAAAAGGTCAGTTGCGTTCCGACAGGCTGCAGTTGTGTCTCCTGTACCAAAAATGGTACCCACCTACCAATTTCTTCTGCTCGTGATGTGCTTATTCCAGGAGCTTTGCTGGAAAGATCTTTCTGCACCTCCCAGCTGAGGGAGTGAACTGTCAGAAAACCGAAGAGCGTATTTTGAGGGCAGTGTATTCTGAGTTTGTGTTGTTTTTTTTTAAAAAAATCCTATATCTCTGCTTTATAACCAATTTGCATTGACTCGAATTACTTCTGTTTTATCCCTGGGATGTTCCCACCGATATATAAATAGAGACTGTGGCGCTGAACTTCCTGTCAAGTCTCTGGAGGTCAGAGATGGGTAAGCAAAGAGAGAGAGACAGGAGGGGTTCAAACTGTGCCTTTTTGCAAGTGGCTGTTAAATCTTCAAGAGCTTTGCACATCTGAGAGGACTTCAGGACACCTTTCTAGCATGGAATTGTTTGTTTGGAAATGAATAGTTTCCATAGAACCACTGGAGCTTGGAAGGTTTATGTATGCTAGTAGTTTGCAGCTTGTGGGTCAGGATCAAGAGAGGGGTTTGCTTACCAGTTAACGATAGATCAGATAAGCACCGCCACCATTTTATTTTTTAGTGCTGGGTGGGTTAAATAAAGGGGAAATGTGAAATAAAAGAAAAGCAAAAGTGATGCCAACAAAGTTTGGAATATGAACTTCCCAGTTCAGAACTTCTGGGCTACTTAGGAGTCAAGGCCAACCCCTCCAAAATTAAGGCTCAGCTCAGAATTAGCCAGAGTAGTTGCTCCCATTTGTTCCCTACTTTTCATGGCAACAGCAGTGGGGAGAGAAGTGGCCTTCACTGTGAGTATCAAGAAGAATTTGGAAGCAATTATAAAGAGGTCCTGGCACTCAGCATGCTGTTCAACTTTTTTCACAGCTGCTTAATGCAGGTCAATATTTTCCTTGAGCTACCCACCACCACCCCAATCTCTCTTTCCTGGTCACACACCTTCAGCTTGGAGAGCATCAGTGCCTATGAAATATAAGGATGTTTTGCCCCCACTGTGCATCATTTCACACTTACTGGCACTGAATCACATTTGCCATAATGTTGCCCATTTACCCAGCTTTAACAGATTCTTTGGGGGCACGTCACAAACGCTTTTTGTTTTTAGCACCCTGAATAATTTGATGTCATCAAGAAATTAGGCCACCTCATGTCACTGCTCACCCTAACTCCAGATCCAAGTAAAAAGCACAGGTCAGAATACAGATCTTTGGGGAACCCCACCTCTTACCACTGATGTAAAGGTAAAGGTAAAGGGACCCCTGACCATTAGGTTCAGTCGTGACCGACTCTGGGGTTGCGGCACACATCTCGCTTTATTGACCGAGGGAGCTTCCAGGTCATGTAGCCAGCATGACTAAGCTGCTTCTGGCAAACCAGAGCAGCGCACGGAAACGCTGTTTACCTTCCTGCCAGAGTGGTACCTATTTATCTACTACCTTCCTGCCGGACAGGTAACTATTTATCTACTTGCACTTTTGACGTGCTTTTGAACTGCCAGGTTGGCAGGAGCTGGGACCGAGCAACGGGAACTCACCCTGTCGCGGGGATTCAAACCCCTGACCTTCTGATCGGCAAGTCCTAGGCTCTGTGGTTTAACCCACAGCACCACCCGCGTCCCGACCACTGAGGTAGCTTTCCATATATTCCTACTCTCTGCTTCCTATTCCTTAACCAATTACTGATCCATAAAAGAACCTGCCTTCTTATTGCGTGGCTGCTAATTGATATTGTTTTCGTTAGGAGACAAGCAATTTCACATTTGATTTCCTTTAAGAAATCTTGGGTGAGTTCCTTAGATTCCCTTCCGTCATGGACTGGCTGGATGCAGAGGAGTGCTGGGAGGCACCAGCTAGGGAACCCCCAAGGGAAGAAGGCTCAGAGCCAGGGGGCTGGTGATGGGACGCCAATGAGTGGTCAGAGGGAGAAAAGGGAGAAGGCTGCAAGGGGGAGGTACCATACCATGATCACAAAATCTGGGGAGGAGGCCCTGGAAAACCTTAAAACACAAATTATTTTTGATTAGCTTGGAATGTTTTTGCAAAGCAAAGCAATCAGAACGATCAGGGGCTTTGTTTATTCAGCTTTGCTTGGAACAGGTATTCTGCCTTGAGGCACAGGAGGTTGAGGAGATGATCCTGCAGGAGCCTCCTTCCAATTTGGTATGTAGCAGCAGTAGGGCACCGCTTAAGGACATTATATTGTTACCTTAACATCAAGATAGGAGTCCCAGCTGCCAGAAAGAATCTTCAGTATGTCCTTGCAGCAGATTAGGCAGAGGAAGAAGACAGAATGAATGCAGTTCAGATTTCCAGAAGCACAGCAAGCAAGGAACACAAATGTTGTGGTCCTCAGTGTTCCATTAAGCAACATTTCCATCCTTCCTTCCTTCTTTCTCTTTCAACTTGTATCTCACATTCTAATTCAGGGACCCTCCAGACTCTCCAGTGTTTTATTGTGGGTGTCCTCTGCAATGTGTTCAGGACACAACGACAGTACATCATAGTGAGGGATTTATTCTGCTTTCGTTTGTTCTGAAATGCTTCCCTGATGCTAGCACATTGTTGCTGTGTGGAGGCGCTATGGCGCAACAAAAGGAGAACCAAAATAAGCCAGAACATTTGTGGCATAAGAAGCTACAGGATTTCAGCAGGAAATCTACAGGATAGGCACTGATTGGAAATGAAGCAGCATGACCGTCATAAAACCTCTGCAGGCGCCGACAGTATTGAAAGCAGGATTGTGTGTGGCCTCCTTGATAGCATCATGAGCACAAATCATTATGAATGCACAATAAAAAGGATGTTTGGAGGGGCCCACAGAAGAAACAGAAGTGGCTAAGGGCTCCTTCAGATAACCTGTTTATTTGGCATTCATCCTGATAGCTTTTGTTAAGCTTATGCAGAGGGGTTAGATCAAGGGCCAGCAAACTTTTTCAGCAGGGGGCCAGTCTACTGGCCCTCAGACCTTGTGGGGGGCTGGACTATATTTTGAAGGAAAAAAAGAACAAATTCCTATGCCCCACAAATGACCCAGAGATGCATTTTAAATCAAAGCACACATTCTACTCATGTAAAAACACCAGGCAGGCCCCACAAATAACCCAGAGATGCCTTTTAAATAAAAAGACACATTCTACTCATGTAAAAACACGCTGATTCTTGGACCATCCATGGGCCAGATTTAGAAGGCGATTGGGCTGGATCTGGCCCCGGGCCTTAGTTGTTCTACCCATGGGCTAGATTATGTTTGGCCTCTGTTCAGCATATGTTCTGATTTGTTTGCAGGTCAGGTATATGACAGTAAATATTTGTCCTGCATCCCTCCTGGTTTACTTGCAGGTGTTCATATGTCACCCCACATTTTTCAATGCTTTCCCCTGTCATTTCCAAACTGCATAAAGTCCATTTCTTTTAAAAAGTGGGTTCGTTGTGCTGGGTAACAGAGCGTTTTGATCCACTTTAACTGTGCAAATCTAAATTTGCAGTAGGTGCTTGAATCCCTCTTGGAAAAATTGTGACAGTAAAACAATAACCAATTTTCAAGAACACAAAACAGAAAAACAAAACAATAACTGATTTTCAAGAACACAAAACAGAAAAACAAATAGTAACAAAAGTCACTGACAACAGCAGTTCCAACAAAGGAACCACATCAACAGGTAGATCAATAAAAGGTGGACATAGAATCCACTGCAACAGAGAGAAAGGAAACTGAACCAGCAGTTAGATGACACCCAAGTCCTTTAGAAAAAAGACGGCTCCAGCCAGGCACCTAAAGTTTCAGCATGGGGTCAGGTAGACCTCGGTGGAAAGGACATTCCTTAGTTGCTCACCAGCACAACCCAAGAGACCGTGCTCCTCATGAATGGCTGGTGAACTAAATTTAGTGGGGGGAAACAGAGCAGGACCTCAGATATTACACTGGGTGCATGGGAGAAGGAGGAACAGAAGACTACGGTATATGGTCCAAAAGGTATCCATGTATCAAGTCATGTAGGCTTTAAAGGTAAGAACTAGCACCTCAAATTGAACCTGGAAACCAATAAGTAACCAGGGAGAAGAAACATCAACAGACTGCGTCAACTGTCTGGCCCCAGACAACTTGCACCAGTTTTGGGTTTCCAGATGTGTTAAGGGCAACCCCACACAGAGCACTTGACAGTAGTTCAATCTGGAGAGCGCTACAATATGAATGACGATGGCCAGCTCTAACTTTTACAGGAAATCACATCAGCCAAAGCTGGTAAAAATGTACTACTACTCACTGCCCCAACGGATCATCCAATTCAAGTAGCTCCTAAGGCTGTGAATTTGTGCAACCTCATTCAAAATGAACTGAACACCTATATCTGGATTATCATATTCTCCACCCCTAGACAACAATTGTTTTATCTAATCTGGATTAAGTTTCATCTTGTTTTGCTGCGTGGTCCAGTATCTCATAGCTGACAATGTTCAAAGTTTCCAGTGCCTCGCTAGAGTGTGATCAAAAAAGGCATGTAAAATAAAGCCAGATGTCATCACTTCACCACATATCTGTGGCCAGTTTCACCCAGTGGTTTCAAACAGATGTTAAGAGAGCAAGGGGTCAGTGGGTTAAGAAAAAGATGAAATTCTGTGACCTGCCATGATTCAGAAACCAAGGAGAGGTTGGCTTTTTGGCGTATCTGGCATGCGAGTCTCCCACCCAACTACTTTGGATGTGCTCTGCTTTGTCTGGGAATTGACAAAAAAATCAGCATTGTTTGTGTTTGGGATGGATGAAATTAGGGTCACTCAATTAAACCGATTGGCAGAATACTTCTTCACACAACACTTACAGATTTTCCTATCAAAATATGTGGTGATTTAAAACTGGAGCAGATAAATTAATGGAGGGCACGTCTACCAATGGCCATTAGCCATGACTGCTGAATAGAACCTCCATGTTCAGAGTATCTCTGAATATCAAGTGCTAGGGACAAAAACAGGAGAGAGCTGTTAAGTTCATGCATTGCTCACAGGCTTCTTGGAAACATTTGTCCACTGGGAAACAGGATGGGTCATTGGTATTGTCAAGTACAGCAGCTACTCCTATCCTTATGAAAGACACTCAAGAAAATGGAAGCATGACTCTCCTTGGAGAGCACCTTCTCCATATTTTTAGACTTTCTGGGGGTTGATAATCCAGCTATTATTTCCACCTTCCATATAACAGAAGGGAAACTAAATTTGCAGAGGAAACACAGCACAAAAATTTCCAGGAAATCAATGGAAGAGAAAAGTGAGTTGAACACACCTTTCTGGGAATCCCCAGCTATCTCCTGACCACCAAAAGACCACCCAACAGTGGCAACCTTATCAAATGACCATTCCCATGGCATCATAACAATCCTCAGTGACCTTCACGTCCCTTGTTAAGTGTAGTCGGACAGCTTCAGCTTCCCAACTGTAACGAAAGAAGGCTGGCATAACTTGATGGGCGTGAGCGGGTGTGTGGAGGCATCCTGCACTTGCAGTATTTCTATAGATACCGCACATAACTCCAGCCCTGAGCATGTGTGTTCTGGGTGACCTTGAAGTCAGCAGATCAGCAGGAGAAATTATGAAATTGAACCAAGCAAAGGAGGCCGGAAGAAAGCAGTGACACATCAGCAATCACACGGTGGGGCAAGCGGCGATTCCGTTGCACGTTTTGACCCAGGAAATGTAGGACAGTTTTGCAGTTAGCCCTCCGCAGATGGGGAAAGCTCTCTGGTCGAGCAGGATGCCTCCTCAGTAACGTTTAGACCAGGTCAAGTAACAAACTCACCGTGTTGAAGTTGGGGAAGAGGTTGAGCTGGGGGGCCCCATTGAAGCGGAAGGTCAGGAAATGCTTGATGTCCAGCGGCGAATGCAGGGACCGTCCTGGGATGGGGAGCGATGTCAAGAGGGAGCTGTTGTGGCTGGCTGGACCTAAGAGGGAAGAAGAGAAGGGAGATAAGAAATACCATGAGTTTAAGAGGAAACAGAGTAGAATGAGAAAGAGACCTGCATACGTTGCATCATTCACAAATGGGGTGGTGCCAGAGAAGTGCTAGTTTGCCATATATAGGGATAGTGGATGGTGCTGTGGTCTAAACCACTAAGCCTCTTGGGCTTGCCGATCGGAAGATTGGCGGTTCAAGTCCCTGCGATGGGGTGAGCTCCCATTGCTCTGTCCCCAGCTCCTGCCAACCAAGCAGTTTGAAAGTACACCAGTGCAAGTAGATAAATAGGTACCACCGCGGTGGGAATGGCGTTTCTGTGCGCTCTGGTTTCCGTCATGGTGTCCCATTGCACCAGAAACGGTTTAGTCATGCTGGCCACATGACCCGGAAAGCTGTCTGCAGACGAACACCAGCTCCCTTGGCCTGAAAGTGAGATGAGCGCCACATCCCCATAGTCGTCCTTTACCTTTAGTTTGCCATATGAAATAAGTAAGCCCAATAAATGTATACGCACAGGAGAATAAGCTGCTCACTGCGTGTGATTTTTCTGTCATGCCATTTGTAATCGCTTTCTGCTGTTGGCTACCTTGCAGATGCAAAAGATCCCACGTTCAACTCCTGGCACCTGATCTCTAGGAAAGGCTCTTGCCTGAAATCCTAAATAACTGCTACCAGTCTCTGCGCGCAATACTGAGCTAGGAGGACTGAGGGTCTGACTCAATGTAATTGATGCTGTGAGCCGCCATGAGATCTAAGGATGAAGGGTGGTTGCCAATTTAATAAATGAAATGGAAATAAATAAATAAATAACTTAAGACAGCGTCTTTTGTTCTGTGTTCACCTGGAATCACAGAACTGTAGAGATGGAAGGGACCCCAAGGGCCATCTAGTCCGAACGCCTGCAATACAGGAATCTCAACCAAAGCCTCCATGACTGTCAGGAAGTTCTTCCAGATGTTAGATGGAATCTCCTTTCTTGTCACTCGAAGCCATTGGTCCTGGTCCTAGCTTCCGGAGCAGGAAAAAACAAGCTTGCTCCATCTTCCATGCGACAGGCCTTTAAATACTTGGCTAAATGTTGGAGGGTATGGAATAGAACATCCCCAGGGCTGTTTTTCAGCTGGAACTCACCAGAACTTAGTTCTGGCACCTTTGCCATTCTAAGAGAACGAGGGAGGTGTTAATGGACATCCCTATTTTCACTGGGGAGAAGGGGACGACAGAGGACGAGATGGTTGGATAGTTTTCTCAAAGCTACCAGCATGAGTTTGACCAAACTGCGGGAGGCAGTGGAAGACAGGAGTGCCTGGCGTGCTCTGGTCCATGGGGTCACAAAGAGTCGGACACGACTAAACGACTAAACAACAACAACATTTTCATCAGAGAAATGTTGGAGGGTATGGAGTGAAGTGTGCCTTCAGTTTTTAATTCAGAAAAAGACTATTTTAGAAGTTTCAGAGACACTGATTTTAATTTTACACAGTCTTGGCCTTGGCCATGCAGCAATCAGATTTTTGAAAGCAATATTAGTGCAACCATACTGATGCTAATTGCTCGCCCTGTAACTGCCCACTTCTGCTGTCCTGCTAGCTACAGAGATGGAAAGTGATCACTTGGTGGATTACATACTCCGTAAGGAAAGGAAAGCAATTAACTGTAAGGAATGTACTTCGCTGTCTTGGGTGGATATATACACAAACTATTCAAGCCACGCATCCAAAGGGAAAGTGTGAGCAGCTGCTTTCCCCTTGCTCTTTTTAACTAGCATCTATTTCCATAACTGAAAATGGCCAACATAATATCTTATTACTTTTCTTTCTTCAAGGCTGGCCATACCCAGCTTCTTCTGTCTTCCCTTTAAACAGTTTTCTTTCTTAGATCCAACATGTCCTCCTTAAAAGTTTCTCTCTGAACCTTTCCCAGTATGTTGTTCCTTTGTAAAACACAAATTGTTGGTGACCTGCACCATAGAGAGGCCACTGCATACAAGGTAAAGGCAACATATTTTTCTGCCCTAAAGGTCATTTAATTTTGCTGTCCTTGCCCCAAAGTTCTGTTGCATTTGGCAAGGTGTGGGGGGTCTCTCAAGGTCCTCCAAGGCCTTTCCTAATTCCTGCCCCTTTTCCAGCTTCCATACATATGAACAGAGCAGCGATTGCCAACCCTAAACCTCCAAAGGCATTCACTGGTGCCCTTGGGCACCAGGTCAGTGAACATTTATTTAATGGTGGGCATTGTAACTTCTACATTATTGTTACTGTGACTTTTATACTGGATCATCCAGAAACTCCTCTGACCAGGAAATGGGAGATCTTACAACGTTCAGGTTTCTAGTGGTAAGTTTCCAACTTCTGACAGGAGAGATGCTCAAGCAGCAACCCTCCATAGGAACTGGGGAAATTGGTGCACTATCTTGGGTGGACCCATGGCGGTTTCCCTTAAAATGCAAACTGTAGTGTTGGAGAGGTTATTTTACTCAAGGCCATGGTTGGGGGAGGGAGGGGTTTCCCTTCCCCAGGCCCCACAGTCCCAAAACTGCTCAGGGTTTCATCATATCTGCTGTTTACATAACAGAAACTGTGCAGATGAATGTATAGTTTGGCCTTCAGTCCTCCTCCCGGCCTGAATACTCTCTGTTCAAATTCCACCCATGTAAGGCCTGAATCTGAGATTTCCTAGTGCAAACATGGCTTAAATGGCCTAACTGGGCTATGAAGAAGGGAATGACCTTGATGGTATCTATGTTCTCTTCTCCCTCCCTCTCTCTTTTGGCAAACAAAGGATTGTAGCAAACGTCAATTCTGCTCAGAATAGCCCCACTGAAATTTATGGGCACGACCAACTTAGGTCCTTTAATGTTCATGGGTTCACTTGAATACAACTCAAGATGCACAGATTGAAATATGGGGCACAACTGCGTAGGGGACCAACGCTATAAGACACTGGGGTTTCCAGGCACAGGGTAGCATGTATACCTCTTATACCATATTTTGCGCTCTATAGGACACACCCGACCATAGGACGCACCTTGTTTTAGACGGGGAGAACAAGAAAGAAAAAATTATATCCCTCTCTGCTCAGCGCCCCTTCAGCGAAGCGGCAGGAGAAACAGAGCCCCTTCCATTTCTCCTCCTGCTTGGCTGACGGGACGCTGCGCAGCTCTCCCTCTCTGCTGAAGCCGGTAGAGTCTTGCTCTCCCGGATTCAGCAAAAGGAACCCGAAGCCTCTGGAGCACAGCGGGACTTCCAGCCAAGCAGGAGGAGAAATGGAAGGGGCTCCGTTTCTCCTGCCCCCCGCTGCGCTCCGGAGGCTTCAGGCAGCTATCCCTGAAGGCTTCGGAGTGCAGCATGAGTTCCCGCTGCACTCTGGAGGTTTCGGGTTCCTTTCGCTGAAGCCAGGAGAGTCTTACAAGAGCAAGAGCAAGACTCTCCTGGCTTCAGCAAAATGAACCCAAAACCTCCGGAGCGCAGCGGGAACTCGTGCTGCGCTCCGAAGGCTTCAGGCGGCTATCCCTGAAGCCTGGAGAGCGAGAGGGGTCGGTGCGCACCAACCCCTCTCGCTCTCCAGGCTTCAGCAAAAGCAACACAAAGCCTCCGGAGCGTGGAGGGAGCGCTCCCTCTATGCTTCGGAGGCTTCGTGTTGCTATCGCTGAAGCCAAGGAGCCTGCATTCGCTCCATAGGACGCACACACATTTACCCTTAATTTTTAGAGGAGCAAAAGTGCGTCCTATAGAGCGAAAAATACAGTACCTCTAATGCTGGGTATATCACTTTCGCTTCTGTCAACATCTGCCACCGACTCCTATGGTGGTGGGGGTGTAATGCACAAAAGATATTGGCAACACTAGTCAAGTGAGAACGTGAAATACTCAGAGTAATGCAGGGCACCCTTCAGCGATCCTTGCAATCTACAGTCCCCTCTTCTTTCAATACACAGCTTCTATCATGATGACTGGCAATAAAACACTTCAAAGCATACTCTCTGCCTTTCCCACCAGTTGATGGCTCTGTTCTTCACCCCCTAATTCCATAGGTAGGTGAATTCTTCTGTTATTTATTTAACTTTATTTTCCAGTGTTAAACCAGAAGCGGTAGGAAGAGAATGGATCAAAGACCATAATATTTTTTTAAAAAAATAATAAAAATCTCAGTGTGCACATTTTTCTACAGATTGTAGTGTAACGGGCCCAAAGATGCCTGGAAGGCACAAGTGGCCTCTTTCTAGCAGATTGGACAAATTTGTTCCTGTCTTTGTAGAGGGAACTGCTCCCCGAACCAGCTCTGACTCCAGGGGGGTAAACTACAGCTTGCTTCGTCAGGCATGTACTGATCAAATTAATACCAAAGTCACCCAGAAGGGAAATCTGGAGAACAGCAGGCAACAACTCCCCCCCCCCCAAAAAAAAAATGTTTCTCATTTATTCGTTTTAAAGTGACAAACAAGCATGCAGTAATTTGTTATATATTACCTCACCCACCTCAACTGCCCATCCAAGGTTATCCCTTGTCCTTTTGGTCCTCCCAACTGGCTTGTGAGGCAGTGATGGGCTGAGAGATACTGAGCGGCCTAAGCTCAAGGGGGAAAGGTCTCCTCACCAATAGTCCAACTCTAATCTCAACACATTAACATGGCTCTCCCACACAAGAAAGCAGAATACAGTGGTACCTCTGATTGCGAACGGGATCCGTTCCGGAGGCCCATTCACAACATGAAAAGAATGCAACCTGAAGTGCCATATCTGTGCAGGTGCGCGGCACGATTTGGCGCTTGTGCGCATGCGCAAGTGGCGAAACCTGGAAGTAATCCTTTCTGGTACTTCCGGGTCGCCGCAGGACATAACCTGAAAGAACGTAACATGAAGCAAACGTAACATGAGGTATGACTGTACAAGCTAGAAGTGAATGTGTACATAATTACCATATTTTTCCAAGTATAAGACTATGGGGTTCCCCCCCCAAAAAAAGGGTTAAAATTGGGGCTCACTTTATACACGGATAGTGCTGAGGGGTGTTTTCTTAATTTGAAGTCCCCCAAAATAGGGGGTGTCTTATACACGGTAAAATATGGTATATTGTAAGGTTTGGAAGGAAATTTCTGCCCAACACCACTGACTAAAGCAAATCTCTAGGGTGGGACTACCATTACTTACACAGTTTGTGGAACATATATTTTGCTTTGCTTTACTTTTTCGATTTCAGTAACTTTATTGTTCCAGCCAAAGGTCATGATAAACCCACAGTAACAGTACAGTCTTACCTTGGAAGTCGAATGGAATCCATTCCAGAAGTCTGTTCGACTTCCAAAAAAAATTGACTTCCAAGGCGCGGCTTCCGATTGGCTGCAGGAGCGTCCTGCAGCCAAGTGGAAGCCGCATAAGCTGCACCGGACGTTTGGCTTCCGAAAATCATTTGAAAACTGGAACAACCACTTCCAGTTTTCGATCGTTCGGGAGCTGAAACATTTGAGTTTACAGGCGTTCGGATTCTGAGGTTCTACTGTACCGATAAAATATTTTAAAGCACCAGTTGTACCACTATTTAAACCTATTCTGACCCTCGTTTCTGTGTTACTGTATAGCACTTGGATCAATAGCGGAAGTCTGCAGTCAGACAACCTTTTAATTCTAGTAACAGCTCTCTGTTGGCAAACAGGAATTAGAGAGCAAAATTTATACCATACATCTGGATCCTGAAAGGTTAGTTCGATGCTGTCTCTCTGGTCACAATTAAACAGGTATTTACAACGTAAACCATTTCCTAAATCCAGGGAAGCCCCTACAATGGCTTGAATTCCTGCTTGCAGTTCAGATTCTGCTTTCATTATTCTGTTGGATTTCTTCACTGGTCAGTTATAAATGACCACGTGTACAACATCTGGGGACATCTTTCTAGAAGAATCATAATGGGAATTTGGACTTTCCCCCTGCCGTGTGCCTGTGCATCCGGCACCAAAATTTGTCCCCCACATTTACTGACGTCACACGTACACACCGTGCAGTGTGCCTCTGCCAACACAATTTGTGGTGCCTGGTCCCGTCATGGGCAATTTTCTGGGTGCTTGGGCACCCAGGAGTCAGCGCCTATGTCCCTAATGTAAATATTCACTCACCCCATCTTCCCTAGCTGGGGGGGGGATGCCATTTTGTGGTTCGCCTAAGCCAGGGGTCAGCAAACTTTTTCAGCAGGGGGCCGGTGCGCTGTCCCTCAGACCTTGTGGGCAGCTGGACTATATTTTGGAGAAAAAAATGAACACATTCCTATGCCCCACAAATAACCCAGAGATGCATTTTAAACAAAAGGACACATTCTACTCATGTAAAAACACGCTGATTCCCAGGCCGGGTTTAGAAGGTGACTGGGCCGGATCCGGCCCCCGGGCCTTACTTTGCCTACCCATGGCCTAAGGTGCCAAAATGTCTTGGTCTGGCCCTACTCCACCATGGCAACCTACTTAGGAGCTCCTTGTTCTCTGTATCTTGTCACCTGCTTCTGATCACTCTCTGATCTCTTTGGCTATCGCCCAGCATCCCACAGGCTCTCCACAACACGGCAGAGGTGGCAATGCTCGATCAAAATTTTCCAAGCCAGAGACTCACCAAACAGCAATTCCAGCACTTTGCATAACTCCTTGCCTGCTTCCCAGTGTTAACAAATGTAGAATTATGGGAAATGAAGCATGCATACGCAAAACCTTGCTCAATTTGCACAATTCATAAAAGCCAGAGGCTTCTGATCTTCTTGTCCTGGAATCTACAGTGACACATGGCTTTTCCTGTCTCCATGTTTAAGTACAGCTCCAAACTCCTTTCTTCATAGTTCCATGAGGAATTGGGAGGTGGAAACGGGGACCACAAAATCCCACATTCTGCAAGTTCTATCAAAGCACCCCAAACGTAGTTGGTAATAAAGCAAATTCAATCTGAGCAAAGGCGGGGGGGAGTACCCATGTGCATAATTTAGTTCAATGCAGTGGCTGAATTAGAAATGTTATTACAGGATTCCTGAACCACACAAAACAAAGTTATTGTATTCCTCCACCAGTGATTTGCTGTTCCTTCTTGGGTGCCCACTCAAAGCTTTTGCTGTTGCCTTCCTTTATATGTAAATATGTGAGCAAGCAACACTTATCACTGTAACTGAGATCATCTTGCAGTGTAGGCAGCCAAAGGGATTCAATTTTTTTGTATTAAAACAAATCCCATAACATTTCTGATGGTTAGGACCAGGGGTCAGTAAACTTTTTCAGCTATGGGCCGATCCACCATCCCTCAGACCTTATGGGGGGCTGGACTATATTTTTTGTGGGGGGGGGGCGGAATGAACGAATTCCTATGCCCCACAAATAACCCAGAGATGCATTTTAAATAAAAGGATACATTCTACTCAAGTAAAAACATGCTGATTCCTGGACCGTTTACAGGCTTAGTGATTGGGCTGGATCCAGCCCCCGAGCCTTAGTTTGCCTACCAGTGGTTAGGACACTGGCACCATAACAACATTCTCTCTCTCTCTCTCTCTCTCTCTCTCTCTCTCTCTCTCTCTCCCCCCCCCCCTTACAGAATTATGGTGCAAAGTTTTTATGATGGAAAAATCTAACAGGAGCGCTAGAGGACAGGCTACTTTATAGCATGTCTGCAGCAAGTTTTAAACCTGGAGCCTAAGAGATACTAGGCAGGCATTCAGCCTGTATGCCACCAAAAAGCTCTAGCTGGAGTACAGGGTAACAAGCCAAACCAGCAAATGAGGCACTTGGAGAGCAATAGGCCAAATTAGGCCAGGTGGTAAGGCTGATCTCTGTGAAAGCTTTCAGTTCAGATTTATCTAGTCTGGGCTATATGGGGACTCGCCTGCTACTCCTATTTCTTCCAACAGATCAACCTCGCCTTATGTCACTACACTGAATTTTGCCTTGTTTCCAGGACCTAGCCTCCTGTCATGAGACCCAGCTCTGACATCCTTCCCCATGCCGTTAATAGGGAGCAATATCTCTGTGATGAGGATATTAGTGTGGCTGTATGGAACACAACTAAAATGGCTCTCCTAGGGGACTTGGACAATTTGGGGACAACCCGTTCTTGTCATCTAGAATATTGTGATCTACATGGCATTATCTTGCATGCCTCTTTTCGTTGCTCTTACAATCCTGCAGCCTGGATGAAGCACCTCAGTTTTTCTCTCTCTGTATTTATCAGGCAGATGATGACCCCCTGCTTTCATAATACCAGCACCAGGGGGCATTCGACAAAGCTGAATTCCAGGAAGATTCAGGACAGACAAAACAAAATACTTCTCCACACAGCGCATGACTGAACTATGGAATTAACTTTCTCAGGATGTGTTAATGGGTATCAACTCGGAAGACTTTTCAAAAAGTATTAGACCAATTCATTGAGGGCGGAGTTATCTCTGTTATACTTCCACTGTCACAGGCGGTAGGCCTTTATATATTTGTTGGGGAGAATATTGTTGCACTCAGGTCTTGCTTGTGGGTACCTGGTGGGCCACTGTGAGAGAACAGGGTGGTGGGCTAGAAGGCCATTTGTCCTAATCCAACAGGATTCTCCTTATGTTCTTATTAAAAAGGGTTCAAGAGTGCTACTTCTTCCCTAATTTCAGCTCAGTAACAGCACTCAAGGCCCTGCCCACCTCACTGTTTTGGGTAGTGCTAGGAACCTGCCCTGGACCATAAAGAAGGCTGATCGCCGAAGAATTGATGCTTTTGAATTATGGTGCTGGAGGAGACTCTTGAGAGTCCCATGGACTGCAAGAAGATCAAACCTCTCCATTCTGAAGGAAATCAGCCCTGAGTGCTCACTGGAAGGACAGATCGTGAAGCTGAGGCTGCAATACTTTGGCCACCTCATGAGAAGAGAAGACTCCCTGGAAAAGACCCTGGTGTTGGGAAAGATGGAGGGCACAAGGAGAAGGGGACGACAGAGGACGAGATGGTTAGATAGTGTTCTTGAAGCTACCAGCATGAGTTTGACCAAACTGCGGGAGGCAGTGGAAGACAGAAGTGCCTGGCGTGCTCTGGTCCATGGGGTCACGAAGAGTCGGACGCGACTAAACGACTAAACAACAAATGGCACAGGCCAAGTAAGGTTTAGAAAGGAATGTTAGGAACACAACTTGAACTGAACCACAGCATTCTGTGAAAGTGTTAAATTTTGCCAAAATTACTTGGACTGAGGGGCAAGGTAGAGAATGGAGTGCCTTACATTTTTAACTGCCTGGCGTGCTCTGGTCCATGGGGTCACGAAGAGTCGGACGCGACTAAACGACTAAACAACAACAACAGGAACCTGCCCCCTCTCCTCTTCCTCCAAGTGTCCCCATTTTCCAAGGGAGACAGTCCTGGATTTACAGAAGCTGTCCCGGTTTCTTATTTGATCCCGAGATGTCCTGCTTTTCCTTAGGATGTCCCTACTTTCATCAGAGAAATCTTAGAGGGTGTGGAGTTACGCGACTCCCAAGCAAAGGCGATAAGTAACTAGACAACCTTTAGAAGACATCTGAAGGCAGCCCTGTATAGGGAAGTTTTTTAAATGTTTAATGTTTTATGATGCTTTAAATATGTTGGGAGCCACCCAGAGTGGCTGGGGCAACCCAGTCAGATGGGTGGGGTATTATAACAACAACAACAGAATAGGATGTCCCTATTTGTTGCAACTCCTACCTGGGAACCAATGTCGCCACTGTGGAAGGACGTGTGGGTCCAGAATTGGCCTCCACAGTCACTTACGGACTCATTGTTAATACCGTGTTTACGGAAGACAATCTTACTCGGCTACGAGTGATTGCCAAAGAAGATCCCTTCCCTTCCCTTCCCTTTCCTTCCCTTCCCTTCCCCACCCCTCCTCTCCAGGTTTTGTTTTCTTCAGGTATCCCTTTTCCCTTCAGCTCCTACACCCAACCATCCCAATCAGATGCAGTATCGCTGACTCTCCTGCTGCGCTTGTCAGGGTTCCCTCAATTCTCCACCCTTTTCCTCCTCTGACTCACTCGTCTGCCTGCCATCCAGTCCCAGAGAAGTGTTTATATTATATTCCCTTAGGGTGTGCATAATAATAATAATAATAATAATAATAATAATAATAATAATAATAATTTATTTATACCCTGCCCATCTGGCTGGGTTTCCCCAACCATTCTGGGTGGCTTCCAACAAAATATTAAAATACAATAGTCTGTTAAACATTAAAAGCTTCCCTAAACAGGGCTGCCTTCAGGTGTCTTCTAAAAGTCTGGTAGTTGTTGTTCTCTTTGACATCTGGTGGGAGGGTGTTCCACAGGGCAGGTGCCACTACTGAGAAGGCCCTCTGCCTGATTCCCTGTAACTTGGCTTCTTGCAGCAAGGGAACTGCCAGAAGGCCCTCGGCGCTGGACCTCAGTATCCGGGCAGAACGATGGGGGTGGAGACACTGCTTCAGGTATACTGGACCGAGGCCATTTAGGGCTTTCAAGGTCAGCACCAACACTTTGAATTGTGCTCGGAAACATACTGGGAGCCAATGTAGATCTTTCAAGACCAGTGTTATGTGGTCTTGGCCGCCGCTCCCAGTCACCAGTCTAGCTGCTGAAATTCACATGTCATCCACATGTCAGCAGCACTACATCACGTCCACCGTGTCCGTTTGTGTTCTGCCAAATTGGTTGCCACGTGGAGCTGTCAAGGAACTATATGCTTTCCCAGCGTTAGCACTGGTAACATATAGAACCCAACAGTGGTGAGGAGGCAGAGCCTTTATTGTTAATGTCTCCCATTTTCTATATGACAAAAGTCTATGAGAAAATGGGAGATAACCCTCCCCACTACATAAGATGCATTCCTTTTACCGTCACAGTTGCCATTCACATCTACGTCAAAATGCAATCTACCGTAATTACTTGAGTCTAATGAGGCATCGAATCTAATGCGCACCTCAATTTTCAGAACCTTGAAACCAAAAGTATCTACTGGTGAAATGTGAAGGTGCCATTGAATCAAATGCGCATCTCAATTTTCGCAACGTAATTTGGCCAAAAAGGGTGAGCATTAGATTCAAGTAAATATGGTATATTCTTGCAGTAAGCGCAAAATTTTACATTTGGATGTGATAACTGTATTCATTTTTAGAATGATTACAGCACATGTCTTGCTTCCTCAAAACATGAGTGTTTACTATTTTGGACTCCAGCACATGTTAGCAAGGTCACGAGATTCAGTCCTAGTTACCAATAAACCAGACTATAAAACATACTGTATGTGTCTAATGAGTAAGAATTAAGTACATATACTACATAAACTAGAAAATGTTAGACATCCAGACGTAATGAATAGCTTAGTTATTCAGTAACATGCTTGGAGGGTAGATTTGATTGGATAGCGCAGCAACAATATGGAATGAACTCTACTTCTCAGGATAGGCTGCTGACCTCAAAGTTAGCTACTTCAACAAGAAGACTTCAGGGGGGGGACTAGAATTCAGTAAAATTCAACTTGATTCCATTGATGCCAGACTCATTCAAGACTGAAGGTATATTTGTCACCTATAACGGACTGACTTCAGATGGCAAATCAGAATAGCAATAAGGACTGTATTGTCATCAGTTGTTGCTGCTGTGAACAAGATTCTTATCTTCCATTTTGGTTTCACACAGAAATGTGTCAGACTTACTGCAGTGCCACCTTCCATGCCCTTTTGATCCAGTATAAACTGATTTCCACCCACTATTTTTACGCATGTATGTACTGTATAGGGACAGGAGTGTGCATTGCACACATAACATGTTTCAGCTTAGGACCAAATGGGCTCTGGTCCACAAAAACTCAGGCTGCAAAAACACGTTAAGCTTTTAAGGTGCTACCAGACTTAAGGTGTTCCTTCTTCACAATGTGATGAGGAAGCGACCAACACTTTTCCAATTGCCCTGGAGGAAGAGTTGAATATATTAAATAAACAGAACAAGCCATTCTGCCTGTGGGCATGGCTGTTGGGTGATTCTCTACTTCCCATTTCTAGGTCTCATTGAAAACAAGGTTAACCTTTTGGGTTATTTTTCAAGCAGGCCTGTGCTTCTTAGCCTGTCCTCTCCTCTCTCTCCCCGACTGCAATTTCTTGTCAGCGATAGTCCAATGCAGCAGCTGTGGGATGTATTTTTAGCAGTTAATTTAGACACTCAATTAAAAGGATTTGCCTCAACAAGAACGGTGAGGTCTTCGGAGACCTGGATAGAATGACACAATCTTAGTGGAGACGAGCCATTTCCTTGCTCGGCTTCAAAGAAGGAAGGAGCCTGCTGGGTAAGGAGGTTGATATTAGTAGAAACCATCCTTTTTTCCGATTATTGCAAGCTGAGCCCGATGGCAGATGAAAGGGAAGGAGGCCAGGTGTGAACATTGCACTGGTGCTTGGATTGACATTCTGCTCCAGGAAGACTCAGGGTTGGATCCGGAGAGCCACTTGTGGGAGAAATTGGTGGGCAGTGATTTCCCCACCCTCTCCTTTCCTTGGCAGCTTCCCACATGCCCCCTCAAAGGCTCCCCCTGCTGCCATTGACATCTTTCTGCAGGGCCTGCAAGACAGAGCTGTTCCACCAGGCGTTTGGCCAAGGCATAGGCGCCGACTCCATGGGGCTTGAGGGGGCCCGAGCCCCCTCAAAAATTCGTTTGGGGGGGCTCAGCCCCCCCAATAATCTCGGGCGGCGGTGGGCGCGTCCGCGGCTTTTATAGGGCGCCCGGCGCGCACCAGCTCGATAACGGGCACCGGCGCGGCGGGGGGCGCCGGGCCGGGGGAGGGGGCGGCTGGCCTGTCTCCTTGGCAACCCCATTGAGCAGCGCCGGCTCCCCCGGGAGGGCCATCCCCCCGCGCCGCCGATCGCCAACACCGCCGACGCTGTGGCTGCCCGAGCCCGAGCCGGAGCCTGAGCCCGACCCGGAGCCCGAGCCCCGAGCCCGAGCCCGAGCCTGAGCCTGAGCCCGACCCGAAGCCCGAGCCTGAGCCCGAGCCCGAGCCCAAGCCCGTCAGTCAGTCAGTCAGTCAGTCAGTCAGGAAGGAAGGAAGGAAAGAGAAATGAGGAGGGAGACGAGGGAGGAAAATTGCGCGCAGGGTGAAGAAAGGAGAAGGGCGAACGAGACGAGCTTCCAACCCAAAAAAGGGCTGGAAGACTGGGAGGATGCAGGATCGGGAAAGAAAGCGACGCCTTCCCCGCCCGCGACGTCGCCCGCTTGTCATTGGCAGCGCAGCGGGCGCCCAGAGGGGCTGGGCACCGGCGCAGGGCCGCTCCGCAGCCGCGGAGGATAGCTGCGCGGCTAGCAAGGTGCGCCGCGTAGAGCGCGGCCCTTGTGTGGCCCGGTGGCCAGGCAAGCTTGGGCGGGGACCCCCATGCGAATCTAAGACGGGAGAAGAGGGCAGAGCAAAGGGGGTCCCTTCCCCAACCTCCGGCTCTGAGACTTCCCTGCGCCCCAGAAAAGCGAAAGGATTTTCTCTTCTTCTTTTTTTATAAATATTTTATTAAGGTTTCAAATACAAAGTTAGAAACATACACTGAAGAAAAAAGTAAAAGAACAAGAAAAAGAAAAAAAGAAAAAGAAGAAAAGAAAACCAACCATTCAACACATTTTTTATATAACTAACTGGACTTCCTCGCATCTCCCTTACCCTGCATTCTTTATAATAAAGATATCAGCAAATTATTACCTTGTTTCGTACCTTATTTTGTACTTTTCAAATACTATACCTCTAAATTTAACATACTTTTCATCAGTTACTTATATCTTAAATTAAACATAGTATTACCTTAGATTTTGACCTTTTCTTACTTAAAATATAATTTCCTGTTTCCCAAATCTAATTGCTGAAGCTATAGTTTCCGAATCGTGTAAATTTTTAACATTCATACAACTTATATTGTTTTTGTAAATATTCCTTAAATTTTTCCCAGTCCTCTTCCGTTGTTTCTTCTCCCAAATCTCGGATTCTGCCAGTCATTTCAGCCAGTTCCATGTAGTCCATCAATTGCGTCTGCCACTCTTCCAGTGTGGGCAAATCTTGTGTCTTCCAATATTTTGCGATAAGTATTCTTGCTGCTGTAGTTGCATACATAAAGAAAGTTCTATCCTTCTTTAACACTTTCTGGCCAACAATGCCCAAGAGGAAGGCCTCTGGTTTCTTGGGAAAGGTATACTTAAATACCTTTTTTAACTCATTATAGATCATTTCCCAGAAGGCCTTCACTTTTGGACAAGTCCACCAGAGGTGAAAGAATGTCCCTTCAGCCTCCTTACATTTCCAACATTTATTATCAGACAGGTGATATATTTTTGCAAGCTTGACTGGGGTCATGTACCACCTATAAATCATTTTCATAATATTTTCCTTCAAGGCATTACATGCCGTGAATTTCATTCCGGTGGTCCATAACCTTTCCCAGTCCTCAAACATGATGTTATACCCAATATCCTGAGCCCATTTTATCATGGCTGATTTGACTGTCTCATCCTGAGTGATTTTCTCTTCAACCTGCCCTCCATCCTCTTGCAGAAAACTCTTTGCCTGCCCTGCCCGTATCTCGTTTTTGCTTTTTAATTCCACACACGCACCCTTCGGACTTCGTGGCAATCGGGCGCGCGGGTGCGTTTCCTAAGAGAGTGAGGACCCCCGCCTCCTCCCCACCTGCTCCCTCGCCAGCCAGCCAGCCGCGCGCCCTAGCCGGAGAGCCCCGGCCGTCCCCGTCGCGCAATCGGCTGGATCTCCCTTCAGCAGGCCATGCTCACAACTCGGCCCAGGGACCCCCCAGCAGCGGATCTCCGGCCCAGCTGAAGAATCCGGCAACAAGCCCCCTCCTCCCCAATCGCTCCGCCGAAATACGCTCCAAAACCCCCCAGATAGGCCGCCGGCCACCAAGTCTAGTGGCGCCCTGAGCGAGGGTCTCTCCCCAACACCGCCACCTCGAACTGCGTTCTCCCGGCTACCCGAGCGAACCAGCGGCAGGACCCCGGTATGGGCCCCCCCAATATTTTTTATAAGTCGGCGCCCCTGGGCCAAGGCACAGCATGACCCCCTCCTTTGGTAATCCTCACAGAACTCTAGCCCAATGGTTGCCATTAATTTGATTTTGAATTGATTTTAGAATGAATTGATTTTAGAATGCTGTATTACTTTTACTGTTGTTAGCCACCCTGAGCCCGCCTTTGGCTGGGGAGGGCAGGATATCTATCCATATCTATTTATATCTATGTATCTATCATCTATCTATCTATCTATCTATCTATCTATCTATCTATCTATCTATCATCTATCTATCTCTCTCTCTCTCTCTCTCTCTCTCTCTCTCTCTCTCTATCTATCTATCTAGCTAGCTATCTAGCTATCTAGCTATCTTAATAATAATTATTATTATTTTGCAAGCTGGAGCAGAGTATACTGACTTGGATCTATAGATTAACATACAGAAGGGAGTGAGCTGAATGTGACTTTCCCAACCCTGATAGCTACCGAGAAAGGCTCTCCTAACAGTTGGGGGGACGGGACCCTGTTTAATGGGGTGCACCATGGCATGGGGGCTGAAGGGGAAGATTGTGGAAAATCAGATAGCGGCTCCTGCGAGTGGCCTCCACCCAGTTTTCTGGAATCGCCCCCTGTTCCCCAGCACTAAAGCCCACCCCCACCCCATTCACGTTGCCTTGTTTTTGTAGTGTCCTCTTTAGTGTTACTCACCAGGTGGCAACTGTTTTGCATGGGTGGGAGGTGTTGCTTGCTTGTTCTTTGTAAGAGCGGAAGACTTTTAAATTTTTTGCCCAGCATGCTTCATAACTGGATTTACAGTTTTATTGAATTTTATTAATTGAATGGCTGCAACTCCTGTGATTTTAGGGCTGGCGTTTATTTGCCTCCAGACCATCAGCTTTCACAGGCAATAGATGTGTCATTCTAAGCTGTGTCATTCTCTTCCTACCCCCTCCTCCCACCTCCAGAGAAGAGAATCATTGTTCTTTCCCTCCCAGGTAGGCGAAGGTTGCATGGAGAGTGATGGGCTGCCTCTTCTTCTCAGCTGCATCCTGGAAACACACAAATGCCCACACAAACACAAACTCATACACCACCTTTCTATTGGGGGCAGCACACCACAGCCTCTGCTAAACCATCTGAGAGTCCTTGGCCATCATACTGACCCCAAAACCTCCTGGACAGACTTCTCCAGACCAGCCCATGCACCACACTTCCTCACTGACAGCAACGTTCTCAAGCCATCCCCTTTGAGCCAAAGTCTGACTGCCTACACTGGCAGGCCCCACAAAGAAAGGGACTGGAATGGCAGAAAAAGGACAGGATATAGCATGGTGGGATTTGCAACATGAATGGCAAGAGGTTAGGTTAGAAGAAGAAGAGGAGTTTGGATTTGATATCCCGCTTTATCACTACCCTAAGGAGTCTCAAAGCGGCTAACATTCTCCATTCCCTTCCTCCCCCAAAACAAACACTCTGTGAGGTGAGTGGGGCTGAGAGACTTCAGAGAAGTGTGACTAGCCCAAGGTCACCCAGCAGCTGCATGTGGAGGAGCACCCAGTTCACCAGATTACGAGTCTACCGCTCTTAACCACTACACCCAGTGGCGTAGCGTGGGGGGTGCAGGGGGGGCCAGCTGCACCAGGTGCAACATCGGGGGGGGGGCGCTCGCACTCGCAGCTCTCTGCCCCTACCTGGCTCACTCACTCTCTCTCACTGCAGTGCTGGCTGTAACAAACAATACATGTGCTTAGGGGGTAAGGGTTTCTTTAACTAATCTAGTGGAAGAGACTCAAGTGCTAAAATCCACGGGTTAGGGGGCGCAAATTACTTGCCTTGCCCCGGGTGCTGACAACCCATGCTACGCCACTGACTACACCACACTGGTTACCTTCTTCCCTATTCGTGTTCTGCTGGCAACTGAAGACATCTCTCTTTAAGCAAGTTGTTGTGTTATTCCTTAATTTTATTTATTGACTGCTAGCTTTGGCTCTTTGTGTTCTTGATCTCTGGTACTGCTTTTAGTCTGCCAATTGTGTTTTAAGGACAGGCTTTTGCTATTTTTGTGCTTGGTTTTTTTTAAAGAAAAAAACATTCTGTAAATCTCTTGGATCAACTTCTTTTTTGTTTGTGGGGGGGATTTGCATTTTTAATACAACTTTATTTATTTAACAAAATGTGTACACCAGTTGGTTGTAGAAAGTCCTCTAAGTTGTATACAAGCAAATAAATTTAAATGAATTGGAAAGGCTGTTTTAGGTCATGAGTAGAGAGGATTCCCAGTCCTGGAGTAAGGTTGTTTCCAGACAACCTGTTTATTGACTACTTATCCTGATTTGTTTGCAGGAGATTAGATGACTCCGCTATTTAAGAAGCATTCCTTCTGCATTTTCCTGTTACCTTTCCTTGTTGCAAAATAAAAAATATAAAAAATCAAAAAAAATCTGATCATTAGGGGGCAGAGGGTTTGTTTTGTAAGACTTTCCAATCAACTAAAACTCTGCAACCTGAATTTGCTAGTATGTGATCAAATCCCATCCAAAAATAGCAGCCTGGAAGTGCCCAAGGGTTCTGCTCCCAGCATGAAAAAGATCAGTGACAATTACAGAGACAATTATAGACGAGTTCATCCTTCCTCTCCACCCACACCTAGAAGGTTATGTGGGTGTCTCTTTCACCTTCCAGAATTTTGCAGAAGGGGTAGCTGGTATCTCTTGCTCTCCAGTAAGGGAACAGATTTATTGACGAATTCTACCAGATGTGAGGAACCTTTTGTCCTCCAGATGTTGCTGAACTACAATTCCCATCACCGCTGGTCCTTGGCCATGCTTGCTGGGGCCGATGGAAGATGTGCTTCAGCAAGCCTGGAGGGCCAAAGTCATAACTTACTTATAGCAACTTGCGAGACATACAGGAAAGGGTTCTGTAAACTCAGAAAAAAGTGACCTTAGGAGAACTGGGGATAAACCAGAAGACACATCCTTCCCTCTTTTTTCAGTAATAACAGACCCTTTCCAAATGCAGGCAATTCATATTGGGACTAGTTATACACAGAATTTGGGAACCTGAAACTCAGTGCAGTTAAGGATGGGGTAAGATGATTGTTTGCTGGGTAGGAAAAGAAGAAGAGCACAATGACCTTTAAGGACTTCAGTTAAAAATGTAAGGCACTCCATTCTCTACCTTGCCCCTCAGCCCAAGTAATTTTGGCAAAATTTAACACTTTCACAGAATGCTGTGGTTCAGTTCAAGTTGTGTTCCTAACATTCCTTTCTAAACCTTACTTGGCCTGTGCCATTTGTTGTTTAGTCGTTTAGTCGTGTCCGACTCTTCGTGACCCCATGGACCAGAGCACGCCAGGCACTCCTGTCTTCCACTGCCTCCCGCAGTTTGGTCAGACTCATGTTTGTAGCTTCGAGAACACTGTCCAACCATCTCATCCTCTGTCGTCCCCTTCTCATTGTGCCCTCAATCTTTCCCAACATCAGGGTCTTTTCCAGGGAGTCTTCTCTTCTCATGAGATGGTCAAAGTATTGGAGCCTCAACTTCACGATCTGTCCTTCCAGTGAGCTTATATGCCTGTTGTCTTTGTCCATGGAGTTTTCTTGGCAGGGATACTGGAGTGGCTTGCCGGTTCCTGCTCCAGGTGGATCACGTTTGTTCAAAACTCTCCACTATGACCTGTCCATCTTGGGTGGCCCTGCACGGCATAGCTCATAGCTTCTCTGAGTTATTCAAGCCCCTTCGCCACAGCAAGGCAGTGATCCATGAAGGGGCCTGTGCCATTAGAAAGTCCATTCCTCTCATGCTTTCATAATATTCAATGGCTAAAGTGAAATCAAACTTGTTGAGGGTTGGTCGATCAATGGGAATGCTGGAGAAGCCCTGGTCTTCTTTTGAAAAGCCCGACTGGGAATTGCATTTCTTTGTTGATTTTGTCATACAATGCAGAGCCAAAAGGCATCACCAAAGCTATTGCAGCCATGATGGCAAAGTCTGGGAACAAGTCATGCATCTCAGAATTCCAATATTCCAGCTTAGCACAAAGGTCTTTGTAGGAAAGCTGGTTGAGGCTAAATACCACCTTTTTAAAGAAGGGGCCGTCGTACAGTGCTCGCTTGAGTCTCACCACACAGGAATACGTCTCCAAAAGGAAGTTCAGTTCATCCGCACCATAGCTCCCAATTTCCTCTAAAAAGTGAGGATAGCATTTGGGGTTAAATATGGTAGAGAAAGTGTTTATCATTTCCAGAGAAGTGCTAGGGAATGTATCCTGCAGTTTGCACCACATACTCTTTAGGAAAGTATCTTTGAAATGTTCAAATTTTGTCAGGCATGCCTTGGAACAGTCAGTCAATTCCACACCTTCGTCGCAGGACCAACTCCGTACATTGTGGTCCTCACAGTGGTGCTGCTCATTGTGTTCATTAAGGAACCCTTTGAAGTTGTAACCATTAGTTTTGATCTGGTTTTGGAGGCTGATAATGGTGGCAGAGACAACAGGTTTCAATATGGAGAGATCAAAGTTCTTTAGCTGGAATAATTTGTTCAGTTTCTGGAAAACAGGAAAGGTGTCTGGAAGCAGCTTAGTGAAAGCAAGGGAACTGAATTTCTTCAGCTCCCCACAGAGACCAGTGGATATCTCTCTGACTCGGCCTCCAGTGGACACAAGAAGGCTGGCCAAGAGGCATCTATAATCTCCACAGCTGGCAAGATGGCACTCCAGTGGATGCCCCTTGACCTTTCCATGTTTACTTCACAGAACTCAAAGACATTCTGCAAGTGCTGGATGCTATTGTTTTCTGCTGTGAAGCTGGCACACACGACTGTGGTGCATAATCTTATATCTAAGATTTCCTTTGATGCCAGCAGCAGACCGCTCCACTGGTAAGTGAGGAAGTGTATCTCAGTGAGAAGAGGAAAGCTGGATTTCACCTTAGATCCCACACCACAGTGTCTGTGGGTTAACAGGGAGGAACCTCCAGAGTTTCAGCCATGCAACTTTCATGGTTGGCACACCTTGACTGCTGTGTAGCTCTCACTGTCTGGAAGCTGAATGATGTCAAGGAACATGATGGAAGTTTGGCCTTCGGGGGGGGGGGGGGAGCTGGTGGTGCTAAAAAACAACAACAAGGTTTCTTCATTTCAGTGCATCCAGTGTCTCTTTCACCACTAACCCGATGAAAGGTGATATCTTCAGCCTAAGCTTGTCTTCATTGTGTAGGACTTTGGCAATGGCTGTCTGGTGTCAGAGAGATGAGGACCAAAGTTCGGGGGGGGGGGACAGAGTATGTGGGGGGAAATGCATATATGAATGCTTAGAACGAGTTTCAACTTGCAGAAAACTCAGGTTCTTTAGAAATGAAGTGAGCCTCTTAAAAATATGTAGATTGTTAACAGGAAAAAGAAATTTCTTCTTTTTTGTATCTCTGATTTCGCTTTCCTTGATGATTTTAGGCTATAGGCTCATCCACACTTACATTTTGCCCTGTGCTTTCTAGTCACCTTAAAGTGCTGTGTCCAAGCGCTCCCCCTGCCCCGCCCCCGGTGCTTTCCCCACGAAAACTCACTCTTTAATGCTGAATCAGAGCAAACAGCAAATTGGGTTTTCCATGGTTTGCTGTCTGCTCCTATTTGTCAGTAAAGAGTGAGTTTTTGTGGGGAAACTGGGGAAACCCACCTACAAAAAAGCACTCAGACATGGACTTTATAGCACGAACCTGTGCCTGGAAATGTGGCACAAAATGATGTCTGGATGAGCCCTATGCCACAGGGTCCTGTGACCATGTTGCCTCCCCTTTGAAAGTTATTTTGCCTTGCTTAGGGCAAGAATTATGATTGCCAGCTAAACCTTCTTTGGTTTGTGACAATTATATCTAGCAGAGGATGATATCAGTTTGCACACACATCCTGCATTGATAGAGAAACACTACTTGGGGTATGCAGTGATCCCTGTGGGGCAAGACGACATGTCACCCCATTTTTGTGATCCATACAGGAGGCATTAGGAGACCCAGTACACTCTTCTCCCTTCGCAATATACTGATCTTTATTTCACAGGCTCAAAATATCCAGGTGCACTGTGGATTTATTTATTTTTAAAGGGGGGGGGGGTAATTACTTTCAGAAAGCATGCCAGCCTTGTGCATCTCACTACCATGCAAAAGCAGGATTGTCCAATTTTATATGAACTTGTCTCCATTTGCAAACCAAAGACTGGCCATTATTGCTCATTTCACCAGTTCCTTCCAGGAAATGCTGCTCCAAGGTCTGGGTACATTTCATTCCATTTTGTTGAAATATTTTAATTACTAACCCTACCCGCTCCCTCCTCCTTCTTTTTTTAAAAAAAGCAAAGTCTGCAGGATAGTGTGTGTGTGTGTGTCTGTGTGTGAGTGAAATAGAGAGAAATCTAATTAGCATGTTTATCTTCCATAAAACAGAGACCCTTATTTATGCAAAACAACTGGCAAACGCTCAAGATCAGGCAAATTAATTTGATTTTAATAGGCATGAAATGCTGGTAAAATTAAAAGATTTCCCCCTTTCTTCCTCTTCCTCTGAGCTCTCATTGCTTTGGCTGGGTGACTATGTTCATGGACTAGCTGAGAATGTGGAAAAAGAATTTGCTTTAAAAAGGAAACCTCCGTAGTCTATTATGCTAATTTAAGTTGCTTTTCTCATTACAGGGCTCAGTATTTAACTATTATGGGCCTCTTATTTAAAAAGAAAAAGTCTCATTTTTGAAGACTCTTTACAGTTAGCAATTCCTCTCTATGAAACTGTTAAAAGCTTCTGGTGTAGGCACATTTAGATGATTTAGAACCATTCAAATTTGGGTTCAGGCCTGGCCATGGAACTGAATTGGCATTGGTCGCTCTGATGAATAACCTCTGTAGAAAGGAGGACAGGAACAATGTGACTTTGCCCCTGTTTCTTGATCTCTTGTTGGCCTTTGATACCATCGACTACGGTATCCTCCTGGACCGGATCCAAGGAATGGGAACTGGGTGAACTGTATTACAGTGGTTCCAATTCTACCATTGGGGCGATGTCCAGAAAGTAGCATCAAGAGAGTGGTTTTCACCCCAACTTAGAACAAACCCATTGAAATTAATATACCCTAGTTAACCAGGTCCATTAATTTCAGTAGGGCTAATCTGAGTGTGACTAACAATGGATACAACCCCTCGTCTCTAACCCTTCTAGCAATTACAGATAGGTAGCCGTGTTATTTATTCCTTCTAGCAATATAAGCTAAACTCTGTATTTTCCCATTCCTCTCTAGCAATGCAAGGCATACTGGTTAAGAATATGGGAATTATGTATATATGAATTCACGTGTGTGTGTGTGTGTGTGTGTGTGTGTGTGTGTGTGTGTGTACACACAGTCTTTTTCTGTAATAAACATTTGTAATAATAATACTAATAATAGAATTTTTAAAAGAACATGGAGACAATACTGGCCTAATCTTAACAAGGTTGTTACAAGGATTAATACTTCAAAGTAAATGTTAAAACGTTATCACTGCCAGCACCCCCCTTTTTTTTGTTTCCCAAGTAAAAAGAAAACCCCTAAATAAACTGAAGCTCAATAAATTATGCAAAAGAAATTAATGCCAAGAAACCTTTGTTGCACATTTTATTCCAATCACAAAATCTGGGTTTTCTAGGCAAAGATTTTGGACACTTCTGGAATACAGAATGTGTATACAGTGGTGCCCCGCAAGACGAATGCCTTGCAAGACGGAAAACTCGCTAGACGAAAGAGTTTTCCGTTTTGGAGGTGCTTCGCAAGACGAATTTCCCTATGGGCTTGCTTTGCAAGACGAAAATGTCTTGTGAGTTCCTGCGGGGTTTTTTCCCCTCCCCCCTTTTTCTAAGCCGCTAAGCCGCTTATCAGCTGATCCGATAAGCCGCTAAAAGCACTAATCCGCTAATCCTTCAATGGGCTTGCTTCACAAGACGAAAAAACCGCTAGACGAAGAGAATCACAGAACGGATTCTTTTCGTCTTGCGAGGCACCACTGTACTCTCTCTCTCTCTCTCTCTGACACACACACGAGAGAGAGAGAGAGAGAGAGAGAGAGAGAGAGAGAGAGAGGGGGAGACCACTTCAAGCAGTGACTCAGAGATATGCACCTGTGTTGCCCAGATGCCGGTGGAATGGCAGTATCTGCTGTGCTCACAGGTCAGCAGTGCTGGGCAGACACTGAACTCCTGCAGCTCAAGCAAAGAGGAGTATTTCTCATTGGAAACCTCCTCCTTGGCCATCCAGTTGACTGTGGTGAAGACAGCTACCTTGATAGGGCTGACTTCCACTTTGACATCTGAATACAGCTCCTGGCGGCTTTGCACCTGTGTCTCAAAAGCCAACTGCTCCCTGTTGCCTGCCAGGGCCTGCTGGTGAGCCCCTGGGGTGACATGATGCAGGAGGGCACAACGCTGGAAGTTATCTGTGCCCACGGTGAAGGCCTTCTCAGCTTTGCAGTGCTTGTTTCTCGCAAGGGCCTGGCGGCACATGTTGCAGAACATAGCTTTCGTTCATAGTGAAACTGCAACCAGGTGAATTTGTCCTTCCAGTGCTCAATGAAATACCACTTACACTTCTTATTTGAATCGGATGTTTCCCAGGCGGCACCAGAGCTTGCCGGGGAACCAAACACTATGGAGGAAGAACTGAACTTTTGTTTCCCTTGCAGGAGGAGAAGCAGCCTTTTACATATAATTTAGAAAAGAAGGCCTATTTATTTATCACTTCCTTGGTTTGACTGGAAATGAAAGATAAGGGGGAAAGGGATTAGGGAACTGACAGATCTTGCCCAACTTTTCCAGTTAGCTATCTGTTTGAATGGCCAAAGGCATCAGACAGAGAACTATGCATTGTGAACAAACATAGGATACCCTTGGATGGAGCAATCTTTTACAGAGGAAATTGATCAGTGCCGAGGTGTACCTAAGCTGTATCATTAACCTCTATTTTATTTGGCATTTGTTGTCCATCAGGGTTGCTAATCTGTGCTCCAAAACATGCAAAACTAGATTGGGGGCAGGGGGACAAGGAGGAGTGAACCACTGCAGGCAGGGCCCAGTGAAAACATTTTGTACAAAACGAACAGGGTAATGAACAGGTGCTGCACAAGAGATTAGTAGTGCCCTTGAGCAGGTCTGGTTTCAAGGGGAGTTGCCCACAGAGCTTCCTGCTGGATTCTATCCCCTGGTTAGCATCGGAACGATTTAGGAAACTAAAGTAGCCAACAAAAATTTGTGCGCGTCTGAACCTCCAGAGGTTTGAGTACAGTTAAGGAACGTTAAGGAAGTGCTTGCCCCAAATTCTGCATGGAGCAGGAATGAAGGACCTGAATTAAGCTTCATCCCATGCCTGCCGAACCACAGATTTCTGCGCCAAGAGGTTACTGCTGTCCAGCAGCACACATTTGAGCAGAACCTCTCCCCTGAAGCAATAAGGTGCATCTCATGGGCAGCACCATTGACTGCCTCATTTCAAAACTGAGAAGATGTGGATTAGACTGCTTCCATACTCCACTTCACTCTGGCATTTTACCATTATACTGTTGATAGTGTATTAACTTATGGTCTCTGTGTGTGGTTTGGGAGCTGCACGGTCAGGGAAAAACAATGTTGTCCAGGGTTGTAAAGACTGCAGAGAGAATAATTGGATGCACTCTTCCCACCTTGGATCAAATCTATGCTTCCAAGTGCCATAAGAAAGCTGCAGAGATAGTGCAGGATAGTGCGCACCCCAGAAATAATCTCTTTCAGCTTCTGCCTTCTGGAAGAAGGTACAGGGTTATGAAGACTAGGACTAGCCGCCTGAGAAACAGTTTCTATTCAAATGTGATTTTGGTTTTAAATGCAGTGTAAGGTAGTCCCTATGGGAGTATATTGTATTTACCGTATTTTTCGCCCTATAGGACGCACTTTTCCCCTCCAAAAATGAAGGGGAAATGTGTGTGCGTCCTATGGGGCGAATGCAAGCTTTCGCTGAAGCCTGGAGAGCGAGAGGGGTCGGTGCGCACCGACCCCTCTGCTCTCCAGGCTTCACGGACCTCTCCGCAAGCAGCAGGAGCGCTCCCGCTGCTTGCGGAGAGTTGCCTGCATGCTGAAGCCTGCGCGCGCCGAGCTCAGCGCGTCCAGGCTTCGCGGACCTCTCCGCAAGCAGCGGGAGCCAGCGCTGGGCTCCCACGGCTTGCAGAGAGCTGCCTGTTTGGGGGCTGGGGTCGGGGAAAGCTCGGGCTTCCCCCGCCCCAACCCCGCGCCTGGGGGGGGGAATAATTTTTTTCCCTTTATTTCCCCCCCAAAAAACTAGGTGTGCCTTATGGGACGGTGTGTCCTATAGGGCGAAAAATACGGTGATTATGGGATATCAGAGTTTTTAGGGTGCTAACCAGGCTGGGATAGCAGACTTGTTGGTTTCTGAATGTCTGAGGTAGATTTTCAATTTCGTTGTTCTGTATGGGACAACGGCAATAAAGATTATTGTATTGTATCATATATCGTATCGTATCGTTAGGGCAGCACCTCCGTAGGGTGCTCAAAAACAGTGGCATAGCCACCCCTCTCCCATTCACTAGTACCTATTATTACTTAGATCAGGGGTCGGCAAAGTTTATCTTGCCTGGGCCAGACCAGGCCCGCAGAGATCCCTCCGTGGGCCAGATGGTGCGTGCGCGCAAGCCCACGATTTTTGGCGTCTGCGCATATGTGATTTCCAGCACCATGGAAGCGAGTCCCCATTCTTCGGTTTAGCGCAGCGCACGAGTGGGCAGCTCGGTTTGGGGGTGGCTCGTGGGCCGGTCAAACGACCTCTGCGGGCTGCTTCCAGCCCATGGGCCTTAGGTTGCTGACCCCTGACTCAGATGCACTTCCCCTTGTAGTCCGGCTGTTCCTGATGCAGTCGATACCTGGAAGCACCCCATGACTCTTCCCCTGACCTTGAAGCTTCCAGTACCAGATACTGCTTCTCACAGTTGCACTCAACAAACCCTGACCCACAAAATGGGTTCATAAGTTAAACACTTCCATTCACTGAGAATGTATTTCTAAAACGTATGTTTAACATCAAGACATTTTATATTGCCGTGAAGAATACCTTTTCAACTCTGTTCCAGGTATGCAAGTAGCATCACAGGGTAGCATCATAGACTTGACTAACGCCATGAGTTTAAACATATCTGCTTAACTTGGCTGCTTTTATCTTCAAGAGAGGGAGGGTGGTGTGGCCCTGTTTCAGAACATGCCCCTGAAAAGTATTTGGGACCACAGTAGCTATCTGCTGAAAATCACTGCCCCTTGGGTGCATTAGCTTGGCAGGAAGAACAGATGTTATGTTCACTGCCCATTACACAAGACTGCGGATGTCACAATTCCATCACGAACGTGCAGAAATCTGTGCACAGCAAAGAATCTCTTTTTTAAAAAAATGATATTTATTAAGAGTTTTAGAATTACAGAAAAAAACAAAAAAGAAAAGAAAAGAAAGAAAACAAAATAAAAACAAACCACAATCAAACAATACAAATTGATAAAAATCAAAATCAAAAAATAACACAACACAATCAAAAGACAAAAATAAGCCACAAACATTTAAAAACAAATCCAATATTCTCAAATCCTTAACTGTCATTACCTTCTTTCTTTGACCTCCTCACTCCTCCCTTTTTTTGTATCCTAGTTGTTAATTGTCACAGCAAATCCTTTCCATTTTTCATAATATTCTGTCATTACATTACCTTAGTCTATTTTAACCTTATCTTACTATAAAAGACCCTAAAACTTGAAACTTAGATCTTATTTATACCAATTTCTCATAACCATAATATTCTTACATAATTCTTTTAACATTTTTGCTAAAGCCAAATGATTTCGTTCCAACATTTTTCTAACATTCATCAATTTTATAAAGCAATCCTAATAAAAAAAAAATTCTTCCAATCTTCATCCAGCGTCTCTTCCTCCTGGTCCCGGGTTTTGTCAGTCCTTTCTATCCCATCAATCTAGCGCATTAACCTGGTAATCTTATGTCCGAGGCCCTTAAGTCTCTTCCATGTCCCTTCCGCGGCTCTTCTTCATATTTATACCTGTACTTTACTTTATCTCCTGCTCCTTTCATTCGTGGGAACTCCAACTTGACAGTGTTTTTGACCCTTCTCGATAAATCAGTCCCTTTTCCATATTCCGCACTAAACTCCATGTGGTATTTAAAAACATGTTTCAGAGTCCCTCCAGAATTAAGAGCCCCCACAACCCCAAACATCTCATGGCCCATTGCCAGACTTGAAAAGTCCAAACATCCCTGCATAGGGGGGTCTATCCAACCCCCCATTTCCAAACCAAACCAAACTTTATCTTTCCAAATCTGGCTTTTTCCAAGTTCATTTGTCAGATCCAAAAACTCATATTCCTGCTGGACCACAGCTCCCTCCATCTCTGGCGCCCGAGGTTCAGCAACATCCTCTTCCCTCATCTGATCTGTCAGAGCACACTCCTGGTTTGATTCCTGGGTGGGCTCTATATAGTTTCCCACTACCTGTCCAAAATTTCTAATCGCAGCAGCCATCAAGTCCGTCTTCTCATGTAGCTGTTCCAGTAGGGCACTTGTTTTGCAGAAAGCACTCACCAGAGCTTCTGGATACATTGTTCTGCAAGGTCAGAAGTCTATTCCCACGATCGTAATCTGTTGCAACTGCAGAGCTCCCCGATTCAGATTTAGTAACAGTTTCACAGGCTCCCTCTAGGGGAAGAACTTCTATTTGTTCTTTTCTTTTAAAGGCAGATCTAACAACAAAGTTTCCTTTTTCAGATATTTTGTCAATATTTGTTCCTTTAAAATGCGAAGGAGAACAATGGAATTACTATGTTTCTCTTCTTTTAACTATCTGTCAAAGACGTTTGTCTCTGGTCAGTGAGCTTCCCAAAGAACGTCAGTCCTGACACCCCGCTCCCAGAATCAAGACGGTGGAAAATTACTTTGCTTTACACTCTCTTCTGCAGGTTTAAACAGTCCGGAAAAATCCCCCCTCTTCTCCTGCTTCCGAAGGGGGTTCAACAGTTTTAAATGATGAAAGTTAATCCTTTACAGGCGATTTTCTGAACTCTAGTTTGCCATGTCTTTGCTTTAATCTATCTACAAGAAATGGAAGGCTGACTTCCTGTTTAGACCTTCCTGTTTCAGTGCCAAATTGAGATGAATTTCTTAGTCCAATTTTCCTTTCTGCTCACAGGTCATTATTTAAAGTCCAATTGTCTGAAATTAAAGTACTCACGGGTAATTGTTTTAAAAGCCAAATTGTCCCAGGAAAAAGGCAGCGCTCTCCGGCAACGGCTGTGCGGCTTCGCTCCACGGAAGAAGCAGTTGACTCTCAGCACCGCGCCACTTCCCCCTCTTCGCTCCGGAGCACATAAATGGGTTCCTTTACGGGTTGGGGGGGCGCTAAAGGTGCCCGCCGAGTCCCATGGTCACGGGCTTCATCCGCCTGTGATTTTTAAAAGGGTCCCCGCTTCGCCGTAGCGGGAAAGACCCATTTTCCGTGGAGCTGGTCCCTCCGGATCAGAGGGAATCCGCCATTACCGATGGCGCCACCCCGGAAGAATCTCAGCCTTGATCCTTTCTTTTTAAAAGCATCATTCTAGCCTTCACGGCTGCAAAGTCCAAAAGTATAAAGGCAATGCTTTAGCCCAGAGTGGTGGAGGCTGAACAGGATTTCCAATGGTTGCCCCGTAACGTATTCTTGTTTTAAACGTTTTAGCCCGATTCTCTGCTAATCACAGCATCTGAAGTGGCTGTGGGATCCAAGACATCAATAATAGCAAAAGCAAAATCAACCATGCATAATAATGCATAATCACAGGTTGCACACAACTCACAGATTACTGCTTTCCTCGAGTCCAGAATTTAGATTTTTTTTTTTTTTTTTGCTTCTATCGTAAGAAGCACACAACTCTCCCTGTAAAAAAAGCTGAACCCTATTTCAGACAGGAGCATCTGAAAAAGAGCCTAACGGAGAATGGAAGAAATGACCCCTCTTCCACTGGAGAAAAGGATGCACAAAGGCTAAAGTAAGGGTCCTACTTTGTTGTATGTTCCAGGGGGAGCCCTGGCACTAAAAACAAGAGTCCTGGGTCTCAGTTCAAGGGTCAAAAGGAGTGAGAAAAGGGAACCAAGCATTCAAATGACCTTTCTAGCTGAAAAGCAGAAGAGACTGGAGGATAAATCAGGGTGGACTATAAGCTGCTAGGTAGGAAAGCTTGCAGTAGGTACAAGATGATGACATCTATTGGACTGTTAAAATATTGTATATGCTGCAGAAAAGTAAGAAAATCAGTTTCCCGCTTCAAGCAATATCTTGGGATCAAACTACAAATGAAGCTGGGAGATCTGGAATCAAGTACAGTGGTACCTCGGGTTAAGAACTTAATTCGTTCCGGAGGTCCATTCTTAACCTGAAACTGTTCTTAACCTGAGGTACCACTTTAGCTAATGGGGCCTCCTGCTGCCACTGCGCCACTGCCACACGATTTCTGTTCTCATCCTGTAGCAAAGTTCTTAACCCAAGGTACTATTTCTGGGTTAGTGGAGTCTGTAACCTGAAGCGTCCGTAACCCGAGGTACCACTGTATTTTTATGAGAGGGGTTTTGTTTTTGTTTTTTGGGTGGAGGACCCTTTTCTTCTCAGGCTGCTCTTGTGATGACTCCCCCCGCCCCAAACCACCCTGCTGCCTTACCACCCATGTTGGCAAGAGCAGGTGAGACACAGGTGAGAGTTGGAAAGCAGCTGTGTGGGGAGAGGTTGATTACAAAACGGCCCACAGGAGAAGGATTAAACTGCCTGCGGTGCTGCTGCAATCCAATCTGAAGTAACCCCCCCCCCACTTCCTTCATTAAAGCAAAACATGGGGAGATCAACTGTGGATCTCCCTATGCCACATGCATTTTGGCCCCACAACAAGGTTAAAAAATATGGGCAGATTCTGCCTTTTTCTGACAACAGCTCAGGCAAAACTTGCTTCTCAAAAGGATCTGAAAACTCCCCCCTTTCTCTGACACACCTCCTTTATGACAGGTGCATAACGCAATTTTTTTTTTTTTTTTTTTGCAAAGCTGACACTGGAAAACTTCGTTGATTTTTTTTTTTTTAAAAAAAAGTAAGCAGGAACAAGACAAAAGTCACAATAAAACGCATACACCCACATTTCATCCATTCATCCCCTCTCCCATCAGAAGTGTACAGTGGTACCTCAGGTTACATACGCTTCAGGTTACAGACTCCGCTAACCCAGAAATAGTGCTTCAGGTTAAGAACTTTGCTTCAGGATGAGAACAGAAATCGGGCTCCGGCGGCACGGCAGCAGCGGGAGGCCCCATTAGCTAAAGCGGTGCTTCAGGTTAAGAACAGCTTCAGGTTAAGTACGGACCTCTGGAACGAATTAAGTACTTAACCTGAGGTACCACTATATTCCCAGTGCGTTTGATCTGCTAAGCCTGCAAAGGATGCATCACAACTGTCTTACCCGCAGCCCAACGACCCCCTTTACTCTCCCAGTTTTCCTCTGTTGAAAATAAATCAGAGAATTTAAGAGGCAAGGGGCATGGAACATTGCAAACTAAGCCCCTGCCTACATGCCACTTGTAAATGATCTTCTTTTTCTCAAATACACACACACCTCTCTATCCGGCTATGGAAGCTGCCATATTTTCACTCTGTGGTTCTTTTTTCTAGTGCTTGCTGGCAGATGAAGCGGCCACTATTGGAGCCTAGGCAACTGGGAGAGGGGGATAGCACAGGGAGAAGGAGCAGAACTTGGAAGGTGTGCAGTACTTGATTATTTGGGTTGCCCACAGAAACATTAAGAAAAGTATCGTTTCCAAGAAATAACTGCACCACTCGCTTCAAGACTCCTGAGGCCTCAGTCTGAGTTCTGATGAGGATACTGCCCTTCGAGAAAGATTGCAAGAAGACCCCTGAGAACATGAAAACATTGAGAAGAAAACCCCCAGGTTGTAGCCTTGTTGAATAGAAAAAAAAACCCAAACACAATGATGGCCTGATGTCCCTTGGCTTGGGTGTATGAAAAACTGATCAGGAGGTTAGAGAATGTTGTTTGTATGGAGGACAAAGGGAGCACAACTTATTCCCAGTCCCAAAACACTCCATCACCTCAACACCACACATTCACAGCAATATTTTAGCATTCATGGCTTCCCCAAAAGAATCCTGGGAATGGTAGTTTAAAGGTTCTGGCAGCTGTTAAAAAGGTAAAGGGACCCCTGACCATTAGGTCCAGTCGTGGCCGACTCTGGGGTTGTGGCGCTCATCTTGCTTTACTGGCCAAGGGAGCCGGCGTACAGCTTCCGGGTCATGTGGCCAATATGACTAAGCCACTTCTGGCGAACCAGAGCAGCGCATGGAAATGCCGTTTACCTTCCCGCCAGAGCGGTACCTATTTATCTACTTGCACTTTGATGTGCAATTCCCAGCACCCCTAACAATCTACAGTCCCCAGGATTCTTTGGGAGGGAGCTGTTCAAGTGGTGGTACAAGAATGCTGTATGTGAATACAGATGTAATGAGGCAACTGTGATGAATACAGGTCGGAACAGAAAACTGCTGCCTGATTCCAGATTCTCGCTATGAAGACACACAGACTGATGGGAAACTGAATCTCTTTTCTGATTTTGGGTGCTCTTGTACCAACACCAGCCTTGCTGTAACTGTTTAAAAAGGTCTCTAAAATCTTAGGTATGTTATATTTTAGATATGCATTTTAAAAACAGCATTTATTACTTTTGAACGCACTAAGAGAACCACCCCAACCTCTCCTCCCCTGTTACCCTGCCCCCAGCCTTACACTTTGCAATTTGTCACAAAAGAGTTTAATGAAATAGGACACAGCGACGCCAGGCACGGAACTGCTACTCTGCCACATGATGTGCTCCTATCACGTTGAGAGTCCACTCCTTTTTTAATAATGGGCCACCACATCTCCCAAATTCTCAGGCCATTCTGTGAAAACTGTGCCCCTATACCTTGAGCATCAGGAAACAGATTTTTGGGGAGCCTTTTGGTTACGCCAGCTTCGTAGAGGCAGAATATGTTTTTAGCCTGCCTCACGTGGTCCCCAGCTGCAGCCGGCTCAGTGATCCGTGCTGGTGACAGCAACTTCAGGGTAGCTACGGGAGCTGCTGGCCATATTCTGTCAAGCTAGCATAGAGAAGATGCTGTGTTGAAACAAAGAATGCTTCTGACAAGGATACTCCATTTTGACTGTATCCCCATCTGCCCGTCATGGACTTGGGTGACTTCTCCTCAAACGGAAACTGCAAGAAGGGTGCGGAAGTGAACATAGGTAAATAGCAAGCTGCCTTGTATAGAATCTGCCCATGCTGCCTGACTCTAGCTCTCTATGGTATCAGACTGGGGTCTTTCCCAGGCCTTCTTGAAGAGGCAAAGGATTGGAACTGCAACCTTATTCATGCAAAGCACATGCTCATACCTTCCAGCATTTCTCTGATGAAAAGAGCGATGTCCTATTCCATAATAATAATGATTTTATTATTTATACCATACCCATCTGACCAGGTTGCACCAGACACTCTGAGTGGCTTCCAACATATATAAAAACATAATAAAACATTAAACATTTTTTTAAAAAACCTTTCCTATACAGGACTGCCTTCAGATGTTTTCTAAAGGTTGCATAGTTACGTATCTCCTTGGCTAAGGGTTGCATAACTTCATACCCACCAACAATTCTCCAATTAAAATAGGGAAATCCTAAAGAAAAGAGGGACATTCCAGAATTCTGTAAATCTGGGACTGTCCCTGGAAAATAGGGACACCTGGAGGGTCTGCAACGCTCCATCAAGGACCAACTGGAACAGAGATCTGGAAATGTATTATCAGGCTCCAGAATAGGGATTTTCTGAGGTCTCCAGTGGGCACTGGGGGTAGAAAGTGTGAGGATCCTTGCACTACAATATGTGGTTATGGCTTAGGTGACTTGAAAGAATATTAAAAGGGGGGATAATTCCAAGAATTTATCTATAAACAGCCAGGATAGCTGCAAAGAAGCATTATACCTCTACATATCAAATTGGGGGTGGGGGTGTAGTGTTGCACAAAGCTTGCAGTCTCTGCTTCTGGATTTCCACTGCTGGGGAAATGTTGCTGAACCAACTGGACCTTTAGTCAGATACATCAGGACTCTTTTTATGCAAATTCCAGCGGAAGCACATAGCATCATTACTGGATCCCGGAGAGAAATGGCTTACATGGGATCCGAGTCCCTAAAGGATTGTGCAAGCTGAAAAGGAAGAGTTTGAATGTATGTCTGCAAAGACTTACATTGGTTTCATAGTACCATAGCAATGGCAAGAGGAAGAATGACTACTGGGAGAAGTACAGACAGAAGAAGAAGAAGAAGAAGAAGAAGAAGAAGAAGAAGAAGAAGAAGAAGAAGAAGAAGAAGAGGAGTCTGGATTTGATATCCCGATTTATCACTACCCAAAGGAGTCTCAAAGCGACTAACATTCTCCTTTCCCTTCCTCCCCCACAACAAACACTCTGTGAGGTGAGTGGGGCTGAGAGACGTCAAAGAAGTGTGACTAGCCCAAGGTCACCCAGCAGCTGCATGTGGAGGAGCGGAGACGGTTCACCAGCTTACGAGTCTACCACTCTTAACCACTACACCACACCGCCATGGTGTATCTGCAGCAGCACTACCAGATGCTTTCATTTGCCCCAGTTGCAACAGAACATGTTTCTGCCACATGTCTCTACAGTCATAGCAGGCACTGTAACTCTCCAACCATCCGACTTCACCTCCAAAGGCGCACTCCTCCATTGTCTCCCAAGACAGACAGATACCAACCACCTTACCATCTCCATGAGGAAGCTAGATACTGACGTTCTGTGAGCAGAAAATCTCTTAAAGATAAATTTCAGCACCTTTGCCAATCTATAACTCCCAAGAACCACAATTCTGCTTTCCCTGTGCTTAGAAGCCATGGGTCCGAGCAGTTTTCTGTTTGCCCCACTGCTTGCCCCAGGAAAACGCGCTTTTCAGCGCTGAATCAGAGCAAACATCAACCCATGAAAAACCTGGTTGACATTTGCTCCAATTCAGCAGTAAAGGTCGGGTTTTCCCGGGACAAAGAAGTAGGACAAGTGGAAGTCTAGATGAGCCCTTAAACTGGTACAAAAATCAGTGCAAGTTTCTACTGAAAATATGCTGAGTGTAAGAAGAGTAAGTACCATTTTTTTTAATTTTTTTTATTTTTACTTTATTACAAACACATACAATTACACTTACATAAAATCAGACACATACACCTAAAGAAATTAGAAAAAAGACCAAACATAGAAAAGAACAGAAAAAAAAATCGCATCCTTACACACATTTGACTTCCAATAACTTCAGCTTTGGGTTAAGTTTCCTACATATATCATCTGCAGTTGTTTTCATTAACCTTTCCACGTCACAGGAGTTAAACATCGTCTACTGTTAAATTATTAATTCCCAAGTTAGTCTCAAGATAAATTATGAATTTGGACCAATCTTCTATCTTTTTAATGGGATTATCACGCCTAATATATTGTGTAAGTCGCGCCAACTCCAAATATTGATATAATTTCACCCGCCACTCTCTCATTGTTGGTATTTCAGGGGATTTCCAATTCTTTGCTATTAATATCCTTGCAGCGGTGGTTGCATATTGGAAGAAGGTCCGGTCCGTTTTTTGTATTTCCTCCCCAATCATCCCTAAGAGGAAAGCTTCCGGTCTCTTGGGGAAATTATACTTCAAAATTTTCTTTAGCTCATCGTAAATTTGTCCCCAAAAGCCTTTCACTTTCTCACAGGTCCACCAGACATGGATGAAAGTCCCCACCTTCTCTTTACACCTCCAGCAGGTATTATCTGCTGTTCTATACATTCTCCCTAGTCTGGCCGGAGTCAGATACCAACGATACATCATCTTATATAGGTTCTCCCTTAAATCAGCACACCCAGTAAATCTCATGCCTTTCTTCCACAGAGTTTGCCATTTATCATAGCCTAGCTCATATCCTAGGTCTTTGTTCCATTTAATCATTGCCTCTTTGATCGAGTCCTCCTTATATTCACTTTCCAGCAATTGCCTATACATTTTAGACAATAATTTATTGTTACTCTCCATAATCTCTACTTGGAATCTGGATTTATTTTCTCCCATACCTATTCTCTTATGTTCCCTCCATAATGCATTAATTTGGTGTAGGTGAAACCAATCCTTGATTTTCTCTTTTAACTCGTCCTGCTGTCTTAATTTCCACCCTTCTTCTGATTTAATTAAGAGGTCCTCATATGTCCACCTTTCACCTGTCATATTTAATTTCTTTATTTTAATAATATCAACAGGTGAAAGCCACCAGGGGGTACTTTGTTCAATCATATTTTTCTTCCTGTTCCACACTTCTAGAAGTGACCCTCTAATTATGTGATTATAAAAACCTCTATGGACTTTATCTTTCTCCTGCCAGAGGTAAGCATGCCACCCGAATCTTAAATCAAATCCTTCTAAGTCTAATAAATCAGTATTTTTCAATATGACCCATTCTTTTATCCAGAGTAAACATGCCGCCTCGTAGTAAAGCCTTAGGTTTGGTACACCAAATCCCCCTCTTTCCCTAGAGTCCATCAAATATTTAAGTTTTACCCTAGGTTTCTTATCCTGCCAAATATATTTGGTCAAGGTCCTTTGCCAGTTTTTAAAGCAAGCGGTACCTTTTATGACTGGTAAGTTCTGGAACAAGAATAACAGTCTCGGGAGGATACACATCTTAATCGATGCCATCCTCCCGGTCCAAGATAAATTCAATCTACGCCAAGTGTCCATGTCCTTCTTTATTTCTTTCCACAGTTTATTATAATTATCCTCTACTAAATTAATATTCTTTGGAGATAACCAAATTCCCAGATATTTCACTTTGTTTACTACTTTAATATCAACCTGTTGTTCCAACTGTGATCTCTCCTGTTCTATCAAATTTTTTGTTAATATTTTGGTTTTCCCCCTATTTAGCTTGAATCCGGATAATTTACCAAACTCCTCCAACAGTTCTACCGCTCTGCTAGCACTTTCTATAGGATTCTCCAAAGAGAGGACCAGGTCATCAGCATAGGCTTTTAGTTTGTATTCTTTCTCTCCAATTCTTAATCCCCTAATACTCGGGGTCGCTCTTATTTTATTTGCGACTGTTTCTAACACCAAAATAAACAGTAAAGGTGACAGTGGGCAACCCTGCCTTGTCCCTTTCATAATTGGGAAAAATTTGGTCAAGTTGTTATTAATGATCAGCCTAGCCTGCTGTTCTGTGTAGATCGCCCTGATAGCCTTCAGGTAGGGACCCCCTATTCCCACCTTATCTAGATTTTGTAGCAGAAATTCCCAAGAAACACGGTCGAAAGCTTTTTCTGCATCAATGAAAATAAGGGCCGCTGGGACATCTGGTCTTGCTTCCAGATACTCCATAATGTCCAATACATGCCGCACGTTGTCCCTCAGTTGCCTACCTGGGAGAAATCCCACTTGATCTCTGTGTATATATCTGTTTAGTAATCTTTTAAGTCTACCTGCCATGATGTCTGCAAAAACCTTATAGTCACAATTTAATAGTGAAATTGGCCTATAGTTTCTTAAGTCTGCCTTTTCATTTTCGGTCTTAGGAATTAATGTAATATACGCCTCCTTCCAGGAGCTAGGTATCCTCCCCTCTTGGAGGGTGTTATTTATTACCTCAGTTAATACCGGCGCTAACAGGTCTGTCAGCTTCTTGTAAAATTTTGCAGGCAGACCGTCCGGGCCAGGGGACTTCCCGTTCTTCATCTTGTTGATAGCGTCCCTAACCTCCTTTACAGAGACCATTTTATTTAATTGTATACAGTCTTCTTCTGTAAAAAATTTCCTTTCTTCTTGATCCAAATAGTTCTCTATTTCTGCACTACTCTCTTCTCCCTTTTCATACAGCTTTTCAAAAAAGGTGACAAACCTACTTTCAATTTCATTTGGATCTTCTATCACCCTCTCGTCTACAATAAGTTTATTAATCGCATTTTGTTTCTTTCTTTTCCTGAGCTGCCATGCAAGTAGCTTCCCCATTTTGTTGGCCGACTCGAAGTATTTCTGTCTTGTAAATTTAATTTTCTGATCTACCTCTTGGTTCAAAATAGCTGAGTATTGGGACTGCAACACCTTCACCGCTTGGTTAATCGTTTCATCTGTCGGGTTTAAGGCCAGTTTCCTTTCAAGGTCTTTCATTTGAGCCAGAATATCTTCCTTCTTTTTCTCCCTTAACTTCTTTCTATAGCAATTTTGCTGTATCAAAAAGCCCCTTAGGACTGCCTTACCGGCATCCCAAACCAGCTCTATTGGGGTGTCTCTATTCAGATTTATCACCAGGTACTCTCTCAAAGTTTTTTTGGCCATGTCCAGTACATCCTCATTCTCAAATAAATATTCGTTCATCCTCCACCTAGGTTGCCCTTTCAGTTCATTTTTAATTTCCAAAGTCAAGGGGCAGTGATCTGACAAGGTTCTGGGTAGTATCTCACATCTCCTAACTCTCCAAGCCATAGCCTTAGTCACCCATATCTGGTCGATCCTGCCCCAACTTTGATGGGGCTCTGAGTAGTGAGTGAACTGTTTTGTGGTGGGGTTTCGGTGTCTCCAGATATCGATTAAATCTAAATTTTCCACTAACTCATTGAAGGCATTAGGAAGCTTCCCCCTGTTTACATTCCTCTGATTCTCACTTCTATCCAGACTTGGTGTTGGTACCCCATTCCAATCTCCCAATAAAATTAACTTATGAGGTTCCAAATCCAACAACAGACTTTCAAGTTTTTCAAAAAACTCTGATCTGTTTGAATTTGGTGCATACACCGACACTACATTAATTCTTTCCCCTCGAAAATTTAATTGAACACCTAATATTCTCCCTTCCTCATCTTTACAGATTTGTGTTGGTTCCCACCTTTCTTTAACATATATCACCACTCCTCTTTTCTTATTTACATCCGAATTTACAAATTCTACTCCCAATTTTTTATTCACCAAAATATGTCTATGTCTCTTTGCAATATGAGTTTCCTGAAAACAGATTACGTCACATTTCTTATTTCTCAAAGCTTTTTGAATTTTATTCCTTTTAACTTTCTCATTCAACCCATTCACGTTCCATGATAAAAATTTTAGAGTGTCCAGTGTTGTCTTAGTTCTCCGACTACTCTACCTCACGTCAGAGCTCGGATTAAAATCTAGCGCCTTTATTTCCTGAGAGCCCCTCCTCTTCAGCCGCCCCTTCTCCCACTGCGGCTTCCTCGTATTCATCTCCTGAAATTGACCTCCTCTCTCCTTGATTTTTGGTGCTCCCCTCCCCCTCCTCCTCCCCCTCCCGACCAATCCCTTTCGTCTCTTCCCTGTCTCGCAGCCTGTTTTCTGTCCTTCCCAGCTCTCTTTCATATCTCCTCAGAAACTTCTCTGTTTCCTGTATGTCCGTCAGTTTGAATTTCTTATCTTTATAAAAGAAGGTAATCCCCTCGGGAAACTCCCACCTAAATTGTATTCCATTTCTCCTTAAAGCAGCTACCACTTGTCTATAGCCCTCTCTTTTTCGTAGTAATCTAATTGGGATCTCTTTATATATAATAATGGGCCTACCTTCTATTCTAAGTTTGTTACGGTAGCTCGTCCTTAGAATTAGATTTCTCATTTCTAAGGAGTTGAATATCACCAGACAGTCTCCCAAAAATTTGTTGGGTTTTAAGTGTTGTGGTCTAGACATTCTAAATACGTTATCTATTGTTAATGCTATCTCTTCTTCTTCCAAACCCAACCATTTAGAAAGTTCCTTAATCATTTTCTTTCTGATGTCCTCATTTCTTTCCTCTACCACACCTCTAAATTTTAAGTGGAGCTGCTTTTGTCTCATGTCAGCCATGGCGAGGTTGTCCCAAATCTTATCCTGTGCTTTATTTAGCTCTCCCAACTCTTCCCTCATCCTCCCTGTTTCTTTTTTCTGCTCCCTCATTTCTTTCTGTAATTTCTTGTTGGACTCCTCAATTATCTTAGATTTTACTGACAAATCTTGAATTTTAGATGAGAGCTCTCCTACTGCTTCTTCTATTTTTTTATCAATCAGATCTTGCATATCTCCTAGCTTATTTTCTATATATGTTTCATTTTGTTTAAATTCTTCCTTTATTTTAACCCATAAGCTATCTAAGTCTTTGATCTCTTCCTGTCGCGATGTCTTTCTCTCCCCCGGGGTCCCACCCACTTTCTTAGCATCCCTCCCTTCCTTCCCCATCATTATTTATCACGCACTCCCTTTATTTGCTAATAATTTCTTCTTGTAGTCCTTTTAGTCCTATGTTCCTTCTCTTTCCCTCCTTTCCTCTCTAAGGGCGCCTGCCTAGTTGGTATATATTATAACCGATCTGGTTACATCAAATGTCCGTGCAAAACACGTGTAGACCCCCGAGAGAACGACAGTTTCACAGTATTGTCTTTAACAGCCCTGGAGATAGGCTTAATCCAGAAGCATCAGTTAGTCTATTCCAGGCCTTGTTTTCCCCTTTTACTTCTCTCAGTCCTTCCCTCGGGTCCTTTACCTGGCTTCACCTGTGCCTCACCGAGCACCCAACAACCCGGAATAGAAGGAAGGAAGGGGGGGGGTAAGAGGTAAGAAAGAAAAAAAAAAAAGAAAAAAAAGGTGGGGAGGTTATTAGGGGCGTATATCCAAAATTAGTCCTAATTAGTTCACTCCCGGCACTTCAGGATCCTCAGGAACTTCCAGCACTTTAGGAGCTTCAGACACTTTAGACACTTTACGCACTTTAGTCTCCTCACCCCCAGGGGTTACTGTCCCAATGGTATCCCTCGTTGTAGTCCCAATTGCAGTCTAAAGTCCGACTCAAGGTGGCACCGTCCCCCTCTTCAACCCCCTCTCCAACAAAGACCAATCCTAAAGCGAAGTTCTGTACAGTTTGGTTTACTCCATGTCCAGCTTCTACCACCAAGAGCCAGCTGTTTAGAGTAGCGATCCAGCCGATTATAGGCGTCGCTTTATGGGGCGTCTTTATTATACCTCGAGTTGTGAGCTGAATATCAAGCCCCTGCCGCGCCTCTTTTAATGTATTTTCGTCAGTCTATTTTGAAAACTGTCCTTAAGGGGCGTAGATAACGTTGGAGAGTCGTCGTTATCAATCAATCAATCCAAACCTCACCGGGGGTTTGAGATGCGCTCGTAACTGTCTATGTCCTGGAATTGGCGTTATGCTTAATTATTAAAATTATAGTTAGTAAAATTTAGTCCGTGAAAAACAATATAGTCCGTATTTACTGTCAACTCGGCTCTTGCTCATTCAGTCAGACTATTAACTAACCTCCTCACTCCTGCGACTCCCCTTCTGCGCCATCTTGTCTCCGCTGCCAAAGCATATCCCGTATGTTAGCAAACAAAGAAAAACCTGGGCGTCTCCTAGCTTCACACCAACTGCGCGCTTATAAAATAAGCACTTCAAATAAAGAAAAAACAAAGGAAATTTTCATGCTGGAGACCCCAATCTTATCTCTGAGGAGTCCCGACGCTGTTCTCAGCTGAAGCTCCGGGCGTCTCGCTGTGGGGTGGCACTTCCCAATTTGCGCTAGCGGCCGCCGTTCTCTCGTTCCTCCCTGTCTTCTCCCAGGGGGGGTAGGTCGACCGCGTCCACGCTGCTGGTGGCCTCTCCCCCAAGGGTACCCCCCTTGAGGTTTCGGGGTGCGCTGCGCCCTTGCGCCTTTCCCCACGATCCCACAGCGCCCAGAAAACCGAGAGCTGGCTTTCTGTGCTTCCTCGCTGCTCGCGTCCGGAACCGGAAGTCGAGTAAGTACCATTTTTAATGGGTTGGTCCAAAATTAGTTGCCCTTTCTGGGCTGATGACCAAGGTGAAGCCCCGACATTCCCAAATATTCTACAAAAAAAAGCAAGAACCACAAGGTTTTAGGTCTGAAACCAGTGGTCCTAACTGCAATCAACAGAGCAATCCTTACAAATATAGCTGGAAGCAAAGCCTACTGAGTTTCCAAGGTGAGGGGTATAGGATTGCAGCCTCACATTCCACTGATAAGCTCCCCACTCACAACAAGACAAGTAAGGTAGACAGAGTTTGGGACGTAGGATTTGAAGCACCTGGGTGGTGCCCCAGGATTCAAAGGAGATTAGTGTCCTTGATAGGCCCAACACATTGCTAAAACCTTCAGCATTCACAGGAACCAATGGACCAAAAATTTGACTCATCTGTGCTAAAGAATGCATCTCTGTGACAGGTACATAATGTGGAACTCATCAAGAGAGGGGAGCAAGCTTAATCTTGACCCGGGGCAGGAAGAACTAGGAAACTCAAAAAGAGGAAAAAGGAAGAGGTAATTGTCCAATTCAAGCTCAGTCTCTTCTAACCCCTGCAGCAATGTTGGTCTCTGTTTCCACCAATTTGTTTTTGTGGGGATGGGGAGGCAAAGAGGGAGAGGCTGTGCTTCATGAGAAAGTAAAAAAAGATACCCCTTCCTTTCTTCCCTGGATCAAAGATAGAGGCTACAGCTCCCATTCTGGGAAGGGTTTAATCTGTAAATTATAACTTTCTCAGTTTGTTACAGCCAAAAGAACTACTGGATGGAAAGAGAAGGCAGAAGGTAGACAGAAAGATACTGTAGTTTGCAATGGCAACGGCAAAATACTTTGAGCAGCTTAGACGCCATTTCTGTGCTGGATGGTCCAAAGGAATCAATCATACAAGAGCCAAGCTCTAAAATATTATAGCTCTTGTCCTTGGGTTGGATATTATTATTATTATTAAGCTAAATTATTTCTGTTCTAAAGGAGATTGCTAGGAGCTAGTCAACAGATTTATGAAACGCCTTTTCTCAGGGTGCCTGTTGAGTGGCTGCAATTAGCAACCAGATGTTCATGTTGAAACATTTCCAATAGATATTCCCTTTGGGGTTTTAAGAAAAGGTGAAAACCCCACTAAGCTAAAATGTTGTTGTTGTTGCTGCTGTTGCTGTTGTTGAGTCTTCTGATCTAATTTTGGTAAGATAACTATTAAATGGATAACCTTAATCAACATTAAGGCTGAGAACATCACATATATTTTAAAGCACCCACACAAGAATCCTGAGAATTGTAGTTTGCCCCTAACAGAGCTATCATTCCCAGCACCCTTAACAAACTACAGTTCCCAGGATTCTTGGGGTGGGAAGAATGTGTAAGCATGCTTTAAATATATAGTCTGCAAACAGCTGTAGGCTTAGGAAGAGCAATAGTGAAACACTGACAATTCTCTAAATAACACTGAATTTCTGGCAATATCAGCAATTCTGAAGAAAAACAGATTCTGAAGAAAACAGTTTTCTTTGATATAACGTTAAAAAGTTTTGAATATTATCCTTGCCTGGGAAATTATCTATAATGAATTGGGGGAAAATGTTTAAAAGTACTTTCCCAAAAAACCAGAGTTGGGGATAATTCAGACTGAAATCCCCAGAAAAAGTTATTTATGTATGCAACAACTGAGGTTGGTGTTTTGTAAGCCCAAAAATGGAAAACCCAACTGAAGAAGAATGGCAACTTAAGTGACAGAATATGCACAACTTGCAGACTTAACATATAGAATAAGAGAACAAGAAGAACATACATTTAAAGAAGATTGGAAAACGTTTATTGAATATATGGAAAATAATTGTGTACAGCTGAAAATGATGGCGGCATTAAGATAAATTCAACAGTGCAAATATGTTTTGGTGGATGTAATAAACTGAAAACTGATTGGTATCATTTTTGTAAAATATGCAGGGATTTAAGATATGTAAAATGAACCACGGAAAGAGAAGATATCTTAAGGATGTAAAATGAGCATTTGAAATTGTAAAACAGAAAATTTAATAAAAATTATATATATGAAAAAGAATACTATCCTTGCCTGGACAGCAGGATTTATTCCCCTAGTCTCCTAAATCATCTCTTTAGGCAAGGTCGTTTGATGCATAATGGCTAGGCAAAGCAGCTCAAAACTCATTTTCGCCAAACACCATCACATATGCTCCTAGTTACAACTTCATCTTTGTGGACTTTGCTGCAAATTTTCAGAAAATGCTGGAGGGTGAATATCTGGAAGCATGGTTAATTCCGACAGCGTTATGCAGAAAACAAAGTCATATTGTATAACAAGACAGAAGAATTATGCTAATCCCTCTAGATCTGCTGCTCCATAGAAGAAGTCTGCCCAAATTGCTACAGGAGAGTTTCTAATTCAACGGGAGCAGAGAGTGGGGGACTGGTTGAGGAACGTAGGACTGAATTTGAAGGTCCCAAGCCTTTGTTTCTTTCTCTCCCCAGCCCCCTTCTCATGGACCGAGCTGCTTGTGCGAGTGCTCAGTCGCATGTCCAGAGGCTGACGTTCTGGGAAACCTCAGAAGGTAGAAAATATTCCTTCCACCTACAGCAGAAGTTTAGAATCATTGAATTTTAGAGGTGAAAGAAGCAATCTAGTCCAACCTTCTGCAATGCTGGAATCACAGCCACACTGCTTCATTTCCAATCGGTGCACATCCTGTAACTTCCTGCTGAAATCCCATAACTTTTCACACCACAAATATTGGTGGGTGAGGTTAAGGTAAGATGGTTGTTCTGCTTTAGCTGCACTGGACAGCAATGTCGTGGTTACAGTGGGGAAGCACCACAGAACAACTAATAAAACAGAATAATGAATCCACCAAGAACATGTTGCAGAATACACCTGCAATAAAATAGCTGTCTAGAGGGGCTTTTCTTCAAGCATAATCATCAGTACATAGCTTGGTTACAAGTGATGAAAATGTGTGCAGCAACTACCAACGTAACCTTGCAAACAGCCTGTTGCCAACATTGCATAAGCTTCTGACTTTGCAGATAGCTGTTTATTCTGCACTGCAGAATAAGGTTGAAAAAGCAATATTACCTTCTCAGAATAAACTGTTGGGTGCGAAACATTGGGGGGGGGGAATGGTTTTAGCTGAAATAAGGTCAAGCAAAAAATATCATCTAGTATTGAAGAGCTAGGTTATATAAATGACAGTTTTGTCTAATATTAAGAAGTCTGTTTTTATGTACACTGCTTAGAGATGCAAAACATTGTGGTATAGAAATGTGTAACATGAAAATAAATTTAAAAGTGCCCCCCCGGGGGGGGGAACAAGGAAGTTTTTTGCTTTCTTGGAGAAAGGGAACAGTTCATTATTAGATGTGGGAAAACAACAAGCAGGAATTGAGAATGTTTTAACATTACAATCGAAATATGTTGACAAAGAAAATAGATCTGGGACACTTTGATCAAATTCTATACTAGTAAACTTTAAAAGATTTATTCTGCAATGCTTACTTACTTGAGAGTAATTCCCACTGGGTTCAGTGGGGCTTACTTTTGAAAAATCTGCATAAGTGGATATGATAATTCATTAGGCTTTATGGCAAACCCTAAAATTTATATTAATCAGATAACGTTTCAGATCAGTTCAAGCCTTTCGCACACACAAAATTAAGGAAACATAAACCTGTAATATTTCCCACTGTAATTTTATCACAAAATTAACTTTCAATGCTGTTTTACATCTAAATGTGTGTGTTTTTTGTCCCCCCCCCTACTCAGTTTCAGACAATGAATGTCTACAATTATGTGACACTCCTTTCTGGAAATGTGTAAGGAAACTGATAATACTGGGAGCCAAACTGACAACTCTCTTACATGATTAAAATGCATGGGCATGGGGGGGGGGGCAGGGGGAGAATGCATGCCCGACATGTTTCATGCCATCTTCACATCTTGTGATAGTGAACTGTGGAGAAGATATGGGGTTGTGTATCTAAAAATTATGTACTAGTGCATGCAACATGACTTTCCTGCCCTTTTCACCCACAACAGCCCCTTGAAAATGGTCCCCAAAGCCACTCCTGGGGGGGTGTCGAGGGACCTTTAGGAAAGGCCTGTGAGGAAAGCTACAGCACAAGAGCAGAACCTCTCAAAAGCAAGCAGAGCTCCCACTCATGCAAGCTACCGCTAGCTAATTTTCTCTCTTTCCTTCCATTACAGCTCCTGAGGTTTCATCCACGCCTTTTCTGAGCATCTCCTTCCCAATGGCCAGGGGCAGGCATTCTCTCATACACACACACACACACACGAGATTTATGATATATATATATATATATATATATATATATATATATATATATATGTGATATGATATGATAATATATATATAGGTGCTCAGAAAAGGCCTGGAAAAAGAGGCACCACTGTATCAATACACTGATATACATAAAAATATGTGGTTTATTATTATTAATATTATTTTTTGAGCTGCCTGGTTGCATTTCATTGGAATATCTCCTTAATATATGGTAAAATCTGTTCTTTTTTCCTTGATCTTGCTAAGGAAGAGCTTCTTTGTTTCTTTTTTAAAAAAAGCTTTATAAGCAATGACAATTTTTCAATCATTGCAATTCAGCGTGTTTTCATATACTAGATATTACGCACAAACACCATTCCGCTACCTTACTATTCTAACCAATGAGTTCTTAAGCTTGCATACCAATGCAGCAAATTAATCTGGCCTGGTTAAAGACACAAGGGTTATCCACTTTGTTCCTTTCGTTCATTTAGTGCGCATTTTATATTAATTTGTTAAACGGTGTCATTGGACCCTTGCTGCATAGTCGATTTCTGCAGATTCTCTAGCTTTCTTGAGAAAGGCTGATCAGACCAGCAGCATTATTTCAAACATGCATGCACCACTGGTCTAAATGCAAGGGCATCAATATCGCTTTCTGCAATGTGCCCCATGCCTCTTCAGTCCTTTTAGCAACCACAGCACAGCACATTGCAAACTTTTATATTTGGACTTGCCCCTATATAATCATCCTGATCAAAAAGATCAGAAGAACAGGAGACTGATGGATACATCCTGCTGCTGCTGTATCCATGATTGGTGTATAAACCAGGGATGGCACATAGCTCTCTGTTGGGGAAAATATAGGTTTCCAGAGGCATCGTCAGATTGCTGAATTCATATCCCCTCCTCTCCGCCCGGCATCCTGTTCCTGTATTTGAACACTTAGGACAGCAAATCAGTGCTTGAAAATACGTTATTATACATACAGACTAGAGAAAAGGAACCCAAAGCTATTTTTCAATTTTAAAAAATTATAAAAGAAAATAACACTTTGTTTCTTTTGTGTGTGTGTGATAAAATACAGACCTTTTGTTCAAATGTAAGACTATCTTTTAAAATGCGCTCACCACAAATCATTCCCCCCCCCCCAAGCAAAGGTCATTAATACTATATTGTGGTCTTTTAAAATAAGTTTTTAAAAATCTAATACAACAAAAGGGAAAATTCCCCCATTTTGGATTTGTCATTTCAGCAGGGGGAAATGTGCATTCCTTGCCCCCCCCCAAGGTTATGTTGCAGGTTATGTTATTTTCTTTTCTTCAAAGATCTGGGGTATCTGTTTTTCTGATATGCTTCCCGACAACAAGGGAGCAAAGAGGAAACCAAAGCAAACATAACCTAGCAAATATTTCCAGATATATTATCTCAGCAATGGTTCCGCATCCCAGGAATATGAGGAAAGGCTGCTCCATGTGAGACAAGGGCGGGCGGCACGGATTACATTTCAGATTATTCGAGAAATTAAAGCGATCCATGCGAGACAGCTGACATGCAACGCTGCCAGTGAAAAATAGCGCCGTCCAAAAGGGCCCAAATGAAGAAGATGGTTGACTTTCTTAGACTCGGTGATCTTATAAATAGGCACACACGTATACAACAACTGGACAGATCCAAGCAAAATGAGCACAGAAAGAGGGATTGGGGAGGGGGGGAAGAATTTTATTTCGCTTTCTCTATGTCACGTATATGCAATACACGTACACCGTTCAGAATGGCAACTGCCTCTCCAGACTAACAAGTATAGCAAGGAGATGGACCGAAATCTCATATCGTAAAAGCCATATCAACCTCACAAGCTAAAGGTGGTACTGGTGCAAAGCCTGCTAAACAATCCCCTATTGGCACATGTATGGGGGGAGAAATGTGCACTGCAGCTCCTTAGATGCTGCCCTTTCAGCAGTGCCTATATGGCCACCAAAAGCAGAGGAATCCAAAACGGACCCCAAGATCCCAAGCCGTTTAATCGTGTTTTTGCCATGCGTGCTTTATCACCTCCCAGGTTTTTGTGCACACACGTACATATACACGCACTAATCCATGCTGCGGAATTGCATTCCATCCCAGGCCAAGTAATCAATAAATAATTGCAATTACCATCACCAATGTATAGCAGCCCCCACCACCAAAAAAAGCCCAGGAAATGCCGCAAAGTGCTCCAGAGCTGCAGAGAAAGCAGGAGAGCAAAGGGTAAACTGGTGGCCCTTGTCTGCTTTCGTTTTGATTTCTCTAGCAGGACTAGAACCTGCGTTTAGCCAAACAAAAGCCCCACTCAAACCCTACTTGTAATCAAGATGTGGGGAAAGACTGAGAGCGTATGAATGTGTTTTTCACAAAAGAGGATTCTGGAAAACAAGGGTGCATCAAAAGTGACATAGCTCACTTTGTTTTATGAGGAAAGCATGTTATTAAATGGAGGGACATAAAGGCAGTCAATGAATTCCTGTGCTCCTCATCGTAGAATTCTTTTTGTCCGTGCTAGGGGGAAATACAGATATTTCCCATATATTCCACCTTAGATTTTTGATTTTTTTAAAAACTGAATTCATCCTAGATGAGGCAAAAATGGTGCATTTCTAAATCTGGCCTGGATTATTAAATTAATATTTGATCTTATTTTCATTTAGAATCATGCATAAACAGCAGTTATTTTTAAAGATGCTGCACACATATATATTTTTTTGCAATTGAATCATTTCCTCATTCTATCATGCAGACTGTGCCCTGAACTAAAATGCTAGCTTAAAGCCTAAGAAAATGCGAAGAGGAATTATTGGAGCTAAGGCAGAGTGCAGAAAGGCAAGAGGACAAGGATCCAAAATATTGGGGGGGTGGGGGACGACGAAAAGGAAAACAGAAGAGAATGGATTCTGAAGATAGCGTCCAAGGTGCTCACAACATCACTTAGGACCAACGGAAACACCCACAAACATATGTGAGCCGCTTAATTTTTTTAGTCGATCTGAACATGCAGACTTGATCTAACCAATATCCTCACCTGTACTTGGATCAAAACTCCACTGCACCCTGCAGTCAATCACCTTGCAAAAGGCTTTTTAAGGATCTGGCAATTTGCCATCAAAAGTGATGCAGGAACATTCACAAAAGTGATACAAGAAGACAGCCTCCGCTGCCAGTGGGAAAGTCAACTTGGGTTGCCCTTAACATGTAAAGGATGGATGTGTGAAATGCACAAAAGGTAGGCTCAAGGAGAACATACGCATCTTAGAAATAGGGAACACCTAGACTTCGCCAAACAGTTCAGGGAAAGGTGCTCATTTGCGTATAACAGCCAATATCCTTCCTCTTCTTTTGCCTAGGACCCTTAGACAGTGCAGAGTTACACACCTTGATTTAGATTCAGCTACAGCAATGTCCTGGTTTCAAAAAACTCCGATGAAAGCGCTCTCAACCTCTCCGCAACCGGCTAAAAAACCTCCACCCTCTCTACCTACAGGATGCGACTTAAACCTTTCCTAAGGACTCCCCTTGAGCTTTTTTTTTGCCTTGTATAAACACCCCACTCTGGGGGCAATAAGGCGAAGCAGCTGAGGGCACCTATGCCCTCCTGGGCTGCCAAAACCTCTACGATCACACCAACTCGCGCGCGCACACGCACCGGGGAAAGGAAAAACACTCACCTCCTAAATTCACACGACACTGCTTTCCATTGGGATGGCGGGGTTGGAGAGGAGGAGAGGGGACAGAGACACATGCAATCGGCACAGTTTTCATCCAAAAGCAGGAGGCGGTGGGAAGAAAGTTGCGCGGCACTCACCTAGCAGCATCGCAACGGAGCTTGGAGAGCTGGCCGCTTCTTCGGGTTCGCCAAAGAGCCGCTGTGTGTGCTGCTGCTTCGCCGAGACGCGCGGCGCGCAACTGCTGCGCCAGCGCGCCACCCCCCGCCGACCACTGCCTCCCCCTTGAGCCGATACACTTACACCTCAATTAAAAGCTTAACGCTCGGCTGATCAGTGCCCTAAAGGAGGGAACGGCAGCCACGCTTTCCCAGTCGCTGGCCCAAGCAGGACAGATGGAAAAATTAGCCTCCGTAACTGCTCTCAGCAGAGGTCCGCGCAAACAAAGATGAGGTATTAACATCGAAATTGGATGGTGGTGGTGGGGTGGGGGGGGGGAAGCGTGCGGGAGGGGGGCGGGAGATGAAAGAGGAAGGGGGGCAGAAAACACCCACCACTCTTTTAGCTTCTTTGAAAGGCGAAAGAACACACAGACAGTATTCTTTCGCCACTAAAACAAACCTGGCTAAGAAACGCTGCCAAAAGCAAAACAAAAACCAACAACTTTCAGTCACACACGCACACACAAAATACTTCATATGACCTTGTGATTTTTTTAAAGCATTCCCTGACACTTCGGTTCAACTGGACAGCAGTTAACAGCTGTTGATGGCCTTCCTTCCCCATCTGAAAGCTCAACTCGCTCATCCTTTTGTTGTTGTTTTGATGACTGGAGATCATGTGGCAATGAGTTACGCTGCGCAATTGGGCAGCAGTGCCTTATGGCCCACGTGAGAACTGATGACATCCCACAGAGTAACCAAATGTCTATTCAGCCACGGGCTTCGTGGAAGTTTTGCCCACACCCAGAACCTCATTTCTCCCTCCAGTAGTAAAATAGAAATACTGAAGAGTTTGGGGAACTAAAAAGCCCCCACTCTGTTTTGTGATATTTTGGTTAGCCTAATATAGGTATTGCTCTAATATGGGCTTGATCCAAGGATGAATGAGAGGAGAGCCCAAGATCACTTTGCACATTCAATGTTGTATGAAATTATATAATTTCAGGTCAGGTCACAACAGTCAATGGACTGTTGTTTGAAAATGTAACCAAGCAGAGAGACAACTTGGCACAGCAAATGGAGCTTTAGATGTGGTAGAATAAGATCTGGGTTCAAATCTCTGCTCTGCCGTAATGCTCACTGAGGTCACATTTACATCACGTTTAAAGCACATGGTTTCCTCTGAAGACTCTTGGGAGCTGTAGCTTACTCCCCAGCCCCCACAGAACTACAGTTCCCAGGATTCCTTGTGGAAAGCCATTTGTTTTAAATGGATGGTGTGGATTCAACTTCAGAGACCTTGGGCAAATCACTGTAACCTCACACCTGTTAGGATTATACGGGATATCCCTCAGTTACAAGGTCCTAGATTTGCACCACTCCTAATGGTGTTGCCAAATCCACCCCTTTATATTTTTTTTCACGTAGAAACAGAGGGCTGCCATTTTCTCCTACTGCACTTGGGGTAAAAATCTTCTGAGTCCCCAGGGCGGCCTATACAGAGAGAGACTACTCTTGTGCAAGAATACACAGAAACATAGTTGGAAGGGACCCTGAGGATCATCTAGAATAGAATAGAATAGAATAGAATAGAATAGAATAGAATAGAATAGAATAGAATAGAATAGAATAGAATAGAATAGAATAGAACAGAATTCCCCACCAATCTGGCTGGGTTTCCCCAGCCACTCTGGGCGGCTTCTAAAAAAAGTATTAAAATACAGTAGTCTGTTAAACATTAAAAACTTCCCTAAAGAGGGCTGCCTTCAGATGTCTTCTAAAAATTTGGTAGTTGTTGTTCTCTTTGGCATCTGGTGGGAGGGCGTTCCACAGGGCGGGTGCCACTACCGAGAAGGCCCTCTGCCTGGTTCCCTGTAACTTGGCTTATCGCAGTGAGGGAACCGCCAGAAGGCCCTCGGAGCTGGACCTCAGTGTCTGGGCAGAACGATGGGGGTGGAGACGCTCCTTCAGGTATACTGTACCGGGGCCGTTTAGGGCTTTCAAGGTCAGCACCAACACTTTGAATTGTGCTCAGAAACAATTGTACTGGGAGCCAATGTAGGTCTTTCAAGACTGGTGTCATGTGGTCTCGGTGGCCGCTCCCAGTAGTAGTCCAACCCCTTGCAATGCAGGAATACACACTTGTTCCATACAGGGATTGAACCTGCAACCTTGGCATTATCAGCACCACACTCTAACTAGGTGCTGTGGCCAAGCTGTGCCAGCAAACCTTGCCCTGTAGTACCCTGCTTGGAACAGTCCTACCAGTGGGGCGAGGAAACTGGAAACATATCAAGATGCTAAACCTATCAAGAGACCTAAAATAGTATCTGAAAATATGGCGTCTGGTTGGGTTGTGCGTGTTTCTGTTGGGTATCATCGAAGCGTCCATAAGCATCTTGCATACGGTTCTTTTATTTTAACTGCTGCTCAGAAATGCCTGCTGCGAAGTCCCTGCTGTCTGTCCATCTATCCATCCACATACTTTCTTAAGACCTCTTTAACAAATCTTGAGGCGACTGACTGACTGATCCATTCTGGAGAGGAAAAAGAAGTAATTTTGGTAGACCTAATTCTAGGGTCAACCAAGATCACTAGCTTCCCCAAGCAAATTTTCTTCGCTTAGTCATTCCAGGGCCATAGAAAGGGGAGCAGGTTGATCGGGAAGAAGATTAGGACCCAAATTAATAAAGCTGAAAGAAATGTCTCTCTTCCTCTCCCTGCTCTCCCCCCCCCCCCCGCCTTTTGCTGGCTCTGTAACTGGAGAATCAGCAATCAGAATAAAGACTCAGGTGTTGAACCAGGGTGGGGGCAGGGAGAGGGAGATATGCTATCTTTCATCATGGAAAGGCCAAGGAATCAGTCTCTGCTTTCTAAAAGAGGATACAAACTTATGCACAGAATTGCTGTTTTGGAAGAAAAAAAATATGGCTGCAGACAGAGAAAATATAGAGTAGAAATCAAGAGGTCTGGCCCTGTCTTTCATTCTCACATGCTCCGCATTCTGATTCAGAAACTCTATCCTCATGCTAAATATTAAAGCTGTCAATCAAATCAATTAAGTGCTTTGTGGCGCAATGCTAACCATGTCTACTCAGAAGTAAATGGTACTGAGTCTAATGAGGCTTAGTCCCAGGTATGTGGGGCATTTGAGTCGCTCAGTGCTTGTACACAGTAGACCCCACAGTAGAGGCATTCCTGCCTTCTAGAATGCCTCTTCCAAGGTGATTGTTATAATACAGTGGTGCCTCGCAAGACGAAAATAATTCGTTCCGCGAGTCTTTTCGTCTTGCGATGTTTTTCGTCTTGCGAAGCACGGTCCGTCGCAACTGCGCCTCTTCAACCGGCTTTAAGAAAAAAGCGCAAGATGTTTTCGTCTTGCGAAGCAAGCCCATAGGGAAATTCGTCTAGCGAAGCAACGCAAAACCAAAAAACCCTTTCGTCTAGCGAGTTTTTCGTCTTGCGAGGCATTCGTCTTGCGGGGCACCACTGTACCTGCTTTATTTATGTATTTATTTGTAAATAAATAAATAAATAAATCTGCTTCCAGATTAATCAGGATGCACCTCTCTAACTAAATAAAATACTGTTCAACTGCAATCCTGTACATGCTTACTGGGAAGTAAGATTCATTGTCTACAGTGGGACTTAATTCCAAGTAAGAATGCTCAGGAAGGACAGTGTTCCGTAGAGTTAATAACCTAATCTAACCAATCAGTTGAACATGCTTCTGCGAACAGATCTGCTGTACCCAGGGCTTCAAAGAGTTCTGTACAGCACAACTGGGAAAAGGGAGCATCAGAGAGGGCACAAAATGCTAAGGGAATTCTTAACAGCTTGAAATCTTGAGTGTTAGGAAGTGCAAAACCTACTGAACAAAAATGCAGTGTTTGATAGCAAACACCCAAATACACACACACACACACTTTTCCTTTTTCCTTAGCTGTTTAAAAAGCCAAGGAAAGGAAAGTAATATCTTCTTAGATTTAAAATACATATGAGCATAAGCAAAGAAGGCTCTGCTCTCAGATTGGGGTGGGGGGGCTTTCTTTTTAAATAGAAGCATTGACTTCTCTGTTATCAGATGAAAACCACTGGTCCATCCAGTGTCCCCTTCCCCTAATCAGGCAGCCGCCCAACCAGCTAACGGATGTGGATGCAGAGGAGGTTGCTGAAAGGCAAACATTCCTTGGCTATGAATGAATTACCTGTGCTGTTAAGACAGAGGCAACCTGCAAGAAGTCAGGCACGACCAGTCTCTAGCTCAGTGAGAACATCTATATTTTGCTTTCTATTATTAATTAGCACGATGGACTCCCCCCCCCCACTACAGCTGTAAAACTAGCATATCAAAGCTACGATTTATCACCAGCTTCTGCTGTTGTGAATGGTCCCTGTGGTTAACTTGTATACATTTGTAAAAATGTCACGGACCTACTGTGCCTCTTCTTTTTCTTTTGATGCTACTGTTTCAGAACTCACACTCTCCATACACAGTCATACCTTGGAAGTTGAACGGAATCCGTTCCGGAAGTCCGTTCAACTTCCAAAACGTTCAGAAACCAAAGCCTGGCTTCTGATTGGTTTGCGGGGTTCGGGTGCCAAAACGAGAATTAAGCTGTTCGAAAACCAAGGTACGACCTGTATGTATTCTTATTTATTATTAAGGTAAAGGTAAAGAGAACCCTGACCATTAGATCCAGTCTTGGCCAACTCTGGGGTTGCGGCGCTCATCTCACTTTATTGGCCGAGGGAGCCAGCGTACAGCTTCCAGGTCATGTGGCCAGCATGGCTAAGCTGCTTCTGGCGAACCAGAGCAGCGCATGGAAACACCGTTTACCTTCCCGCTGGAGTGGTACCTATTTATCTACTTGCACTTTCACGTGATTTTGAACTGCTAGGTTGGCAGGAGCAATGGGAGCTCACCCCGTCGTGGGGATTCGAACCGCTGACCTTCTGATCAGCAAGTCCTAGGCTCTGTGGTTTAACCCACAGCGCCACCTGCGTCCCTTATTTATTATTCCTATTTATTAAATTTGCATCCTGCCCTTCATCTGCAGGTCTCAGCATAAAAGTACAAGGCAAAAAGCGCAAAATAAATAGTCATAATAAGAACGAAAAAAACCAATAACGCCCCCTCCACACACATCCCCCCCCACACCCACAGAATCATAGAGCTGGAAGGGACCCCAAGGGTCATCTAGTCCAACCCCCTGAAATGCAGGAATCTCAACTAAAGCATCCATGGCAGATGTCCACCATCTGCTTTAAAACCTCCAAGGAAAAAGAGTTCACAACCTCCCACCATTGAACAGTTATAATATATTGTAATATTAATATTATATATAATAGTATCATATTAATATTATATTAATACACACACTTATGTATATATCTGCCCAACTGAGAATAACACCCTGTGTATCTGATGAAGCAGACTCCAGCCCACAAAAGTTTGTTTGACAATAAATCGTTCTTTGGTTGCTTCCATAGTATGGCTCTTTATTGCTTTCTCACAAGTCTCCGGAAACAGAATTGAAATGGAGGGTTCCACACAAGCGCTTAATAGTGGTCACATTCCAGCAATGCTTATCCCTGTGGCTAGAACCCTTCTTGGTTCACTCACAAGTTTGATTCAGCGTCCCTGCAACAATAATCAGAAGTTCTATCCTCGTAGGTATAGCTCGTTTTATTGCTTCCAGATGAACACGGCTGGCGGATTTGTGATGACCATCTGCTCACTTGCCCCTTGAATAGTGTCCAGGTTTTGCCCTTTAAATTGGTAATTTTCTGTTCCTGCAGTTGAGGGTGGGGAGAGACTTTCCTGGTTTCCTCAAATTCTTTTATTTCCGTCACTTATAACGAAATAGTACGATTGCTATTTATAAACGAACAAACAATGAGGAAACTGCCCTCTGTGGCAGCAGAAACTGACATTTTTGCCCTAATGTCAGTTTCAGCTGCTGACAGCTCAGTCAGCAGAGGAGAGTTTTCCAAACTGTATGTCACGACACGTTAATGTGCCGGCTGCAGCGGGTAGGTGTGTCGCGAGAATGCTCCTCCTGGGGCTGGAAAGGGGTTAGTTTAATCTCCGGTTTGCTAGTAAAACTGAATTACTGTGTTGCGGAATGATGCATGTCTAAAAAGCGTGTCACGGTGGCGCTGTGGGTTAAACCACAGAGCCTAGGACTTGCCGATCAGAAGGCCGGCAGGTTCGAATCCCTGCGATGGGGTGAGCTCCCGTTGCTCGGTCCCTGCTCCTGCCAACCTAGCAGTTCGAAAGCACGTCAAAGTACAAGTAGATAAATAGGTACCGCTCCGGTGGGAAAGTAAACGGTGTTTCCGTGCACTGCTCTGGTTTGCCAGAAGCAGCTTAGTCATGCTGGCCACATGACCCGGAAGCTGTACGCCGGTTTCCTCAGCCAATAAAGCGAGATGAGCACCGCAACCCCAGAGTCGGCCATGACTGGACGTAATGGTCAGGGGTCCCTTTACCTAACATGAAAAGTTTGGAAAGCTCTGCAGTAGAGCATGAGACTCTTAATCTCAGGGTTGTGGGTTCGAGCCCCATCTCGGGCAAAGAAATCCTGCACTGCAGGGGGTTGGACTAGATGACCCACGGTCCCTTCCAACTTTGCAATTATATGATTTTATGAATAAAACCCCTAATTTCCCCAGCAGTGCTCACCTGGAACCAGCTGTGTTTGTCCAGAAGGAGAAACAGGCTGAATCAAGAAGTGTTCAATAGCCATAATAGTGCTGTCCTTTCCACACTAGACGGCTGGTGTCGCAATTTTGTTTTATTATGTACAAAACAACTGTTAAGTAATCATGAACGTGGGGTGGCTGGGCGGGACGCAGGAGGACAACTCCGGACTGCAACAAAAAATACTGGACTGCAACAGCTTGACAATATTGTCTGGATGCTCTGTAAAAAGTGAGTTAACAAAGGACAGTCGTTTCAGAGAAAAGGGCTGGTGTGGAAGCAACTGAACAGCAACAGTGCTCTTGGCTGTTTTTGTTGCAACAAGCACAACTACTCCTTGGGGATTTGCTCTATATTCAAAACACAGTTAATGGTAATAGGCACACCCCAATTATATATTTTTTTTAAAAATAAAATTTTTATTGGTTTTACAGAATTTTTTAAAGACAAACAAACACCTAAAAAGACATACAAACACGTATAGTTTCATAACATTTTTTCATAAACCTCTTTTCCAGGACTCCCCCATACCCCCCCCTTTCTGCATCCCAATGTCCATAATTTTTTTAGCAACTTCTAAATATTCCTTTCCAACCTCTGTCGTCTTAATCTTTTCTATAATCTGGTCTTATATCACTGTATCCCTTTTTTTCCTGAAAACCTCAACATTCTAGCATTCATCAAGTTTATAATAGTCCTTAAGATAACTTTTAAATTTTCTCCATTCTTCTTCCGCCGTCTCTTTTCCCTGATCACGGATTCTGCCTGTCATCTCAGCCAGTGTCATATAGTCCATCACCTTCATCTGCCATTCTTCCAGAGTGGGTACATCTTGTGTCTTCCAATACTTTGCGATGAGTATTCTTGCTGCTGTTGTGGCATACATAAAGAAAGTTCTGTCCTTCTTTGGCACCAGGCACACCCCAATTATAAAGCAAGATGGACATTTCTGCCCTCTTATTTTTTAACACTCCTTTCCTCACCATATAATTTGCTATCATGCTGATCAAATTTGTTGAACTTATCCCCTTCCTAAATGCATTTCCTAGTATCTTTGTGTGCATTTCTTGGGAAGAAAGCAGGGAGCTTGCCTGTTCCTCAACTCCACGTGTGTGCCATTAATATGGAGGCAGTGTCCTTCCACCCCAAAGGCCGTGAGATGAGCTCTGGCTGCATTTCACACAGTGACAACGCTATACAAATGATAAAATAGTAATAAGCATCCATAAACAGAGCTCCACTCAGGTATGTGCAAGCGTAGAGGCAACTAGAGCCTTTCAGGGTAACACTGGTGCAGAGAGCAAGTAATAATTTAATCCAGGTTAACAGCTACAAAACCTGATCCGTACACAAACAAGCTCTGCCAGAAAAGGCCCTCTCCTCTATAAGAAACCAAGTTGAGATGCCGCCTTCATATCCACACAGCAAGACAAACGGCTCTGATCTAAGTGTGTGTAATTAGCACTCATTATAATCACACTAGCCCTTAACAGGTATCAAGGGTCAGTTAAGCAAGGGGCTTTTTAATCCATCGCATTTCAATGGTATCTGCTCTGCTGAACAGGTTGGCATGGAAACCGCTCGGGATGATAACCGATTTCCATTCCATTAGCTAGGCAAGGAGTAGGCTGCTCCCCCAAAGCACTTCTCTATGGTCTGTAGATTCTTAATAGATTCCTAAGCAAACTGATGACAGTGTTCTTTTTTTTCCCTTCAAAGAGAGGGATCTAGTCCTCATGATCCTAGGGGAAAATGAATGTGTGGGTGTGAAAGAGAACTGTTCTCCCTAACAAAAAGCAGTTTTTGTTATGTTCTTTATTAAGTGGAATACATCCGCTATCTATAATCTGTGGTTTTTTAAAAAATTCCACACTGAAATCTGGTACCTCGGCTGCGTCCAATTGGTTTTCTTCCGTCCTTTCCTCTGGACCATCATGGACTGCTACAGTTAAAGGCAGGATGCCAGGCAATGTGGAGTTTTGCCCAAAACAAGATTTCCCCTCTTAAGCATGTACACATCTGAAGCAGCTACACACCAATTCCTTAGCATGTATGCTCACGACAAACTGGCAGATCATGGCTTGCCTGGCAGCTTCTGACTGTTTTTGAAGCCAGGCGCTATTCTCCTATTTTTAGATGTTGCTGTCTGCGTGTCACAGAGAGCTCACCTGTGTTTGATGGCCTGACCTACAGAGATGGGGGACTGAGTTAACCGAAACACCTTAAGGGACCACGCTATCAATTCCACAAGGGTGATCTGTTTTGTTTTCATCTACCACTTGCATCTCTGTGCCTTCTAACAAGACATCCCCAGTTCTGGAAGTATTCTCCCCTACTTCAATCTGTTTGGCTCCCCTGCGTCAGTCCCTTTTCAGGATCAAGTAGTATGCACTTGTTATGCTAAAACAAATAAATTGCAAGGCAAGAAAAGTGAATTCTGCAACCCATATAAATTAAGCAACGTTATCATATTTACATGGTATTTGCACAATTTATTCCGGGTTGCTAATCAAGAGTAGATGTCTGTGCAAAGGACAGAGGCCCCACTCCAAACTAGTGGAAATCTTACTCCAGAGCTTTCCAAAGTTTCATGTTGGTTTCACACTTTTTAGACATGCATCATTTCGCGACACGGTAATTCAGTTTTACTAGCAAACCAGAGGTGAAACTAACCCTGTTCCAGCACCGAGAGGATCTCAGGGAGCACTCGCATGATCACAACTCCACAATGAAGCCGACACATTAAAGTGTTGCAACACACAGTTTTGGAAAGCTCTGTTTTACTCAAGTCAGCTCTTTGGCTGAAATTTCATCAGCCACGACCACATTTTCTTTGCAGCTTGAATTTTTTACTTAAAAGTAAATAACTAAGGTGGGATTCTCAGGAAGCTGGATTCCATACCCTCCATCACTTTCTGCAAGTTTATTTGTTTTGTTTTTGTTTTGTTTTGTGGAATGAGAGCATATTCCCAATCTTCTCCATACTCACTCTTTCCGGAGTCCTTCCAGAGTGTGCCTAATGGACTTATTTGCTCCTTTGGTTATCTCATGAAGGATACTTTATGCCACAATATTCTGAAATAAAGTGACACTCATGTGTAAGGTTTCCCTGTCCACTAGCATTCCCTCTCCAGATGTTACACAGGAGCTTTTCTTTCCTTAAGTCCGTTCTGAGGAGCTGTATCCAATCACCACCTATCCATCTCCATCATTTACCCTTCACAAATCACTTAAGGTTTAAAAGGTGATGAATAGCTGCTTGAAGGCTGACATTCTAACCACAGTTTCCCAGCACATATGCAGAAAGAAAGAAACTATTTATAGGAAGGATTCACATTATCTCTCAAGTCTCCCCAACACCATCCCTGCTAGAAAGCTGCTGTAGCATGGTGGCTCAGAAACTGAACCATGTACCAAAATGTTCCCGATTCAAACCTCACCCCTGCCACGAACATATCTGATTGTCGTAGACAAGCCATTCTCTCTTAGCTGCAATGCTCTATCCCAATATACAATATCCCCCAGATATTGCTAGCTTACAACTACCATCATTCCTAGCCAAAATAGCCGGGGCTGATGGCATGGGATAACCAGCCTCATAAAACCAACATGCTTAATTCTAATAAATGCATGAAGGGGTTAATGCCATAGAGTACCATATTTTTTGCTCTATAAGACTCACTTTTTCCCTCCTAAAAAGTAAGGGGAAATGTGTGTGCATCTTATGGAGCGAATGCAGGCTGCACAGCTATCCCAGAAGCCAGAACAGCAAGAGGGATAGCTGCTTTCACTGTGCAGCGATCCCTCTTGCTGTTCTAGCTTCTGAGATTCAGAATATTTTTTTTCTTGTTTTCCTCCTCCAAAAACTAGGTGCGTCTTGTGGTCTGGTACGTCTTATAGAGCGAAAAATACGGTAAGCTGCCCTGCCAGGCTTAGCTAGGTCACTCCCAGTTTAACTACGCACTCTGTGGAAAATTTCTTCGTCTGTCCTGAATCTTTCAACAGTCATATTCACAGATGGCCCCGGGTTCTAGTACAAGAGAGAGGGGGAAACACTTCTCCTTATTTGTTTTCTCCAAGCCATATATAACCTTATACACACAGTTATCATGGGCCATTATTACTTGCATTTCTTCTAAATAAAAAGCCCGATGTTGTAACCTTCCGAAACAGTAGAGTTGCTGCAGCCCTTTGATTACTTGGGTTGCCTTTTTCTGAAGCTTTTCCAGCTCCACAATATCCTTTTTTTGAGGCATAGAGACCAAAACTACCCAAAGTATTCCAAGAATAGTCTCACCATGGATTTGTATAATAGCATTGTGATATTGGCAGTTTTAATTTCAATCCCTTTCCTAATGACCCCTAACATTGAATTCACCTTTGTCACAGCTGCTGCACGTTGGCTCAATATCTTCATCAAGCTTTCTACTATGACGTTCCCGGTCAGTCACTGCCAGTTCAGAAATGAGCATTTTTGGCCCAATATATCACTGTACTCTTGTTTACACTGAATTGCATTTGTCATTTTACTGCCCATTCAACTAGTCTGGAGAGATCCTTTCGGAACTCCTCACAATCCCTTTCTGTATTAACCATCTTTGTTCAAGATGGTACTAAAAGCAAAACTTTGCTACTTCATTGTTTATCTGTGACTCCAGGTAATTTATGAACTAGTTAAAAAGCACAGATCCCAGTACGGTCCTTGGGAGACTCTACTTTCTGCATTCCTCAGTTGGGAGAACTGTCCATTTATTGCTAGGGCTCTCCAGATGTCCTTTTTATTGTAGGTTTCTGATTATTTGTGCTTATGATAGTATTAGGGTGATTATAAGCTTTCAGTACTATTTCCAGTCAGTCCATATCCCATAATGGCCTGCTGAATTCCTATAACTTTTAATATCACAGATGTTCTAAGGGGGTGGGGAGGTTGTCCTGCTTTTGTTGCACTATAGAGCATATATCATACTCCAGACAGCAATAATATGATAGCATCGGGGAAGCGCCATGGAACAACTAATGAAGTAGAATGATGGGTGGAGAGTCAAGTATAAATCTACCAGAAGCACACAATTATTGGTGCATATTATAACGATTGCATCAATGGCATTTTGTAGAATGTACTCTTTAAAAAGCAGAGACATCACCTTGCCGACAAAGGTCCGTATAGTTAAAGCTATGGTCTTCCCAGTAGTGATGTATGGAAGTGAGAGCTGGACCATAAAGAAGGCTGATCGCCGAAGAATTGATGCTTTTGAATTATGGTGCTGGAGGAGACTCTTGAGAGTCCCATGGACTGCAAGAAGATCAAACCTATCCATTCTGAAGGAAATCAGCCCTGAGTGCTCACTGGAAGGACAGATCCTGAAGCTGAGGCTCCAATACTTTGGCCACCTCATGAGAAGAGAAGACTCCCTGGAAAAGATCCTGATGTTGGGAAAGATGGAGGGCACAAGGAGAAGGGGACGACAGAGGACGAGATGGTTGGACGGTGTTCTCGAAGCTACCAGCATGAGTTTGACCAAACGGCGGGAGGCGGTGGAAGACAGGAGTGCCTGGCGTGCTCTGGTCCATGGGGTCACGAAGAGTCGGACACGACTAAACAACAACATCTCTTTAAACAAAAAAACCCACTCTGGAGGGGCCCCTACTCTCTGCTTCCTGTTCCTTAACCAGTCCCCATCTACAGTATAAGGCGATCTGTCCCATGACTGCTAAGTTTATAAGGCCTTTGGTGAGGATTTTATTCAAAGGTTGTTGAAAGTCTAAGTCACCTCTATCTATATGCTTGTTGGCACTCTCAAAGCCTTCCACTACATTAGTGAGTCAGGACTTACCCTTCCAAAAGCCATGCTTGTTCTGCTTCAGAAAAACTTGTTCTTCTACATGCAGGGTAATTCTATCTTTAATAACGCTTTCCACCAGTTTTCCTGGAACAGACATTAAGCTCTGTAATTTCCCAGATCCCACCCCTCAAAGGGTGCCACGTTGGTTAATTTCCAGCCCTTGTGTATGAAGGCTGAGCAGGGACAAGTTTCATACTTTGTTAGAAGATCAGCAATTTCACATTTGAGTTCGTTAAGAACTCTTGGGTGAATGCCATCTGGATCCAGGGATCTGAGAGTTTTTAATCTGTCTGTAAGGTATAGAACTTTGACTGCATATATACCATACTTTTAAAGCACACACACACCCAAGAATCCTGAGAACTGTAGTTTGTTAAAGGTGCTAGGAATTGTAGCTCTGTGCGGAGTAAAGCACAGTTCCCAGGAATCCTGGGGTGGAATGAGGGGATGTTTTTTAAAATATATAGAGTGTATGCAACCTTAGCCTCTTGCCACCACTACTCACCTTGGTTCCTCAGACTATCTTCCTGAGAAGCTTAGATCAGGAACAGGGATCGTCCCTATATCTTCCAATATAAAGATAGTTGCAAATAATTTATTTAGCTGTTCTGCAATCTCATTTTCCTCCTTTAGTGCACTTTCTATGCATTGGTGTCCAAAGGTCCAACCACCTCCCTGGATGGTATTTAAATAATATTTTGCTGGTGGTTTTAATGGTTTTAATGACGTGCTCCTCAATTTCTTTGTGTGTGTGCGTCTCTTATTGTCTGCTTGCACAAAATAATTGTGAAAAAGCCACTCCTCCTATCCATTTTTTCCACCTCTTCCCCATAGCCCCCTCTTCACTTTCTATCAAGGTCTACCATCCCCTTCCTTTTTTTTGCAGCCTGAGAAAAAGTGACAAGAAGAGAGCAGGGCTTGAGCAGATCACCAGATTGTATATTGCACATGACTTCCAATCTGGGCATATAAAACAGCTCAGTCTTTGAGGCTGAATGAGAAACGACAGCTTTGTACTTTACCCATAAGTCTCCGCTGCTCAGGGTTAGCCAATGGCTATGGCAATTTCTATCTTTAAAGTTATCCACTTGGATTGTGCACTGAGGTGGAGGGGGGAATAAAAGCCCAGATCGTTCTACTTCACCCTGATCAAACTGGGCCTACCATGTGTTAGCAAGGTAGAGACAAACTGAAAACACATTTTATCTGAACATCTGGCACTGCAAAAATCTTTATCCTATCAAATGTTCCAGAAGATGAACAGGGGAGGGCAGAAACTGAGCCCCCAAGGAAGTCAGAATTTGGGTCTATTCCTTCAGCACTTTCCTTTAGGCAGGTCTACTACTCTTTGGCCCACAAAATCCTCACGCTGGCACAGCATGAATAAAATATACTCACTTCATAAACTGGGAGGACTATTTAATCCTACTGTGAACATAAATGCCCTTGTTAATGGATGAACAATTTGTAAAAATAAGAAAACGGTAACACTCAAGAGCCTCTGATGACCCAAATATACCTGAGGAAACTGAACTCTGGGGAACGACAGCAATAAACCCTATCTGAAATTAAACTATTCAAAGCTAGGAGTTCTGTTTTTCTAACCTGGTTGTGTAAGCCATTTAGGGATGGCCATGTTCTATTGCAGCTTTCGTTACTGTTAATGCTATCAATGCGTCCAAGGAGCTTACAAGCTAAATTATATATTATATTCATAAAATATAACAAGTTATTCCCTATGGGTAAACAGAAACCAAAAACTAGTCATAGATACGAAGTACTGTATGTAGGGAAAGGCAATTATATCTACTGTGGGGTTCGCCCTGAAGATTTTGAAGCACAATGGTGGAGGTCTAAGAACATGTTAGAGGTTACAGAATCATAGAATTGTAGATGTGGTAGGGACCCCAAGGGTCATCTAGTCCAACCCCCTGCAATGCAGGAATGTCCAATGTCCTGACAGTGCAATGTCCCATACTTTTGCTAGCCACTCCTCTTGGGAAGGAGTTTATTTGGACTTGTGTGGCTGCTGCCAATCTCCTTCGTGTGTATGCTCATGCATCTCCCTGTTATGTTTTGTGGATGAAGAATATGACATCATCACATTGGTAAACTCATATCCCTTACATCCAGGGGTAGATACACTAATAAAAAATAATAATAATAATAAATTTTAATTTATACCCCGCCCTTCCCGGTTCAAAAACCGGGCTCAGGGCGGCTAACAACAAATTTAAAACACTTACGGTAATTGTAAAAGCAGCATAAAATATAGTATAAAAACATGAATAACAATAAAATTCAAAGTTCAGAAATCAATTTAGGGGAAATCCATCTAATAAGCATTAGATAATCACCAGGGCTAGCTGGCTGAATTAGTCCTACTTGGGCCAGCGAGGAGGTCAGGTGAGAATTAGCTGTGGGGTCTCAGAGTGGGTAATCTTCATTAAAGGGGAGGGGGAGAGAAATAAAAGATCAGGCTGAATTCAAATTAAAGGCCAGGCAGAATAGCTCTGTCTTACAGGCCCGACGAAAGGAGGTTAAATCCTGAAGGGCATTCCACCAGGTCAGAGCCATCACTGAAAAGGCCCCGGCCCTGGTGGAGGATAGTCTGACTTCCTTAGGGCCTGGGACCTCTAAACTATGGTTATTCTGCGGGGCATACTAGGAGAGGCGGTCCCGCAAATACGAGGACCCTAAGCCACAAGCCACATAGTACTGTCACATTACACATTCATTTAACATTACCAAGCATCCATGTGTGTGTGAGAGAGAGGGGGGGGGGGGAGAAGCACATTCCCTTCTGACATTAACCTAAACACTTACCAAAAAATATATACAAATGTCGTAATATGTTAAATGCAATACAAAACACACTCATTCTCCAGATGTCATCATGTTATCGGGAAACTCCTACTGCCAATTCAGATAGAAAGATGCTTGCTTGATAGGAGAGGACAGGTTGAGATTCTGCGAAAGTGAACACTGGCAAAGTAGCCCTCCTTCTGGTCATGCAGAAGGAGGACAGGGGGCAGGGTGGTGGCCCTGAGTCTTTGCTCGGACTTGTGCACATGGTGCTAAACCACGGTTTAATGTTGCATGTGAATGCAGCAATATCATAGGAATGGGTGAAATCTCCTGAGTCAGGGTTCTCTGATTACAAGGTATTAATGGACAAACAACAGGGAATGGTGATCTGCCAGGTCCTGTTTGTGACTACCCAAGTGACAGTGGGTCACCGCAGAGACAGAGAACAGAACCCGATGGATCTCAGTTTGACTCAGCAATGCAATTCTTACATTTCTCAGCACACACAAAAACCAAAAGAATCACACCCCTATGACACAAAGATTTCACACACATCACCTACTTCAATTTATCCCTGATCCTCCCACCCACCCACCCACCCACCCCAAAATCCCTCCAATGCATATATTCAATTGCCCCCCAGAGATTCTGTGCTAGTCAGCTGCACCACACAGATATTTGAGGATAAATCTGCTTGCAGTTGAATGGATCAGCTGCTTCCCACGGCGTTTGCCCTTCTCCAAGTTTCAGAGGCTGTTCACTTGCTTGTCAAGCATGCAGCACAGTCTGATGGCATCTGAGTCTGTTAGCATGTTAAATACAGTTCTAAACTGCTGTAGCATTTTAAAAGAAACAATGGGCTTAACTACACTCCAAAAATTCCTTTTCGCATGGAATCTTTTCCTACATTACACAAGCCCTAGCAAAGTACTTGCTAGAAAGTGAATACCACCATTCAGTGTGTTTTTTTCGGTGCGAGGGGGCGAGGGGGGGGACGCATACCCCTAAACATTTTGTGAATCTAAGTTTGGCCTCACTGAAGGGCAGTATTTCAAATGAATAGGAAAATGAGAGTACCCCTAAACATTTTCAGAAAATAAAAGAACTGCCACCATTCCAGAATTTTGGACCCTAATTTTTAAGCTAAAGCGAGGGCTCTTCTCAACTCCTTGCTGATCCTAATTTGGGAGCAGAGCTGGAATACTAAAAGAAGGGTTAAACATATTGAAGATTGATTTAAAATACAGTGGTACCTCAGGTTACATACGCTTCAGGTTACATACGCTTCAGGTTACACACTCCGCTAACCCAGAAATAGTGCTTCAGGTTAAGAACTTTGCTTGAGGATAAGAACAGAAATCGGGCTCCGGCGGCGCGGCAGCAGCAGCAGGAGGCCCCATTAGCTAAAGTGGTGCTTCAGGTTAAGAACATTTTCAGGTTAAGAACGGACCTCCGGAACGAATTAAGTACTTAACCCGAGGTACCACTGTACTGCAATAGGTTGGTTTCATTTTTGTCTTAATTTAATTTTTGTTGATTTTTGTTACTGCTTTAAATTACCAATTGTTTCATACATTGAAATTAAAAACAACAACAGTAATTATACCTTCACATACAGAAGCATTTATAACATACTGAAATGGTATAATATTGTTTGCGGCCCACTGGATATCTTTTCCCTCCAGGGAAGGGGGAGAAACAGATGCCCACAATTCCACTTGCCATCATGCCACAGAGAACCCTCTGGCAAGAAGAAGCCCCAGCGGCAGCCCCTCTTTGCACTGCAGTTTAGAAAAGAGAAGAAGCAACTCCAAACAGGCAGTGTCTTGTTCTGTGCAGAGATTTGCAAAAGATTAAGAAACAGCCAACAAAGGTCCATATAGTTAAAGCCATGGTTTTCCCAGTAGTGATGTATGGAAGTGAGAGCTGGACCATAAAGAAGGCTGATCGCCGAAGAACTGATGCTTTTGAATTATAGTGCTGGAGGAGACTCTTGAGAGTCCCATGGACTGCAAGAAGATCAAACGTATCCATTCTGAAGGAAATCAGCCCTGAGTGCTCACTAGAAGGATAGATCCTGAAGCTGAGGCTCCAATACTTTGGCCACCTCATGAGAAGAGAAGACTCCCTGGAAAAGACCCTGATGCTGGGAAAGATGGAGGGCACAAGGAGAAGGGGACGACAGAGGACGAGATGGTTGGACAGTGTTCTCGAGGCTACGAACATGAGCCTGACCAAACTGTGGGAGGCTGTGGAAGACAGGAGTGCCTGGCGTGGTCTGGTCCACGGGGTCACAAAGAGTCAGACACGAAGAGTCAGACACGACTAAACGACTAAACAACAACAACAACAAGAAAGAGTAGAAGAAGCACCTGCAGTTTCTAAACTTCGCTGCACCTCCATGCAAACTGGACAAGACTCTTCCTCATCCTCAAGTTCTTTGATAAGCGAAGGGGCAGAAGCGGTGGTTATTAAACAGGACAAGAAAAATCTGGAGAGACAGTGGGCTTGGGAGGAAGCTAGAGCTTCCTCAAACTCAGACCTTTCCAAACTGTGTGTCACGAGACGTTAGTGTGTCAGCTGCAGTGTGCAAGTGTGTTGTGCGAATGCTCCCCGCACTCCTCCTGGTACTGGAAAGGGGTTAGTTCAACCTCCAGCTTGCTAGTAAAATTGAATCACCGTGTCACGAAATGATGCATGTCTAAAAAGTGTGTCACCAATGTGAAATGTTTGGAAAACTCTGCTCTAACTTGTGCAGCAGCTGGTAGAAGGTTAGAAAAAAGCAAGAGTCTGGCTGGAGTGTACCAGGTTGGATAAACCAGTGTCAGGATGTGTCTCGCTACCTTCGAACTTAATTGGTATCAGGATACTGAATCAATGAAAAGCTGAGAGGAATTAAATGCAGCCCCAATGAATAATCTGCAAAAATGTCACTGGACAGTCAGTCATCTGTTTGGCAGCTTGTATGGGATGAGCATCAATGCCTGGTTCTAAAAGTGGACCAGGCTATAATTCGCTGTTGGTTTATGTAGCTGAGTTAAACTCCTTTACATCCAGACCCTTAATGCATATTTAACTTACTTAATGTATTTCACCTCATGTTTTATTTATCATCCTGGAAATTAGACGACTGCTACCAATGATGAAAAAGGAAAACAAAAAGTTCAAAGTTGGCGAACAGAACTAAATATTCATTTTTTTCTCCTAATGCTTTGGGCACTACACAATTCTCACTTTTGATCCTCTAAACATTGGGGGAAGCAGCAGTCAGGAAAATTGTTTTTGGGTATATAGATCTACTCCCAAACAAAAAGGAATAAGAAAGAAAAAGCAAGAGTAGCTCATCGTGTTAGAGCATGGTGCTGAAAACACTAAGGTTGCAGGTTCAAACCCTATACGGGACAGCTGCATATTGCAGGGGGTTGGACTAGATGACCCCTGGGGTCCCTCCGACTCTACAATTCTATGATTCTATTATCTTTCTTACCTGCTCTAAACTCTGGAACAAACAAGAGAAGCCCCTTCCTTTACCTTGAATGGCCACAAGGACAAACAGGCGCTTGACTAGTAAGCCCAACTGATATCTGGGGACCCCTGGAAAGAAGAGGTGTTGTTTTCTCTTCTAGAAGGGATGGGAACTTGTGTGCTGTTCTTGATAGGATTTTAATCTCATACTGTTGTACTGATCCCCATAGATAGCTTTGGCACCAAGGGCATTGCATTTTAGTTTATTTTTAAGGATATAGTCGCATTGGGGCGCTATATGCAAACAACCAGAACAGCAAGAGCAGCAGCAGCAGTAACGACAGCAGGTATCCCCAAACTCAGCCCTCCAGCTGTTTTGGGACTACAACTCTCATCATCCCTAGTTAACAGGACCAGTGGTCAGGGATGATGGGAACTGTAGTCCCAAAACATTTGGCGGGCCAAATTTGGGGATGCCTGAACAACAGCAACAAATATGTCGAAAAAGGAAAGATTCATGCATGTTGAAAAGGATTACAGACGTTGGCTACACACATACCATATGTTTAAAGCACATTCCCCCCCCCCCGCGTGCCCCCAAATCCTGGGAACCACAGTCTACCCTCTGCCGAGCTACAATTCCCAGCACCCTTAACAAACTACAGCTCCCAGGACTATTGGGGGCAGGGCGTGCTTTAAATGTAAGGCATGCTTTACGCCAGGCATGCTTTCAGGCTTCTGATGACTGAGATGAAGAGGGATCTCTTTTTGGCCATTTTTCCATGGATCCCTCCGAAGGAGAGTGAGAATGTTCATGAGGCCAGTTGCCCTGGAAGAGCACACATATCCCAAACACTGAGGCAACCAGTCGCACGGGTTCTGTTTTATGGTGCCAAGCTGCAGCTTAAAAAGTTGTTGTAGCACAGCGTTGCAAGACAGAGAGTACTGGCCTCCCTCCCTTGGCAGCAGGATCAGGCAGCACTACAACTTTGTTTGCCATCAGTGGTTTGGTGCTCTGATGCCTACGTGATTTCTGATTGGCTGGGATGACTCAAACAGGGATGATATGGAGGGGTGGGGTGTGTGTGACACTGATGCAATGGCTCAGTTAATGGGGGGGGGGGTTGAGAGGAAAGAACTGGGAGATTTGAGGGGAAGTTCAAGGGCAAACATTTGACATACCCCCAGATTTGGATTTCGAACTTTCTGATCGAACCAAATACAGTCTCGTGAGCAATGACTGTTTCACTATGAAAAGGTCCAAAGCTCAAAACACCCAAAATAAATAAAAAGAGAGGCCAGCTAGCTGCCTTGATTTCGGAAGCTGATTTAGAAATGGGAGTTTCTGCTCACCTTGGTTTTCATCAGAATTCTCTATCTTCCCCTCCCACCACGCCATACGTATATAAGAAACGCCAGCAAAGGTTGGGGGGCAGGAAGGGAGCAGATAACAATATTTTTTTGCCTAGGGCAGTAACATAGTCTGAACTAGCCTTGGCTTGCTATGAGGCTTTTTTTTAAAGAAGACATCGTCATTTATTCCTGCCGCCACCAGAGCATTTCCCAACACGCTTTCAGAGCTATCCTGTTGCCTGGAACAACAGTAGCCCACCTTGGAGGAAAAGGTAACTTTCACCAATGGCTTTTGTTTGACCATCTCCAATCCATAGCTCTGCTCACACAAAAAAACTGCCATAGTCCCATTTTTTGCACTCCCCCCCCCCGAAAAAACCCCCCTTTATCTAGCTGAACCTGTCAGCTGGCATTATCATCACGGATGTGCTCAACCATCACAGGCAAATGAGCCCCCCCAGCCTCCCTTGCAGCCCAGCTGTACCCTTTGCTGTTTGTGCCAAAACTCTCCCTCTGCCACAATGCAAAACGAAATTGCTTGCCACCGCTCCTCCCCCCGCACTAAAATAAGAGCAGGAAATCAGCAAATAATTTTCAAAATCATGTGCTGATAATTTCCTGCTCTTATTTTGGTGCAGAGGAGGAGGAGGAGAGTGAGCAGGGGGGAGAGGGCTAAGCAGAGCAAAGCCAATGCAAGAATTGCTTTCCTCCTCCGAAGTTAAGGAAAATGGAATTATTTGGCACGTTCAGATCTTTCCCTTAGTTCTGTTTCAGACTTTGGCTACCACAGAAGGGACACTATCCCCAAACAAGGAAAATTTAAAAAGGGAAAGGAATACAGGCAACTCTCAAATTATGGGGGAGCTAACCTTCCAAGGATCACACCTAAAAAAATTGTGCATGATCAAAAAACATGGAGTTCAATGGCGGATGGGATTGCCAAAGTCCCCAGCTTTCAATTTTTTTTCATTATTTAATTGCCAAGCACATATAACTGAATGTGCGCAAATTAAATACACGTAAGTTGTGACTTACCTGTCAGGGGTCAGCAAACTTTTTCAGCAGGGGGCCAGTCCACTGTCCCTCAGACCTTGTGGGGGGCCGGACTATATTTTGGGGGGGAAATGAACAAATTCCTATGCCCCACAAATAACCCAGAGATGCATTTTAAATAAAAGCACACATTCTACTCATGTAAAAACACACTGATTCCCGGACCGTCCGTGGGCCGGATTGAGAAGGCGATTGGGCCAGATCCAGCCCCCGGGCCTAAGTTTGCCTACCCATGGTATAGATAAGGATGCCAAACCAAGTGGGGAAATGGCATTTAGTCCTTGGAAGGACTAAGCTGAGTCAAGCAAGCTGCAATCCTAGCCACACTCTGGCAAAAGCACATAGAACTGGGGACACAGAGCTGCTGCCAACTCTCACCCCCCCCCCCAGTAACGTCTAGCCAAAGATGCATGTGCGACATGACACCGTCTCACTCAGAGCTCCCCTGACCCCTGCCAGCACCAGCCAATGAAGCTGAGCAAGGGCAGGGAAAGCTCTGAGCACAATATCACATCGCATTAGGCACTGTCTCTTAATAGATGTTACTGGGTGATGCAGGTCAGGGATGCAGCTTAGTGGAAGCGGCATGTCCCTATAATGACGTCTGGCTTGCATTGAAAGTAGGCATTACAGAAATCATGTGACTAACCAAGAGTGGCAGCCCCATGGCTCCTCCTCCTCTCTCACCCCCCACCCAGCATTTACTAAAAATGTGACATTCCCTGCTTTCACAAGTGACAGTCAATAAAGCGCTGAGGAGGCAAGGGAGCCTGCAATGCGATGGTGTCATATTTTGGTTTGCCACACTTTGTGGGGACTGAATTCAGAGGTCGTGAGGAGTTGCAGGGCTGCTGCTTTCAGTTGTGGCTGTATGATTTCCATAGCATCTCATTTAACCTAGGAGAGGTACGCAAGAGTTACCTAGAGATAACCCGCTTCTGAATAAATAACGGGTCTGATGAATTAAGCACCAGCTTTTTTTAAAAAAGCAGATGGTCAAATGCAAAATAAAGGCTGTTCAGGCCTTGCAAAGCATCGCTGCAATAGACGGCAGTGTAGACAAGCCCTAAGGAGAACGTCCTTCCTGCCCCCCAAATGTTACACTGCGGACGTGATCAGATGCAAACTGACAGGGCCCAAGGCAAGGCTGATTGGGGAGCTCAAGCTGAGGTGGCTGTGGATGTTTGTTGACTTTTTGGGGCCACGGATTGAGGAGGGCAGACTGAGGAGCAAAGGGGAGGGAAATGACAAAAATCATGAACGCAAGCTGAAATTCTGGCACCTTGCACCTCAGCAACACCTGTATCAACAAGTCACAGAAAGACCATTTATGAATTAAAGAACTATAATCCATAATCAGGCTGGATCAGAAATTGGACTGGCCCAATTTCATAGTGCGATTTGCAGGTGCCTAAACATCAGAAAGAGAGGGAATTTTTATATTATCTGAAAACTTTAATCCTCATGGATACTGCCCTAATGTAAACAAGTTCTATACAGCAAAGATCCCCTATAACTTTAATTAGAAACTTTCTCCTTGTGACTTCTGTTTTTGCTGTTTTCTAATCAGTGCAGACTAGTATTACTGATCAAGTGTCCTTTAATCGCCCTGTAAATAGCCAGTTCCTGTTCCCTGGGAGCAGAAAGATTTTTGTTATTGGGTTCCTTTTTTATATAAAAAATTGGCCTGATTTAGCAACAAAATAAAATAAATGGAAAACAACAAGGAAAACAGCAAAAGAAAATAAACGAAAAACAACAACTCAGTAATTAAAATCCATTCCCTGCAGAGAACATAAATTGACTAATTACGTGGCAAACAGTAATTAGTTTAGGTGGGCTGTGCTAAACAGGAAGCAATTAGAGGCAGCAGAAATTATTCCATCTAGAGAAGGAATCTTCTAATTAAAGACACAATAATCACGAAACAACTCTATTTCTAATCTGCACTGGCCAGGCTGGTGCTGCAACCAGGAAGGAAAACCTGGAACACAATGGGTTTCTAATTATGTTTAATGAATTCTCCCTAAAGTGTGAGGAAGATGGTAACTACAGACTAAAAGGCAAGCATGGAAGCATCCCCCAAAATAGAAGTAGCTTCAGGCACTATGTCTTCCTTTACAAAAAATGAGAGCCTTTCTTCCCATTCAGTCTAAATTTCTGCTGCCACATAATGTGGCAATAACCCATTCTATCAGCACTATGGTGTAGAGAAAGTAGCCTGAGAAGTATTGCTATAAAGAATAAGCTTTTCCCCTCAACCGCCCCTTCCACCAAATCCTGAGTTAGAAATGGGGGGAGAAAGCGAGCTATGCACAACCCACAAGTTCTGCAACTAGCCTCAGATACCCTGGGGGAAAAAAGAGCTCCTGTGATCCCTTTAGTAGCAGCCATATCAAAGTGCTTAAAGCAGAGATGCTGGTGAGCAAGTCTGGCTGTGCTGTGAATGGCTCTGCTGCCCCCTCCAGAATTCACCCGGATACTGGAAAACTGTGGGAAACTGCAAGGCATGCTTCCAACAATGCAGCTTCTCTACTGCAACTGATTCCCATGTTATGCTGCAGTCCAGGTACAGGTAGGTCAGGCATAGGCAACCTTCAGCCCTCCAGATTTTTTGGACTACAATTCCCATCATCCCTGACCACTGGTCCTGTTAGCTAGGGATCATGGGAGTTGTAGGCCAAAACATCTGGAGGGCCAAAGTGTGGGAATGTTCAGGGATGTAGGAGAGGATATATTGTCTGATTATATCCTTATCCAACTTGTGTTAACAAGTTCCCCAATTTCAGCAGAGTATTACATTCCCCTTTATTTTAAGTTTGCAATGGCAGCATTTGCTCAGGCTCGCTAAAGCCTCTATAATAACTATTCTGGTAACTTTTCCTTATTCCCTCATAAAATAAAAGAGACGACACAGTCTTTTATAAAAGTATAAAAAGAGTTTACTCACATTCTGTTCACAATCAGATCCCAGAAGGCAGACTTAAGCTTAATGAAGTAATATACATTTGGAATCTATCTCTTAAGAAGACAGTCCCTTTGTCCTCTCTTGGCTGGGAGCCAAGAGTGCATCTTTCACTCAGTAGATGTTGCTTCTTCAATGCATGTGGTGAAAGAGAGAGAGATGGCTGCCCTGCCCTTTGCTTTTGTCATTACCTGCACAGGTGAGGCCACACCTACCTCTAGTCACATGTAGAGGAAGTCTGTCCCAGCCCAGAAGGAAACAGGAAGTTTTACTCGCTGGCTGGACAAACATCCCTCTCCATGTGTAAACATGTTCACTCTAGGAATGTTGTATTTGACTGCTCTTGTGTTTCACATCCCACACAAAGGCTACCTATGCCTGAGGCAGATCATGCCAGAGGCTGCCAGTCCAGAGAGCTGAGATGGGGAACTGTTGTTGTTTGTTATTCTATACCACCCTTCAATCAATCAAACATCAAAATGACAAACATACATACCATAGTAACAAACAATACCCCCCCCCCCCCGTTTAAAAGGCCGTGGATTGTTTGATTAGCCAAAGGCCTAGGAGAAGAGGAATGTTTTGTCTGGTGCTTAAAGATATGACTCTCCCTTTGGAGAGCATCCCACAGGCAGGAAGCCACTGCAGAAAAGGCCCTGCTCTCGTGTTGCCACCTTCCAGACCTCTCACAGAGGAGGCATGAGGAAGGGCCTCGGATGATGATTGAAAGGTTCAAGTCAGTTCATATGAGGAGAAACGGTCCTTGAGGTATTGCAGTCCTGAGCAGTTTAAAGCTTTATAGGTCAAAACCAGCAATTTGAATTGGGCCCAGAAATTAATTAGCAGCCAGCGCACTCGGGCCAGGATTGGCATTATATGCGCAAACCGTATTGTCCCAGTGAGCAATCTGGGCACTGAATTCAGCACCAGTTGAAGTTTCCGAACTTTTCAGACAAAGGGTAGGTAGGTTCAACTAATTCTGGGCCGAAAGACTCTAAGTTCTGATTGGAATACCCTTACAAAATGCCCAGGGTTAAGAAAATGGGGTTCATTGAGCTCTATATTGGGGAAAAAGTAGATGTGCCAAAAGTGATGGGTTGACAAGTCAAAAGTGATGGGTTGGACATTAAATCTACTAAATCACTGGATGAAGAACAGGGAAGAAAGGAGGAAAAGGTGTTAAAATCTATCGTTTGGCACACTAATAAAATTCAGTTCTAGGAGCAATGAATTAGATTAAATGAATGAATGGTTAAGGAACACATGGAATGTTCACGGTGAGCTAAATAAATAGAGAGGCCATTTATTTATTAATATAAACAGTGCCAGCTCCAGGTTCTAGAGGGCTGTTGGGAAAGAGGCCCTCAATGGGACCACCTCTTTGAGTAAAAAGGTAAAGGGACCCCTGACCATTAGGTCCAGTCGTGACCGACTCTGGGGTTGCACGCTCATCTTGCTCTATAGGCCGAGGGAGCCGGCGTTTGTCCGCAGACAGCTTCCAGGTCATGTGGCCAGCATGACTAAGCCGCTTCTAGTGAACCAGAGCAGCACACGGAAACGCCGTTTACCTTCCCGCCGGAGCGGTACATATTTATCTACTTGCACTTTGACATGCTTTCGAACTGCTAGGTTGGCAAGAGCAGGGACCGAGCAATGGGAGCTCACCCCGCCACGGGGATTCGAACCGCTGACCTTCTGATCGGCAAGTCCTAGGCTCTGTGGTTTATCCCACAGCATCTAATGTCCCCATTGCCCATTCAGCTGCCCAGTGGAAGAGAGAGCAGGGGAAGTGAAGGATAATGCTCTGCCTCTCCATTCTTGCTACTTATTGCAGGTACAAAGAGGGCCAGTGAAGAGCACATAGGAAAAGCAGCGGAGCCTGGAGGCCGGGATGTGTGTGAACAGGAGTCGCCCTGCAGAGATGTGGGCCTCAGCAGGTACCCAGTGGTGCCTACCTCTGATGCTAGCCCTGTATGTAAAAGGAAGAATATAGTAAGGACTGTAACTGAATATGAATGATTTAAGATGTTTTGGGTTGAAATTCTGTAACGGGTGAACATAAATCTAAATATGGGGTTGTTGCTTTTTGAAATAGAAAGAAAGTGAGGATTATTTAAGGAAGGGGGAAAGATGGCAGGGAATATGCAAACATATGAAATTTAAGGAGTGCTCAGGTACAGCAGTGAATGAAATGGGACCGGCACCGAGTCGACTGCAACAGCAGTCCTATAAGCTCCAACTGGGATCTACTCAAAAGAAGCAACACTGAGCCACTTACTAAATTCCTCCCACCCCAAGCTGAAAGCAGCCTGGTGATACTCACTGCTTACAAGTTACCGAGGTGAATAAACAGCAAATCGTATTCATTCCCTCCAACTCACAGCAGAATGTATAGCATTTTTATGAGCTGCTTTTGACGCCCCTGCTGAAAAAGATGCCAGCCAAGCAAAAGCAAGCAAGCACGCTACCCCCAAGCTCAGCTTTGCCTTTTCTAAATTCATGCTCAGAGAAGTTGGCAAAGATGAGTAGCAATGCGGCTGGTGGCGACATTTTTAAACATCAGAAACCAAACAAGGGTGGGGATGCGGTAGTGATCGCACAACAGCATTTGGAGCATGTTTCTGGCCCCTGCTTTTTCCTCTTTCTCTTTATAATTTGATTTCTCCGTGAACTGGCTCCACGTTCCATTCAAAGGGGCACAATGCACAGTTCACTCCACGTGTCTACTCAGAAGTAAGTCCAATGGGATTTGCAGCAGCCTTAGGATGACTAGGACTAAAGTGAACCATAGATTGTATGCAACGGAGAGAAACCAAAACCCAGCACTCCATCATCACAAGCAATTCTTAAGACAGCTTTTGTGTTTCCCATGTGTGCAATTTAAATGTAAAACCTACACTGGTTAGAATATACATTTGATTTCAAAACAATCTTCTTTTGCTTTCTACGTGGCATTTCCTTAGGCTCACTGCAGATGCAAGGCTGCCTGACTTTCTAACTATGATTAGATCAGGAGCAGTCCACCGGCTAGCAAGCACTCTTCCCTTGCTCAGGAGCCTTCTATTCTTCTTGTTCATTTTCCCAGGCCAATCATAGTTAGCATTATTTATGAACCAATGTCATTTCTAGTCATGACTAGAAATAGCTTGCAAACTGAAGTCTGAGTTAAGCTATGTTTACCAAAAAATAAAAATAAAGATGAAGGCACAACAGTAACTATGGATTGCAACAAAAAGGAAAGGAAGGTGGAAATTTTCGTGGGAGAAGGATGTGGAAGCCACACAGTTAGATTAGGCAGTATTTGGTTTACAGAAGACATTAACATCATCTCTTAGCACACTCGTTCTATACTTATTTCTTTAAATTGGACAGTCATATATATCCCATATTCAGGGCAGTTGAATTGATTTTTTTAAAAAGTTGACAAGTCATCAGCCCTTTAACCAATTTATCTGTCACATTCAAATACAGTTTGCAATATTACCAATATTTCAAAACAGGTGCCCTCCTAAGATATCAAAGTTAATACAAAGTGTGAGATAATTTAAAATTTAATGAACAAAAATGACAAATGAGAAAGAAAGGCCATCATTTTAAAATTATGTTTCTCCTAATGATCCTTGAAAGCCAAAGTAGGCTCAAAAAGATTTGCCATTTTCATCACTGATTAATCTACTAATGACTTAACAAAAAGACAGGTTCCTGTCCCGAGCCGCAAACAATCTAAATTTTTGCATGAGGAAGTAAAAGAGGGACGGGAGGCAGACTGAGGTGAGTGCAAAGAGGGGAAATAATATAAATCCACTTTGGGGGTACTTCCAAATGGCCTGTTTATTGAGCATTAATCCTAATTTCTTAGGGTATTTAATTAACGTTCCAATATATTTGCGGGGAGGTTAGCTGACCGTCACGCTAAAATCAAGTGTTATCCCACACCAGGGCATTTTCTCTTTGCTTTTCTTACTATGAAAAGTCTGACCTGTGGGGAAAGCAAGTTTGTTTCACAAGACCTCCCAAATCAGCTATAATTTTGCAACCCGAATTTGCAGGTATGTTACTGGAACTTACCCCAAATTAGCAGAAGGGTCCTCAGTTTCAGGCAGAGGATGAGAACATAATGGGTTAAGCCAGTGGAAAAGGTGACTTTTGAGATGGGAAATGAAAAGGAAATGGTACCACATTGGTATTCTGGGAGGGTGTTCCAGGAATAAGGGTAGTGCCGGCCCATCCATGAGGCAAGGCGAAGCGACCACCTCAGGCGGCAGGGTCCACCCAGGGCAGGAGATCCTGATGTCGATCTTTCTTTCCCTGCTCCCTTGTTCCTGATATAGATCTTCCCTGACCCCTTTTTCCTTGGCAGGGAGAGACGCCTTTTTGAGGCCTACCCCAGGCTGGTCCTGCCTAATGCGCACCAAGACAATGAGAGATATTTGGGCAGCAGAGGGTGATAACTACTGTCATATGGGTCGAGGGAGACACCTGTTATCATACAGATTGCCCCTCACAGGGGTTGCCCCTCACAGGGGTTGCCCTTAAGGAAATACTGCGGTTGTGGCAGTGTTTTCAATGACAATCACAGTTCAGACTCTATCACACTTCCCGGAGTATGCGTGTATAGACCGGGGGTGGTGGTGGTGTGTGCCTTAGGTAAAGGTAAAAAGGTAAAGGACCCCTGGATGGTTAAGTCCAGTCAAACGCAACTATGGGGTTGCAGCGCTCATCTCACTTTCAGGCCGAGGGAGCCGGCGTTTGTCCACAGACAGCTTTCCGCATCATGTGGCCAGCATGGCTAAACCGCTTCTGGCGCACGGAAGACCGTGATGAGTGCCAGAGCACACGGAAACGCCATTTACCTTCCCACCACAGTGGTACCTATTTATCTACTTGCACTGGCCTGCTTTCAAACTGATAGGTTGGCAGGAGCTGGGAAAGAGCAACGGGAGCTCACTCCGTCACGGGGAATCGAACCGCTGACCTTCCCATCGGCAAGCCCGAGAGGCTCAGTGGTTAAGACCACAGCGCCACCTGCGTCCCAAGGGGGGTGCCTTACCTTGGCGTGGCAGCACTTTGCCTTTGTTGAGCTGCTTGAGGCGCTTCTGGTGAGACTTGCCATTGTAGTGGATCTGGGCCTGTACTGCTGAATTGAGCTGGATATTGCACACCTCACAGAGTGTGAACGACGGGTGCTTCTTTTCCCTTTTTGTGCGCTGCTCTGGTGCGCACCCTATACCAGAGCTCTCTGTGAGGGTCCCAAAGATGCTGCTCCTCCCTGGGGAGTGGGGTGGGCTCAGGGGCCGCTTCATCCCTGCGGGGACGGGAAGGAGAAAAAGAATTAAAATAGGTACTGGAATCTGCCTGATGAGACACACTCAGTGGATTTGGGGAGCAAAAGTCACCACAACAGCTTCAGTCTTCCCCATCCATCTGCGCTGGTGATCTAGCTACAAAACCAACAAGCAGTACATAGAAACATCCTCTAGATGGAGTTAACTGCCTTTGCTTTTGCCTACAATACAGCTTAATTCAGCTGAAATCACTGCTAGGCAGAACTGCAAGCATTACAGCATCTTTATTTCACTGGTCTCGACTTTAGCGCTCCCTCTTTGCTACATGGTGGAACTTCGAGGCAGCCTTTACAGGTCTATTTCTCTCTGGAGGGGAAAACACTGGAGACATCAGGCCATCTAACTTTGCAACGACCCGTTCCTTGGCAACTCCAAATGTTGTCTAAAGCACGAATTTACACAGTGTCATTCCAGGGTTAAGTGAGTTTGAAACAGACTCGCTTTGGGTTCCTGGATGTGTTCAAAGGGCAATTCAGAGGTTTTAGCAATGCACGAGGAAAGAGAAAGTTACTCCTCTTTCATTCCACAGTATGTGACAATACAAAACAATTGCAAGGCGAGATTATCTCCAGAAGGGAGTTCACGCTTGCCTAGAGGAATAGCAAATCAGCAAAGGAATGCGGCTGAAACACCCTGAAACGCACAGGAAGTTTCATGTTGAGAGCCAGTGAAGCATAATGGTAACAAACAGGACCAGAGCACCGGTTCTAATCCCACCACTGCCCCTCCCATTTGAAACACGAAGACAGAAGTTGCCCACCTTACAAGAGTGCTCTAAGAAGTACTACAATTATGCAAACAGCCTTAAAAAGCCTTTAAATGTACCATATAAACGCTAAGTATTCTTTGTATTGTGCCTTCAATGGATCATGACTGAACATAGAAGGCAGGAATGATCATAGGACTCGCCCATTTTATTCTTGTTGTTAAACAGTTTTCATATTTTTATCTTTTCTTTCATATTTATTTGGTGGTATTTCATACTTTACATTGTAAAATATTCTGTAAGTTCCCTTTGAGACATAGAAAGTGAGGAACAAATATAAGATTTAAGTGGTTTCCAAACTACCCCCCCACCTGAAAACCGCTAAGGCTATTTGCAGACCGTGTAACTATTTTTCAGCCTGTTGTAGCAATTCTAATGTTCTGTGCTAGATGCTGTATGAGCTTTAATCACATTTTTATTGCTTCATTTATTTCTTATATATTGTATTCATTGTATTAAAATTTGCATCCCATAAGACAATAAAATACAATAAATAAAAGAAGAAATAAAAATACAATCAACAGTTATTGCGATGGATGTGCCATCTCCTGTCTTCAAACACAAATCCACATGTAGGCCATGGACCAGCTGAATGAAGCTTGAGGGCCACTGGTGGCCCACAAACCAGTTTGGGAACCCCTGTAATAAACAATAAATATTTAAAAATAATACTGATCTTTCCGCTGATTCCTCTTCAAACTAAAGTCTGTCCCATACATTATACGGCAGGAAGCCCAGGACTAACACTGAACAAATTAACAACTGGGTGGAACCGGATGATTTTGCTTAGTGGAATTTTGTTGGAAAGCAGAATTCAATAGTGCCACTCTGCCACACAGCATCTGGTTACTGAAACCAGTTTGGAATTAGAGGGTGGGATGCTGGCTACATGACCCGGAAAGCTGTCTGTGGACAAACGCCGGCTACCTCAGCCTGAAAGTAAGATGAACGCCGCAACCTCATCGTCGCCTTTGACTGGACTTAACTGTCCAGGGGTCCTTTACCTTTTTGCAGCTCAGGGAGACTCAACTTTTTTTTGAAGATCTCCCAAAAAAAGCTTAACAACATTTTGCCCCTCCCCCCAACAAAAATCCTGTACCTCCCATGCCCATTACTGAAGATCTGCCTACACACCATACAGAGGGGTCAGCAAACTTTTTCAGCAGGGGGCCGGTCCACTGTCCCTCCTACCTTGTGGGGGGCCAGACTATATTTTGGGGGGAAAATATGAATGGATTCCTATGCCCCACAAATAACTCAGAGATGCATTTTAAATAAAAGCACACCTTCTACTCATGTAAAAACATCAGGCAGGCCCCACAAATAACCCAGAGATGCATTTTAAATAAAAGCACACATTCTACTCATGTAAAAACACACTGATTCCTGGACCATCCGCAGGCTGGATTTAGAAGGCGATTGGGCCTTAAGTTTGCCTACCCATGATTTAAAGCAATGCCCTCCCATCAAAGAATCCTAGGCACAGAGTTGCAATTGCCAGCACACCTAAACCACAGTTCCCAGGATTCTTTGAGAGAGACGTCTTTTAAATGTTATTTACGCGTATTGCTGGGATCACGGAGTGCAGACTCCCACAAATACGACAACTCCAGCTGAACCTCACACCCTGGGAGCATGCAGACTGCCCCAAAATAGGAATGCTGATCCACGACCTTCTCACAGAATGTCCTATAACATCCGCACCATGGGGTGCCACAAGCTGAGAGCAGGTGCGCAGCAGAACATCATGTGGGATGCTGACAGCCTGGAACATGTGCAGAGGAGGACAACCAAGATGATGAAGGGCCTGGAAACCAAGCCTTATGAGGAACAGTTGAGGGAGTTGGGAATGTTTAGCCTGGATAAGAGGAGACTGAGAGGAGATATGATAGCCACCTTCAAATATCTTAAGGGCTGTCACATGGAAGAGGAAGCAAGCTTGTGTTCTCCTGCTCCGCAGGGTAGGATCCGAACCACTGGCTTCAATTACAAGAAAGGGGATTCTGACTAAACATCAGGAAGAACTTTCTGGCTGTAAGAGCTGTTTGACAGTGGAAGGTAGTGGACTCTCCTTCATTGAAGGTTTTTAAGCAGAGGTTGGATGGCCTTCTGTTATACATGCATTGCATGGGTTTGGCCTAGATGACCCTCAGGTCACTTCCAACTCTACAATTCTACAATTATATGAAGTGTTGGAAATGTAAAGAGAATAAGGTTCTTTTTATCATATGTGGTAGTCTTGTAGTAAGGTTAAAGCTTACTGGGAAATGATATATAATGAACTGAAAAATATGTTTAAAATAATGTTTGTAAAAAAACCTAGAAGCCTTCCTTTTGGGAATTATAGGGGCAGAACTACCCCAACTGTATAGAAATTTATTCACTACAGCGGCAAGAATGTTACTTGCCCAAAAATGGAAAGAAGAAGTCCCAGCGAAAGAAGAATGGATACAAAAACTTATGGAATATGAAATGGCAAAACTTACTGGAAGAATAAGGAATCAAAGAATAAGAAATCAAGATAACAAACTTTTTATAAAATAATGGAAATGGCTTATTGAATATTTACAAACCAATTGTAAACAGATAAGAGCATTGGCAGGATTATTGCAATAACCTGCAGTTTTATAAGAGTATATATTTAAAGTAGATGAATAAATGAGTAAATTAAGTTAATTCGGAATATGCAGAAAATATAAAAAATAATAATTAAGGAACAGCAGAAAGAGGGGGTAGGAAGTCGAGTTTCAAAATGTTAAAATGATTGTATAATTATTGAAATGTATAAAACTGAATCATTAATAATAATACAATTATATGAAGAGGATGCGGCAGTGATGTTTCTGAGATCTCTGAGATGAGATGGCGCAGGAGTTTAAAGCAAGCAAATAGCATGATCGATGTCTATGAGACTTTATGACACTAGTGAAATTTGTGGGGAAAGTAATATAGGAATAGATTCAGCACTGGTTAAAACTGCGCTGGGCAGGTTAAATCTGTATACGGGCTCCAAGACTCAAGGTACACCAGCAAGCTCTTGCACCCTGCCAAAGTCTCACACGACCTCTGACCCAGATGTGCTATGGTGTGCTACTGAGTTTCCGGTGGCTATATTTCATGAACTGCTTTCCCACAGGTGACCAGGTTATTTTTAATATTGGCAGAAATTAAAATTGGAAAGTTATCTGGACAAAATACTTTCAAAAGGCCACTGCTCTCTAAAAAAAGGATACAGGGCCACTCAAATTAGCTTGGCCCACCATCACAGCTCCAGTTACAGAGTTTTAAATAACCATTAAATATTGTGGATGTGCTCATCTCATTCACTTAATCTCTCCGGTGCCCCTTTGTCCCTCCTGGAATATTAGGCACTGCAATTCAGCAATCTGCCATTCTCCCCAAACAGATGAACAGAATTAATAACGAGAACTCTAGGTGTGATAATTACCATGGTATTAGTCATTCACTGGAGCTACATTGCCTTGTATGTGCCTAGCATAATACTCTGAAGGAAAACCAGGCGCTGTGTGCATACATACTATGATTTAAAGCACACGTCCTCCCCAAAAGAATCCTGGGAACTGTAGTTTATCCCCCACAGAGTTATAATTTCCTGCACCTTTAACAAACTACAGATCCGAGGATGGGGGGGGGGGGCATGAAATATGCTTTAAATGTATTGTGTGTACACAGCCACTCATTCCAACAAACTTTTTCTGTAGGACAACTGACTGGAAGAGATTTGCCCACAAATTGAGCCTTGCCAATGGGTTTAGGAGGAGAGCTTCTCAAGGCTTGTGCAATTTTAGAAGTACCATCTCTGTGTCTTAGATTTAAACTGTATATAATATTAACCATACACACATACATACACACACAACTGTATGTCCTTAAACTGTATATAATACTAACCATACACACATACACATACAGTGGTACCTCAGAAGTCAAACGGAATCCGTTCCAGAAGTCCATTCGACTTCCAAAACGTTCAGAAACCAATGTGCGGCTTCCGATTGGCTGCAGGAAGCTCCTGCAGCCAATCAGAAGCTGCGGAAGTTGCATTGGAAGTTTGGGTTCCAAAGAACGTTCGCAAACCGGAACACTCACTTCTTGGTTTGCGGCATTTGGGAGCCAAAACGTTCGACTTGCAAGGCGTTTGGGATCCAAGGTACGACTGTATGTCATTTTCTAAAGCAACTGCCCATACTGCAGTCTCCAGCCGATGACCAGTACATCTTGGCCCTTTTCTCTCTGTCCATTTTTCTCCTCTGAACAGACTCCTCCCCCTGAGATGGGGAAATGATACCTGTGCCTGCTTCTTGAGATATGAAAATAATATGTCAGAGAACAATGGCATGCGATTAATGTCATGTATAATTTGAGATTGAACCTCAAGCGGGGCTCAGCCCTGGACCATATTTCCAGTGTCAGCCTCTAATTCGGGAATTTGTGAAGTACACAGAATACACAGCAGGGCAAATTCAGCCTTGCCTATGTAGCCATGGAAAGATAAACAAAGGAACAAGAAATGCAATTTAACTGTGAGGTCACAGCAAGCAGCTCTAGAGGTCCAATAGTGAGACTCAAGGCTTCTTGGAAGCTACGCTATGACCAAGTCAGATAGTTCAGTTGGTTAGAGTGTAGTGCTGGTAATGGCAAGGTTGCAGGTTTGATCCCTGTAAGGGGCAGCTGGATATTCCTGCATCGTAGGGGGTTATTTTCAAGATTCCTTCCAACTCTATGATCTTTATGATTCTATGAAAATAAGCTACACCCATCTGTGTAGATAGCTATTGCGGCTGCTTAGTGGTTAGGGCAAATCACTCTGCACATGGCTCGCTTACAGCCGCACCCTTTACGACTGCTTCACTGCATTCCCAAGCAAGAGCCTATGGCAGCCAAGATGCATTAGGCAAGTTTCTTTCTTCTTTTTAAATCCTCAGCTAAAGCAGACAAACTTCTGTCCCCTAACAAGACCTTAAGTGGCCCGGGTTTTAAAATAAAAAAGGAAGATATTCCAGCAGCAGCTGTCAGAACAAGCAGCAATGTGAGGGGGAGGGGTTGGAGAGAGAGAGAGAGAGAGAGAGAGAGAGAGAGAGAGAGAGAGAGAGAGAGAGAGAAGGAGGAAAAGGGACACTGGATGTGGATGATGGATGGCAAGAGATCCTTGACAGATGTCTAAATCTCTTTGAAATAAAAGAAGGTCAGAAGTCACACTCCGGGACAACTCAAAAAAGCACTTTGCATTAATACCTTTTCAAGCACCCCTACTTCCAAGCAAGGGCTGCTTGGACCACCGCAGGAAAAAGTGTAAGCGCAGAGAGCCATTTCTCACCCCAACACAAACAAAATGCAACATGATACCCAAGCCTGCAATATTCACTCTGCACTTTTATGTGACTTTGCCAAGTGCTAAGCCTCTGGAAAACACTGCTCCCTTTTACCCAAGCATCTGAACATGCTTGGGTATTTGTCTCCCATTTCCCCAGCCTAACAGGCAGGTAAATCACATAGTTGAAGAGGCATCACTTCATAATAAGGTTGAGCTATCCGCTGTTATACCCCCTCAACAACATGCGCACAAAATTATATTTCCTGGTTTGCTGTTTGACTGGGTTCTTTTCTATCTGACTTTCCAATTGGGAAGCCTTGTCATTTCTTCAAGATGAACAGTTTACACGGGCCTGCAATGAATATATATTTCCTGCCACTCCCTTAAAAACAGTCCCACAGATCAGGCCAGCCATCAAACTTTGAATGCAGAATTGTGTCATGAACATGCGCACCAAGTTTCAGTGTAAGAGCTTAAAGTTCAAGGGAGATTATATCCAGCATCTCATTTTGCACAGCCAATACTTTTTCACTCCATTTCTGAAGTTCAGAGGTGAGTGTGGACCACAAAGCCAACCTTAGGTTCTCCTTAACTTTTCTTTGCTACAATATTTGCATTACAGGTCAAATTACCCCAGAGTAGGTTTTGTGGGGGTTTTTTGCTGTGCAATTTAAAAAATCCTATAAAATACAATTTTGGGAATGGGGAAGAGATGAGTATGGACTTGGAGAAGTCCAAAAAATCTTTAGAAAATAATATCCTAAGGGGGAGAACCCCTGAAGCAGATGAATGAGGATCGAGTGTGCTCACTGGGCAGGGAAAGCTGACAGACTATTGATAAAGGATGGAAAATTGGGTGGGAGGAGGACTGGAATGGAGTGTCCTGTAAGTGGCATGGCTGGTTAACTGGAAGACTGGACAGAAACACTCTACAGTACAGAGTTTTTGTGTTACACTACAATAAGGCTTAGCCCTGTAAGTTTGTTCAGCACTAGAATGGAAGCCCTGAAATATATGAAACAATATTAATGAGCTGCATGCCTGATATATGATACATATGATATATGTCTTTTCATTACAGTAGTACCTCAGGTTAAGTACTTAATTCGTTCCGGAGGTCCATTCTTAACCTGAAACTGTTCTTAACCTGAAGCACCACTTTAGCTAATGCGGCCTCCCGCTGCTGCCCCGCCGCCGGAGCACAATTTCTGTTTTCATCCTGAAGCAAAGTTCTTAACCTAAGGTACTATTTCTGGGTTAGCGGAGTCTGTAACCTGAAGCGTTATGTAACCTGAAGCATATGTAACCTGAGGTACCACTGTATAAACTAGGGTGGGGGATAGATGCAGTGTTCGAACTTCGCCAGGCGCATTTTGCACTTTGTTATCGGCCACTTGCGACCAAGTGAAGATAGATGCCTGGGAGCCAAGATGGCGCCTGACATTTCCACCATCTGGAGGTACATACCTGAGGATCCTTGGATCTGGACTGTTTTCACACACTAGCAACATATCCTGTAGAACGCTATTCAGTTATATTTTATCTGCACAATCAGAATTGGTTTCTTCCTTCCAAGCTCTCTGCTACAGTGGATAATTCACTCCTTTCTTGCTCTCTAGCTACAACTAACTTTAAACACACACTCCCATTGAACAACAGGCCAGTTGTAGGAATTACAACTCCCAAACCACGTTGGGTTGACAGTAAATCTGAAAACAGTAAGCAAGCTGTCAGGAAGAGAGGCTCGCCACCTCATTTATAATCCCCTGAGGTCAGTTTTATAGCTCTCGTAATACAGTCCATAACCCGGGGTCTTTTTTCTATTTTAAATCTTAATAATGCCATAAAACACAATGCCGCAAAAGGGGGGGGGATAAAGCGGAAAAGGTGGAGCAGGTGCATGGCAGTGACAAATGCTAGCGAGAATTCAGAATGGCACAAATAAATCTGAAACGGGTCTGGTTTATAGACAGGCCACAAGTAGATAAGGGAGGGGAGACTCTCTCGGGGACACCAACACACACTTTTAAGGGGAAAGTTATGGAGAGTAATTCTTGGTAGCCCAAGGAGGCTGTATTTTTAGAACCTTGGACAACTCCTTAACCATTTAGTGTATGCCTATAAGGTTTTATTTACCAGGTGGGAGGGGAAGAGCAAAGGCCAATTCATTCAGCCTTCTCCCTAAATATTATTGAAAATATTATGCAATTGCACCTTCCCATGTAGATACTGGTCTTTGGCACACACAAAAATCAGCAACCTGAGACTTGCAGCTTCTCCGCCCCCAACAGTAAGTTCTAAGTCTTCAGTGATGCAAAGCAGAACAGGCTTCCAGTGTTTACATCTGCCTCTCTGTGGTTTAAGGACTCCCGCAGATGACCTGTTTATTCAGCTTATTTTGCTTGCAGAAAGTCAGACTGTGTCTCATTTTTCCTCCCTGAGCATTCATTCCAATTTGTTTACAAGGTGGTTATGTGACCATGAGCGTTGATCCCGATTTGCTTGCTGAGTGTTTACACATCTTTCCGTTAATCGTGAGTACATCCCACACTTTTTCGGTGCAATTTCCTCGCCATGAGATCTTCAGTCTCAGATCTCCAGTGTCCTATCTAGCTTGGCTCCTTGTTTGTCCTGCAAGCTTTCCTTATGCGATTTGGCTTGTATTTCTAGAAATGTAATAATTCTCATAAAGGTAAAGGGACCCCTGACCATTAGGTCCAGTCATGACCGACTCTGGGGTTGCGGCACTCATCTCGCTTTATTGGCCGAGGGAGCTGGCGTACAGCTTCTGGGTCATGTGGCCAGCATGACTAAGCCGCTTCTGGCAAACCAGAGCAGCGCACGGAAACGCTATTTACCTTCCCGCCGGAGCTGTATCTATTTATCTACTTGCACTTTGACGTGCTTTCGAACTGCTAGGTTGGCAGGAGCAATGACCGAGCAACGGGAGCTCACCCCGTCGCGGGGATTCGAACCGTCGACCTTCTGACCGGCAAGTCCTAGGCTCTGTGGTTTAACCCACAGCGCCTCCCACGTCCCAATAATTCTCATAGTTAATCCTAAAGGATCTCATTCCAAGCCTGGGAATCTGTTTCCAACATTAGCCAGCCAGATACAGTGGTGTAGTGGTAAATTTTGAAGTGCAAGAGGAAGTTGTGACAGCTCCCATAGCCATGCCCTGAAGGAGAGCCCCAAAATGTCAGCAGCTGTGCATGTACACACAGGAAGGGAGGAACCAGAAGTGCATAGAATAATACCCAATTTATTAGGATCAGCGTCACTGCAAGCCGTCATAAGCAGTCAGTGGCACTTACTTCTGACTGCATAGGTTCCGCTTGTGAAGCACACCACACTTCAGCAAAAAGCTCTTCAGCCAGCTGCACGAGTTTTCCTATTACTCTCATATCTAATTCCCACTGACAGATCCATCCTTCACAAATGTGGCTAATGATAATCCTGTTTGAGAGACATCGCAAGTCAGCGGCCATGCATGCATTACTGTATTTAAGCTTTTTTTTTTTTTTTGTAAACTACTTTCAGCACAAATCTGTGGGAAATGCAGTATATAAATAGACTATGTCTATATTTTGCAAACATTTTGCCTTGAACATCTTAAGATCACTGTGCCCAAAACTGTATATAAATGTGCACATCAGCATGAAGTTTTCTAGATAGAAGACATGTTCTTTTTTCCCAAAGAGCTGAAGACTGATTGCTGAGTAGACGCTCATTTCACTTTCATCTCCATTGAATGGAATATGTTTCTTTTTTCCCCTGGCACTTTAAACCAGCAATGTCTGTTTGATGAGAAGCAAAAGTACCTGTGCATGCACACTTATATTTTTCAACCAGAGTTCTCTTAGGATTTGCTAGGCAAGGTGGGAGAGTGTCCACTGAATTTTACAATCTTATATTTTTAAATAAATTACATATTACCAGTTTTAGCTGTGTTTTTTTAAAAAAAAAAACAACTTTAGAGGCAAAGAGAGGGGGTGGGTTTCTGCTGGATGCAACAACACATTGCAGGGTTCTTCAACCAAAAATGGGGTTGGAAACTACTGGTGTACACTATGGGAAATGGTGCCTCCATCCAAGTCTTATTGGCTGCATTACAATTATGTCTCCAGTACAACTGGAGAGCAGTACAATCATGTTTTCCAAAGACCACCACCAGCACTCAAAAGTCTGTTTTCAGATAGTCCAAAAGACAGCAATGAAAACAGATGAAAACAATGACATTATTTCCTAGGGCTGGCCGATACCTGGTTTTCAACATCATGATTTATCATCAACTAAACATTGTGATCTAGGGACGTGGGTGGCGCTGTGGTCTAAACCACTGAGCCTCTTGGGCTTGCCGATCAGAAGGTCGGCAGTTCAAATCCCTACAACGGGGTGAGCTCCTGTTGCTCTGTCCCAGCTCCTGCCAACCTAGCAGTTCGAAAGCATGCCAAAAAGTGCAAGTAGATAAACAGGTATCTCTGTGGCAGGAAGGTAAATGGAGTTTCCGTGCACTGCTCTGATTTTGGTGTTCCATTGCACCAGAAGCGGCTTAGTCATGCTGGCCACATCCCTCAGCCTGTAAAGCGAGTTGAGCGCCGCAACCCCAGAGTCGTCTGGACTTAACTGTCAGGGGTCCTTTACCTTTTTTAAAAAAACCATTGTGATATACTTATACAGTGGTACCTCGGGTTACATACGCTTCGGGTTACATACGCTTCAGGTTACATACGCTTCAGGTTACAGACTCCGCTAACCCAGAAATATTACCTCAGGTTAAGAACTTTGCTTCAGGATGAGAACAGAAATCGTCCTCCGGCGGCGCGGCAGCAGCAGGAGGCCCCATTAGCTAAAGTGGTACCTCAGGTTAAGAACAGTTTCAGGTTAAGAACGGACCTCCAGAACGAATTAAGTACTTAACCCAAGGTACCACTGTATATCACAATAAGGATGGAGCTATGTAGAAGCTATGTAGGCTTCATGGTTTTTCCCACATTATGATTTTTGCATAGCACACACACACAATTCACGATATATTGCCAGGTCAAAAATTATGAAACCTCTATCAATACAGTGTGGACTTTAAACCGGTTTTGGACAATATATCGAGATATCGCCCAGCCCTTGTCTTTCCCAGAGCAAAGAGTGTGACTAATGCCAAATAAAAAGAGATCAGCCACTGCACTTGGATACAGCTGTATTGGGACACACAGAGTGAAGGGGAAAGAAACTGTTGCTAGGCTTGCACACTTCATATTGCTGGCAGGCATGCCATCAAAGGAGCTTGTCACCAGACAGAGCATGCACAAACCTAGCAACATTTGCCCACTTCCTAGCAATGCTTTCCCTTCACCCCAGAGGTGCAGTGCAAGTGCACAGGAATGCTAAAGGTGTTGAGTTTTAATTTCAAGGCCTTTTTCAAGCGGCCTTGCACACAGTGTTGGACGTAAGAAAAGCTGCTCTTTTACAAAGAAGTATGCTTCTGGTATCTGGGTAGCTAGCCTGTGGTCCTCTGGATGTTGCTGGACAACAAGTCCCATCATCCCTGGCCAACAACCATCCTGGCTGGGGCTGGTGAGAGTTGGAGACCAACAGCATCTGCAGGGCCGCAGGCTAGCCACCCTTGTACAAGAGCGGTGTTTCCCAAACTTGGGTCTCCAGCTGTTTTTGGACTACGTTTCCCATCACACCTAGTCCTGCTAGCAAGGGATGATGGGATTTGTAGTCCAAAAAACAGCTGGAGACCCAAGTTTGGGAAACACTGTACTAGAGGCTTGGGTCATAACAGAGTTAAGTTTAAAGGATTGCTGTGCTCAATTATTGAACCACAAAGCCATCAAGTTGGACGGATGAGTCAAGTGCGTCAAATCAAGCTCACCTCCCTGAGGCTGAAGCATAAAAAAAAGAGGTAAAGGACCCCTGACAGTTAAGTCCAGTCACAGACGATTCTGGGATTGTGGCGCTCATCTCGCTTTACTGGCCGAGGGAGCCGATGTTTGTCCGCAGTCAGTTTTTCCGGGTCATGTAGCCAGCATGACTAAGCCGCTTCCGAAACCAGAGCAGCGCACGGAAATGCCGTTTACCTTCCTGCCACAGCGGTACCTATTTATCTACTTGCAATTTTTGGCATGCTTTTGAACTGCTAGGTTGGCAGGAGCTGGGACCGAGCAACAGGAGCTCACTCCATTGTGGGGATTCAAACTGCCAACCTTCTCATCGGCAAGCCCAAGAGGCTCAGTGGTTTAGACCACAGTGCCACCCGCATCCTTGAGGCTGAAGCATGAATACAGCTAAATAACAGCTACCATTGTCAAAGGACTGTGCATCCCTCTTCCACTTATGGAAACCCTCCGATAGGCAGCTAGAAGTAACTGCGAAAGGTTCTCCAGTTACTCCTGCCACAGGATTCGATGCCACTGAAAACAAATCCAGCCAAACACTTGTTTAACGGCTCTTAATGATCTCTACAGATGCAGATTCCACCACACCTCTAGCTAAATAACTGGTTGCTCTGCTGCTCCACCCACTCACACAGCCGGGTTGCTTCCAGGATGGAGCCATTTATGACTATCTATCTGCTCTGTTGTGCACAACACCATACAAAAGGCACTGTCCTGATCGCTGTTGGAACTATTTGCTGCCTCTGCAGCCTGGCATCCTATCAAGCCAGCATAATGTCAGCTTCTCAAACTTGAGAACATCTCTTTTCGGGACTTCCTGTGTTGGCGGGTTGGAAGGTGAAAAAGCTGCCAATTAGAACTCTTAGTCTTGCTGTCAGTTTTTCCATTTCCACACAGTCCATTTTAATTTTAATAGACCAAAGCAACAAAACTTTTTATTGAAGAGTGGACCCCCCTTTTGGATTACCTGAGAAAGTATCACAGTGGTACCTCGGATTACAGAGGCTTCAGGTTACAGACGCTTCAGGTTACAGACTCCGCTAACCCGGAAGTAGTACTTCGGGTTAAGAACTTTGCTTCAGGATGAGAACAGAAATTGCACGCTGGCGGCGTGGCGGCAGCAGGAGGCCCCATTAGCTAAAGGGGTACCTCAGGTTAAGAACAGTTTCAGTTTAAGAACGGACCTCCAGAACGAATTAAGATCTTAACCCGAGGTACCACTGCATAGTCAAATGAAATTGCGGGCAGGATTTGAAATATGAGCACGTAATAATAATAATAATAATAATAATAATAATAATAATAATTTATTATTTATACCCCGCCCATCTGGCTGGGCTTCCCCAGCCACTCTGGGCGGCTTCCAAAAGAATATTAAAATACTATAATACACCAAACATTAAAAGCTTCCCAAAACGTAAGGGAAATGGAAAAAATTGCAAAAGAGGAAATATGTAATAGGTAAAAGTATGTTTCATAATGCAGTAAAAGAAAGGGTGGGAATAAAAACATCATGGAGGTAAGGGTGGGAAGTCAAAACATTAAGGGAATTATGTGTTGTTACATTTGTTAAAATTTCAGAAATTCAAAAAACAATTAAATTAAGAAAAATGAAAAAGCCATCAGTTAGAAACACTTTTTAAAAAGAGTGCCATACAGTTTGTTCTGCACAAGGAAGCCAGAGTGACTCATTTCGTAAGGTGTGTTTGGAGCCAGATCTGGACTTGACACTGCAGAAGGGAAACACACAGAGGAGCTGGCTCAGTGCTTCAGATTCGCAACTTTTGATTTAAAAAGTACTCGCCACTGCACCTTATTGCCGGAACCTGTCAAAATCTGGCAGGATGAGGAGTTCCTTGGTTTTGTAGACCCCAGTAGAGGTTGACTAGCAGAACACAGCAATGATGGTTGGGGAAGCATCCTGGCTGATTGGCAACCACAGCTCATACTACTCATCATCCTGTCTAGAGAAGGAATGCAGGGGGAAATCCAGACCCCCTATGGTACCTGGATTGCTGTCCAGGGGAAAGACTACAGGTCCTTCCAGCTGTGAGATCTCAACAGCAGCCCATGATCCTCTTTGCCCTAGAAGTGATGCTGAAGGGCCAACCAGTTGTTTAGAAATATTATAAAGCTTCACAAACCAGCTAACCTCACAGTCTGGGCAATGTGTTGCTGCAGGGGGCCATTCAGTTCTCTCCCTGTATTCCCCCCACTAACACACAAACTTAAGGTCTCCAGCCTTATTCTAGGTCTACCTGTCCACCTTTGTCCTGAGCATGTAAGGAAGCCAGGGTGAGTTTTTATTTATTTTAAAACAAGCATCCTGTCCCCAACTTGCTACAACTGTGGCACCAGAAATAATTTTGTCAATCAACATTGCTTTGGTCTTTTACCTCTACCTTAAACCCAGTTAAATTATTTGTCCCACAGGTGGATACTGTTTCAGAATGTTAACCCTACTAATATCTGGGAATGATCAATGCATAGTTTTTACTTGTCAGCAGGGAAAACAAGTGCTGAGAGTTGAGGCCCGTCTGGAAATTAAGCTCTAGACGTGAAAGAGCTATAAAGCTGGAACATTTTGCTATTGCAAATGTACCCTAGTGAAGCCATTTTCCACTACAAGTTGTATCGAAGACAGCAGCAAAGGGTCAAGAGGAGTTGCAACCTTCACTCCTCAGGCATCCCCTTCCCAAAAGAATATGCCCGGCCTGTGTGGGCTGGAGACAAATACAGCCTCAGGACAAGTGTGTCATCCGACTCAATTACATCTAAGTTACAGCTACCACAGAAGACTTGGCGTTTTCCTCTGCCACCCCTGCTGGGTGACGGATTTACCTCCAGCTCTCAGATCGTCATGTTCTAAGCAAGTAAATTAGAGTCACTGCAAAGGCTGCAACCAGCTTACTAAAACTACTGGGAGCCGGAATAGCCTGAGGATAGGGATTGACACTATTTGAGTGAGCAATCTAAGACTGATGAATCATGGACTCACAGAATCGAAGAGTTGGAAGGGACCTCAAGGGTCATCTTCCTGCAACAGTCAGATTGTTTTATCCATGGCTACAGCAGGTTCTGCACTGGTGTTAAATCCACTCCAGCCAGATTTCACAGACCTGTCATCTGTATGTACAGATCAGTGAGCTAAACACTGATTCGGCGGCCTGTCTAAATCCCTCTCCATGTCAGTACAGTGGTACCTTGGTTTCCGAACGGCTTGGCTCCCAAACAAATCAGCTCCCAAACACCACAAACCCAGAAGTAAGTGTTCCGGCTTGTGAATATTTTCATCCATTTTGGCTGTCGGCATTGTTTCTGGGGCCAATCAGCCAATCAGATGCCGCACCTTGGTTTGCGAACGTTTTGGAAGTCGAACGTACTACCAGAACGGATTGAGTTCGGGAACCAAGGTACCACTGTACTGGGGTGGGGGTGGGGGGTAGGTTATGCATATTTATCTGTTTATACATGGTTGGATTCAGGGCCAGTCATGCTTCGACACACTGAAATCAATGCAGCTCAAGTCCCATTGATTGCAAGAGTGTATTCACAGTCATTCTTCACCTTATTAAAGATAAATTTGTGAATGTAGTTACAAAGCTACTCCAGGCATTTGGAAAGGTTGGGATAAGGCAGGAATCCCCCAGATTCTTAGGTAGTGGTTCTTCCCAATCCTGCCTCTCTTCCACAACTCCCAGCCTTTCTCAACCTATGGGTCCCCAGATGTTGTTGAACTACAATTCCCATCACCCCTAGCTAGCAAGGCCAGAGCTCAGGGATGATGGGAGTTGTAGTCCAACAACATCTGGGGACCCACAGGTTGAGAACCGCTGCGTGAGGCTTAAACCAATAACATCAGTGACTGAAACTGCTGCTACTACATGCATGCAAAGTATGTCTTCTGTCACTGAACAACATTTAAGTGTCCTACATTACCAATACAATAGGAAGAAGAACTGCTGGAGTGATTTGCACAGGCATAGAACTTTTATTAAATCTGTTACAGATTTTGTTCACAGTTTCTATTAAATTCATGGAATATAACTACACTAATTGTTGTTGTTTTTTAAAGACAGAAAGCAGGAAAGGGGGAAAGACAAAAATCGAAGAAGGAAAAACAGAAAGGAAGACAAACAAATAGACCTCAAATTGCATGATAAAGTTATAGTGGTTCTTGAATCTTTTTTATTTTGTTACTAATTTTGTTAGAAGTTACTCAAGGTATTGTTCTTTAAAAAGGATAACTTTCAAACTAAGAATATACTGTAAGTACTGAGGAAAAGGGGGTAGTGGTTTCCCCCCCCCAAAGTAGGATGTTCTACTTTGTCTGAGAAATTGTCTACTGAGAAATTGACCCCCGTTTGTTTTTTAACCATATTGATTCACCTGCAAGTATGGTGTGTTGCCTGTTGAATTTAATTGAAAGCATCCTGGACTACAAAAGCCAGCCTTGCAAACCAATCCACAAAAACAGTCTGCACGTATTTGGTCGAAAGGAGAAAAGGGTACGGTGGGGGTAACTCCCCAGTTGCCTGGAGGAAAATTACTTGTCACACAGGCAGCCAGGTGACTGGCTCTTTTACAGGGCTGCACAGAACCAATCTACATCAATAAAGTCAGAAAGCTCTGGTGAAGAGGACCACAAGTGCATGGACCTCAAGCCCTTGAAATTCAGAATCCAGACTCTTAACAAGTTCCCTCTAAGCTGCACAGGCCAAGGTGAAAGACACCTTAGGACTCCAAAGCAACTCATCAAATTACAGCCAAACAATGGCTGAGGGTGCACAGAGAACATGAGTAAATAAATACATGGTAAGGGTCCACATCTTCAGTGTGTGTGCCCCAGGCAAGTATGTTCACTCCTGTTAAATCACAAAAGCTTTGCTCTGAATGAGCTTGCACAGCCTGCACTGAACACTGCTTGGTTCCACACACTGCATGACTTGCAACAGTCAGGAAATGTTTTCACTCGGACAAAGACAGAACAAGGAACCTATAAAACTATAGAGCAGGCTTCCTCAACCTGTTTGGAAAGTGACAATGGAAAACAGAGAATTGTAGAGTTGCAAGGGACCCTAAGGATCATCTTAGTCCAAGCCCCTGCAATTGAGGAATATGCAACTGTCCCATACAGGGATTGAACTTGCAAACCTTGGCATTATCAGCACCATGCTCTAACCAACTGAGCTATCCAGGCTGACCTGGTACCCTACAGATGTTTTTGACTACAACTCCTGTTATGTACTGAGTTGAATAGGATCCAAAAGGCAGCAGTCTGATTGGTCCTAGAACAATAGGATTCAGAATGCAGCAGTCTGATTGGTCCTAGAACAATAGGATTCAGAATGCAGCAGTCTGATTGGTACACAGGAGCCACCCAATCCAGCTCCAGGTGGAAGTGAATCCGCAACCTGATTAGCCTACAGGTGAATTCTGGAATTAGCCAATCACGTGGGGCCCATTGTGTAAATAATGTATATAAAGCAGACATTCTGGGGGAACTTCAATTCCTCCTCATCACTATGAGCTGAATAAAGAGCATGAAATCCACTCTCGACTCCGAGTATATTTCAACTCCCACTGTCCCTGACCGCTGGTCATGCTGGCTGGGGCTAAGTGGGATCCAAAATCACCTGGAGAGCACTGGGCTGAGGAAAGCTGATTTAGAGAGACAGGGCCAGGGAAGCAAAATAGCAGGTATATGCATGGATTGAAAGGGAAAGGAGCTATGATAAGAAACATTAAAATGTGCTTTCTCTCCTCCCTGCTATCTGTAAATTGAATATGCTATGAAAGAAGGATTGCTTTGGCAGCGTGCCCCTATTCCACTATCACACCTGGTTAAAAAAGATTGACAGGTTCTTGTATTGATTCAAATAATTCCAAGCCTGTTCGTCTCTGGTCAACCAGTGGGATACAGCTGTCTGCACACCATTGGTGAATGGTGCCTCTGTCCTCCCACCAAGTTGCTTCAAGGAAACAACATATTCTAGCCTTGGAAAAGACGGCATTTTGTTGAAAGGCCTGCAGGCACCTTTCTGATCTGAAGACGTGCTGTACACAGGTCCAACAGTAGAAAAGTATAAGCAGGTTTTCTGTGTGCATTTAGAGGAGGAGATAAATGCGCCTTGGTAGAAAGATGCGAGGAGACAGAACTACAGGGAACGTAAGGGAAAGCTTCTTAAACTTTACTGCAGAATAAGTTTCTTGTGCAATTTCTTTCTCTGGAGGTTTTCAAGAAAATGTTCTGCCCGAGGATCAATGCTGCAGCTTTTTGAACCTTTTGATATTGAAATGGAAGCTTTATTGAAGCTTTTAAAAGCTGTGTTTTTGTATTTTAAGTTTTGCAAAGTGCCCAGAGAACTGGATGTGTTTTCAGTTTGTTTATTTATGAAAAATATCCATAGCCCTCCCTTCATCCATATGGATGCACCAAGGCAGGGTACATTAAAAAAAACCACACCATATAGCAATAATAAAATTTTCAAACGTAACAAATTAAGGCACCCAAACATCAACCAACAGCACAGCAGGCAAAATAATCAGGACCAAGGATGCAATCCTAACAATGTCAACCCCAGTGTAATTTAATTCAATGCAGCTTACTCCCAGGTATGTGAAGTTAGGACTGTAGCCCCTCAAACCCTTAAAATGCCAGGGGATATAGATTCTTGTGTCACAATTAATGTGTAACACATGTGTTACAATTAAGGAACATAGTGGTAGCTGGTGATGTATAACTCAAACCCTTAGGATTCACAACCTTGCATAGTTCTAGGGCCCAAATACTCCCCATTTAGTTTCCCCTTCAATTTTTAATTTAAAGTATACTACAAATGATCATTGGACTGGAGTGCATGGGGCTTTGGGGGGGGGGAGAAATAACTCTGAAGGCAGATACTAGAGGTTCATTCAATTATCAAGGGAATGAGGGGAGTGGGTTTCTTGTTTACGTTCATAACACTACAAACCAACAGTACTAGTCACTCAGTGAACTTGATAGGCAGTAAATTCTGAACAGAAAAAGGTAATTGTGCAATGCATGAAATAACTTCAGAAAATTCGCTGCCAGAAGATGTAATGATGGCCATTAGATTTAACAGCCTAAAAAGTAACAACAGATTAGACAAATGCGTTCACCATGACAGCTAAATAGAACTTCCATGTTCACAGATGGTATACCTCTGCCGGAGAAAAACAGGACAAAGCTGTCGCTTTCCTGCCCTTGTAAGCTTTCTGGCAGCCACTAGAAAAACCTAAGACCCCCTTGAACTGCTGGAAACAGAATTATGAAGTTAGACAGGTCCTTGGCTTGACCCAGCAGAGGCTCCTCCAGCTCTCTAAAATGCTTCATTCACCTCGGAACACGACAACAGGAGAGCATGCTTAGAGATCAGCAGACACAACCCTCAGCAAAAACTCCCTGTAATGCTACAATCCAGCAGAACAGAAAACTGGTCTTAAATTCTATTTTTAGTAGCACTCTTAACTGGCAACTTTTCTGGTCGTTTAGCTTGAAGGAAGAAAGGGGGGGGGGAGAGAAGCAAAGGAAAATCTAGTCATCTTCTTGACTAGCTATGAGGAGCTGTTAAAATCAGACTTCCCAGTCGATTCAAGCCAAGGGTTTAAAAGAGGGGATGTGTCAGTATCTTTAGCCTAATTGTGTCAGGAGGACAAAGTCTTACCGTGAACGATGCCAAATTCGAGCGTTTCCACCCCTTGATTGCTGCTGCCTGCTCCGCTTCGTCTAAGCGAAGGACAGCCAGGGAGAAAGAGCCGGAACCCTAATTGCAAAGGTCTGGTCAAGATTTCCTGATGTGTTTCAGTCTTGCCGATCGGAATTCCTCCCATGCAAGTTCCAATATTGTGAACTAAAAACCAGTGACCACTTTTTCCCCCCTGCCAGAGAAGCTTTCCCAGGCAAAGGTGCTTGCAAGAAGTCCAAAGTTTTGAGCTAAGGTGCTTGCAAGAAAAACCGGACAGTCCTTAGACTTGGTTACAAGGCAGAACAGGTGCCAACTGGTGCTCATTTGTAACCGTAGCATTCGCTTGCCTGCCAAGAACACGCAGAATGCACTTGACATCAGACCTATAAGAGAGAGGGAGATGGATGGGAAGTCATCTCATGTCATCCCCTGAAGGCCACGCCTGAGGTCACACGCGGATATTTGCCGCTAGAAAAAACCAAGACCCCTTGAACTGCTTGGAAATGTACTTGAAATGTATGCCCCAAGTGCACATGTGGTTATTCAGAGTTGCGGGGCTGTGGGGGTGTACACTCTGCACATGTTCAGAGGCACCTTTACTACTTCAAACATTGGGTTTCAATACCATGGCTGAACCCTGCAGATTCTGAGACTCAGCCACATCACAAACTGAGTCCTGAGTTTTAAGTGAACCTACTGATGTCTGAGTCCAACTAATGAATTTAAGTTAGGTGGTTATTTTCACCAACAAAGGAGCCCTTTGCTGTGCAATTTGTTTTTCATTTCTCAAACATTTTCACAACTATCTTCATATCAAATCATTACAGATTCATGACTTCCCAACCCCATGTTTTTATTCAAACCTTTTCTACTGCATTATATCTTTATTTATTACAAAAGTTTCTCTATTACCATTATTTTATCATTTTTCTTCCACTGCTTCTATCTCAAATCCTGCCCATGATTTCATCTGACTATAGTATTTTTTTCAATAGTCCACGAAAGGCCTCTATTCTTCTATAAAAAGCTCATTTTGATCTCTTCATTTCACCGTCAGCTTTACCATTTTTGCACAGTCCACTACTTTTGAAAGCCACTCTTCCTTCGTTGAAACCTGCTCTTTCCATTTCTGTGCATATAATATTCTAGTTGCTGTTGTCGCATACATAAACAGTTTAGTCATCTTCTTTGGAGCCCCTGTCGCTATTAAAACTACAACGAAAGCTTCTGATCTCAGCAAAGTTAAATGCATCTTGGCATAAAGGAATGCACATAGCAGCCACCATAGGTTGATAATTATCAGGGTACAACAGATTGGGAGGGAGAGTTTAACCATTTCGTCACCTGCTGCAGACCTCTCAAAGACCACTCTTTTGGAGCTACTATTTGCATGGGGAGGAAATCCTTCACTGACACAAATTCTCCATTAGAACTCAGTGAAAGAGAAAGCGCAGGTCCACGTGTGACTGATTTATGGCATTAGACTTTCTGATGTGTATTTTTATTTATTGCAAAGTCAAGCTGATACAGCGGGTGAAGAATGAGCTGTGAACACTCGAAAGAAAGTTAGTAGATTTATTTTCATCCCACGGGTGTGCTGCTGCTCCGTGCTATGGAAATATATTCTTTCCAATCAGGAAATAAAAAGTGACAACCCACAACAGCCTTGACTGCCAGCTTTCGCTTGGTGAGAAGCGTGATCATATCTATCGCCTATATCGGGTGGGAGAAGGAGAGAAAACACACTTTCTACTTACGAGATATTTGGCCTCAATTCACAGCAACAGGTTTTATTGGCAAACACATTATGTTCTGTAACACATCTACAAACGAATGTTGAATCTGGTTTATATGGAAGCCTTCCCTGCTGCCGTCACCACGTTTCACCAACTCATCTAACAAACTGGAAGCAGCAAATGCTCTGTTGCTCAACAAATGTGATTAATTCCCAACTTTACTAATGAAAATCCTAAAGGAGCAAAAAATAAACATAAACCCAGCAGAGCTAAAAACCAAAAGGCATGAGTATCTCATGGAAGCTGCCAAAGAGGGAAAGAAGGTTTATTTATCTTTAATTTGCATGCTAGATGACATACAGCCTGCTACAGCAGACCAGACACAAACTTGTTACTTGTCAGAAGGTTAAAAAATAATAATTCTCATCACAGTTTACAATCCATGAACAATTCCATTTTTGGCATGTCACCTTCTTCATAGATGCTCTCCCCAAGGTGGCTCACCTAGCACTAGGTGGTTATCAAGTTTGATCGTTGATTCTTATTGATAATTTAATATTTCTTGTAAACTGCTTAGAGGTTTTACTACAATCAAGCAGTATATAAATTTTGTTAAATGTTTCTTTTCCCTGCACCATGCAGATCTTTTTACTGAAAAGCAAAACAAATAAATTTTAGCTAAATATCTTATTGGGTTTTATGCCTTTTTATTTTTGTTGTTAGAATTTTTATTATGTTATTTTAACTTGGAGCTTTGTTATGTTCGCCCTGACAAATCTCACTGCTTCATTTATTACATAAATCTACAATAAACAACATTAATGAATAAAAACCATTGCATTAAGTCGAATAAATGACAATGGGGGTGGAAGGGGCCCCTAGCAACAGACCAGCCATTAGGCCAGAGCCAGAGGTTAACTCTGGTGTTCTGGTGACCCAATTTTCTAATTGGGTCAAGACTTGCCCTCTTGTAAACACCGTTGTTCAAGCTCCAACACAGGCCCAAGACCAGATTTATAAAACAGGAGATCATGACTCTAGCTCCTCACACACATTCACTGCCATCACACCTGTAGTCTTATATTTAGAGATGGCAAACTACTCCTATTTAACATATTACGGAAGCAAATGCCATAGCCTGGGGTTCCTTCTTTCTTCGACAGAGAGTCCAAAACATACTGGAACTTTGCACCACTTTTTTGCTCTTGACCTCTCTTGCTAAGTCTCTAAAATGGACACATTAGTGATATGCTACAGATGGAAGTGAGGGGCAGGTGGGGCTCATCAACCTGGGAAGGCAACCCATCTAGGAGAAGAAAAACTCTGATCCTAAACCTCTGCCGCCTTGCAGGATATATTCTGGAGAAGCAAAGATTGAGGAGTAAACCCTACACAAGTCTAGAGTCGAGTCCCTAAGACGGTTGGATGGCCTCTTTCCAGCAACTCCTGCATGCAAGCTGGTGCCAGACATATTGCTCGGCTTTCCTTTGGACCACATCAGTGAGGCCAAGAAGGGAGTCTTGTCATCTGGACCTCCATACAACACTGCCCAGGTTTGCACCCCAGGGAGGTCACTTCAGTGCTGCTAACACAGTGGTTTGACTTCACCCATGGAGGTGCACTCCATTATCTCTTGAAACAGACAGGTGCCAACAACAATTACTAGCAGTAATTGACTACTACTAATGCTACTATTTCCGCAACAAGTGATCTGCCCAATATAAAGCAAGCTAATCTGAAGATGCAAAGGTATAATAAACACACAGCTGATAAAAGAGAGCTTACTGGTATAGAATAGAGCTTCGTTTTTTAAAAAGGTGTGAGCTTTTGTTTCTGAAATGAGTACAAAACGTTGATGCATACTGTGTGTTCACAAAACCTGGGTTAACCGAAGCAGGGGTGGATTATCACGAATCAGCTCAGAAAACCCTGCTGAAGTCGCTTTCGCTGCAAAATGTTAATTTGGTGGCAAAATTCAACTTCCACTTACGAAACCATAAGGGTGTTTGCAAACCATTCACAGTATGTGACTATCACCCATAAACACAAATATGACTTAGCATTTCTTTCAGCTAAGGAGACAAGGAACAGTTGGGCTGAAGCCTTCTTCCTCCTGCCAGGAATGCAGTCAACTGCAAGCACTTCTGTTGACAGAACCTTTTGATTGCTACAGTACTTTTACAATTGATGGCGCTGGCGCACTTCCCAACATCCACGCCATTTGATGCTTAAAATAGACGGTGGGCGTGCAACCTGATTTAGCCAACCATGCAAGCTGGGCTCCTGCAAATGCTCTGGCTCAGCTGCTACAAGAATACATACACACACTTCATTCCCGAAATTAAATCTCTCAGACCTCCTGTAAGATGGCAATCAGCTCGCTTGGAAGCTGCTGGAGTTGGCTTGCTCTCATCAGCATAATAAAGATGTGTGACCTTCATTGGTGACCGGCACATAAATCCAGAAATGATTAGATGGGCGTTAAAATGTATGACAGGGCTTTTAAAGTTCTACTCTCCACCTTGCTCTCACCGATAGTGATAATATTTCTCAGCACTCCTCACCTTTAGCCCAGCTCATCTTAGAGGCTCACTTACCTACTTCTATAAACACACACTTATTAGCATCAACACTATGCTAGGTGCTGTACAGAGAGTCCTTAAGCGACTTGCCTCCTGCCCAAAAGAGATGCAATCTATCTTGAGCAACGAGGCTGAGGTTTCTTGGGGCTGGGATATTACTTATTTAAATCATTTATACAGAAGCTTTCCACTGGTCCTGAAAGCACTACAGTGGCTGCAAGTGAGATAGCGGGCTCAATTCAAGGTGTCAATACAATTCAAGTACAAAAAAAACCCAGTGCTTCCTCCAGTGTCAATCAGTTTAGGTCCCAAGATTGGCAAGTAAAGCCTTTTTGGCAGGGCCACCAAGGGTGGTTCCTTGGTTGGTGTTGACTTGTGGCACAGTCTTATTGGAGCCAGTTCCCTGTTCCACTGGTGAGGTGTATCTTTGTCCCTCATTCTTAACATCCAGTTAGAACTTAGAAACAGCTCTGTTCACTCAGGCATTCAATAGATGATAGATACTGTTCTGCCAACTTTGGAACTGGGCTTGCCCACACTTCTGCTTGTCCTGTGCGTAAGAAGCACAGGCCTGAGAGGTTTTCCCATTTGCCTTGCCACTTTCCCCGGGAAAACCCACTCTTTAGTGCTGAATCGGAGCAAATGTCAATCCACAGAAAAGCCAATAGACATCAAGAGTCAGTTTTCCCTGGGGAAAGCAGCAGGACAAGCGGAAGTCTGGATGAGCCCATTGTTAATTCAAAGAATCGTAGAGTTGGAAGGGACCCCGAGGGTCATTTAGTCCAACCCCTTGTAATGCAATAATCTCAGCTAAAGCATCCATGACAGACAACCATACAACCTCTGTTTTAAAACCTCCAAGGAAGGAGAGCCCACAACCTACCGAGGGAGACTGTTCCAATGACAAACAGCTCTTACTGTCAGAAAGTTGTCCCTGATGTGAGGGCACCTGACTGTTTTGCATGTTTTTTATATATTTTAAATATGGTTTTACTTTTAATAGTATTGTTTTACCATTTTGACACCTGCTGCCCTGAACTTTTTTAGGAGGAACAGAAATAATGGTAATAATAATAATAATAATAATAATAATAATAATAATAATAATAATAATAATAGCTATTTTTCTAGAAAAAGAAGTACCAGAATGCACCATGAACACCTCCCTTGTTCTCTTATAATGGCAATGGTGCTCACCTTGAAAGATGCTGGAACTGAGTTCTAGCAAGTTAAGGTTGAAAAAACGCCCTGATTAATAATAATGACGCAGATCTAAAATTAAACTGGTAACTGTGAACCCGAGTTTGCAAGAGTGCTACCTCAGCCAAGAAAGGCTGAACTCGTATTTATCGATTAGCATTTTGACTTCTCCATGAGCTATATCGCAGGAGAAGGCTGGCATCGGGGAGGAGGAAAGAAAAGTGTTATTTTCCTTTCCTTCCCACCCTCCTGAAGATGCATGGATCTTTTTTCAGGCTGGCTGAACAGGTCCAAAACAGGACCACTCCATTTAGGGCCTAGTTCATATATAAAATAAAACCCATTGCTCTGCTCCTGGACTTCTCATTCCTCAGGAAAGCAGGAAACATGCAACAGTGGTGTCAGAAAAGGAATGCCCAGGATACCTAAAGGATCAATTCTGCTCCTGAAGTTCTGCTGCGGAGGCCCATTTCCACATCCTGATGAAAGCGAAGGCACAAGAGCCTTCTCTGTGACCGTGCCAACCCTTGTTTTTAAAGCTGGTTCTACCTGCTTAAAGGTAAAGGTAAAGGGACCCCTGACCATTAAGTCCAGTCATCTCGCTTTATTGGCCAAGGTAACCGGCATCCAGCTTCCAGGTCATGTGGCCAGCATGACTAAGCTGCTTCTGGCAAACCAGAGCAGCGCACGGAAACGCCCTTTACCTTCCGGCCGGAGAGGTACCTATTTATCTACTTGCACTTTGACGTGCTTTCGAACTGCTAGGTTGGCAGGAGCAGGGACCACGCAACAGGAGCTCACCCCGTCGCGGGGATTCGAACCACCGACCTTCTGATCGGCAAGTCCTAGGCTCAGTGGTTTAACCCACAGTGCCACTCACGTCCCACAGCACCACACCTGCTTACCTGCCGCTTTTTACTACTGTTGCTACTTTATGCCGTTTCATTGTATTGTGCTGTATTTTGCTGCATTTTACTGTTAACTTGTATGATTTTACCATTGCTTACAAGTCTCTCTGAGCACAATGGAAATGCAAGGCAAACATTTCCTGTGGAGAGAAACTGCGAGCCAGTAAAGTGGCCAAGATGGAGCAACTAATAGCACTTCTGAGAGGTCAGAGTGGCCTGACAGCAATCCCAGCATCAGATGGAGGCCCTTGAAGGAAACCTGGAAAGCTCTCAAATGCAGCTGAAGCAGGACACGGCATAGTATCCTATTGAGAGGAGGCAAAAGCCTTGTTGAACTGAGCAGCCTGTGATTTGGAAACCCAGCTGAAGAAGCCTCAGTTGGGACGGGCCAAGGAGACATATTTCCCAGCTCTGCCACCTGGATTTTTTAACCCAAGAGGTGTGGGATTGAACCTAGGGCAGTGCACAAGCAAAAATGCTCCCCTTCCAAAACAGCGATATTTCTTTCTAGAACTCTCATAGCCGGCAGGGTACATCATCCCCCACTGCTGCACTGGACCATTGGCAGTTTAAAGTAGATTTGACGCAATTCGTGTATGCGTGTTTTTCACACGGTCCAAATAACACTGCTCTCATTCAAGGGCTCACCCACACTTCTGCTTGTGCCACGCCTAGAAGAAAGCATGTGTGCAAGCAGTTTTCCGCTTGACCCACACTTTCTAGGCATAGGTCTGAGTGGGTTTCCCCATGCCCCGCTCCTTTTCAAGGGAAACCCGCTCTTTAATGTTGATTCAGAGCAAACATCAATCTGCAGAAAATCCAACTGCCCTTTGCTCCAATTGAGCGCTAAAGAGCAGTTTTCCCCAGGGGGAAGCAGCAGAACAAGAGGAGGTGTCGATAAGCCCAAGGAGCTGAGTTGTGCCCAACATTGTGGGGGCCTGTCGCACATGTGTGACATCACATAAATGTGACTTCACATGCAGCACCAGTGCACTGGACTCATCAGAGGGATGTCCCAGAGTGCTGGATGCGTGATGATGCACATCACACAAGCAACTGGAGGTCGCCAACAGTCTGGAAGGCCAACCATCAGGAGTCTCCTCCAACCCCTCAACTCTGAAGGGACCCAGCCCCTTGCCCAGAGATTTTGAGGGGGACAAAGACACCTTGACCCCCCTGGAGTTAGCACACCTGATAAGCCCTAAGTGACAGCCTGCACATTCCCTCCATTTAATTCAGATTTTCCCAATCTGCAGAGAGCGCAGAAAGATTCCACATGCCCTACTTCTGCTCCAGAGGTGCTCCTTGGTGTGTTTATCAATGACACATGGGTTTTTTATTCTTTAACCTTTGTTTTGTACAAGTCTAATAGATAAGAAGGGACGCGGGTGGCGCTGTGGGTTAAACTGCAGAGCCTAGGACTTGCCGATCAGAAGGTCGGCAGTTCGAATCCCTGTGATGGAGTGAGCTCCCGTTGCTCGGTCCCTGCTCCTGCCCACCTAGCAGTTCGAAAGCACATCAAAGTGCAAGTAGATAAATAGGTACCGCTCCTATGGGAAGGTAAATGGTGTTTCCGTGCGCTCCTCTGGTTCACCAGAAGCGGCTTAGTCATGCTGGCCACATGACCCGGAAGTTGTACGCCGGCTTCCTTGGCCAATAAAGCGAGATGAGCACCGCAACCCCAGAGTCGGCCACGACTGGACCTAATGGCCAGGGGTCCCTTTACCTTTTACTAATAGATAAGAAAACTAATACCTCAAAAACAGAAATAGAAAATTGGCCACCCACACAGATAGACAAATACCTGTGCCGTAATGGAGCTCAGATTTCTGGAACTCAGGGAAGGTGGGGAAAATACTAAGTTGGGGAAGGAACAACAACACACAGTGCAAATATATCCCATTAAACACCACCCGCTAGTGTGGACAGGAATTATTGAGAGTTTAACTAAAAGTGCTCAGGTGTGGGTGAACATGGACAAAAGCACACATGGAAAAATTAGATGTGTGTGACCCATGTGCACATCAGCACTCTGGTGTGTATGAAGTCCCAGAGTAGCAGGCTTAGTACAGTCAAGTACAGTCAAGGAAACAAGGCTGGGTCCAGCTGAGGAGCAATCTTGAGAGGCAAAGTGTTCCTCCAGCTGCCAAGCAACAGTGAGATGGATTACACAGTTATTTTCCACACTGGTGTTAACTGCCTTGCTAGATACGATCTGGGTAGCTTATCAGAGATTCCATAGGTCACCGATGCAACATCGAGTCTAGCCACAAGTAAGCAGCTTTCTCCTAACCCAGTACTATTTACAGTCTAACGTTATGAGGCCGGTCATGTGCCAGAGCCCAAGACATACAAATGGCCAACTGCCCCCTCTCCACACACATATTGTACCATTACCACTTTGTAAAAACAGGCAAGGCAGCTTGAAGGCAAGTTGCCCAGGAACGATTCCCTTTATGTAGGGTGTAAGAACTTTGGTTCTCCATACTTCCCTGGGTGTGTATCGAAATCTTTACAGCACCTACTTCAACCACAATTCACAATACGGATTAGATTTATTTCAGACAAAGAAATCAGCATTAGGATAAGCAAACGTTAGTATGGTGTATCAGTTACCAAAGAACATAACTACATCCAGGGCTTTTTTCCAGCCAGAACTCGCTGGCACTCAATTCTGGCACCTCTCAGGTGAGCACCATTGCCATTATGAGAAGGTGTTCAGGGTGAGTTCTGGCAGCTCTTTTTAAAGGAAAAAATAGCACTGACTACTTATAAATTACTGCTTCTGACTAATAACCCAACTTTACAAATGTGTTTATTGTTTAAAATCACAGAGTATAAAAAGTACAGGTGGTGACGCGGGGTTACATTCTCAGACCCTATGCATGTCAGCAGAGAACATATAAGCCCCATTCCACCGTTCTACCCCTATTCTGCCCTCTTCCGGGTCCAAAAGGACCCACGCCTTGGTGACCGCACAACAATTGGACGCGACTAAAATGGCCACTGCCTGTAGAATCTGCAGGAAAATGTTGCAGTGTAGGGCTGCTGCTGTTCCAGAATCCAGTGATTTCTCTGCATTCCATTCCACACCCCCGTCCATCAGTATTCTGTGGCCACTGAGCACACCAAGTCCTCCTTAATGAAATATTTTGGGGGTTCTGCCCTTAGGGATTTACCTATAGATTTCTGAAAACCTTGAGTTAGCCCACGTCTGCCGTTACCTCCATCTTGTGGATGCCATAGTCTGAAGACCGAAAACGAGGAGATGACGATGATGCCCGTTGTTGTTCACTTTTACCACATTCCGCAGAGCGAGAAATTGTATGGGTGTGCACACTCATTCATGGCCTTGGCTGTGGTTGCTTTTGCTTCTGTCTTGTAGCAGCTGGGCCCAGCTGGCTGCTTTCCCCTGATGGCAGACACACCTCACAGACACGAGACTTGGCTGGCAATCTTCTGCTCAGATGACAGTGCCTTTGCAGCCGATGGCAAAAGGTCTCCTCAGCACCAGTTTCTGTGCAGCTGCTGAATTCTGTTTCTGCCCTCTCTCTCCAACAGACTCAAAAGGCTGGCATTTCTCTCCACTCCAACAGGGCCTTTCCTCTTGACTTTCAGTCTCTTGGAATCTCCTAAGGATTTAGGCAGAGCTCTCTCCTTTCCTTCCCACCCGTAGCATTTTCCTGTCTCTGCACACAGGACTTGAGAGATGCTTTGTTTTTTATCCAGAGCAGCTCAATGCTCCAAGCAAGGAGGAGAAGAAAGGGGCCCTCTTTGTTTGTTTGTTTGTTTGTTTGTTTGTTTGTTTGTTAAAAATATATTTCTATACTGCTATTCATTTTTTTAAAAAAACAACAGAGCTGTTTACAACAATTGCACATAAAACCATGCCATAGAAAACATATTAAAACGTTAAAATCAGAAATTAGCAAACTATTGAGGGGAAATGCATGCATAATTGCCTGCATAAGCCTGACAGAACAGAAAAGTTTTCAGCAAGCATTTAAAAGCTGAAACAGAAGGTGCCTGCTAAATATCTATTAGCAGAGTATTCTACAATACTGGGCCCATGACACTAAAGGTGTAGCTTCTCGTTCTCAAAATGAGCCTCGCCAGCTTGAGGAATCCTGCGTATGATCTCCATGACTGAGCTGAGATATAAGGATCTGGATAGACCCTGAGATTCCCACTTGGTTTAATTCAGAAGGACCAGTTTTTTGTGTCAATCTGCAAGACAAAGCCTCTGTCCCATTTGCTTTTTTGTTGACTTTCTATCCCACAACCTTCAGCAGACGTTGCTCTCATCAGAGTGGCTAACAGTAGATAGTAGAAAAATTAATTGCAGAAACAGGGGATCTGGCTCAACTTAAAATGTGATTTCTCTCTCTCTCTAGGTATTCCAAGACAAGAAGAAAAAAAGTATTCTCAGCCAAACTTACAAATAAATCCACAATAGTTACTAGCAAGCAAAGATTTCTACAAGCTTTTCCAAATTCTTCTACTTATTTATGGCCTAAGGGTGTGAGGAAGAGGAGAGAACCAAGGTTTTCTTGCCTGTTTGGTTGCAGGCAATTCTTACTTGCCATAGATTAATGGGGTAAGTCAGAACTATCAAGTCTGCCTCCAACTTATGAAAGATACAGGAAACAAGCCCTCTTAAGTCCTGGGCTATGCTGAACTCCACGTCCTCATTCAGTCCAAGGCAGATATTCTGAGCAGGGGAATGAGCAAGGAGACACCCTCCCAGGAACCTACAAATGTCTCCCTTGCTAGTGTCAGGTTTGATTATTTGCTGGAAAGCAAACAAGTTCTGCCTGCTGGGCCTCCATTAACATTCCCAGCTGGTGTCATTAGTTGACACCTACATAAGAAGGCACTCATTTTTCACTGGCGCAGAAGCAACACAACCAAACTCCCCCTTCCTCTCAATTTTTTGTTTGTTTCTGGATTCAAATACACAGATAGATAGATATATAAAAGTAGAGTTAGAATACTGCAGGTTATTCTACTGGCATCGGTGATATTCAGATGCAGTTCCAGATAGGCAGAGGAGAAAGTAGAATCTGGAAGAGAAAGGGGAACCTGGGGCATCTGTAGGTAATTGCGAAGTGTATGCTGCTGTTCTGCCAGGCCTTGGGACAAACAGAAGGCACCCTTGAAGATAACTGATGGGCAATAGGAGGGCAAGGAACAAGGGGAAGCATAAAGGACAAAAGCTCAGAGATTAACATGGTTAGGGATCCCACAACCCATCTCCATTTCCCCATGGGAGAAGTACAAAGGTGTAGTAGTGGCTATCCCAGCCTTCTCCAACCTGCTACCTGCACAGATGTTTTGGGCTACAACTCCTACCATCCCCAGTCTGGAGGGCACCTTCTTGGAGAAAGCTGGGCTAGTGCATTGGATAGACAGCGAGACCAGTGTTCAAAACATCACTCCAAGACACAGTTTACTTGGTGACCTTGAGCCGGTTGCACTCATGTTAACCTCTCTCACAGGATACAAGGGAATAACACTGTACAGTATGCCATCCTGAACTCTCTATAAAAGGAACAAAAATTAGATAGATGAACTACTTAGATTTTGTTTGTTTAAAAAATGTAAAGTAGTATAAAAATGGTTTAATAAACCATTGCTAATCTTAACATATACTTTAGATTTACAAAGCACTCTTACAGATAGGGGCAAACAGAAAGAGCTGTTGGGAGATGGTATTATTTAGGCAAAGCTATGTATAGGAATAGGGACACGGATGGCGCTGTGGTCTAAACCACTGAGCCTAGGGCTTGAAAATCGGAAGGTCGGCAGTTCGAATCCCCGCGACAAGGTGAGCTCCTGTTGCTCGGTCCCAGCTCCTGCCAACCTAGCAGTTTGAAAGCATGCCAAAAAGTGCAAGTAGATAAATAGGTAGATAAACCTTCCAGCAGGAAGGTATGAGGTGTTTCCATGCGCTGCTCTGGTTTCACCAGAAGCAGCTTAGTCATGCTGGCCACATGACCTGGGAAAACTGTCTGCGGACAAACATCTGCTCCCTCGGCCAGTAAAGCAAGATGAGCGCCACAACCCCAGAGTTGTTTGTGACTGGACTAAACTGTCAGGGTCCTTTACCTTTTTTACCTTTGTGTATAGGAAATGAGAGGAGATTGGATGAGTAGGCAGAACTGGTGGTGAAGCACAATCAGCCTTGGAACTTCTGCCTTACAGACTCTTAGGAACACAGGAACGTGCCTTATACCAACTCACACCATTGGTCCATCTAGCTCAGTATTGTCCACAGTGATTGGCGGTGGCTTTCTGTTATGCTTATTGTTTGTTATGTTTGCATTTAATGAGGGTGGATTTCTGTATTAGGGAGGTGGGGGTTATGTTATGTTGTAAATAAAATTTCCAATAATAAACTAACTAACTAACTAACTAAAATAGGGCAAGTGTGGCAAGGAGGTAATTCAATAAGGCACCAGGATATTATTTGTTAATGTGGAATGTGTGATTAGCAAAACCAGAAAATGCCAATGCCAGCCTTACTCAGCACCTCCAAAGCTTCTCCAAGCAGCACAACTCAACGCCATTCCTGATTAAAAGGAGTAATCGCTAATTGAGCATCTCTTAGCAGCAGTGGGTTGCGCTTTTCAAGCCATCTGGAGTTAGTAACAAGCTTTTTCCTCTCCTTTCCCTTCCCTACCAGTCACGCCGTTTTAATGTGATTAGCATTCCAGTGATGTTCTCTCTGAACAGCACACTTAATACCGCTTTAGACTCTGACAGAGAGGAAAGCAGCAGAGTGCCTTATCAGTGGTGACTCAGTTGATAATTTTTCCTCACCCGCCCTTCCTGGCTTCTCTTTCACACTTGCTTTTTGTCTCTTGAAGCACTGCCATGCAGACAAAACTCACATGACAATCTTCCTTGCAGGAGGCTTCCCAATCTTTTCCTATGCTTTTTTTTTTAAAAAAAAGGGCAGTGACTGAAATTTCCAGACTCCTTGTTCTCCTTACCCTCTTCGGCACCAACAGATGTAGAGTGTCCAGATCAAGGGAATTAATAGTACCACTCTATTCTGCCTTAGTCAGAACCACACTTGGAATACAGTGGAATTTCGGTTGTCAAATGTAATCCACTCCGGAAGACCGTTCAAATTCCAAAACGTTTGACAACCGAGGCGCAATTGCCGGTTGGCAAAATTCATCGAAAAAATGGATAAACTGGAAGCATTCACTTCTGGGTTGTCGGTGTTCAAAAGCTGAAACGTTTGACTTCCGTAGCGTTCGATAACCAAGGTTCCACTGTATGTGTCCAATTCTGGGCACCACAATCTAAGGAAGATGTTGACAATCTGGAACGTGTGCAGAGAAGGACAACCAAGGGTCTGGAAATTAAGCCTTTTGAGGAGCGCTTGAAGGAGCTGGGTATGTTTAGCCTGGAAAAGAGGAGACTGGGAGGAGATATGATAGCCATCTTCAAATATCTTAAGGGCTGTCACATGGAGGAGGGAGCATGCTGGTTTTCTCCTGCTCTGGAGGGTAGGACTCGAACCAATGGCTTCAAGTTGCAAGAAAGGAGATTCCAACTAAACATTCAGGAAAAACTTTCTGACATTAAGAGATGTTCAGCAGTGGAACAGACTCCTTCATTGGAGGTCTTTAAGCAGAGGTTGGATGGCCATCTGTCATGGATGCTTTAGCTGAGATTCCTGCATTGAAGGGGGCTGGACTAGATGACCCTCAGGGTCCCTTCCAACTCTAAGGTTCTATGATTCTATGATCCACATGTAAAAAGAGTTGTTCTTGTTGCATACCCACAACATCTTGTATATGGCTAAGAGAATTCAAGGTTAAGCTCCTCTTGAGAATTTTGTACAACGGTGTGCAAGGAACTTACAAACTTCCATCAACCTCCTTGTGAATGCCCAGGAATGAACAAGGTACATCCAGACAATGTTACTTTTACTAGTTTAGAGCAATATTCTTCTCAGGAGTTGCCAGCTTACAAATACCGTTATAAATAAGACTAAATAGATAAACAAACGATGCTATCACTTTGGAGTTTAGAGTATTCTGAAAACACAAAAGATCTGAAGGTCATCTAGTAAAATGAAAAGGCTTGTTTTGCAAGGCTTGTTTTGCAGAACAAATACATTGAAAAAGCCACTTCCTCAAAAGAGCAGACACACGATGCTATGAATCCATACGATGCTATGAATGTAGAAACATATTTTTAAAAGATTAGATAAATGCACTGAATTTAGGTCTATCAATGCTTATTAACCATGGCAGATAGAAGTGCAACTATATGCAGGGGTGGGTTAACATTCAATGGATAGTGCAGTCATGCCCAATTGCTAACATCTGGACTAATCAGAACTTAGGCTGCTGATCTAGATACAGTGGTGCCTCGCAAGACGAAATTAATTCGTTCCGCGAATTTTTTTGTCTAGCGAATTTTTTGTCTTGCGAAGCACAGTTTCCCATAGGAATGCATTGAAAATCAATTAATGCGTTCCTATGGTCAAAAAAAGTCCAAACAAAGCCAAATTTGGTACAACAAGAGTTTATTAAGTGCTCTTTAAAGTCACACATACTGTAAAGAGCATTTCAAAATTCAAACCCAGATTTTTTTAAAAAAAACAGCAGAGTGGCCCAATGGTCACAGAAAATCATAAAAATGCAGAAAAAAACCCACAAGCGTCCAGATTCTTGCAAACCCCTCCCCAACTGTTCCCCCAGCCACCCAGCACACAGAAATTCAAATCCAGAATTTTTTTAAAAAAACAGCAGAGTGGCCCAATGGTCACAGAAAATCATAAAAATGCAGAAAAAAACCACAAGCTTCCAGATTCTTGCAAACCCCTCCCCAACTGTTCCCCCAGCCACCCAGCATACAGAAATTCAAATCCATAATTTTTTATAAAAAAACAGCAGAGTGGCCCAATGGTCACAGAAAATCATACAAATGCAGGAAAAAACACACAAGCTTCCAGATTCTTGCAAACCCCTTCCCAACACCAAGTCCTTGAATTCCAAACACCCCAACCCAAAATCCAACCCCCCAAAAAAAAAGTTTTAAAAGCTTAACTTACCAAATGGCTGCAAAAGAAGTTTTGGAAAAGCTTCAAAAATCACCAAAGTCTTTAAAAACCTCAAAAAAGGCTACTATGTACACTGCGTTCTATGAGTTGCTCTCAAAGTCAAGTCGCAACTGTATTAACGGTGTTAAGAAAAAGGAAACAAAATTGCAAGACGTTTTCGTCTTGCGAAGCAAGCCCATAGGGAAATTCGTCTTGCGAAGCAGCTCAAAAACGGAAAACACTTTCGTCTAGCGAGTTTTCCGTCTTGCGAGGCATTCGTCTTGCGAGGCACCACTGTATTTGTAGTAAACAAGAACCAAAATGATGGCACTGGTACTTTGAGCTGCAGCATCACTTGTGAGATTTCCTGTCCATTCTGTTATCCATAAAAACCACTAAACTTCTCTCAACAATGCTGTTATGGAGACTGGGAAAGACTCCACCCCAAAATGCCACCATGCAAAACAGGAATTTACTGGGGTGGGGGTGGAGAACAGCAACAGCACTACAAAGTCCCAGTGCTTGAAGGCAAAAATGAAGCAGCAAGAGGGATCCAACAGCTGCAAAAAGTATTCTCACACACAAAACCGCAAACAGCTGTGAAGGAATCTGCTTAGTCCAAGAACCCTTCTGACCCACCCACCCCCACCCGTTATTTCCCCCAATAATGGGACTCAGCTACCGTTTGTTGGCTTCAAGAGCCACTCCTTGTTCAAGCTACAAACCATCAATTCCCCATCTCAACCAGCATTTTCTGTGATCAACGGAGTTCAACTGACAGCTGCCACAGCAAAATATTCAAATGTGAGACCAAAAACTTAAATAAATTCAGTGCTTATTTCCAGGAGCAAAGGTATGCTTCTGTTTCATTTTTCTTAGGAAAACATCAGCAAGAAAGATCTTTTGCTTTAAGAATTAGCCCACATTCATCCATAATTTCACAAGCAACCATACTTATGGAACCTTGCTTGCAACAATATCAGTCCAAATTAATGTTTCTGAACCTGGCAATGATGCAAATTGATTTTATAAGAGGCGTACAAAAGGCCACAGTGCTTGGAGGCTGTAGGTTCATGGATATTTGGAGTGTTAGGATAACAGTAAAGAGTTCCACTAGCCACAAGCAAGGAGGCTCCTCACTGAATTATGAGGTCAGCATTAATCTCCCAAAGTGGCCTTAGATGAACTGCTCTCTCTGAGCCACAGCCATCCAGCCTAACATAGGAATAATATTTATTTTAAAAAACATTTTATACCGTTTCCAAATGTTCAAAGGAGCTCACAAAACTCAAATACCAGCAATACAAAATAAAAATGTATTTTAAGAAAATTTAAAAAGCAATACAGGCAGCTTCTCAAGACGCACAGACTAGAGCCTGATTTGCTTACTCCAACTGGCACCTGGGCTGAAAATGGGAGAATCAATCCTGTATATAGATGGGTCTGGGGTTGCAAAGGGCTTTTAAGGTCAAAATCAGGACCTTTAATTAGACCTCAAAGCATACAGGCAGCCAGTGCAATTGGCGCAGAACATATGCAATATATTCTCTGCACCAGGAAGTAGCCTCCAAGGAGAGATCAAGGTCAGCTTCAGATTAGTGTATTATAGTTGTTGGCCCTAGAAGTTACAAAAGTATGCACTGGCAAGGTGAGGTAATCTTTATCCTGGAAAGACCAGAACCTACCTAAGAGGTACAGTGAGCATGACACTCCCTCCTGATCAGGGACACTAAAAGGTGAGTACAGGTATATGAGACCCACAGCCCAAGACTCTGAACTTTCATTGTTAAAAAATAAGTCTCTGGCCCTCCTAGAAAGAAAGTTATGAAACAAAATGTGCAGGTACCTTTCAAAGTGATTTCTGTGAGATGAGGCAGCCTGGCTGTTTTTGGCTTTCGGTATTTTTAGCCAGTAAGTGAAGCCAGTACTGTAACTGACAATGGAGTTATTTGGACACTAAGTGATGGGAATCCCTGAGGTCCTACACAGCTGCCTGTCCTCTTTAGTGCACTTTTCCTACTTCTGTCTTATTTTCTTGTAGAATCTATGTGGCTTGTCCTTCCTTTCCCCTCCTAGCAATCAGGGTGCATCTTTCCCAGTTCATTCAAGATCTTGCAGGATCAAAGGAATAGTCTAAAAAGACTGGCCGTGTATAAGCTGATGGGATGAATGTATCTACACAGGGCTTTGTCTCTGGGCCCCCAAAGCAAACATTAACAATCATAGGGTCAGTGTGTCCATCACAGACAAGCAACAAGAAGCACTCTTCTTTTTATTGGGATGCCCTCTTCCAGTCCAGCCTAGTTAACTGGGCTTCTCATGCACCCATGAGACTCTTAATCTCAGGGTTGTGGGTTCGAGCCCCACTTTGGGCAAAAGATTCATGAACTGCAGGGGGTGGGACTATATGACCCTCACGGTCCCTTCCAACTCTACAGTTCTATGATTCTATGTCTTTCTTAGAACTTATGTCGGATGAATACTCCTGCAGCAGAAAAGAACTGCTTAAAGAAGGAATGTTACATTACTGGACAATCCATTATAAACCCCACTCCTAATACAGGGCATTAAGATCAAAAGAAGAGCACTGCTGGATCATATCAATGGCTCATCTAATCCAGCATCCTGTTAATACAGTGGCCAACAAGATGTCTAGTTGTGATTCCCAGCAACTGGTATACAGTCGTACCTTGGATCACGAACGCCTTGGTACTCGGATGTTTTGGCTCCTGAACGCCGCAAACCCAGAAGTGAGTGTTCCAGTTTGTGAACGTTCTTTGGAACCCGAACATCCAACAGGGCTTCCACAGCTTCTGATTGGCTGCAGGAGCTTCCTGCAGCCAATCAGAAGCCATGCTTTGGTTTCTGAATGTTTTGGAAGTCGAATGGACTTCCGGAACAGATCCCGTTCAACTTCCAAGGTACGACTGTACTGTGGAAGCAGAATATAGTCACCACACCTGGTAGCCTCTGACTGCCATACCTTCCATGAATCTGTCTAACCCTCTTTTAAAGTGTTCCAAGTTGGTGGCCTTTACTACATACCAAGGCAGCAAATTCCATAGTTTCATTATGTGCTATGTGAAAAAGTATTTGATACTGATACTTTAATTGTGATTCAAACCATATTACTAGGGAATTACTGTGAACTTCTCCTGTTCATTCAATGAAGGCTGCAAAGGAATTGTCCTAGTGCATTATACCCCATATGCCAAAGCTCGTTCCTTCACCCTTAATGGCAGTGGCGTTTAAGTACCTAGCAACACCACTGCCATTAAAGGTGAAGGAATGTTCTGTTCTGACATATGGGGCATAATGCACTCTGGACACAAATTTGCACATGTATGTTAATGTAAAAAACTGCTTTTTGGCAAATTAAGATAGGAAGTGGGTAGGGACTCATCTGCACTGAACTTTATGGTTGATCTGTAAGCAAGGAGTGAAAGGGGCAAAGGATCTGGGGCTCATCAACACCCCAATTCAATGGTACCCCAAATTTACCTCACTGTGGCTAGTAAGAGTTAAAAGATCAGGAACCCAAAGCCATGGAAACTATTAATGCAGAGCCTTAAGAGGAAGAGTACCATTTTGTCTGAATGGCCCTCTTGAGGACAACCCAAAACACGCTTTCTAGCAAGAAGGGTGCCTTCCAAATCTTTCTCCAGCTTTCTTTCTCCGGCTGAAGAGAACTGGACCCACAAGCTTTCTGAAAGGGGGCTGAGCCCCCAGTGATTTATTTTTCTACAGGAATCAAGGCAGCTCTTGTGGACACAGCAAAGGCCTTGAGTCCAGTGTAGAAAGCATCTCTGTCACCTTTCTCAGTAACCTCTCTGTGCACCCTCTGCAACACACCCTCTTTTCCTGCATACAAGCACTTTCCTGTATTTAGGTAAAGCTGGGAGGGGGGGGTGTTTCCACAGCTAAGGCCTCACTGTTTACAGCTTGTCTGTTCTTTATCCAGCTTTCTTGGAAGCTGTTGCCCACGAACTCCCTCCTGACCTTTTTTTACAAAGGAGGCTGTGAAAGAGAGATGGCCCAAGGGTGCCTCATACAAGGCGGCTGCTTGCAAGGTTGACGAATCTGGCATGTTATGAAGACATGAACATAGCCTCCAATATACTGCCGATGAAATAGTGACATACTTGTTAGTACCCTTTTCCTGAAATCAAAGATTAGCGTCTGGGTGCTCCACCCACCCACCCCCACCAATATTAAACAGTGCTGAAGACTCTACTCCGCCTAAGGTACATACTATTCATTTCCACCGCAACGAAAGGCGCGCGTTGCTAAAATATACTAGGAAAACAGAAACCAGCTTACTCTACGCTAACAGTTTCAAAATACAGACCTCAGCTTTACAGTTCATTTGCATGCATTTGCATATGTGTGTACACTAGAGACAAGGTACACCCATTTCCCATTGAAGATAACCACGTTCTAGGGAACCTGGAGCAGGATTTGAACTGCAAAAAGGGACCACTCTTAGCAACTTGCATTGACACATTTTAATGGACCATTTGCCAAAGACATCAGGTGACTAATAGTGATCTCACAATGATTTCACCGTTTTGCCTTCTTATCTCTTACCTTTCCTTCTTTTTGTTAGCCGGCTAGCTTGATAAAGAATTCTGGGGAACTTGAAAAATTACAAACTATTCTGTAACATTTTGGTTGCCCTTATAAAGGGTTTGGACTGATAGAGATGTTGGAATTTTTCATATGGGTCAACATGGCTACTATTACTTTTTACAAGAGGCAGTTTGAGGACACACATAAATTCTTTCCAACATATGGGAACGAAACCACAAGCCCATTTTGCTTCCTCCAGTCCAAAGCACAGATTTTGCTATTTTTACCATGCCACCTTTATTGGACCTTGACATTTGATTGGTCTTCTCAAATGTATTTTATTTTTATTATTATTATTATTATTATTATTATTATTATTATTATTATTATTATTTTATATCCCGCCTTTACTCCCAAGAGAGCCTGGGCAGCAAGCATGCAAGTGAAAAAATCAATTAAAACATTTTAAAAACAATGCCAATACAGAGGCAGAAAGATGTCTCCTTAAAAAGCTTGTTTTACAAGTGAAGGATAGAAAATCTTTTCACCTACCACATTTTCTATGAAACCTTTGGTTTATTTCCCCATTTCCCATGCCCTACTGAATCCTAGCCTGTAACTAAGCTTAAGCAGATGTAACTAAAACAATCACATATTCATTCTTCAAACATTAAAAACTTCCCTAAACAGGACTGCCTTCAGATGTCTTCTAAAAGTCAGATAGCTGTTTATTTCCTTGACATCTGATGGGAGGGCATTTCACAGGGTGGGCACCACTACCGAGAAGGCCCTCTGTCTGGTTCCCTGTAACCTCACTTCTCGCAGTGAGGGAACCGCCAGAAGGCCCTCGGAGCTGGACCTCAGTGTCTGGGCTGAACGATGGGGGTGGAGACGCTCCTTCAGGTATACTGGGCCGAGGCCCTCAACTCTCTGGTAGCTGGAAAGACAATAGCTAAAGCTGAGTTGAGGTGTGTGACCCAGAAGCTAGAGGGGGCTGCAGGCTTGGCAGCTGAGAAACAGACCCATGCCTGATTTCTGATAGAATCCAAGGCTGTGGCTATAGGAGAAGCAAGACCCTCTGGGGTGTTAATGCTGTGAGCCCCTCCATCGTAGACTCAGGTTGTATATGTAAATAAACCATATATCATAAAGACACCACAGTCTCCACTGTCCCTCATTCCAGAAAAAAATGAACCCTGGGTAAGCACCTGGAACCCATGGAATCTTGAACCACTCAGAAATTGGGGTGGCATGCAGTGGTACCTCGGATAACAGACGCTTCAGGTTACAGACGCTTCAGGTTACAGACTCTGCTAAGCCAGAAATAGTACCTCGGGTTAAGAACTTTGCTTCAGGATGAGAACAGAAATTGTGCAGCAACAGCGGGAGGCCCCATTAGCTAAAGTGGTACCTCAGGTTAAGAACGGTTTTAGGTTAAGAACAGACTTCCAGAACGAATTAAGTTCTTAACCCGAGGTACCACTGTAGAGTGGTGCCTCGCAAGACGAAATTAATTCGTTCCGCGAGTTTTTTCGCCTAGCGAATTTTTTGTCTTGCGAAGCACGGTGTCGGGAAAGTTTTGGAAAAGCTTCAAAAATCACCAAAGTCTTCAAAAACCTCAAAAAAGGCTACCACACCGCGTTCTATGAGTTGCTCCTCGAAGTCAAGTCACAACTGTATTAACGGTGTTAAGAAAAAGGAAACAAACTTGCAAGACGTTTTCGTCTTGCGAAGCAAGCCCATAGGGAAATTCGTCCTGCGAAGCAGCTCAAAAAAACAAAACAAAAAACCTTTCGTCTAGCGAGTTTTCCATCTTGCGAGGCATTCGTCTTGCGGGGCACCACTGTATATATCAAATAGGTTCACTGGGAGTGAAGCAGCTGACAAGTTCAGCCTAACAAGATCCTTACAGTAATCCCCCCAACTCCGTACTCTTTGGTCTAAGTCAACATTTCCCTGAGGTCTCCAGACATCCCTGAACTGAAATCTTCTCTTTACTCTAGTGGAGATTAATCCAGCTGGCCTTTAATCTCTGATTTAAAACTCTTTCATAACAATGTTGAAAAATAAGGCCCCAGAAGAGGTTTCTAATACCTCTTGAAAATTTGGAGCCGAGCCATTTATTTCTTAAAAATTATTTCTGCACGCTTAGCCGTGGGCTGAAACACAGCATTCAAGAACGTCCAAAAACCATCAAGCCTTTCACTGGAGGAATCATGAAAAGAAATAAGTACTTCTTCTTTAGATCGTACAAATTGATTAAGTGTACCAAAAGGCCACCAGTTCCAACCAGCACATTGGTGGCACAGTACAGACGAAGAAATTGACGATGACGGTGCATTCATTTATATAGAACCACTAGCGTATGGCACTTTTGTGATTAGCAAAAGAGACTGTTCTCTGTCTCAAGGAGTTTACAGTTCAATATGTGAAAATGGAGAACAAAGAGAAAAAGAAAGGCAAGGGTAATAAACGCTTAAGGTGACCAAAGGCATCTACACATTCAGAGACTTCCATTTTAGTTGGGGGTGAAAGTTGTGGGATAAACGAGGTCTTCATAGAAGAAATGGGTTTTAAGAAGGGAGACAAACACAGACCGGCAGTGCCATCGTAAGCTTCTTCCTGGGGTTGGGGATATCACAGCAAGTTTCAAAGGCTGTTTGGATCTACGGAAGATTAAACTGCAAATCTCAGTACGTTATAAGAGCTTTCCTTGCATTTTTTTTTTTTTTTGTATATTTCATAAACTATCCAGAAATGTGTTTTTGAGGAATTATTGAATGTAATTTAAAATACCAGAGTGGTGAGCTGTGTAGGTGTAACTGCCCATCACAAATATCATGGTAAGTGGAGAGGACTGGGATGCCTCTCTAAGATAAGGCAACCATCTAAATCAGGACAGGCCAACTTTTCATAGGCTTTGGGAGGGAAGAGGGAGGACTCTAGGCCCTGTCAGAGCACTCACGCCTCCTTACCTTGCTTTCAGAAGGCAGCAGGAGGGCGGGGGGGGGGCATCAAAGGCTGCAAAAAAGGGCCTTGAAGGCCATATGCTTTGGGTCATGCTTTGGACCACCCTAATCTAGATAGATATGAAGGTAAAAGTAAGAAAATAAATAAATGTGGGTGTCATGCCACAGATACGGTCGAAGGACACCAAACCTTCCCACAAGTTCATTGCTATACTGCAACTGGGGCTCAGAGGCCCAAATCTGTCCCTAGAGAATGCCAAGGTTTGACCTGCCTTTTTCCTGGTTTTTTTTTTTATCTTTCCCAAATGCTGTAAAATGCTGCCTCCAGGCAGCACACAGTCAATCTTTTGTGTTGATTAAATATTTCAACAGTTCAAATGAATGCAAAATAACTGCTCTCTTGACCAAGAAAAAAAAAGCTAACATTTTCTCTTCCCCGCCTCCCTTCTCTCTGAACACTTTCTGTCTCTCAAGAGCAGAGGAGAGCTGTGTAAACTAACAGAGGTCACATATTAAGGGTAGGGTAGGGGGTTATACCACAGGGGTGGAGGTTCAGAAAGCATAGTCTTTTACAGTATTACTTTAAACAGGAGAAAGGGCAAGCCATCAGTAGATTACTGAAGTTAAAATAGTGCAGTAGTTCCCTTTAATCTCTTTTTAAGAAAAAGAGGGGAAAGTTAAAGTTTTGCTACGCTACCAAGAAATGTCCAAAATACAGACATTGCAGTAACTTGACACAAACTGATGTTTCTTAGATAAAGAGTTCCCAAGCAGATTTATCTGAAATTCATGCATCTGATGAATTGGACTCTAGACCACAAAAACTGCCATAATAAATAGGTTAGTCTTTAATATTGCACAAGATTCTCTGTTGTTTTTGTTGCCACAGACTAGCAAAGCTACTCCTGTGGAAGCTCTACCGGAACAGTCTCTATGCGGAAGCACAAACCTGGAGAACCAAACTGACGCAATCGTGGCAGCAGGTTGACTCCTTTTCAAACCAAACAGAACTAGCTAAATGTCAAGAGCCATTGAAAGGGTAGGAATCAGAATTTACAACAGTGGCATCCCTGCCAATTGGCGAAGGCATGGAGGAAAACCAGAGCTGTAAGAGGTCAGTTTAGTTCCTCCAATATCATTCACTCTGAAAAGGCTGCAAAATAAGCTTTGCAATATTTGAGCTTCTCCCCATCCCCATGCCACTAAAATTACTTAGGGTGCCATGAGATGAGAGCTTCTTGTGGAATCTGTGCTGCTCATGCACATGTGGTTTTGGGGTTTTTTTTGCAACACTACACATTGTCAATGTCAAAATGCCAGCCAGTACTTAAAAAAAAAATACTTAACCCAGTATTGCTCTAAACACAGGAAATACAATAAGTAAAAATACTTCATTGTACACTCACAATCACTGCAGGTGTGAAAGCCCATTAGCACTTTGTGTGGGTGGATGGGTGGTGGTGGTGAATGGTGACATTTCAGTGGTTGCCTCTATCCAGAGGGACCACAATGAATATCCATGAGTGAATGAATGGGAATCTATGGAAGCTAATGTGTGAAACATGCATGCCGGAAAATCAAATCTCTATCTGGAATCATTCTAATTTTATTGGGAGCACTTGAGATGCACCTGATTAGAAAGAAAGCAAATTTGGTTAAAGGTATATAAGGTTCAGGGACGCGGGTGGCGCTGTGGGTTAAACCACAGAGCCTAGGACTTGCCGATCAGAAGGTCGGTGGTTCGAATCCCCGCAACGGGGTGAGCTCCTGTTGCTCGGTCCCTGCTCCTGCCACCCTAGCAGTTCGAAAGTATGTCAAAGTGCAAGTAGATAAATAGGTACCGCTCTGCCGGGAAGGTAAAGGGTGTTTCCGTGCGCCACTCTGGTTCACCAGAAGCGGCTTAGGCATGGTGGCCACGACACGGAAGCTGTATGCCGGCTCCCTCGGCCAATAAAGCGAGATGAGCGCCGCAACCCCATGAGTCGGCCATGACTGGACCTAATGGTCAGGGGTCCCTTTACCTTTACCTACCGTATTTTTCGCTCTATAACACGCACCCGACCATAACACGCACATAGTTTTTAGAGGAGGAAAATCGTAGGCATGCCACCCGTAGGCATACCCTCCATAACACGCACAGACATTTCCCCTTACTTTCTAGGAGGAAAAAAGTGAGTGTTATGGTGCAAAAAATACGGTATATAAGGTTCAAAGGAGCAGAGAGCCAGATGCTTTGAACGAAATCTCCCATCAGTCCCAGCCAGCGTGACCAAAGATCAAATATGATAAAAGTTGTAGTCCAAAACATCTGCTGAACATCAGGTTAGTGAAAGCTGCAACACCAACTTCCAAGTGTGTTCCTTCCTGCATCTATTTAATGGCTAAAGCAGTCATAGGGGAGGTGCTTTCCCCCCCAGTTTAAGTTACAGTGGTACCTCAGGTTAAGTACTTAATTCATTCCGAAGGTCCGTTCTTAACCTGAAACTGTTCTTAACCTGAAGCACCACTTCAGCTAATGGGGCCTCCCGCTGCCGCTGCACCGCCGGAGCACGATTTCTGTTCTCATCCTGAAACATATTTCTTAACCCGAGGTACTATTTCTGGGTTAGCAGAGTCTGTAACCTGAAGCGTATGTAACCTGAAGCGTATGTAACCCAAGGTACCACTGTACTCTCATCCGTTGCGAACCTGAAGGTGCAAAAACACAGGTACCTGGCTTTGGATGCAATTAGTACGTATGATTTAAAATAGTAAGTGCATAAATTTTATGAAAGAAAATAAATGAAAACAAATATTCAGAGCATCTTCACATCTTAAAAGCAGCTTTGAGTATTTCTCATTATGCCATCTGTGTGCACGTATGGGTGGTGTTAAAATAGGACAGAAAGCCAAAAGGAAAGAAAGAGCCATTTTCAAATTAGAACATGCATTCCAGCCAATGACAGGCTGATGATGGTATTAAAGATAGGGTTCATACAAAACCCAGTTTGGACAGCACTTGTGAAAACAGCTCCAATCTTGCCTCCGTATAATTTAAAATCCATTATTCCTTGCGTTTTCCTCAGTGAATAGGTTGAATCATCATTCCCTCACTTTGTCAGAAACCCTTTAGGATGCCTGAGGAAACTGTCAGCATATCCCTTCCCCCATCATTCAGTTTACTTTATTTTGGGTTAAACGCCAAACACCTTCAGCCACTGACTTCTCACTTCTGAAAAAAGTGTACATCTTTGCATCTCTCTTCCAAATCCTTTCCCAGCCTGTGAACACATTCTGCTGGAAATCTAGTGTCCAGATCTGAACACCGAAAGGAGGTCTTTATTTCCTAAGACTTGGAACAAAGTCGTCACCCCAAAGGCAAATTAAAACTTCAAAAGTGCAGGCCCTTTTAGGTTTCAGCCTCAACCAAAAAGGGCTACCGGTATTTTATTTTCCTCTCACCCTACCTTCTTCCTCCATCCACTCACAAACCAACTCCCTCCCCGTTATATACCAATAAACATTTGAAAAAGAAAACAAAGTCTCCATTTCACACCATGAATAATTAGCCCCATAAATAATTAGCCCCATAAAACGCACTAATCAGAAATAAATACCGATTCAAAGGAAACATGACTTAGAATTCCCCTGGAAACAAACAGCTGATACAAGGGAGTCTGACAGTGTTAAACGTCTATTATCGTTTCCCTTTTGCCTCTGCACAAACAGGCTATACATACACATACGCATAAAACACCATAATCCACGAGTTCACTGCCCCTCGTCCCAGGAATATCCTTTAACAAAACCCCTTTGTGTCACTGCTAACCCAGAGGGAGCTGCCCAGAGTGGCTAGAGCAACCCAGTCAGATGGGCGGCATACAAATAAAATTAATAATAATAATAATAATAATAATAATAATAATAATAATTAATAATATCAATCCACCAAGTTAAGTTCTTTGGCATGTCCACACTATAAATGGGGTTCAACTGTCACAGATTTCTCTCATTTCTAGGACTGCCATAGAAACAGAAAAATCCGGGGTTGGGGGGGGGGGAATCTATTAAAAACAGGATATCTGGTTGTGGCAGTCCTCATACATTACAATACATCAAATACGTCAATATAAATACAGCTTTTACATTCCATGTGCTGAAGACCACAGCAGGGGCCCAGCATAATGTGTATACAAACGTTTTTGAAGCTTTATTTGCTTGAACTACAGGAAGGCAGGATAATTTTGTTGTTGCTGCTGTTGAAAGACAAAACCTTATCAGAAAATACCCCAATGCAAAATCCAGAAGGACAGCAAATAAACTGCCACGAACAAACCGAATTATCATCCTTGATAATGTTTGGTGGAAAAAGGGGTAATCTGCCCAAAAGGACGGAGGACAAACTCTCAAATGTATCTTACGCCCAACGACGCTGTTCTCCTCTGATGGTCCACTGGCGCCATTTTCTCTTCTCCCTAGCTGTGTGATACCAGCAAATCAGGGATCCTGTAGCAAGCCAGATGATGTCACACTGCTAATGTAGCCCATCAAATATGGCTATATAGCATCACTGAGGGCAAAGAAAGCCATATTACCCCACAGGTATGAAGTTTACGGCATGTAGTGCCTTAAGAGAGAATATTATGAAAATGATATACAGGTGGTACATGACCCCAGTCAAGCTTGCAAAAATCTATCATTTGCCCGATAACAAATGTTGGAAATGTAAAGAAATGGAAGGTACATTCTTTCACCTTTGGTGGACGTGCCCAAAGATTAAGGCTTTCTGGGAAATGATATATAATGAACTGAAAAAGGTATTTAAATATACCTTTCTGAAGAAACCAGAGGCCTTTCTCCTGGGCATTGTTGGCCAATTGGTGCCAAAGAAGGACAGAACTTTTTTTATGTATGCTACAACAGCAGCAAGAATACTCATTGCAAAGTATTGGAAGACACAAGATCTACCCACTCTGGAAGAATGGCAGATGAAGGTGATTGACTACATGGAATTGGCAGAAATGACTGGCAGAATCCGAGACCAGGGAGAAGAGATGGTGAAAGAAGACTGGAAGAAATTTAAAGACTATTTACAGAAATATTGTAAAATTAATGAATGTTAGAAGGATGTTGGATAGAAACTAAGGGGTTTCCAGCTGTAATGCTTTAGGAGAGATGAAAAAAAAGGTTTATAAATGGGTAAAAGCTTAATGGTAAGGATTTGGTGAACTAACAAATTGAAGTGGAATACAAAGAAGGGAGGTACGAGGAGGTCTGGGAAAATAAGCGTAGAGAAGATATGTTATGGAAAATTATTTGTTTTTTAACTGTTCTTATGTTGTATTTTTGTATTTTGTTTTTTGTTTGTTTGTTTTTTATTGTTATATTTTAAAAACCTTAATAAATATCTTTGGGGGGAAAAAGAAAGCCATATTACCTTCTGGTTTCGCCAGAAGCAGCTTAGTCCCGCTGGCCACATGACCCGCAAAAACTGTCTGAGGACAAACGCCAGCTCCCTCGGCCTGTAAAGCAAGATGAGCGCCGCAACCCCAGAGTCGTTCGCGACTGGACTTAATTGTCAAGGGTCCTTTACCTTTTAAGGGTGTCTTAATGCGCTGCGAAAGTGCCAACCTCACAAGGAGGGGCCAGAAGATGGGGGAGCTTCTCCAAGTCACTGAGGGAACAAAGGGATGTGTGATCTTCCTCCTACCATTTCATTTGGGGGGACACTCCCCTCCAAAGCACTGCTGAAAGGGGGTTTGTGTTTTACACCACACAACACTTCAACCCTAATTAACAACACATGAAAACTAAATAAATAAAAAACCTCTTCTTATTTAAACTTACATTGAAGACACACTCAAATCCAGGGGTCAGCAAACTTTTTCAGCAGGGGGCCGGTCCACTGCCCCTCAGACCTCGTGGGGGGCCAGACTATATTTTGGAGAAAAGAAAAAAAAACCACGAATTCCTATGCCCCACAAATAACCCAGAGATGCATTTTAAATAAAACGCTGTATTGTTTCTGATATTTGGTTGGAAGCTGCCCAGAGTGGCTGGGGAGACCCAGTCAGATGGGCGGGGTAGAAATAAATTATTATCTATTATTATCTATTATCTATTATTATTATTATTATTATTATTATTATTATTATTATTATTATACACATTCTACTAAAAACACCAGGCAGGCCCCACAAATAACCCAGAGATGCATTTTAAATAAAAGGACACAATCTACTCAAGTAAAAACACACTGATTCTCGGACGATCCGCAGGCCGGATTTAGAAGGCGACGGAGCTGGATCCGGCCCCCGGGCCTTAGTTTGCCTACCCATGAACAAATAATTTAACCTGCTCCGAACTGTCCCAAGATTCTGCTAATCACTGCCTCCTTGTTGGTGAAATTACCTCAAGACAGCTCATTATTTGCTCACGTACCTTCAAACTATGTTTTCACAAAAGACACTGTAAAGTACCCTTGATTAGGGGCGTCAGAGACTTTTGACAGAAACGGGAGCAGAAGCTGTTCACTTATTTGTCCCATGTCTGGAATGGAAATCGGTCCAGCAAACAGAATTGGGATTCACTGCTGTTGCTGCTGTTTTCTGTCTGCAAACAATACATAATTGATGGGTGTTTTCGTTTTGTTTTTAAAACCCATTTGGATTGTGTTTCCTCTGCACGGAAACAAATGGTGTGGAATAATGAAATGACTTACACGATTAATCGCGTAAAATTCCACCACAGCAGGATGAACAACGTAGTTTTTGTCAGAAGCCGAACGGCAGCATGTTGGAAAAGGTGCTGCGTGATGTGAACATGGGGCAGAACAGAAATCAGTGACTTCTTTGGTTCTCTTGAATATTGTGTAAATGTTTAGGGGGGGAGCGGCATAGGACTTTGAAACGAAAAACACTCTGGAAGCGAGGACTGCTTCCGTCATAGGCTGAACAAGATCCAGCCTCTCAGCCCCACTCTCTCGCCTCAGAGGACCCGTTGCCTGCCAACTGCTGTTAAAGGAAGATGGCTTCCATCACAGGCCAAGTGAGATCCAGCCACTTAGGCCCACTCCTTTCCTTCAGAGAACCTTGGAGGGAGCAGGCGCTTGGCATGACACAAAGGAAGAACAAAGACCAAGAAGAATAACCCTGGCTTCGTATGCACGGCATTTTATTGCGCGGACAAGCGGAAACCCCCCTGACCCTGGGCGACACCCGCGTGGAATAATGACTCAAGACAACGTGTTATGGGATTAAAATTTGGCCACAATTTTATTAAAACTTCAGATGTAGGGAAACTTTGGCTTAGGCACTGGGCGTTTATCCCTCCCAGTCCCCAGCCAGGGATCTGAGGAACAACAGGGTTATCCAGGATATGTGGGGATTGGGCTGGCTCTGTTCAAGCAGAGAGTCCGCCCCCCCATTTCGACACCGCCACAGGGGGGGGGGGGAAAGGAATCTTTTGCAAGGTGTTTTGAGAGCCAGTCAGGGCTATTAAGTGGCACAGAAGTATTTGAATAAATGAAAAGTGTCAGGGAGTGCGAGTCTTGAGCCCAGAAAACCTTTTGAAGCACAGAACTGAGTAGGACTGTACAATGCAAGGCCTCCCAAACTGCACCTGGCTGCATGAGATCACTGGGCTGGCCAAGCCTGGTACAAATACCCCCCAAAACCCTTTAAAAGCAACAATCCCAAACCTGCTTTCTACCCTTGCCTGGTGAATAGAACACTACCTTCTGCATTTTGCATTTCAGGCTGAAAACCAAGCCGCACCTCAATTGTACACAGCTCCAGAAACAGGGACCCCGAGTTGGAAAATCCCCAAGTCAGTACATATTTCCAGGGCCATGTTTCTAGCCTGGCCCAGTCTATATACATAGTATGCACATTTGGGTTCATGGAGGCTTTATAACTGGACCATGGCAAAAGAACAATTTTAACCCATGTGTTTGTATCAGTTTGTTCAGACCTGGGTCTGTCCCAATCACATACAAAGAAGCTTTTATCGTTTGATATTTTGGTGCGTTCCTTTGTAGTGTACTTTGTTGGAAGCTGCCCAGAGTGGTGGGGCAACCCAGTCAGATGGGTGGGGTACAAGAAATAAATTATTATCATTATTATTAATAATAATTATAATCATCATCATCATAGGGTTAGTCCATTTCAACAAATGGCTCTACCTCTGATTAAAAGGAACACTAACCTCCACTGTTGCACAAGGATTAAAATATATACACTGAAACCTGTCATAATCCTCGCCTACATTAAAGGTAAAAGAAAAAAGAAAAACCACATACCCAACGTAGATTCAGTGAGCAATTTTAGATTCATTTGTTTGTCTCGTGTGTTTGGCTGTTTATCTTTAACAGAGATTCAGATTGCTGAAAAGTGGCATAAAGAAGAACGAAGAGAGCTGCTTGTGAACCTAGCAAATGTGTACATGTATTAAAATGACGGGTGTTTTTTATTGTTGTTGCTTTTAAGCTTAAAAGCTCGGCTGCAAAAAAAAGGGGGAGGGAGTTAAATGTGTCAGATGAAAAGGTTTTTAACTAAGGCCTCACTGCTCAAGATTGGTACAAGATTTGGTACACAGAGCAAGCAGCAGTCTCTTCACTTGATGGTTTTTGCTGCTGTGGCACACTATCACTTGCTGACCGCGTGTTGTGTAATACAGTGCACTTCCTCCTCCAAAATTAGTCCAGAATCCTTACCACACAGCAGTTATTACAGTGGGAGGCCGCTTATTAGTGGATGTCCCCACCCCATGCTTTTGAGGTATGACAAAAGGGGGGGGATATAAAATACAGTGGTATCTCGGGTTAAATACGCTTCAGGTTACATACACTTCAGGTTACAGACCCTGCTAACCCAGAAATATTGCTTCAGGTTAAGAACTTTGCTTCAGGATGAGAACAGAAATGGTGCTCCGGCGGCGAGGCAGCAGCGGGAGGCCCCATTAGCTAAAGTGGTGCTTCAGGTTAAGAACAGTTTCAGGTTAAGTACGGACCTCCGGAACGAATTAAGTACTTAACCCGAGGTACCACTGTACTCTGTGGTACTTCATGAGATGCAGGAATACAGTTGCACAAGGCAAGCAGCACCTCAAGGGATGGGCACATGCCTGCCTCTTTACGATCCTCAACTTCAGTTTGGAGGGAGAGTAGATTTGCGGTCAGAAACACAAGCCAGAAAATAGGACTGTATGTACTTTAAAGTGCAGTTTGCGTTCTGCAAATATAGACACATGTCTGGCTCACCATTCAATCCCTGCCATATGACGATGCATGTTCCACATCCTTTTACAGACATTACGGATTTAGGGCGGTGCAAGCAATTCCCCCCCGCCCAAAAAAAGTGACGAGATGAGGCAGAGCAAAACAACAACAACAACTTATATTTATTTGGGTACATACTGAGAAGCTCCATAAAAAAGCAACTATGCTAAACAGAATTAAAGTGAAAATAAGAAATTTGGGGGGGGGTGCGCAAAATGTTATCCCCGCTCAAGGTGACGTGTTATCAAGTCCACACACACCCGTCCCCCCTCCAATCCTTTATTCAGGTGTGGCATTCTGTTCTTTACGTCACCTGCAATCTGGGGACCAACGTTAATATTAGGAGATGAATTTCATGTTCAGAGTTTGTATGCAACTAGAGCGACGCGGGTGGCGCTGTGGGTTAAACCACAGAGCCTAGGACTTGCTGATTAGAAGGTCGGCGGTTCGAATCCCTGCAACGGGGTGAGCTCCCGTTGCTCGGTCACTGCTCCTGCCAACCTAGCAGTTCGAAAGCACGTCAAAGTGCAAGTAGATACAGTGGTGCCTCGCAAGACGAAATTAATTCGTTCCGCAAGTTTTTTCTTCTTGCGAGTTTTTCATCTTGCGAAGCACGGTTTCCCATAGGAATGCATTGAAAATCAATCAATGCGTTCCTATGGAAACCACCTTCAGACCAGGTCCGGGGACAGTCTGTCCCCCGACCTCTTCTGAAGGCTGGGGGGGGGGGACAAGGGCTTTTCTTCTCACCGCCAGCCTTCAGAAGGCTGTTCTGAAGGCTGGCGGTGGGAAGAAAAGCCCTTCTCCCCACCTCCCGCCCTGCAAGCTCCGGGGACAGGAGCGCTTTGCTGCCGCCCGCCAGCATTTTAAAAGCCCCCGCTGTCCCGGGGCGATTTTAAAATGCTGGCGGGCAACAGCGAAGCCTCCGCTGCCGCCTGCCAGCATTTTAAGATCGCCCGGGACAGCAGAGAAGCCTCCGCTGCCCCGGGGGCTTTTAAAATGCTGGGGGTCGGCAGCAAAGGCTTCGCTGCCGCCCGCCAGCATTTTAAGATCGCCCTGGACAGCGGAGAAGTCTCCGCTGTCCCGGGAAGGCAGGCGGGGGGGGGGGGAGCAAAGACTTTTGCCCCCCGCCGGCCTTCAGAAGAGGTCCAGAAAGTCTTTGCTCCCGACCGCCAGCATTTTATAAGAGGTCCCCGGAGATTTCCCTATGGGCTTTCTTCTTGCGAAGCAAGCCCATAGGGAAATTCGTCTTGCGGAAGGACTCAAAAACGGAAAACTCTTTCGTCTTGCGAGTTTTTCGTTTTGCGAGGCGTTCATCTTTCGAGGCACCACTGTAAATAGGTACTGCTCCGGCAGGAAGGTAAAAAAAAAGAAAAAGGCGTTTCCGTGCTCTGGTTCGCCAGAAGCGACTTAGTCATGCTGGCCATATGACCCGGAAGCTGTATGCCGGCTCCCTCGGCCAATAAAGCGAGATGAGCGCCGCAACCCCAGAGTTGGACACGACTGGACTTAATGGTCACCTTTACCTATGTCCACAAGGACAGCCTTGTTCTTCCTGCAGCTGCTATGGGCTAAACCTCTTGTGATAAAAAGGCCCTCAGCTGTGGGGAAATGGGTTGTTGTTGCTCAGAGGATCCTGCCTTTAGGCAGGCACTCAGATTGGATAACATTTGAGGCCATTTCCTCCTTTGATTCCTTGACAAACAGCTTGAGGGCATATTACCGGTTCTGGTTATTACGCCTCCCGGCAGACTTCCAAGAAGTTTCTGAAACATACAGGCGTTCTTTATGACCATTTGTGGGCCGTGTAAAGAAGTTCTTATTTGTCCTCACCAGTGCAAATTGACATTTCTCAAGATCATGGACATAATTCTTGACAGCGGATAAAGAAATTGCAATTGCTGCTTGAGCAGCAGTCTTTGTATGTTTCAATCAGTCTAAAACTATGGCAGCACAGTTCCTGGCCAGCTCCTCTGCACTGTTCCAGAGTTGTACATTCTGTTTGTTTTGTACGATTCAAGCCTTCCTTCCAGGTTCTGAGCAAAGAAATACAGTAAGATGTTTCTAACTCAGGGAAGGGTGTGGAGGAGGAACACCAAGGGCTACTTCACTCATATAAAATCACAGCTTGCGGGAAAGAGGTAGGCAAACTTTCAAAAATGTACTCAAACACAAGACAGCAACTTAAAAGGCATGCCCTGTCTCAATGCCTGGATTGTGTACTGCAAAAGGCTGAGACCAGGGAACAGCTTGTTTTGAGTATAAAATGGGTACCAAACCGAAAAAAGTTTAAGAAGGGTGGGGACAAATTCCAGGAAGGACTTTGCTGACATAGGAGCTGAACAGACATCTCTTTTTTTAATTGCAGACTTTGCTGAGAGCCTAGCAACACTAAGTAATGGCTCCGTTTATGGAAGTGTGCAAACTTTATAATGATCTTGTTTTCAACTATAACACCTATCATAGCTGTCTCAGGCAAACAGTACAGGCCGTTCAGCGTCAGCTTCTGAAAGGACAACTGTTCAGCTCTTGAGGAGAGAGGGAGGGAGGGAGAGAGAGAGAGAGAGAGAGAGAGAGAGAGAGAGAGAGAACACCTGCATATACCATTGCAATAGATTTAAGCAAGCAAATATATGTGCCTCAATGATCCCCCCAAGTAGTTTTCACTTTTTGATAAGAAGAAGCTGGGACCCTCAACTGCTCTTGTCTCACAGCTGGTTTCTATCAAAGGAGGCGGTTCGGGAATAAAAAACCCCTCTTGTTTACCATCATTTATTGAGTATGTCCAGGGCATCAAAGTAACATGCCAAATTGTCTGGAACAGCACCTACATCTCTGAATTCAAGTGCGGTTGCTTCCATCCCTGGTAGATATTTGCATATGTGCCGCTCTCCGCATACCCTCCGTCTCCTTGGTCTGCCCATCATTTCCCCATAATCACAGCATTATCTGTTTTTCTCTCCACTGTATGTCTTGTCCCACACCTCTCTCCCATGTGAATAGCAAGTGCTGTCAAATTTTTCCCTTTCTCTCTCACTCACACACCTCTGTTAAGTGCCGTGACCAGGTATCTTTAAAGTAGAGATGAGAGAAATGCCCCTGAGGAATTTCACTGGTGTTATCAAAACTTTTACAGCGGCTCTTGAAATTCACTGCTGGTCTAGTTGCTAATAGCATATTCATTCTCTCTGTGTGTGTGTGTGTGTGTGTGTAGGGGGGAGAGAGATACACTACCTCAATTTTCACAGACAGCTGGAAAAATGTATGCAGGAATTCTGTACTTCTGTGCTGCATATTTTCTTTTCAACCTGCAAATTTCACTTCAGATCTATGGGTAAGGTTTCTAAGCATGCGCGCACACACACACAAAACACACACTGCACACCACTCCTCAAATAGTCCATTCCATGTCCTTTTAAAGGGAATATAAAACCACCGCAAGCGCTAATCTACATTGCATAAGTAGCCAAATTAATTGAATAATGTATCTGAAGACACAAGGGGACGGCTGATCTCTTCTGTTTGCAGATTATTTCTCTTGGTTCCCCACTTCCGATCACTGAGCTTAATTTGCCAAAGGCGTAATTACTTTATGGGCACAAAAACTATAAACGTTATGGACCAGCTGCCAAGGCTCTCAAACAGCGTGCTCTCATGAGATTCTAACAGGAAGCCCAGCCTGAAGGATCTCTTCAGCGCTGCACTCAGAGCATGACTATGGGGCTGAAGTCCAGGGCCCCCACCCAGCAGAAGGAGCAGTTGGTTTGAAGTCCCCTGCCCAAAATGAAACAGAGTTAGCTAACCCCATTTTAAAGTCAGCAAAGCAATCAATACACACTACTACCCTATGTCCACAGTCTGAAATTATCTATGTGGCCGAAAGGGGAGCCTATTAGGGCTGCGAGAGACCCTTGTCTGAAATCCTGCAGAGCCACTGACAGCCAAAACAGGCTGGCCCAACTCATGATAAGGCAACTTCCTATGTTCCTAAGTGCCATCCGTGGTTTCAAATAATAACAAAATCATTCAACAAAATCAATCTGGTACAAGCGGCAATAACGCTCCCACCCACCCATCCCTTTTGTCAAAACTACTTGCCATACAGCTGGAAACTTTACACACGGACTTGGTGATGCAAGAAACATAACAAAATCGTAACTACACCTACTAGCTATAGACCTTCAGTTGCTTTTTATAATGATGTTTGGTTTTCCATTAAGGAACCACAATTGGTCTGTATTTTTTAAAAGCCGATCGTGATTGTGTTTGCATGTACTGTAGTATCTTTTTTAAACAGAACTTCTGGAGCTGAAAAAATTACTGGTGGTGGTCAAACCTTTTATTCTTAAAGACTTGGTTTTTACGGATAATTTTATTTGTTTCCGTACAAGATGTAAAAGGAAAAAAACCAACCACAGATTGATGTCAGATAGATGGAATCAAAGGACAAGAAAGAAGCTATCTGTTGGGATATTCAGTTTTTTTAAATATATATTCTGCCCCCCACAAATGATTAATGCTGTTTTAGCAACAAATCAAATATTAAATACCAATACATCTAAATCTGGATCTGGCATGCTCATGCAAATATTATTGACTTAACAATAATAAACAAAAAATAGTAAGTTGGGGTGCGCTGTTGCTTTTTATTTCAATATTGAATTTCGGGGGGGGGGGAATCTGAAATTGCTTTAATACACACACACACACTCCAAAATAACACACACACACAAATGCCCCACTGAATTTGTATGAAAGCTTCTTACAGTTCTAGCACAGAAATCCCATTTTTCTCAGTAACGTAAACTGCACAGCTTTGGTCAGTACTGAGGTTTGCAAGGGGGCCTGTTTGAGTACATTCCACCCCCAACTAAGGTACCTGCAGTTATAACTACACTTGGGCTCAGGTTACACATTTGCAGAAATACAAAATACAAAAAAAATGAGATGTGCTGCTGACTACTGAAGCACTAAATATCTCATATGCACACTACACATCCAAACAACAGACAACTGTATTTTGTATTGGGAAAGTGAGACACACAAGCCTTATTCAAACCCAAAAAAATCCATCACATTTTTTGAGTAATTGTTCCATTTCTTGTTCAGCAGCTTGTTGTAATTTAAAAAACAAACAAACACTGGATCTAAGAAAGTGTTTGGATGTTTACTATCCCTTCCTTTTTCTTGTCTGATTTGTTGTGACAAAAGAGACCCTTAGAATTAATAATAATAATAATAATAATAATAATAATAATAATAATAATTTTATTTAGACCCCTCCCACCTGGCTGGGTTGCGGGAAGAAGATCCTGCCCTGTTAACATCCCTGGATGTAAATTGTCCAAAACTCACATATGGGAGCACCCCAAAATGTCTGCCATTCAGCAGCAGATTTTGTGTGCTTTAATGTCCAGTAAAGTGACAAATTTGCAAAAACCTGTGACTGCAAGGTATTCTTGAAGCAAACAGGACTATATCCTCCTACGATTCCCAACCAAGGACAAGCTCCTTTGGAAGGTTAATAAAAGTGTCAAAGCTTCACTGTGAACAATCTTTATCTGTACCAGAACCGTTATTGTACAATTAACAGTCACCCTACTGGTGCCCTTGAGAGAGGGAGGTATCATTGTCCCATCTTCTTTTTTAATAGGATTATGGGTAGTGGAGAATTCCCAACCACAGGATGTGACCCAAATAAAGAGAACACATCGAGAATGGAAGCAAAGTTTTTGTTAGACTGATAGAGTCAAACAAACACACAAAAACTATTTGCAAACTATTGTTGATGCAAAATGGTTGGTCTTGAGTTAGCTCCAAAGTTCAAATGATGCAGTGTGGCTCACCTAGTAATTTAAACTGGATTAATTTTTGTTGAGGTGTGGGGCTGTAAACTGCCCGGCAATGGACACTTCCCCACATAGCAGTTATGCAGAACTCAGCCCATAAGCCCAATATGAAGCTGTATGAGGAAGAGTTGTGTCTAACTTGAAAGTTTATATGGTGTTAACCAATTACTTTCGTTGTCCAATTTCACCAGACTAAAATGTGGAAACGATTGAAATGAGAAAGAATTCTTCATCAACCTAGTGAAGAATTCTGTCCAGTGCCTAATGAATTCTTTACTATGCATATTTCAAAGTTAGCACAAGCAGACTGAAAAAAAATATTATTATTATGCTGGGTTTGGCCACTTAAAGAGCTCTGTAATGATCACACTGAAACGCTATTAAAACTTCTTCAACCACTGTAAACGATTTTGAGCCTTTTCAATTAAACGATTCACAAGGTGGTCTGCTTGGCTAAGATATGTAAGGAAATATATATTATTGATCCAGCTTCTACTGACACACAGGGTCTTTGAGATACACAAAAAAAGGTTGACTTAAGGGTGAATACCCAATCCCATTTTTTCTGCATCGAGTTCACTCCCATCACTTAACTTGAGAAGAGGTGTACACATCAATCCTGCTGTTTCTAATAAAATGCTGCATTTTTGTGCATTCCCGCCCCCCAACCAGCTTCCATCCAAATTGAGACAAACAACTTGCATTTTAAGCTGGTAATACAAACACATCCTAAAAGTTCTGTGCAGCTGCTGAGACCTGAGTAACTCAAAAAGGTTGTGTTGTGTGTATATCTACAGCAAAAGACAGTAGGGCAATTTGCTTATCTTTCCCATTGCTGAACTGCTTGTGTAGCTCAAAAGACCGCACAGTCGTATATCAGCAGCACTTGGTGCACTATGAGGCGTTATCTGCCTTTTCCGTTGCCTGATTGAGAGATCTGTTATGTCAAAAGCTTGCATACTCTTGCACCAAGCATCAACCAGAGACAGAGGAAGCATTTTGTTTGGAAAAGCATGCAAACTTGCAGCTTACACAGCTCACCTTGTCCGGGGGTGTTGGTTCTGATGCAGTGATGCAGTCTTCATACCCTGGGCCACTAACTAGGTTTCCAATAATCAGAAGCTTACAATGAAGAATGAGAAACCAAGTTTCAGAATCCTAACATTCACTAAAAACGGTATTGTAAGGAGTAGCAACAAATGAGGACTATCTCCTCTGTGCTTTTGAACATGTCCTTCCATTTGGCTAAAGGCATGCGTCATGCAGTTCACAGTCCCATGGTTTGTATCTGAAATTCCTTGAAACCACAGTCAAGTTAAAAAAGTGTCCCAATACAGAGTTTTCCTACAAAATGACCATTCTTGGGTCACCAACTACCCTTCTTCTGCAAAGGACATTCCACCTCCTGAAACATGATTTTTGGTTCCTATTAAATAAAGCATCTTTACACGACTGCTGGCCTGCAGCACACTAACACCTTGTTCATGAAACATAAAAAATTACAGGAAAATCAACACAAGTTAGGAGGGGGAAGGCAACCCCACCGCATCCAGACTCCTGAGGGGGATAGAGGAGGGTTTTCCAAAAGTTCCCTTTGCTTCTCTCTTACAGAAACCGGATCACTTGGAGAGATAAAACCAGGTGAGAGCAGGTATAGATGGAACAGAGGGACAGAAGGAGAAATAGGCAAGAAAGTGAATTGCAACGGGGGGGGGGAGATCAAGGAGAGAAATTGAGGCGGAAAACGTGAAGGGGGGAGGAATTAGGAAGGGAAGGTGGAAAGTGGAATACAGGCAAAGACAAACAGACTCCTTCGAAGCTTAAAGTATCTGTTTGCAAAGAATCTGTAATCCAATATCTAGATGATATTCCCAAAACTACTAAAACGGTTTCAGGATTATTTAAATTGAGATTTTTAAAGTTAAATTTAAAACTACTTAATGGTGGCTACCGAGTCTTTCCGTCTGGATTACCCACGTTTTATGGATTTCCCCCTCCCTTTCTTCTATGAATTTTACTGTCGAAAGTATGCCAATAAAGGCTGAATGAATGACAGACAGAGAAAATGAATGGAAGGGACTGACAGGTAGGAGCAGCGACTGGCAGGAGATGCAAGGCTCTGACGGAGGGCAGGTGGGTGGGTTAAGATGGGCTTGCCCTCCTTCCCTCTTTCGAAAGCGTTTCCCCGGTGCGTGGGGCACGCAGAAGTCTCCTGCGTGCTCCTAAAGCCCACTTTTTTCCCTCCCCCACGCACACCTGCCCGTGAGTTAACGGACCGGTTCCGCCTCCTTCGCCTTTTTGCACAGCCAAATGCGATTCTCTGGAGAGGGGGAGAATCCCTGCAAGCGCCTAGATACACACACCTCTTTATACCGCCCACCCCCCCTTCTCCTCCTACCCCACGCACCCAGCCCCCCACATGCAGTTTACCTGGCCAGCTGCTGCTCAGCCGGGCATGGCTTGCAACATCTTCCCCTCCTCGCGGGCAGCTAGCAGGTAGCAGCAAGCAGCAGCGCAGCGCCCGCTCTAGGGCAGAGTGCGCGTGCCAACGCCGCGCGCCAGCCTCCCCGGACCCTTGGGGACGCGCACGCGCGCCATCCCGGGCTCGTGGGGGGGCGTAGCTGCCGGCCGCTCCCCCGCCTCGCGCTGCGGTGGGGGGAGAGCCGTGACCCGGGCGAGCGGGCCAAGCACGACAGCTGCACCAATTAGCGCCCAAGGGGGGGAAAACGTTTTGCATTGCTGGCTCCTTGGGGGGGGGGGGGAGAGGGAGAGGGGGGGCATCACCCGCCTGCCTTTAAGGAGCCGGGAGTGTTTGCTTGCTTGTTTAGCCTAATCACCCCGGGGGGATCACCCAAAATAAATAGCAGGGGAACCAAACCAGGGCTGGAGCCAAGATTTTTCGCAAAGGACAAAACATTGGAACCAACTTCTAGGGGCCAAAGTCCCTTCGCCCCCCCCCCCATAAAATATTTGAGAGCCCCCTCTCCAAGCTGATGGGCATTGCCAATCAAATGGTGTGCATGGGCCGTGTCATGTGATTGATTACGCAGCACTGGGCTTACCTGCCGGCCTACCCCAAAATTTTATTCAGGTTGGCACCCTTGGGGCAAGATGTCTTGCCCTGTCTCCCCACGCCCCCATGTGCTGCAGCTTACTTTGACAGCTGGAACCCAGGAGGTGCACTGGAGGGGAGGACCACCAAGGGCGTGCGGGTGGGTTCGGTGTGCAGGGCTGGCCCATGCAGGAGACAAGGTGAGGCGACGGCCTTGGGCAGCAAGATACACAGGGGCGGCGGATTTTGGCCTCCGAGGAATGCCTCGTGTGCTGCCACAGGGGCAGCGATGGCTGTGGCGTGTTGCTTGGAAGCCAGACCTGCCACCAGTTCAGCAGCCATCCCCTAGTACTCACCCCCAACAGCCTCTTGGCAAATGGGACGCGTTGCTGATCTCCTCCTAGGGAAGAAATGGCGGGGGCTGTCCTCTGAGATGATTCAGAGCTACTCCCATCCCACAACATCAGCCTTGATTCCCACTTCATCTGTCAGGTAAGGTTTACTTGATTCTCCCTGATGTAGATCTTCACCTGCCCCTTCTTCTCTGGTGGTGGGAGAGAGGGGCAACATTTTGTGGTCACCTCAGGTGCCAAAATGTCTTGGACCAGACATGCGTGCGTGTGTGTGTGTGTGTGTGTGTGTGAGAGAGAGAGAGAGAGAGAGAGAGAGACAGGGACAGGGACAGGGCCAAGGGTGCCAACTTGAATAAAATATTGGGGGGCCCAAGTAAGCCCCACCCCACATAATTGATCACAAGACACACACTATTTGAATAGCAATGCTCATCAACCTAGAGGGGACCAGCTCACTCAAATAATTTTATTGGGGTCCCTAGGAATTTGCTCCTACGGACAGGGCTGACCCAAGACATTTGGGTCCTGAGGTAAGCCACAAATGGCTCCCCACTCCCACCAGGGAAGAACAGGTGAGTGAAGATCTACATTAGGAGCAAGGCGGGGAATAATGATCTACAAGGGGAACAAGGACGGGAGGAGAGTGGCAGTGCCTCCAATTCTCCAAGAGAGTCAACATTGGAGGGGAGGTCTTCTGAGGAGGTGGCAGATCAGGCCTCTTAAGAAGCATGCTGCATCCTCCATGATACATTCCTTGGAGGCCAGATCTGCTGCCCCTGTAGTTCCCACTCCCCAAGTTATTTGCCTCACCTTGCTTCACAGGTGAGCTGGAACAGCATTTTCCGTACAAGAACTGGCAGGAAAGCTAAGGACGGAGGGCAGGGCCAGACCATGATGTTTTACCGCCTGAGATACCACAGCATATTGACCCTCACTCCACCCCCCCATACCCCATCAAGGTGCAAGGCCAGCTAAGTTATTTTGGTGGCAGACATTTCTTCCCTCTCCCTGGCATAAAAATAAATAAATCCAAAAATGATATATTAAATAACTTAACATTTTGCTGCCCTTTCAAAAAAATCTGCCTGAGGCAGCCACCTCACTTTGCCTAATGGTAGGACTGGCCCTGACAGAGGACGCAGTAAGGAGATATAAATAAACTTACGAAGGGGTGAAGCAAAGGGACGGGATTTCTTCGCTTTCTGTCATTTCCCAATGGAACTGAGAGGGTCTCACCCAACTGAAATGAGACAAAAATGTATTTGCTGTGACAAAATGTGCTTATCGGCATAGGCTTAGAACGCTTTCTAAAGGCTGCAATCTGTACCTGCTTGCTTGGGGTAAAACCCCTCGGAACTCAGTGGAACTTTTTTCTGGGTAGACATGTAGGATGATAGATAGCCTGATAGGTCAATAAACACCATTGTAGTCACTGTGTTCAGTTTCTGGGGGAAACAGCATTGGGAGGGGGCCGTTAACCTGATCCTTTTTGCAGGCTTCCCAGAAGGATTTGGCTGGCCACTTTTGGCAGCAGGATACTGGGCTAAGATGGGCCTTTCTTTTTGTCTCATCCAGGAGTCAAGGCTCTTCCTTACATTCGAAAGGAGGTGGGAGCGTGTCCATTTTTTGCTCTTTGCATTGAACAGGTGAACCACAGGTCAAATTCAACAGTTGTAGCATTCCCCAAAATGAGAACACCCCAGCTTTCCCTGAAGAATTTTAGCCTGCTGTTATTCAATATTATAATTGATAATAAGTTAACATTGTTCAGCTCTGAATTTGTATCTGAATCATAGAGTTTGAAGGTACCTTTATAAAGTCATCGTCCAACTCAATTTAGGATCACGAGCACAGGATGCAGCAGCTACAGCATCCCTTGGCAGGTGGCCCGCCAGCCAGCAAAGGAGAGCTCATCACTTCCTGAGTAGGCCGTCTATTCCACTGGCAAAACAACTCATACCGTTACAACGTTTCTCTTAACATGTAGCTGACATCTGCTTCCCAAAAGTTTCTACCCATTGGTTCTGGGGCCCTGCCTTCTGGACCACACCTCTGTGCCCAACATCCCATTCATGTTATCTTTCAGCATTGGTGAGGACCACGCAACATATGCATTGTTGTTGTTTAGTTGTGCCCAACTCTTCGTGACCCCATGGACCAGACCAAGCCAGGAACGCCTGTCATCTACTACCTCCCGCAGTTTGGTCAAACTCATGTTAGTATCTTCAAGAACACTGTCCAACCATCTCGTCCTTTGTCGTCCCCTTCTCCTTGTGCCCTCCATCTTTCCCAACATCAGGTTCTTTTCCAGGGAGTCTTCTCTTCTCATGAGGTGGCCAAAGTATTGGAGCCTCAGCTTCAGGATCTGTCCTTCCAGTGAGCACTCAGGACTGATTTCCTTAAGAATGGATAGGTTTGATCTTCTTGCAGTCCATGGGACTCTCAAGAGTCTCCTCCAGCACCATAATTGAAAAGCATCAATTCTTTGGCAATCAGCCTTCTTTATGGTCCAGCTCTCACTTCCATACATCACTACTGGGAAAACCATAGCTTTAACGATACGGACCTTTGTCGGCAAGGTGATGTCTTATGCATACGTTGTCTTTTAAGGGACAGGATGGTGTCACTGCCAGCTTCGCATCCGCATCAGGGTTGCCAGCAGATCAGCTCATCAACTTGATATGCATGTGTTCGAAAGCGAAACCTTTTATGGCAAGAAGATGAACATTATTGCCTGCTTATCACACTACTCTTAGAAGGCAACCAAATACACAGCATGGATGCTTTTGGCTGCATGTTATGTGGGGGCAGGGGAACTGAACGATGGGAAAAGTGGGTGATGAACTTTGTGGAGGAAGGGGAATAGATTTTTGAAAAGCCTGCTTTTGGAAAACTGTATCCCAGAAAAAGAACCCGGGTAACAAACACTTCTAGAAGGAGGCCTGAATATATCACACAGAGTCCACTACTGACAGCTCAGGGTGGCTTGTTTAGGGGTGGAAATCCCGTACTGTTCAGCTGGAGGCGATGAAAGGCTCACATTATAACAGCTGTCCTGGACTGGGGCCACTTAATAACGTTGAACAGCATCTGTTATGAAAGCCCTTTCATGAGTGCACGGCCTTTGGAACACTTCAAATTTAAGCAAATACCTCCAGAGTTGTTTGCTGTTGACACTGACCCAACAACCACCTTTGGCAAGTCAAGTAAGCCATGTTCAGCCATCAGAAAGCTTTGACTTGGATGCTATCATTAATTTTTATTTCTTCTTTTCTAGCATTTAACACAGTTGGGAGTAACCAACAGTTTCCCCATCCAAGCGCACCACGTTTTGCAGAAATCAACTGGCACTGAAATCCAGCTACCCTACAAGGGCAGGAAAGCAATATAGATATATATACAATTATATTGCCCTTTCGTGTTCCCGGAAAGAGGGTGTTTGCTTTTTAAGTAAGGGTAAATTGGTTACTGGATGTTTTATTTAAAACTCCTTTCGCTGACTCCTTTTGCAGAGCTGCTTTATTATTAATTACTCTCCAGCATCCAAAAGTTCAAGGCTTTAAAAGCCACTGGGTGGACAGCTATAAAAACAGAAGCTCATCACACATGCCCCTCCGCCCAAGGAAACAAGCAAACTGATACTCAATCTGCACACTAGTTTTACTTATCTGATGGATAAGGGTTTTTTTTAGAAGGCCGCATTCCAAGGGCTAACAACAGATTTGAAATATTTTTTTGTTCCCCACCCCCTGCAAGTTGTAGCTCATTGGAGTCAGGACTCCCTCTCTCCAGACTTTTGGAGAGATCCTTTCTTCGGGGCATCATGTAGTGTCCCAAATAGAAATACTTCAAGGAGTTTGGTGGTCCAGCAGAGATTTGCTAGACTGCTCCGCTCATGTTTGGAATCTAATTTCCATGCAGTCAGGAAGGGAACGCCATCCACCAATGCTTTCAGTTCTTATTTTTTAATCTGCCTCCATTCTTGTGCATTTCAGCAGCTGCATGGCCAGTGATGTGGGACGAAGAGAGTTGAAGACTATCAATATTTGGAGGGCCACATGTTCCATATCTACCCCTGTGCTAGACTTTGGCAGGTCATAATGCCTATCTCCGTGCCATGATAAGCATCACCTGATTATTCCTGTAGATCAAGCTGCTGTTAAATACACAAAAGACAGGCCACTTTTTCTTTTGGTCAGTAACCCTACTGGCTGGGAGCCCTACAATGGGAAACCAATACCTCAAGAACCACCTCTCTCCATATGAACCTACCTAGACCCTGTGGACATCATCGGAGGCCCTTCTTTGTGTGCCCCTGCCATGAGAGGCCCAAAAGGTGGCAACACAAGAACGTGCCTTTTCTGCAGTTGCTCCCTCTCCCCAGGGAGGCTTGTCGGGCACCTTCATTATACACCTTTAGGTGCCAGGTGAAAACATTCCTCTTTAACCAGGCCTTTGGCAGAGTAACATCCATTTTAAATGTGCTTGTGGGAAGGAGAGGTGTTATTTTTTCTTTCTTTCTTTTGTATTTTGTGTTTCTGTTTTGTATTTTTATGCGTTGAACCGCCCTGGGGTCCTCAGATGAAGGGTGGCATACAAATTTGATAAATAAAATGATAAATAAATACATCAGAGGTGTGGAACCTCAATTCCATGGGCCTAGTTAGGCATGGCATGGGTCCGAGTTAGGCACACAGCCGTTTCCCCCAAACTACACTCACCAGTCCCATTCCTGATGCCATATATGGGGTGGGCAGAGATGAATCTGACAGCAAACAGGGAGCCTTAAAGTACACTCCTGATTATTCCTTGGCAAGTGAAGCTTGCTGTCAGCACCATTCAGTTGATCAGTACTGACAGCAAACCTGCTGGGATCAAAAGCTGTGGAGTTCCTGTTGGGGAATCCTGTAGCATGGCCAATCCCTGCCCAGAGCAGGCTTGTTGTCAGTACATAGAATTGTAGAGTTGGAAGGGACAGTGCCGGTCATCTGATCCAACCTCTTGCAATACAGGAATCTCAACTAAAGCACCCATGGCAGGTGGCCATCCAACCTCTGCTTAAAAACCTCCAATGTTTTCCCAAAGCCAGCAATGCAAAATATCTTCCTCTGCAGGTATGGCTTGAGCTACAACCCCAAATGGAAAAAAACAAAAAAAAACTTTGGGTTACCTAACGTCACCAGGTGATTGACACCCACCTGTCAAAATGGACTGCCATCTGGAAAAGGTTTCTCATATCCATCATTACCACCCAGGCCAATTGTTATTTTGCTTTCCTCCACATCACCTGATTTAGCTCACCACTGTTGGTATATAGATCATTCAAAATCTCTCACTTTCTGCAAGCAGCGCTGCACCTACCTGATCTGGAGCATGCAATAAAGCAGGGGACGGAGAGGGGGAGCAGAGTCTGGACTGGTGAAATTCCTGTAGGAGAAGCCCTGTTGAGTTGACTCAAAGGCCCGTCTAGTCCACCATTTGTTTCCCACGATGTCCAACCAAGATGCTTCCAAGAAGCTTACAACCAGGGATGCACAGTAGTCCTCTTTCTCTGTTGCCCCGGTGCAACTAGTATTCAGTGGCATCTAGACTATAAGAAGTGCAGAGAGACAAAATTAGATACTCCATCAATTATAATATTGCCTCTTGGCCTGAAGCTTCTGTCTTCCAAATGAGTCACTAGAGATAGTCAACGAACCACAAAGCTGTGCCTACCCTACTTGCTCTTGTGGTCTCCAGGATCTCACCTGGCGGGCTTCAAACCAGACTGTCCCTTCTTGGCTTGGCAGGGCTGGAGCTACAAAACCGTGACATGTTAACCCAAAATGTGTGCTCCATGGCCCCTTTTGATGTTGGCAGGTTGCCCTAGGATACTCAACACTTAGCTTGCATGTACATGATCCAAGGAGTCAAGCTAAGCAGCATGACATTGTGCAGTAATAGGACTTAAGCAGTATATGACATTGTGTAGGATTCTTGGTTGCATTCCTCTAATTCATGTACAGCTTCCAGCTTTCAGTCTGAGAGCTCAACCAAGCATATTCTGTGACGTCACCAAAAATGGTAGGATGTAACATGTTGTTGTTTGTTGTTGTTATTGTTGTTTAGTTGTGTCTGACTCTTCGTGACCCCATGGACCAGAGCACGCCAGGCACTCCTGTCTTCCACTGCCTCCCACAGTTTGGTCAAACTCAAGTTCGTAGCTTTGAGAACACTGTCCAACCATCTTATCCTCTGTCATCCCCTTCTCCTTGTGCCCTCAATCTTTCCCCACATCAGGGTCTTTTCTTCTTGCAGTCCATGTAATATGTAGCTTGTACAAAAATTTTTTTGCATAAATATGTGTGCCCCCAAATCTGTACTATATAATATCTATTGGACAACTTAGACCTTCCCCAGAATTGTTAAATGCCATTCAGCATTTTCTGCTGGTTAAGTGCTATATAGTTCACTGAACAGAGTGAAATAACATTCAGGGGGAAAAGTGAAGAGCTTTCATTCTGCTGGCAATTATAACTAAGATAATTATTACTTTTTAAGAACTCTTCCCTAGAAACAGGGAGTGCTCCCTTGCTGGGCAATCCTGTTTTAAAAAAATAAAAATCAATGCAATATGTTTTCTCCTCCTCTATAAATAATTACAGAAGCTCTAATGGATCTCATACCTTAGCTGTCAAGATGCTGATAGTAGTGCTATAGCCGACTTATTTACAGAGGGGGAGATGACAGAGCCAGTATTTTGCTGCAATCACTACTTGTATGCAGCTTTGCTCTTTCAAAGTGCTCTCCGAATGTCTTAAGCCTAGTCCGGAGCCCTATTCCTTGTTTAAGAAATTCCCAGAGACAGTGAAGTTCTCTGAGCGATTCTTTAACCGAAACACAACACAAAGGCAGCCTTTCTATAAGGTTCTTCAGTTTGCATTCCATTCTAAACCCAATATTGAAGGGTTTTGTAGACTTTAGTGGGAAGCATTGTGTGTGGAAGAGGATGGCTGCAGGATAGGAAAGTCAAGTAAATTCACAGTAGTTTGCATATATGCCAGGCCTCCCCCCCCCAGTTCCAGCACCTCTCAGGTGGGCACCATTACCATTCTAAGAGAACGAGGAAGGTGTTTGTGGTGAGTTCCGGCACCTCTTTTTCTATCAAAATAGCACTGGTATATGCTATACCTTTAAAGTATAGTTGAAGCACATTCTTTCTCTCAAAGAATTCTGGACGTTGTACTTTACCTCACACAGCAGGCCCAGCTCACCCATGAGGCAAGGTGAGGTGATCGCCTCAGGCAGCAGTCCCCAATGTTGATCTTTCTCTCTCCCCCACCCCTTGTTCCTGATGTAGATCTTCCCTTGCCCCTCCTTTGCTGGTAGGGAGACGGATGCTATTTTGGGATTTGCCTTAGGGGCTGGCCTTGCCTCTTCAACAAACTACAGTACAGTGGTGCCTCGCAAGACGAAATTAATTCGTTCCGCGAGTTTTTTCGTCTAGCGAATTTTTCGTCTTGCGAAGCACGAAATCCCATAGGAATGCATTGAAATTCAATTAATGTGTTCCTATGGTAAAAAAAAAGTCCAAATAAAGCCAAATTTGGTACAACAAGAGTTTATTAAGTGCTCTTTAAAGTCACACATACTGTAAAGAGCATTTCAAAAATTGAAGGAACAATAAATTAAGTTTCTAAACATGACAGAAAAACATTTAAAAATCAACAAAGTGTACAGTACATTTTCTAAGATTCTGGGGGACAACTCGAAGAAGGTTCCTCTTCCACTCTTTGCTTCTTGCTGAAGAACCTGTCCATGGTCTGCTGCTTCATCCGCCTTTTCAGCACCTCCCTGAAAGACGTGATGACCCTCGTATCAAAAGTGTTCGCAAGGTCACGTGTCAGGTCCTTGTCAGGGTGGTGCCGCTGTGCAAAAGCCTGCACATCTTTCCACTTCTGGCAAATGTCCCCCAGTTCTTTGGAGGACAGTCGTTCCTCAGTTGCTTCCTCCTCTTCCAGCGATCTCGTCTTGAACCGGGCAAACCAGCCTCTGCTTGCCTTGAAGACTTCTGGCTCACCTGAGATTCCTGGCTGTTGCCGGACGAGGTCTGCGTGCAAGGCCTTGGCCTTCTCACAAATGACGGCCTCAGTCACTGTGTCCCCTGCATGCTGCTTCTCTTCTAACCAGATGAGCAGCAACTTCTCCACCTCCTCCAGAACAGCTGGGCGGTTCTTCACGATCCTGGTGACTCCCTTGGCTGCATCAGTCGCAAGGATCTTCTCCCTCATCTTCAGGATGGTCCCGATGGTCGATGGATTCCTCCCGTACTCCCTGGCGAGGTCTGTCACACGCATTCCGCCGTCGTGCTTCCGGATTATCTCCTTCTTCATTTCCAGCGTAACCTTCTCCTTCTTCCCCTCGCTGGCCTCTGCAGCAGCAGTCTTCTTGGCTCCCATGGCAGCACAGCTCCTACCTTCGCAACCCCCCCCCAAAAAAAAAATCCAAAAAAAATCAGTGGTTCACATCCAAAAAATTCAAAAGCACCCAGCCACCCACCACACAGAAATTCAAACCCAGAACCAAGTCCTTGAATTCCAAACACCCCAACCCAAAATCCAAAAAAAGTTTTAAAAGTTTAACTTACCGAATGACTGCAAAAGAAGTTTTGGAAAAGCTTCAAAAATCACCAAAGTCTTCAAAAACCTCAACTATTCCCCCAGCTACCCACCACACAGAAATTGTTGCAAACCCCTCCCCAACTGTTCCCCCAGTCACCCGCCACACAGAAATTCAAACCCAGATTTTTTTATTTAAAAAAACAGCAGAGTGGCCCAATGGTCACAGAAAATCATAAAAATGCAGAAAAAAACCACACAAGCTTCCAGATTCTTGCAAACCCCTCCCCAACTGTTCCCCAAGCCACCCACCACACAGAAATTCAAATCCAGAAAGAACAGCAATCCAGTCACAGGGCCCCTTCAGACTGCCCCCTCCACATGCCATGGACACAATAATAGTGATTAATTTATACTGGACCATCCTCAGGTCATTCCACTCTATTAGTTGTTCTGCAGCACTTCTCCAGTGTTATTGCATTATTCCACTCTTCCACTATAGCGCAACAAAAGGATACAGGACTGTGCCTAACCACCCCAATACCGTGAGCACAAATAATAATGAATGGGCAATATAAAGGAGTATAGTAAAGGAAAGAGCCAGTAAAGGCTCAGGACCGCAATACCTCAAGGACTGCCTCTTTCCATATGAACCTACCCGGACCCTGAGATCATCCTCCGAGGCCCTCCTTCGTGTGCCTCCTCCATGAGAGGTCCGGAGAGTGGCAACACGAGAACAGGCCTTCTCTGCGGTGGCTCCCTGCCTGTGGAATGCTCTCCCCAGGGAAGTTTGCCTGGCCCCTTCATTTAGGCAGCAGGCAAAAACGTTCCTTTTTAACCAGGCCTTTGGTTAATCTGTTTGACATCCTGTACTCTTTTAAAATGTGGCTCTTGGTGTGTGGGGGAGGTTAGTGGGTTGTTGCTTTTATTCTGATTATATATGTTGTGATCTTTTCTGTGAACTGCCCTGTGACCTCCAGGTATAAGGCAGTATATAAACTCAATAAATATAATTAATAATAATAATAATAATAATAATAATAATAATAATAATTTTGTTGTTGTTGTTCTTGTTGTTGTTGTTACTTGGGCCTATGGCTTCCCACAGTGGCATAATGGTTCAGAGCAGAGCTCCAATAGGAAGGCTGGAATTCAAGTCTCCCTGCAGGTGGTAACTCCTGGGAAGAACTGAGCTCTCAGTTCCATATTGGGCAGCAACGCAGAAACTGCATTGGGTGACTGTAGAGGTAACGCTCCGCTTTGCAAAGGAAAACCTCGCACCAGACGTGCAACAGTATGTCAAGGAGCGTTGCGCCTGCTTTCCCTGACCTTTTGCCTTCTTGACTAGAAAACAGGGTTTCCCCCCTGACCTTTTGTCCTCTCACAGTTTGTTAGACATATCACTTGGCTGGAGCATGACCGGGAACGCAGACGTAATCAAGTATCGGGGGGAACATCTGAGGAAAACACCTGCTGGCACGTGTATTTGCTAATGCTGGAAAAGTCCGTAGATGGAAATATGTTAAGTTCAGGGTGGTTTCGCTGCTGTTTCCAATTGTAGACTTCTGCTAATAAAAGGAGCCTCAGCAGAGCTAGCCGGCAGCTTGCTTGGAGCATGCTTGCCAGCGTGCTTCCGCACAGCTCACCTGCATCCAACCTCCTGTTGTCTCCATTATTCCTACAGGTGACAGTCTGGGGGTAGGCACTCTCTCGTCCCTCCCTGTGATTCTGTGAAATGATCCAAAGTCTCCACGAGAAAGAACTACCACTCAGTATAATAAGCATGGCGCAGGAATGTTTCTTGCTTCTCATAAAGGTGAAGGGGCTCATCCAATGAGACTGCTTGGCAGCGAGTTCAGCTCAGTCAGGAGAAAGTTCTTCACGTAAACCATAAACGTATGGCCGTGAGTCAGCCCATGTTGCTTTAAACACTCATGCACCCGACAACGTGTCTTATTAATACAACTGCCTGGTAACAGCTAGCCATACTCAATGGCAGTCAGTTTTCTAAACAGCAGGGCAAGGTCATGGTGGTTGAGTACAGTTGCTTGGGGATATGGGAGGGAATGAGTCAGAAGAAAATGGAGGTGCAGGCAAGGTGAGAGGAGTGAGATTCAGGAGCAACTTTCCAGGGAAAGGTGGAACAATAGAAAAGTGGCTTGGTGGATTGAATAGGGGTACTGCTCCGAGCACAGGGGATGGTATATAAGCAGGTGTGTGTGGGAGGAAGGCCAAGAACATGAATGCAAAGACTTAGAAGAGAGAATAAAGGCAGTGATGTAGCTTCAGGGCAAACAAAACAAAAGAAAACAAAAGCATGCTACAAAGGCATGCTTTGGGATCATGTGCTTGCAATGGCCTCTTCCTCCTTGAAGATAGGAAGGGGATATCTACAAGCCCAGCTTTTACATTATCATTACCGTATTTTTCGCTCTATAGGACGCACTTTTCCCCCTTCAAAAATGAAGGGGAAATGTGTGTGCGTCCTATGGAGCGAAGAAGCCATAGCCCCGCGACCCTCTCCCGACTGGAGAGGTGACACGCGGCTATGGCAGGAACCTCTACAGCCCCGTGTCACCTCTCCAGCCGGGAGAGCACGCGCACGGGGCTAAAGAAGCCCCCCGCGACCCTCTCCCGGCTGGAGAGGTGACGCGTGGCTATGGCAGGAGCCTCTATAGCCGCCCGTCACCTCCCCAGCCGGAAGAGCGCGTGCGGGGAGTGTCTGCAAGCCTCGCGCACCCGGCAGTAGGTCCCACCGGGTGCGCGAGGCTTGGGGCGGCAGCCTGTCGCCCGATGCACGGGGAGCCCTCGGGAGGGCTCCCCCTGCTTCGGGCGAGTGTCTGCAAGCCTCGCGCACCCGGCAGGAGGTCCCACCGGGTGCGCGAGGCTTGGGGCGGCAGCGGACTGCTTGCGCGCACCTAGAAGCTTGGGGCGCGCTGAGCTCAGCACGCCCCAAGCTCCTGGTATAGCGCAGCGATCCGCTAGCCCTGGGAGAGCCCCGCGGCTCTCCCAGGGCTAGCGGACTGCTTGCCGGCACGCAGAAGCTTGGGGCGCGCTGACCTCAGCCTGCCCCAAGCTTCTGGATTAGCGCAGGGGTCCGCTAGCCCTGGGAGAGGCGCCCGGCTCTCCCACGCTAGCGGAGACCTTGCCGGCACGCAGAAGCTTGGGGCGCGCTGAGCTCCGCACGCCCCAAGCTCCTGGTGTAGCGCAGCGCACCTGGGGGGGAAATAAATTTTTTCCCCTTTATTTCCCCCCCAAAAATCTAGGTGCGTCTTATGGGCCGGTGCGTCTTATGGAGCGAAAAATACGGTATTTCTTCTTGAATGTATTAGTCACTTTTTCACAAAAAGGGACCCAAAAGCAAGAGGTTGGATTCTCCGTACAGTTGCTACAATGGAGAGTAGATTTTGCAGGAACCACTAGGGCTTCCCATGGAACGATGCTTAGCTGCGACCAGTGTCGCTTTCTCCGATTCTCTCACAAATACAGCCACACATTGCTCAAAGCAAAGCTGAAATAAGTGCTTAGTTAGAACCATAGAATTATAGAGTTGGAAGAAACTCAGGGGATCATTCAACCCCCTGCAATGTACAAATCTCAACTGGAGATCCATTACAGATGACCATCCACCCTCTGCTTAAAAACCTTCAATGAAGGAGAGTCCCCTACTTTCCAAGGGAGTCTGTTCCACTGTCAAACAGCTCTTACAGCCAGAAAGTTCTTCCCGATGTTTAGTTGGAATCTCCTTTCTTGTAACTTGAATCCATTGGTTCAGGTCCTACCCGCCGGAGCAGGAGAAAACAAGCTTGCTCTACAGTATCTCCTGGGACATATGCAGAGTTCCAGTTGAACTGAACTGTTAGCACCAGTCCTCAGCAGCCAAGCACCACTTCCTGAATTTCAGAGTCAGAAGACATGGCAATCAATTACATACCACCTGTAGAAAGAGCACTCCAAGAATAATTAACGGACAAAGATGCAAAATGGAGTAAAATGGTAGGGCTCAGGAGTTCACTCGCAAAGACATTTGTAGGTAGGTAGGTTAAACCACAGAGCCTAGGACTTGCCGATCAGAAGGACGGCGGTTCGAATCCCCATGACGGGGTGAGCTCCTGTTGCTGGGTCCCTGCTCCTGCCAACCTAGCATTTCGAAAGCACATCAAGTGCAAGAAGATAAATAGGTACCGCTCCGGCGGGAAGGTAAACAGCGTTTCCATGCGCTGCTCTGGTTTGCCAGAAGCAGCTTAGTCATGCTGGTCACATGACCCAGAAGCTGTACGCAGGCTCCCTCGGCCAATAAAGTGAGATGAGCGCCGCAACCGCAGAGTCGGCCACGACTGGACCTAATGGTCAGGGGTCCCTTTACCTTTTTACCTAGGTACAGACAGTGTCTAACCTTTTCAGTCCTGCTTCAAACAGCAGCTGGGACACCTGCTTTGAAAGATCTATTTGTGAATGAGCGCCCAACCTGCCGTTTCAAATGCCAAGAGTACAAAAAACAGGATCGTGTCCATATATAAAACATCATATGTAACTTTGCCATATTCCCAAATTAATCACACGCAGTAGTTGATGAAGACAGCTAAAAACCAATTACAAAGACCGACCCAGAATTCAAGCTTTATTTAGAAGCTGAATAACTGTTGATACAGATTTAGATCTTGATAATGGCAAAAGAATTAGGGGCATACTTTAAGGCAATGGGTAATGCCTCTTCAGCTATGCCACTTGTGATAATCAGAACTCTAATTTTGCCTCTGGATTGCTTCACACGTGATTTTAACAAAAAAAAAACTGTACACCTAAAAATGTTACTTTTAAAATACTTTATAACTGTTTCTATAGAAAGATAGGCATATATATATATATATATATATATATATATATATATATATATATATATATATATATGCGGATTTTGTGTGTCTGTGAAAACGAAGGGGAATACATACTTATAAATACAGATATTTTATAAGTATTAACTTAGAAAGAAGATAAACATGTATTTGTCAAGCGCTGTTGTCTGAAACTGCAACCAGAGTAAGTGTCATTTTCATTTTGGCTATGTGTTTTTGTTAATAATAATAAAAAAGTTTGTATCCAAATTTGTTTCCCTTGTTTTTCCTTGCCAGTTTTCCATACTGTTCTATGTTTGAAATGCATCAATTAATTACAAGTATTTTTTTGTTGGAAAAAAAGTGAAAACGTTAAGTGCGCATGTGATATTTCCTTGCAGACACATGCATCATACACATATGTAAATCATGAGGCCAGGACTGGACTGCCGAATGTACCCCTGGTGGTAAACATATGTATGCCACAGCATAATGTAAGAGTTAGTTCTTACACTCCTTTTCTCCAAACAGTATATTCAGGATGGCTTCATCTTATTAGATGTGTCATTCCCAATGTCCAATAAAGCATGTGTCCAACACATACAGGCTTAAATACTAGCTTAGCAACAGTAGCTCGTGCCACCTGGCACACACATAATTATTTGCAGCTGTTAATTTTATTGTTTAAGGAAATCCCTGCCAAGATAAGGCTGTTAGGCGGTGTGTGTCGCTTTCTTAAATTAGGTTCCAGTTTGGTGTGTAGATTAAGAGGAGGTTATGGGACACCAGTTGGAAAAGTGGCAGCATGAACAAAAGCAGAACTCGGTGCTAAAGATCCCAAATCCCACCAAAATGGTGCCATTCGTTCTTCCAGAAGACAGCTTTCTCCAGAAACTGTCCTGCTTTGACACACTGCATCAGCATGCTGGAGACTCACAAGTGAGGAAATAGGCACATATATCATTATGAAAGGGATGGAGGTAGCCTTGCTGTTTCGTAAATAGACCCACTGCTGTTCCAGGGAAAGCTTTTAAGAGAGAGAGAGGAATAATAATAATAATAATAATAATTTATTATTTATACCCCGCCCATCTGGCTGGGCCTCCCCAGCCACTCTGGGCGGCTTCCATAAAACCAAAAATACAGTAAAATGTCACACGTTAAAAACTTCCCTGAACAGGGCTGCCTTAAGATGTCTCCTGAATGTCAGGTAGTTGTTTATCGCTTTGACATCTGCTGGAAGGGCGTTCCACAGGGCGGGCGCCACTACCGAGAAGGCCCTCTGCCTGGTTCCCTGTAGCTTTGCTTCTCGCAGTGAGGGAACCGCCAGAAGGCCCTCGGCGCTGGAAAATGATGCAGTTTTTCATTGTGGTGGAATGGGGAAGACCCAACGATGGAAGGCATCTGGTGCCTGTGACATCAGTTTTGCAGTTTTAAAAATGTCTTCTATAAAAGGGGAGGGGAGAGGGCTAATGCATGAGAGAAAGTGCAAGACTGAGAGCTGAACAGCGTAAAATTCCCAGACATGTATACAATGCACTTCCTGATGTCCTCAATGGAGCAATGATAATTTATATTGCATTTTTAGTCTCTTAAATCACATTAAATATTGCGAAGTACATTAAGTGAATTCACATTGGATATGGATGACGTGTTGTGAACAATGTACAAAACATCCACACTTGGTGTGCATAGAAAGCACTTGAAAACTCTGTGTGCGCACAGCCTAAGTCTGTCATACAGCTTACATAGTCGAGACCCATCCCACTGGTTCAAAACCTGCTCTAACTTCTCTTCTTATATTATGTGACTTCACCCTAGTTGTGCCAACTCCGACATCAATTGTGGATACTCCCATTAGCATGGGAGGAAATAGCAACAGTCACACAAACCCACCCACACCTGCTGCGAGTCCCCATGATGTCAAGGAGCAGGCCAGCAGTAAATCACACTGAGCAAGTTGGAGCTACCGTATTTTTCGCTCCATAAGACGCACCTGACCATAAGACACACCTAGTTTTTAGAGGGGGAATGCAAGAAAAAAAAATTCTTTAAAGGGAGCGCTGAGCAGAGCCTGTATGCATCCCAGGCTCTGCTCAGCGCTCCCTTTCACGAGCTGCGCAGAGCGTGTGTGTGGCGCTTGCAGGCTTTTCCTCGAGGAGGGAGAAGGGCAGCCCATCACTGACTTCTCCCTCCTCGGGGAAAAGCCCCCAAACACGCTCCACGTGACTCTTTAAAGGGAGTGCAGCTCTTGGGGGCTTTTCCGGGAGGTAGGGGAAGGGACAGAGGGGCTAAGCCAGAAGCTAGAACAGCAAGAGGGAGCGCTGCGCAGTGATCCCTCTCACTGTTCTGGCTTCTAGGATAGCTGCACAGCCTGCATTCGCTCCATAAGATGCACACACATTTCCCCTTACTTTTTAGGAGGGAAAAAGTGTGTCTTATAGACCAAAAAATACGGTAACTCTTCATAAGCAAAACTAGGATCTGCACCGGACTGTCAGGTCTAATGAGCACAGCAACTCTCCTCTGGCAGGTCTTGCCCCCATGAAGCAGTTGTGGAGACTCCCCACAGCTGCCTAAGTCCCCTCCTCTCCAGGGTTTCGCCCCAATTCTTTGGAGACTGTGCCTGCATGAAGCTAACTTCTCCTCCACCCTCTTCATGCCTCTCCTGGTTCTGGAAGAGCAATGGAAAGAGAGCTTGTTGTGGCAGCAGAAGGAGATACCCCTGACTCTTCAACAGCCTGTCGTATTTTTCTCTCTATAAGACGCACCAGACCATAAGACACACCTAGTTTTTGGAAGAGGAAAACAATAATTTTTTTTTCCTGAATCTCAGAAGCCAGAACAACAAGAGGGATCACTGTGCAGCGAAAGCAGCGATCCCTCTTGCTGTTCTGGCTTCTGGGATAGCTGCACAGCCTGCATTCGCTCCATAAGATGCACACACATTTCCCCTTACTTTTTAGGAGGGAAAAAGTGAGTCTTATAGAGCAAAAAATATGGTAACTCCCCTCTGCCTCTTGAAGTCCTTCCTCTCCAGCTTCAGCTTCTGCCTCTGAGTATAGACTTCTCTCTGCCACAGGAAAAGTTAGCACATATAGTGGTACCTCAGGTTACATATGCTTCAGGTTACATACGCTTCAGGTTACAGACTCCGCTAACCCAGAAATAGTACCTCGGGTTAAGAACTTTGCTTCAGGATGAGAACAGAAATTGTGCTCCGGCGGCGCAGCGGCAGCGGGAGGCGCCATTAGCTAAAGTGGTGCTTCAGGTTAAGAACAGTTTCATGTTAAGAACAGACCTCCGGAACGAATTAAGTACTTAACGCAAGGTGCCACTGTATACTATGTAAAGGAAAGAAATTTTGCTGTCTTCCCCTTTCCTTTCCTTTCCTTTCCTTTCCTTTCCTTTCCTTTCCTTTCCTTTCCTTTCCTTTCCTTTCCTCTCTCTTCCTTCTTCTCTTTTCCCTCAACCCTATATTGCCTATAACAATAATGCCTCACTCTGAATATGACTTAACTACAGTCGTACCTTGGATCCCAAACGCCTTGGCTCCCAAACAAATCAGCTCCCAAACAATCGATATCCAGAAGTGAGTGTTCCGGTTTTCAAGTGATTTTCGGAAGCCGCACATCTGGCGCAGCTTCCGATTGGCCTCAGGACGCTCCTGCAGCCAATCGAAAGCTATGCTTTGGTTTCAGAATGTATTGGAAGTCAAACAGACTTCCGGAACAGATTCCGTTTGACTTCCAAGGTATGACTGTAGTTTGAATGACTCTGACTTGAAAACAGGTTCTGTGTTCTATTGTTACTCAATAAAATCTTTAATAAAAACACATTTATATTATTATATTATATTATTATATTATATTATATTATATTATATTATATTATATTATATTATATTATATTTTTTTAAATGACAGGATGTACCCTGCTATCTAGCTCATGCACACTTAGAGCTCACAAAGGACAATTTTGCTGTTGGGAAAGAACACTTTGCACAGATTGACCTCACAACACACATGGGAACAGTTCCAATCCTTCTCTCCCCGGAATCCTAATAGTTTCTGTGCCTTGAGCCTCCAGACTCAAGTGCCTAACACCAAACTGCATTCCAACAAGTGGTGTGCCACTCCTATGGAGCGCTGCATGTTTCATCGCTGCAGATTTCAGCACATTTTCACACCATTCCGCTGCCATAGCTGAAGTTGTAGCCTTGCAAGACCAAAGCACTATTGCCCATTTGGAGGTTGGACAACAAAAATTTAATGGGGCTGAGGGACAGCTTAACGGTTGGTCAAAGAGTCCGGATAAGCACATCCTTTTGTTAGGTAAACTACAGGTGTTATGTTGCCATGGTAACTAGATGTTTAGACCTTTGCTTCTCAAAGAGAGGGCCATTTGGGGGAATGTTCTGTGTAGAAAGGGGAAAAACAACTATTCACAGAAGAGGCCACACCTTCCCCACGTCTAGCTAAGGATGAAGAAATCCTGGTGTCTGCTGTCTGAAGAAAAGTGATGCAGTTTGTAATTACCGTATTTTTCGCTCTATAGGACGCACTTTTCCCCCTTCAAAAATGAAGGGGAAATGTGTGTGCGTCCTATGGAGCGAAGACACCATAGCCCCGCGACCCTCTCCCAGCTGGAGAGGTGATGCGCGGCTATGGCAGGAGCCTCTATAGCAGCGCGTCACCTCCCCAGCCGGGAGAGCGCGCGCGGGGCTAAAGCAGCCTCCTGCCGTAGCTGCGTGTCACCTCTCCAGCTGGGAGAGGGTCGCGGGAGGCTGCTTTAGCCCCGCGCGCGCTCTCCCGGCTGGGGAGGTGACGCGCTGCTATAGAGGCTCCTGCCATAGCTGCGTGTCACCTCTCCAGCTGGGAGAGGGTCACGGGAGGCTGCTTTAGCCCCCCGCTAAAGCAGCCCCCCGCTAAAGCAGCCCCCCGCGACCCTCTCCCAGCTGGAGAGGTGACGCACGGCTATGGCAGGAGCCTCTCCACTGCGCCTTTCCGCTGCTCCCTGACCTGCTCTTTGGGGCTGGTGGTGGGCTTCCCCCCCGCCAGCCCCAAAGAACAGGTCGAAAGGAACCTGAAGCCTGGAGAGTGAGAGGGGTCAGTGAACACCGACCCCTCTCGCTCTCCAGGCTTCCAAGGTAGCCGCCTGAACGCACCTTAAACGGCACCTTGTTTTAGAGCGGGAAAACAAGAGGGGGAAAGTTCTCCCCCTCTCTGTGCAGCGCCTCCTGCCGCTTCACTGAAGGGGCACTGGGCAGAGAGGGGGAGAATTTTTTTTTCTTGTTCTCCCCCCTCTAAAACAAAGTGCGTCCTATTGTCCGGTGCGTCCTATCGTGCGAAAAATACGGTAGATATGGAGACAGGCACAGGGAAAGAGATTGAGCTAGAACTCTGTAAGTGTCTTCAGGTACTAGCTGTTTCCCCGCAGATCTGATGCAGGAACAATGGACTTTGGCTGTCTTTTTTGAGTATTTAAAGCTTTGTTTTCCACCCAGTGCTATTTTTCTAGAAAAAGAAGTGCCAGAACTCACCATGAACGCCTCCCTCATTCTCTTTCCACACTGCTCTCATTCCACATTAAGAGCCAGTGTGGTGTAGTGGTTAAGAGCGGTAGACTCGTAATCTGGTGAACCGGGTTCGCGTCTCTGCTCCTCCACATGCAGCTGCTGGGTGACCTTGGGCTAGTCACACTTCTTTGAAGTCTCTCAGCCCCACTCACCTCACAGAGTTTTTGTTGTGGGGGAGGAAGGGAAAGGAGAATGTTAGCCACTTTGAGACTCCCACCTGTGGTGATAAAGCGGGATATCAAATCCAAACTCCTCTTCTCCTCTTCTTCTTAGAATGGCAATGGTGCCCACATGAGAGGTGCTGGAACTTAGTTCTGGCAAGTTCCAGCTGGGGAAAAGAGACCTGAGTCTGCCTATGTTCAAACTGCGTGTTTGCCAATAAACTGACTACAAAACACCGAAAAGCCTGTTGTTTTTGAAAGGAAACCAAACATGGAGTAAGCAAGCACCATAGGAGCCAACTCCCCAATAAAATATTTGAGATCGCGGCCCCCCAAAGTTGGTGGGCGTTGCCATTCAAATGGTTTACGTGTGCCGCAACTTGTGATTGATTATTCAGGGTAGGGCTTACCTACCCACCCATACTTGATTCAAGTTGGCACCCCTGGCAAGGCGTGCCATTGCTCAGAATAGAATAGCAAGTCCAGCAGTTTTAACTTCTTGATTACTCAAAAAACAACAACAACCAAACACACACACACACCTTGTGAAGCAGCTATTGTACCTGCTTGTCAATAGTCCCTGGAGATTTGGTATATAGCTAAAAATGCAGTCCTGTGCCTTTGACAGCAGCCTGACACATACAAATGAAGCCAATAATTGTTTTTCCCATCACTTTCCCACCGCGCTGCCAGAAAAAAAGCTTAGCTGTGTCTTTTTCTCTTCCCAATGAAATCTCCCACCAGGCAGCGATCCATTCCATTTGGTCTCTCTTCCCTCTAGCACTGGGTGCCTGGACATTGCCAAGGAGCTAAAGTCAGCTGCTCTCGCTGCCACTAAGCCTCTAATTGCTCATTGAGTCATATGCTTCAGTGAAAGTGAACGTTGTCGGGGACTTAATGACCTTTGCAATTTCCGTGGAGATCGGAAAGCAATATAAACTCATCACGACCAGATTAACCAGAGGGGAAGCTGGGGACACCCGTGCGTTCAAGGCAGCAGGTAAGGGAGACAGCACCCCCCCCAATCACGTTTAGCGGACTCAATAAGCGCCACCAAACAGCTTGTCTGTAGCAGTGCCGTAATCACAGCTCTGAAGCAGATGCATTGGTAACTATTGTGCAAAGGGGCAGTCGATCGATACCTGGATGAGAAAAACTCACTTCAGTATGCCACACGGCGTCTGGCGTAAAGTACTGCGGGAACTTCATCTTTCATTCGAGATGGTGATGGTTAGGAGATCAGTCATAAACTGGGCCACTACCCTGTTAGAGGCAATGGTTAGTCAATTAATTGTATGTATAACTTCACTATATTACCCAGTTAAATCTCCATACATGAATCATAGTTTTGAAGGGGTAAAATGATTCTTTTACCATCTTTTTTCTTTTGCTTTTTTTTTGGGGGGGGGTTATATTCTTTATTGAAAAATAAAAAAGTACAACATTACAAGTCCACAGAGCAAGATAGGGAAATCTCTTACCAAACCCTCCAACCTTTCTCTGATGAAAATAAGGATGGCCTATTGAGGAAAAGGGACACGGGTGGCGCTGTGGGTTAAACCACAGAGCCTAGGGCTTGCCGATCAGAAGGGGATTCGGCGTCGCGGGGATTCGGCGGTTCAAATCCCCGCGACGGGGTGAGCTCCCGTTGCTCAGTCCCTGCTCCTGCCAACCTAGCAGTTTGAAAGCACATCAAAGTGCAAGTAGATAAATAGGTGCCGCTCCGGCGGGAAGGTAAACTGCGTTTCCGTGTGCTGCTCTGGTTCTCCAGAAGCGGCTTAGTCATGCTGGCCACATGACCTGGAAACTGTACGCCGGCTCCCTCGGCCAATAAAGCAAGATGAGCGCCACAACCCCAGAGTTGGTCACGGCTGGAACTAATGGTCAGGGGTCCCTTTACCTTTACCGAGGAAAAGCAGGACATTACAGTATCAAACCAGAAAACGGGACAACTTATGTAGATCTGGGACTGTCCCTGGAAAATAGGGACCCTTGGCGGGTCTGCACTCACATTCTTTCTCCTGGGTTAAGTGTTTTTACCTGGAAAACGCCGCTTGAAGTTAGAGCTTTCCGAGAAAGTCACCAAATGGCTGCTATCTACTAAGGGCATTTTGCTTTAGCGGTCCAGCAATGGAGATACATATATTTTCCCCTGAATACTGAATGGCTGTGTGATTTTAATTATGTTCCTTCTTTACCCAACAGAGTTCCACAGATGGTTGGAAGCCACCGAGATCTTGTCTTTCTGACATTATATTTGCAACCACCCAAGTCACACTCATCAGCTGACCACAGGAAGCCTCTGCTGATGGTTCTGAGGGGAAGAGTTGAACTTGGAGGCTGTTGTTGCTATGGGCATCAAGGCTCTGAATGAGCAAACCTTCAAATCCACAATTACTCACCCACACGTTGGAGACAAACCAATTGCTTCCGCTAACCCTGTGGTTTGTGTGGGTGTTTGTTTTCATGAAAGCGCAAGTCGTCTAGCTGCTTTTGCCATCCCCGAAGCACAGTTTCCCAAGGCATGTGATTTGTAAGGCAGTTCCTTACACTAGCGTAGGATTTGATATAGATGCCTAGTGTATACTAGGATTGTTTATCTATACACTGATCAATGTACATGATCCACGGCTGAGTAACACAAAAGAAAGACACCTGGGGAACTTCCAACCTAAGCTTTGATGGAAGCAGAAGTAGGAAGAGGCAAAACTGACACAGTATAAGTGTGATCAAATGCAGTTTGTGCGTACTTAGGCCTTGTTGGGGATGAGTTAAGTAGTTACACACCAAAGCCTGCTTTTCACTGAGGCGGGAAATCCTTGTTGAGGCTGTGCCATTTCACACCGGGTTGTAGCTTGTGAGCTTAACCCTCCTCCATACCAAAAATAATAAAAATCTTCTGAACCAAAGAATTACAAGGGCTACTGGCCTGAACATATTTGGTTAGAAAGCTCAGTAGAGTTCAAGGAGAATGAAAATAAAATAAAGGCATGACACAGACAGCTGAGAGTTAAGGATTTGCACACTTTGACCCTAAGCAGATTTCTTCGTCAGGATAACGGCAAAATTAAAAACGTGTAGTAATGAGGAGAGGCTCACACTAGAGCACCTGACAACCCTAGTGATTCTGCCTAGTGTTATTTTTCTGGAAAAGGAGGTGCCAGAACTCACTATAAACACCTCCCTGGTTCTCTTAGAATAGCAATGGCGCCCACCTGAGAGGTTCCGGCATGTTCCGGATGAAAAAAAAGCCCTGACTACACCACAACCAGTTCACCAAAAGCTGACACTCCTGTGAGAGTAAATAGTCTATGAGGCCACCATCACTTAGAAACTGATGTGTAATGCCGTCTTGCACGTCTCAGATAAGCGCAAATACTTTCACATGTTTGACACTTGTCTTATTACAATGCCCCTCAGTTTTCCTGAGCTGTTTGGTACAGGCTGATTTATTTATTTTTAATGAAAGTCATGGGGACACAATGCATGTGGCAGTCACCTTCAAACTAGTCTCAGGGCCTTTGCTAGGTAATGGATGGCCCTGGGGAAAATTTTGACAAAAGCAGACAATCACTTTCTCTTTCCTTGAGGCAAACATACCAGGGAAAGCAAGGCAAGGGATGTGCCATTAGTATTCAGGAAAGCTTCTAGAAGGTGACAAGAGCAGTTAAAAAACACACAAAAAAAACCAACAACCTTCCAAAACACAACCAAGGGCCTCAAAAAAAATATGTGATCTTCCCTAAATAGCACAACTGATGCAACCAATACGGGAGGAGAAAACTGGCGTTTCAGCTCACGTCAGAGATAACGAAACCTCTGCCTAGATGATTATAAACATACCTGTTATTTTATATGAGATAAAATGCAAGCACTATGTTGGAGAGGTTGTAATGATAAAGGTACATGCCCGATGACAAATATATTCTTGAAAAGAAAAAATGACACCTACCTCTTAGATCTCTTAACGTTTATATGAGGAACAAAACAAAGAACTCAGGAGTAAAAACCAACAACCCCCCAATAGGAATTATGTTGACAGCTGCCAAATTAACTTAAATAGTGCAAACACAGAACATTGGTAATCCAAACTGGTTTTTTGGCAAGGGTTGGAAAGGGGACACACAAAAAAAGAACAGAGGCCAAAGGAAAATCCAAAAAAAAAAGCACCTTCACTATTTTATTTAATTATACACATATAATAAGGGGACCATCAATGAGGTTACAGGGAACCAGGCAGAGGGCCTTCTCGGTGGTGGCGCCTTCCCTATGGAATACCCTCTCCCCAGATGTCAAAGAAATAAACAGCTACCTGAGTTTAGAAGACACCTCAAGGCAGCCAGGTTTAGGGAAGTTTTTTAATGTTTGTTTTATCGTGCTTTTAATATTCTGTTGGGAGCCACCCAGAGTGGCTGGGGAAACCCAGCCAGGTGGGCAGGGTATAAAAAATAATTATTATTAAATCATCCTCAGCATCATCTGGACATGCAACACTAGCTTCTGTGAAGTCCTCTGTACAGGCTAGGTCTGGGGCAGTGGGTGCTAAGGGTCTGTCCATCTGCTAGAGTTGTCTGGTCTCAGAGTTTGAGCTCCCTCTTCAGGGACTCTAATCAAACTGAGGTAAATCTCAGGGAACATCGCTAGGAGCAAAGAGTGATGGCTTTTTTCTGCCTGCCATGTTTTTGCTATTCATTCCCCAACTCCAGGTCTATTAGGCTCAGGGCCGGATTTAGGTTTGAGGAGGCCCTAAGCTCCTGAAGGTAATGAGGCCCTTTATATGTCCAGCTGTCTTTTGTCAACAACAAATTGTCGCTGTTTTTTGTGTTGAATATATGCTATATGGTAATTTACGGACCTAATAGGTATCTAAAGCCATTTGCACATGCAGAATGCAGGCATCCTATATATAGAAATGAGCAAACCAGTGATAGTTTAGGGAGCAGGCTAGCAGGCCGGGCCCATTACTTACATCAGAGGAGCCTACACAACACAAAACACTGTTGCTGTATGTAGGCTTTATTTTATTTGTTTTTTTATCTTATATTTTGGAAATGTATATCCAGTTTGTTTGTTTTCCTTTACATTTTTTTGGGGGGGCCCAAGAGAGTGGAGCCCTAAGCTATAGCTTGTTTAGCTTATATGTAAATCCAGAACTGATCAGGCTTCAACCCCCCTCCCAAGTATGCTCAGACTAATCCACAAGGTGAGGCTCCTCCATTGCCATTGCATGCATGTATGTGAGCGACCCATTTCTTCATGCAGAGAGGACACATATTGGGGGAAGTGTCAGTGAGAAAGGTTGCGTGGGTTTACAAAATCTGTTTGTGTTTTTTTTAAAGGAAAGAACCCCCTCCCCCAACATTTCCAGGACTCGTTTCCCTACACAACGAGCATTTTCAAAGGCTTTTGCAGCGCCTCTGATGCAAAGGTAAATGGAAGCATGTTCGTTTGTTGAATGGGTAAAGAAAAACTAAGAAGAGAGCCGATAAGGAAAGCTGGATTCTGGAAGGCGGCTGTACGTCCCAATTATAGATGAAAGCTCAGAGGCTGTGCTAAGATGGGACTTGAGGTCTCCATTAATTATAAATAAATTATCTACACTTATTGCCGAAATGAAATTTTCAGATAAAACTTTACGTTTGAAAGTATATCAGCTGTATAAATATTTATGCAAGCAACCTCTCTCTCTCTCTCTCTCTCACACACACACACACACACACACACACACACACTCTGCTGGGTATGCAAGAAAAAGAGAAAGAGCGTGCGTGTTTCCTTAAGGTTTAATTTTTCAGAATCGTAACTGCAGGAATTAAAGCCCTTTAAAAAGCTGGAGGTTACTCAATAACAAACATGGACTCTGCACATGCTCGGGTGTACTGTTTAAGCCGCTTGCAGTCGCAAATAAAGCCCATTCCAAGAATTGAATTATTGCCTAGGTATCTTTGATCAGAGTCCTGAGAACTACTTCCAAAGCAAATTCTGGAGGTTTCCATCTTGCATTGAGACCCAAAGCTTAATTATTCTGTTATTAGTGGAAATTGTCTCCCTGTTTATTTAACTTATATGCGGAATTCATCATGCGAAAGACTGGACTGGATGAATCCCAAGCCAAAATTAAGATTGCCGGAAGAAATATCAGTAACCTCAGATTTGCAGATGACACAACTTTGATGGCAGAAAGTGAGGAGGAATTAAAGAACTTCTTAATGAGGGTGAAAGAGGAGAGCACAAAATATGGTCTGAAGCCCAACATCAAAGAAACTAAGATCATGGCCACTGGTCCCATCACCTCCTGGCAAATAGAAGGGGAAGAAATGGCAGTGAGAGATTTTACTTTCTTGGGCTCCATGATCACTGCAGATGGTGACAGCAGTCAAGAAATTAAAAGACGCCTGCTTCTTGGGAGAAAAGCAGTGACAAACCTAGACAGCATCTTAAAAAGCAGAGACATCACCTTGCCAACAAAGGTCCATATAGTTCAAGCTATGGTTTTCCCATTAGTGATGTATGGAAGTGAGAGCTGGACCATAAAGAAGGCTGATCGCCGAAGAATTGATGCTTTTGAATTACGGTGCTGGAGGAGACTCTTGAGAGTCCCATGGACTGCAAGAAGATCAAACCTCTCAATTCTGAAGGAAATCAGCCCTGAGTGCTCACTGGAAGGACAGATCCTGAAGCTGAGGCTCCAATACTTTGGCCACCTCATGAGAAGAGAAGACTCCCTGGAAAAGACCCTGATGTTGGGAAAGATTGAGGGCACAAGGAGAAGGGGACGACAGAAGATGAGATGGCTGGACAGTGTTCTCGAAGCTACCAGCATGAGTTTGACCAAAGTGCGGGAGGCAGTGGAAGACAGGCATGCCTGGCGTGCTCTGGTCCATGGGGTCACGAAGAGCTGGAAACGACTAAACAACAAACAACAACGAAGGAAAAGCACGACATTCCAGGATCAAATCAGAAACTGGGATGGCTTCTCTAAATCGGGGACGTACCTGGAAAATAGGGACGCTTGGAGGGTCTGCACTTTTTGCTGTCCAATTTGCTCCCATGACCGATTTTACCTCATGGATCTCCTGTATGAACTCCTTATTTACACAGAATCTCATGTAAATCTCATGTTCTGCTGGCCTGCTAACTGGCTTAGAGGAATTCTTTCATAGCTTCTGAAGGAGGGACCAATTCAGGTTAAGGCAACGCCCTTGGGGACACTTCTCCTTCTGTGGTCCAACTGCCAGGCACCTTATTTGACAGAAAGAAGCCTACTAATGCTAGTGACTCAGGAGATTGAGGAAGTCTGGTCAAGAAGTCTAGGCTACAGGACTGAAAGGAAGAATTCAGGCATATTTAAAATCCAGCCTACTTTCTTCCCCGCCAACCACCCGTTTTCCTTTTGAAGCTCTGCTTTGAAGGTGGATAATTAAAAACGGTTTCTTAAGTCTCATGAATTCATTTGGCTTAGTTACACACACACAAAATATCACTTTGATATCAGCTTGTAACTCTCACGGCTGCCCCCACATAATCCTGGGACTTGTGATGTGGTGAGGGAAATTGAGTACCAGAGATTCCCTAACCTCTCCCTGAGGACAGAGATTCACTGTTAAAACAGTTCACATCCCAAGTGTGAACTGAGGTAGGCCTCCGTTCAAGAACGTCTAGCTTCTCGGCTTGCCAAATTAAACAACTAGAATACACAGTGTCACAGTCCAGTTCACGGGCGATCAAAGTCCCGGCTGGGGACGTCGGGACCTGGGGCAAGATGGCGGGGTAGGAGCAGGAACAGGAGTCCAGAAGCCAGGAGTCAGAAAGCCAAGAGTCCGAGGGTCAGAGAGCTGGGAGTCAAGAAGTCCGAAGATCAAGAAGCAAAGAGTCACAAAGTCAGGGGTCCGAGGATCAAGAAGCAAGGAGTCACGAAGTCAGGGGTCCGAGGATCAAGAAGCAAGGAGTCACGAAGTCAGGGGTCCGAGGATCAAGAAGCAAGGAGTCACGAAGTGAGGGGTCCGAGGATCAAGAAACAAGGAGTCACGAAGACAGGGGTCCGAGGATCAAGAAGCAAGGAGTCACGAAATCAGGGGTCTGAGGATCAAGAAGCAAGGAGTCAAGGAATCAGGGGTCCGAGGATCAAGAAGCAAGGAGTCAAGGAGGCAGGGGTCCGAGGATCAAGAAGCAAGGAGTCAAACACAGCAAGGCAGGGAACGTGTTGCTGTGGGCAAAGAGCCAAAGGGAAAATGCTGACCTTATATCCCTTCCTGGCTCTTGCCACCAGGTGCTGTGAGTTACCAACTGGCCTCACCTGTGCGGCCGCGCCTTGCCTCTTCAGAACAAACTTAGGAAGGCCCCAGTCCTGCAGAGTCCTATTGGTCACAGGGCCTGGCGCCTGCACGCACACCTGACACACAGGGAAGGGGTCTTGAGATTTCCAGAGCCACCCTGACCATCTCTCCTCAAAGTCCGCTCAACTGAGCTGCCTGATTTCAACAGATTGCTGCTTCTTCTGCCCACTCATCCACCCACCCAGGGTGCCAACTTGAATAAAATATTTGGGGGGGGGCACAGGTAAGTCCTGCCAACCAGGAGTTAGAGGAAGGCAGACTGTTAGTGGAGCCGGAACCAATGACAAGACAGAGACGACTAATTCTGATTTCATCCTCCTCTTCCTCCTTAAGGGCAACCCCGAGATGAAGAAGCAAGAAGCTTCCAGTCAGTGTCCTTCCTTGAATTATATGCAAGCAAAATGGCAGATGTGTCAGGGCTCACAGACAAGGGGGGTGGGGGGGGGGAGCAGCACCCTCTCTGCCCTAACAGACCAGCCTCCAGTGGTTGGGATATTGCTGCCACAGGATTTAAACATTTATGGAAACAGAAAAGGTAGTTTTCTAAGTCCTCATTGTTTGTAGTACACATGTCGAGGATTCGAAAACCGAATGTCAGGGGCAAAATGTCTGGCTCCACTCCAACTTACTGCTGGCCAAAATGCCCAGACCCTCCGAGTGTCTCTATTTTCCAGGGACAGTCCCGGATTTACAAAAGCAGTCCTGGTTTCTGATTTGATCCCGGAATGTTCACTTTTGTTGGAGAGTATGGAGATTTGTGACCCCCCCGAGCCAAGGAGTTAAATAACTATACAACCTTTAGAAGACATCTGAAGGCAACCCTGGATAGGGAAGCTTTCGAATGTTTAATGTTTTATATACATGTTGGAAGCTGCCCAGAGTGGCTGGGGCAACCCAGCCTGATGGGCAGTGTATAAATAATAATATTATTATTATTAGTATTGTTGTTACAGTGGTACCTCGGGTTACATACGCTTCAGGTTACAGACTCCGCTAACCCAGAAATAGTGCTTCAGGTTAAGAACTTTGCTTCAGGATGAGAACAGAAATCGTGCTCCGGCGGCGCGGCAGCAGCAGGAGGCCCCATTAGCTAAAGTGGTGCTTCAGGTTAAGAACAGTTTCAGGTTAAGTACGGACCTCCAGAACGAATTAAGTCCTTAACCCGAGGTACCACCATATTATTATTATGGGATAGGACATCCTTCTTGTCATCGGAGAACTGCTGGAGGATATGAATGTCAGGGGCATGGCTTCCAGTAGTCAGTGAGGGCAGCTTTCAGAGTTTTGCACGATTTCCTGTTTCACAGATCTTTATTCCCAATGCCTTCGTCTCAGTCCCATCCATGCAACCAATATATAAACAAACAGGACACGAATAATACAAGCTAAATGAGGAATTTTGGTCCCTTTACAGAGAATTAGGATTGTTTACAAGGAAGGCCTCTAATAGGCAAGCAGTGTGGGTATACTCCAGGGATCCCTTCCACAAATGCCTGCTTTCCTTCCCTCCATGTTCCAAACCTCTCTGGTACCTTTTATTTTCTTCTCAGCAAAGCTGTTATCAGAACGGTGCAGCGAGGAGAAAAGCTTAGCTTCCCTCTGATACAATCAATAATGCCAGAAGACTTCATTACAGCTGACCTCTATTCCTATCCTTCCCAATCCGATCAGGCATGCTGACTGAGAAACTACAAACTTATTTTGGGGTCGCTGTTCTTTCCTTTCTCAGCCGCTGCCTCATTCCAGGTCACAGTTTGCTGCAACTTTTTAAAGAAAATTAACTCCATGCACGTATTAGCAAGAGAGGTTTTAAGATGGAGTGGAAAAAGGGCAGCCAATGATGTTGCTGGACTCCAACTCCCATAATCCCTGACCACAGGGCCATGCTGGCCGAGGGCTCATGGGAGATGGAGTCCAACGGCTGGTCAGCTCCACAGTGGATACCTGCGGTCTGCAGGGTAGTGGCAATGGGGCAGAAATTTGCATCAATTTGCATTCAAATGCAAACCTATCTAATTCACATTCCTCTGAATGTTGCAATGTATTCTCCGGCCAAGTAATACATACATGGCAATGAATACATTACTGAAAATAACATATAAGGATATGTGACAACACACTGGGGAAAATTCCTCAGCAAATAAATATGTCGCCTGCAAAAAATGATGAAATTCACACTAAAATGCTGCTGAGTTTTCATGAGGCATTTCCTAAATAAAAATGCAAACTGATGTGGATAATCAAAGACTGGAAAAGTTATAAACCAACACTGACAAATTTGCACATCCCTAGTAGAGAAGTAAGCCAGATTGATGGGATGGCTATCTGTTGGACATGCAAGTTTTTGAATTTTACAGGACTGAATCATCCAGCAGTATTGTCAAAAGCCCTGTGCAATGCAAGAGCTCTTCAGAAGAACTCTTTGTTTAATATTTCAGATTTTTTAAGCCATGGCTCTGTTTTTTGGGGACTAGCAAGGCCTTAATATAAATCAAGCCCTGCGTAGATAGATGTCCCAATTTGGTGGGTCTAGTCTTATATGACACTTGCAAGACCCATGCACCAACACTGGGTCTCCATTCTGATTGGTCCTGTGTCAGGGTCTACCCAATGGAAAGTACAGGCAATTTCCTGCCTAGAATGGCAGAATTCCAGTAACTCCAGTTTAATCAGGAACGTGGACTGAGAAAATTGGGTTGTCCCCTCCGATCTTCTCACCATGTTTTCTAAATTGCAGCTCCTCTTCCCCAAGCCTATCCCAATTCCCATGACATTTTCTTGCCTGAGGTGGAGCAGAAAACAACATGAACATGCGTAGATCACAGTGCACCCAAAGCCGGCCAAGTTATTTTGGCCCTTGAGGCAGAAAACCCAAGCACCTGTCTTGCTTTCCTGGCAGCAAAAATCCAACACTAACAAACTGAATTGCCGACAATCTGCTGTCCTTTCACAACACCAAAATCAGCAGCCTGAGAGGGTCACCTCACTAATAGCAAGTCTAACCCCACACAGAACAAGTAGTTCACATTTTATGTTAACAGGGAAGGAGGAGGGGATTACAATCAGGAACACTCTCAAGGACATGCCCAGAGGAAGAGAGGGTGGAGCAAGGCTACATTCTCACTTCAAGACAGCAAAACAACTCAAAACCCAATCTATCCACACCCTCCCTAATTTTCTTTCAACCCTCTCCCCAACTTTGCTGTTCCTGTGAAGAACATGCTCTTGATTTCCTGAAGGTTACCTCTGCCTTCGGGGCTAAGAAAATGTCAAGCAAGCCGATTCCACGACTGCTCCAGAAATAACCGTTTCCCTGCAGAATAAACCTAATTTTATTTTATATCATAACTTTGAACAGCCACTACTGGGCATTTGATTACCTCCCTCCATTCTTCTCATGATGCTAAAATGGAAATCTGGGTATATCAGGCATGAGCGACCTAAAAGGAAGATTATTCTTAGATAACATTAAAAATAAATAAAAAGGGGATATGCTCTGAACATCAATTACCCCATGCAGAGAGGTCTGTTTGTTGAACCAGGGAACCAGGCAGAGGGCTTCTCGGTAGTGGTGCCCGCCCTGTGAAACACCCTCCCACCAGATGTCAATGAAATAAACAACTATCTGACTTATAGAAGACATCTGAAGGCAGCCATCTTAAGGGAAGTTTTTAATGTTTGATGCGTTATCATGTTTTTAATATTTTGATGGAAGCCACCCAGGGTGGCTGGGGAAACCCAGCCAGATGGGTGGGGTATAAATATTATTATTATTATTATTATTATTAAGGAAGACACATTATGTTTCCTTGCCCCATAGTTCATCTCCGGCACCTGACCTGCGGAAACAGACTCTGGTGATTGGGCAGAAAAGGAATGGCATTCGGCTCTTGCTCAGAGGCGTAAGAATTTCTTAGTTCTAACCAGTGGCAGGTTCCAGGGCAAAGTCTTCACGGCCCCTGCCTCAAATAAGCCTTGACAGCAAGTGATGGGGAAGAGGGAAGGAAAGGCGAGGAATAATGGAAGGCTGCAGAACAGCGTTCTATCCAGCTGCACTCAGGGTGCCCCACTGGCTGTTTATGTGCCATTCCCCAGAGCTTAGGCATTACGAAGCGGTCACCTTTGGTAACAGGCCACTGCGTACCCCATGCTTGGGCGGCTGGGAAGAGTATCTCATTTCTTCCTCAATTAGCTCCTGATTAGCACCATCCCTTGGCCCCCGGCCAGCCTCCATTTAATGCACCATTAATAATTCATTTCTCAGAGAGCAGGAAGACAAAGAGAGAAGGGGCTGGCTAGGACCACGCTGGAAGATCAGATTGTCACCAGAACAGGAAATGTAGTCACAGTGCCGGAGAAAGGAGCAGAGACAAAGTTGGCTAAGGACAACTAAGAACCGCTAAATGTCTAGTCGATACAAAGAACAACAACAACAACAACAGAGAAAGGGAGGCACAGAAGCTGGTTATCTTAACCTCATGGAGGGAAATCTGGCAAAGATTTCCTCCATAAATTTATCCTTCTATTGGAAAACAGATACTCAGACACAGTAGTGCATAATGTTGCTTTTCAGCTAGGAAAAGTATGGAAGCTTTTTTTTGTTCATCTGCCTTGAGGGGTGGGGAAAAATATATACAGTGGTACCTCAGGTTACAAACGCTTCAGCTTACATATGCTTCAGGTTACACACTCCGCTAACCCAGAAATAGTGCTTCAGGTTAAGAACTTTGCTTCAGGATAAGAACAGAAATCGGGCTCTGGTGGCGCGGCAGCAGCAGGAGGCCCCATTAGCTAAAGTGCTGCTTCAAGTTAAGAACAGTTTCAGGTTAAGTACGGACCTCCGGAACGAATTAGGTACTTAACCTGAGGTACCACTTTAGCTAATGGGGCCTCATGCTGCTGCTATGCCGCCGGAGCACGATTTCTGTTCTCATCCTGAAGCAAAGTTCTTAACCCAAGGTACTATTTCTGGGTTAGTGGAGTCTGTAACCTGAAGCGTATGTAACCCGAGGTACCACTGTATCAAGTGTTTTTCAAGCAAAAGATATAATTATCTGCCATTGTAGCAGGGTATCAAGAATTTCATTAGTGTACCTCCATGGGTAGCTGGTAGCTCACAAACTACTCAAGAACATACTAAAAATTTCTCTCCTCCGAGCATTGACATCCTCATACGACATTGACTTAAGATACTGAACCTGCAAAAATACCGCCTTATTAATCAAATACAAATCCAGAAGAGAGATCTCAATGGTAGACCTCGTGCCTTAACACTCGGCAGACACGCAATAAATAAAAGAGGAGGAAGACATGGAAAAACAGGTGCACATGTTCTTACGATGCTTAGCTGCATCTGCAAGCCCGGCAGTTGAAATAGCAGACAACAAACAGTGCTGGTTCATTAACTCTCCAAACGGAAAGCATAAGGACAGGACAACCCATGCACAAACAGGCTCCCAAGCCAGTCAAGGACTTTCGGAATGACAGAGCTGTAGAAAATGGCATGAGGCTCAAAGGAGAGTAGACAGGCGATTCCAGGAGAGATGCACAAAGGTATCCTGCAAACGATTAATGAAGGACATCTTGGAGCAGTTCTCCAGAAACATCAGGCAAAGAATACACTCTATTGGCCCAGTCTGAATGCAAAGACAGAAGATACAGTGGTGCCCCGCAAGACGAATGCCTCGCAAGACGGAAAACTCACTAGACGAAAGAGTTTTCCATTTTGGAGGTGCTTCGCAAAACGAATTTCCTATGGGCTTTCTTCGTAAGACGACAATGTCTTGCGAGTTCCTGCGGGTTTTTTCCTCCCCCCCCCCTTTCTAAGCCGCTAAGCTGCTTATCAGCTGATCCGATCAGCAGATAAGCCGCTAAAAGCCGCTAAAAGCCGCTAATAGCGCTAATCCGCTAATCCGTCAATGGGCTTGCTTTGCAAGACGAAAAAACCGCTAGACGAAGAGAATCACAGAACAGATTCTTTTCGTCTTGCGAGGCACCACTGTACTGTAGTATAGCATCTGTGTAAAGTAGCAAATACAGAACCACAAAGTGTGCATGACAAATCCAGATGTCACCCAACAGGACCTGCCAAGTGCTAGCAATGAATCTGTAGCAACAGAGGATATTCAGTCATGGCACACGGTACTTGCTTGCAACTATTGCAACCACTTCTTCAAGGCAACCAAGGTTAAATTTTCAGGTACAACATTTGTAATGAATTAATTTCAGACAGGAAGGGACGCGGGTGGTGCTGTGGGTTAAACCACAGAGCCTAGGACTTGCCAATCAGAAGGTCGGTGGTTCGAATCCCCGCGACGGGGTGAGCTCCCGTTGCTTGGTCCCAGCTCCTGCCAACCTAGCAGTTTGAAAGCACGTCAAAGTGCAAGTAGATAAATAGGTACTGCACTGGCGGGAAAGTAAACGGCGTTTCCATGCGCTGCTCTGGTTCGCCAGAAGTGGCTTAGTCATGCTGGCCACATGACCCAGAAGCTGTACGCCGGCTCCCTTGGCCAATAAAGCGAGATGAGCGCCGCAAGCCCAGAGTCGGCCACAACTGGATCTATTTTTTTTTTATATAAAATTTTTATTGGTTTTACAAATTTTTTTAAAAGACAAACAAACACCTAAAAAGACATACAAACACGTATAATTTCGTAACATTTTTTCATAAACCTCTTTTCCGGGACTCCCCCATACCCCCCCTTTCTGCATTCCAATGTCCATAATTTTTTAGCAACTTCTAAAAATTCTTTTCCAACCTCTGTCATCTTAATCTTTTCTATAGTCTGTTCTTATGTCACTGTATCCCTTTTTTCCCCTGCAAACCTCAACATTCTAACATTCATCAAGTTTATAATAGTCCTTCAGGTATCTCTTAAATTTTCTCCATTCTTCTTCCGCCGTCTCTTTTCCTTGATCACGGATTCTGCCTGTCATCTCGGCCAGTGTCATATAGTCCATCACTTTCATCTGCCATTCTTCCAGAGTAGGTAGATCTTGTGTCTTCCAATACTTTGCGATGAGTATTCTTGCTGCTGTTGTAGCATACATAAAGAAAGTTCTATCCCTCTTTGACACCAGTTGGCCGACAATGCTCAAGAGAAAGGCCTCTGGTTTTTTAGGGAAAGTACATTTAAGTACCTTTTTCATTTCATTATAAATCATTTCCCAGAAAGCCTTAATCTTCGGGCATGTCCACCAAAGGTGATAGAAGGTACCTTCAGTCTCTTTACATTTCCAACACTTGTTATCGGGCAAATGATAAATTTTTGCCAGCTTGACTGGGGTCATGTACCACCTATAAACCATTTTCATAATGTTTTCCTTTAAGGCATTACATGCCGTAAATTTAATACCGGTGTTCCATAACCATTCCCAGTCAGCAGACATAATGTTATGACCAATATCCTGTGCCCACTTAATCATAGCCGATTTAACTGTTTCATCCTGTGTATTCCATTTCAGCAGCAAGTTATACATTCTTGATAAATTCTTAGTATTGGGTTCTAACAGTTCAGTCTCTAGTTTTGATTTTTCCACCTGGAAGCCAATTTTCCTATCCTGTTTGAAAAACTCCATTATTTGATGATATTGAAACCAATTTTGTACTTTATGTTTCATTTTCTCATGACTTTGTAATTTCAATTTATCTCCCTCCTGTTCCAAAATTTCCCAATACTTCGGCCATCCGACCTCCATATTGAGTTTCTTCACTGCCTTAGCCTCCACTGGTGACACCCATCTGGGGGTTTTGTTTTCCAACAGATCTTTGTATCTTATCCAAACATTAAACAATGCTTTTCTGACAATATGATTTTTAAAGGCGCTATGCAGCTTAATTTTATCATACCATAGATATGCGTGCCAACCAAATGCGTTATTGAAACCTTCCAGATCCAAAATGTCTGTGTTCTCGAGGAGCATCCACTCTTTCAGCCAGCAAAACGCTGCTGCCTCATAGTACAGTTTTAAGTCCGGCAGGGCAAAACCCCCTCTTTCTTTAGCATCTGTCAGTATTTTAAATTTGATTCTGGGCTTTTTGCCCTGCCAGACAAATTTCGAGATATCTTTCTGCCACCTCTTGAAACATTCCATCTTGTCAAGAATCTGCAAGGTCTGGAACAAGAACAACATTCTAGGCAATACATTCATTTTAATCACTGCAATTCGGCCTAACATTGACAGTTTCAGATTTGACCATATTTCTAGATCTTTTTTGATTTCTGACCAACATTTTTCATAATTATCCTTATACAAATTCACATTTTTAGATGTCAAATAAACCCCTAGATATTTCACCTTTTTGACCACCGTCAACCCTGTCTCCTCTTGGAATTTCTCCTTTTCCATATCTGTTAAATTTTTTCCTAGAACTTTAGTTTTTTGTTTATTCAGCTTAAATCCGGCTACCTGGCCAAACTGTTGGATTATTTCTAACACCTTTTTCGTACTAGTGTTTGGCTCTTGCAAAGTCAATACTAGGTCATCTGCAAATGCTCTTAGCTTGTAATGTTTAGCTCCGACCTGCACTCCTTTAACCTGCTGGTCATTCCTAATCATATTCAGCAACACCTCCAGAACTGAAATAAAAAGCAATGGGGAAATTGGGCACCCCTGTTGTGTTCCTTTTTCTATCTTAAGTTCCTCAGTTATTACATTATTTACAATCAATTTAGCTTTTTGTTCAGAGTATATTGCAGCCATACCATTCTCAAAACTTTGACCTACCCCCATCCCATGAAGATTCTTTATCATAAAGCTCCAAGAAATATTGTCAAAGGCTTTCTCCGCGTCCACAAAAATCAGTACTGCTTTAGTATTTATATTCACCTCTAGCTTTTCCAAAATGTCTATTATGTTCCTTACATTGTCTGCTAGGTGTCTTTTTGGGAGAAAGCCTGCCTGTTTCTTATGAATCTTTTCCATCAAGACTTTTTAAAATCTTTTTGCCAGAATGTCTGCAAAAATTTTGTAATCCACATTAAGTAGTGATATTGGGCGGTAGTTCTTCAGTTGAGTCTTTTCAGTCTCTGTCTTGGGTATGAGTGAAATATATGCTTCTTTCCACGATTCAGGTGCCTTTTTTCCCCTCTAGAATCTCATTACAGACTTCTTTTAATGGTTGAATCAACCATTCCTTCAATGATTTGTAGTATCTAGAAGTCAGTCCATCTGGTCCTGGAGATTTGCCCAATTGCATATTCTGAATGGCAGCCTCTATCTCTTGCTCTGTTATTCTCTGATTCAGATCCATCTTACTTTGATGAGAGATTTTTTGTAGTCCATATTTATCAAGGAATTTATCTATATCTTCTTCATTTTGCGGTCCTTGAGTATAAAGTTTTTTAAAATAACTCAGAAAGCAATTTCTAATTTCATTAGGTTTAGATATATTCTTTCCATCCACTTCTAGGCTTGTAACTGTATTTAATTTCTGCCTTTTCTTCAATTGCCATGCCAGAAGTTTGCCACATTTATTTGCCGATTCAAATGTCTTTTGTTTCATTTGCTTTATCTTCCATTCAATCTCTTGATTCATCAATTCCATATATTGTGTTTGATATAACTTAATCTCTCTTAAAATCTCCTGGGACTTTGGTTTTACTCTTAATTTTTTCTCTCCTTCATTTATCTTTTCCAAAATCTTTTCCTTTTTCTCATTTTGTTTTTTCCTCTTTATTGAGTTTTGTTGAATCAAGAAACCTCGCATCACAGCTTTGCTTGCGTCCCAGATCACTCTTTTTTCCACGTCAGCCCTCAAATTTATTTCAAAGTAGTCTTTTAAAGTTTTTTGGGCCTTCATAAGGATCTCCTTGTCTCGGAAGAGGGTGTCATTCATTCTCCATCTAAATTGACCAGTTGTTGTAAGTTTCATTTCCATCTTTACAGCGTTATGGTCGGAGCAAGTTTTTGGGCAGATTTCTACCTTCTTAATCTTTGGAGCCGTGCCACTAGTAATCCAGATTTGATCGATTCTGGTCCAGGTCATCATTGCTTGGGAGAAAAAGGTTCCCTCTCTCTCCAGAGGGTTCCTTGTTCTCCATATGTCTATCAAGTCCATATTTTCCGTCATTTCAAAAAAAGTCTTAGGGAGTCTCCCTTCCTTGGTAGCTGTTAGTCTTTGTGCCTTGTCCATGTTAGTGGAGACCACACCGTTCATGTCTCCCATAATTATCATATTGTAATCCAAATAGTCCGTGAGAGTTTCATGAAGTCTCTTGAAGAAGTCAGATTTGCCTTCATTTGGTGCGTAGATTCCAACAATCAAAAATTTTTCTCCTTGTACTTTTATCTCCACTGCCAAATATCTCCCTTGTTCATCTTTAAACATCATTTTTGGGGCCCATTTCTCTTTTACATATATCACAACTCCTCTTTTTTTAACTTTGTCCGATGAAATAAATTCTTGTCCTAGTCTTTTGTTTATAAGTAATCTCCTGTGAGCTCTGGTTATATGGGTTTCTTGTAGGCATATCAAATCCAGTTGTTCTCTGTTCAAAATGTGAAAAACTTGTCGTCTCTTCAAAGGCCCATTGAGCCCATTACAATTCCAACTAAGGAATTGCAGAGCCATCTTGTTATTTTTCTGACACTCCTCCAACAGCTCCAAGTTGTTGTTCTTCTTCTGATGGTGGTGGAATATGTCCAAACGAAAGATTTAAGATGTCTATTGCTCTCCTCTGTTCTGCAATTGGGTCCACAGTTCCCTTCTGCAGGTCCTCTTGATTTCTTACCAAAAATTTCTCTTTGTCTTGAATGGTCTTTATTTTCACCTTCTTTCCCTTGTAATCAAAGGACAATCCCTGTGGGAATTCCCACCTGAAGCGGATGGAGTTTTTCTTTAACAAAAGAGCCAAGTCCTTATAGAAGTTTCTCAAATCCAAGATATATTTTGGGATGTCTTTAAAAATCTGTACAGCTGAATTTCCAATTTGCAAGGCCTTTTCAAAATGTAGTCTTAATATTTTGTCTCTTTCTTCCTTGGATCTGAGGGTAATCAGACAATCCCTCGGGGTCTTTCTGTCCTGTTTTTTGCCCAGTCTGAACGCTGTTGTAATTTTGAATTCGTCTTCCTCCAAATCCTCCCAGCAGTCAGCAAACTCTTGTGTTAAGAACTCCACGAGATTATCACCTTCATTCTCTGGAATTAATCTCAATTTCAGATTTCTCTCTTTTCTCTGTAGTTCCCAAAGAGCCAGAGTTGCATCATGCTCATAGACCTTTTTGGCGATCGGTTCTAGATTCTCTTGCGTCTCTCCAGCAATAGCTCTCGCTTCTTCCGCAATTTTTCGTGTTGCAGAATTTTCCTGAACCAATTTGTTTATAGATTCTGTATTCCGGTCTAGTCTTGCTGATATCTCTGTTAATTTTTGTGTATTTTCTGAGCTCTGCTTTGTTAAAGTCTCCAGGGATTGGTTTATCTTAAGTAGGGCTTGTGTCACAGCATCCATGGAGACAGCTGTCACTTTGTCTTGTCCTGTTGTTCCTGTAGGTCCTGTAGGAGTTACGCCTGTAATCGAGCCTCTCTTCTTTTGTTGCAGTTGCTGTTGCTGGTGCTGTTGTTGTTGTCTGGTCTTGGCTCTTGTAGCTATCTCTTCTTGTGTACCACTCATGTCAAGGTCGTTTCCCACGGGAACCGTTTCCCAATGGAAAATTCCGCTGTCCTAAGCTGTATCGGCCTTTTCTTTACCCTCTAGGGGGAGCAAATCAAAATGTCCAGATACAAAGGCAAAGAGAATGTCCAAGTACAAAGAAGAAAGGAGGAAAGTTCAAAATAAATATAGCAGGAGGCTTGTAGATACAAGTTGCCACAGTTTCCCAGTATCTGTAGCAACAGAGGATATTCAGTCATGGCACACAGTACTTGCTTGCAACTATTGCAACCACTTCTTCAAGGCAACCAAGGTTAAATTTTCAGGTACAACATTTGTAATGAATTAATTTCAGACAGGAAGGGACGCGGGTGGTGCTGTGGGTTAAACCACAGAGCCTAGGACTTGCCAATCAGAAGGTCGGTGGTTCGAATCCCCGCGACGGGGTGAGCTCCCGTTGCTTGGTCCCAGCTCCTGCCAACCTAGCAGTTTGAAAGCACGTCAAAGTGCAAGTAGATAAATAGGTATTGCACTGGCGGGAAAGTAAACGGCGTTTCCATGCGCTGCTCTGGTTCGCCAGAAGTGGCTTAGTCATGCTGGCCACATGACCCAGAAGCTGTACGCCGGCTCCCTTGGCCAATAAAGCGAGATGAGCGCCGCAAGCCCAGAGTCGGCCACAACTGGATCTAATGGTCAGGGGTCCCTTTACCTTTAATTTCAGACAGTGCAGAGCGGGCAGAATTCCCAAAGTTTGCACAAGAACAGGAATTTGTTCACATGATTACCAGTCCATGCTACCCACAAGTTAATGGTTTAGCTGAAAAGTGTTGGGTCAGAGGGAGATGCAACTAATACTGAGACTGTGGGTTCAATGCCCAAGGAAGCAAGCAGAAGTCTCCATGTTGAGAAAGCTGGGTATGTTTCACTCGGAAATGAGGAGAGTGAGAGGAGATATGATAGCCATTTTCAAATATCTCAAGGGCTGTCTCATGGGAAGATGGAGCAAGCTTGTTTTCTCCTGCTCTGGAGGGTAAGACTCAAACCAATGGCTTAAAGGAGATTTCAGCTAAACATCAGAAAGAACTTTCGGACAGTGGAACAGACTCCCTCAGGAGATTGTGGAGTCTCCTTCCTTGGTGTCCCAAACCCTTGGCTTACCTGGTGGCAAGTCAGTAGGTCAAGTCCAAAGCTCAAAGACCAGGAATCAATCCACGCAAGGAAAGTTGAAAATCCAAAAGGTCAGGAAACGCAGGCCAGGTTTGATCCAAGTAGGCCAAGTCTAAAGTCCAACAGTCAGGATATGGTCCCGAGTCAAACCCAAAGCACAGCCCTGCAGAGGTCCAGGAACATCCAAGCCAATTGAACAGACACAGCACCTCTGCTTCCCTTTTGCACTTTGCATGCTGAGTGCAGCACCTGGGCTTGATGAGGCATGTGATTCTCACCTGTTCCAAGCCTTCTCCAGCTGAGGAATCACACACCTCCTCCTCCAGAGCTAGTGAGCTCCACCTGGCCAGCTAGTGAGCTGGGCTGTGGGCCCTTGCTTGCCCAGCTTCCTAGAGCACCTCCCTATGCTTCAGAGCCCACCATGTTGGAGACAGGGGCCCCTCTGGCCATAGCTGTCAACTTTTCCCTTTTCTTGCGAGAAATCCTATTTGGAATAAGGGAATTTCCCTTTAAAAAAGGGAAACGTTGACAGCTATGCCTCTGGGTCCTGCTGCTCTGGTTCCTGTGCCCTGACCCCCACCCCCTCGCCATCCTCTGTCACCCTGTACTTCCTTCCCCATCCCCTGCTTGTCCCAGTCCTGGCTACACTCCTTGACGGGGATCCTCTTCCTCCTCTCTGTCATCCTGCCAGTTCACGACACTTGGGAGGTTTCTAAGCAGAGGCCATCTGTCATGGATGCTTTAGCTGAGATTCCTGCATTCCAGGGGGCTGGACGGGATGACCCTCAGGGTCCCTTCCAACTCTACGATTCTCTGTTCTCCTCTTTATCCCAAGTCAAACCCAACTGTTCTGAGAATACAGATGTCTGACAAACAAAGCAAGCACTTGATCACTCAAGCTCGTTTCTTTGCTGCTGGCTAGCCTGAGCCCACCTCCTCGAGAGCAGAAACAGTACGAGAAGATCAGCCTTTGGCCCCATTCTCTGGACAGTAAAAGATGGTGGGAATGTTGGTATCAATTCTGTCTACTGGGTGCTTGCGGGCCAGTGCCACCAAGAAAAGATGACCTTGACCACTTTCCTTCCCAGTCCCCCTGGAGACATTTCTTTTGCTCAGCTTCCTGTTTGACAGCAGAAAACTTGTATTGTTCTTTATCATCCCTGGCCATATTGGCTGGAGCTGGTGGGAGTTACTGGCTTCCCATTCTTGTTCTAGAATCATGATTTTCACTTTGAGTCCTGGTTTAAATCCCCAGGCAAGTTTAAATCCCCAGAGGGAGATGTTTTCCTCGCTTACTTAAGAGAAAGCCTCCATCCCAAAGGTGTGTTCTTGCAGTAAAGTTCCTTACAACACAGTTTGCAGAAGAATCCAGCTTAGGCCCAATGCTCACAGGGTAAGAGAGAAGAAACAAACAGCAAGCACAAAACAACTAGAGGGATGCTTTGCACTGCATGAATTGTACACCAGATGGCAGTAGGGAGCTTGAAGAAACAGGTGCAACATTGCACAATTTGTTCACCTGAAAAAAGAACAGAGCTTTTAAAAAATATTTTATTATGTGATTTTTTAAATATAAAAAATCAATATATCACATCATCATGTAGCTTAACACAGTCAAATTTGCTCTCTTTATAATATCCATTTTACGGCACTCAAATTCTTCCCAACCTGAAATGTTTAGGATGTTTCACCTGGCTCTAGTATGTCACACATGCTTGCCAAGTCCCTAAAGTGTCTTTATATGTTTTCAATCCATACCATAACTCTTTGTAACTTGTACCTGAATACCCTTTGCCGTTCTGGTTCTTGGCTTACCAAATAGGGGTTTGAGTGAAACAAACCAGAGTTTTGATTTCAAATGTAATGGTTAGCCAAGGATCATAGTTTGCTGCTTATTATCGGTAGAGGAACAAAGCAGGAGTAATGTAGGCATTCAGGTTAAATTGTTCATCATCCCACTTTACTTGTGACTTGTGAACACAGCTGCTGACTCATGGTTGCCAATAATATCACTTGTCAAGGGAAACAGGGGACAGATACAACTGTGGAAAATTTCCACTAAGCACATGGAAAAGCCACTGAAGAATCCACAACAACGTTTAAGGCAGACACAGTGCTGCTTTCTAGTATGTTATCTCAACAGCTAAAAATTTGTTACACAAAATGCGTAGGGTCCAGGATTATGTTAGTTTGCACTTAGTTCCCATTGAAGTCTATGCAACTTAAATAATGACTGAATTTTCACATTGGTGTCAACGAGTACTAAGTGCACCTAGTCCAGTCTGGATGCTATCCACAAATTATTTTCAAGGCCTTTATGAATTTCCAAAACTTCAAACTTAGTGATTTAAAAATAGCCACTTTTCATAGCAAAGATGTCCTTAAATGTATGCTAACACAAAAGCCATAATTACAAAAACAAGGCGAACATAACGTTCCTCATTCACGTAGATCCTTATGTTGTGGCCAACCGAAAAATTTGGTTCTTTAAATAGGTACACAGCTGGTTCATTAAGTCTCTGTTTTGCCCCTCAATCCAGTGCATTTCTACTAAAGAATCGTCCCCTTCTTTCTTCACAACTAACATACACTTGAAAAGGAACCATTCATCCTGTCCAAGCTCAAAAAGTAGGCAACCACCGCCAAAGTTCTTGGACCTCTCCTCTTTTCCATCACTGGAATCTTCTAAGCTTGCTGAAACAACAGCTGGTTCCTCTGCTTGGCTGTTTTCTTTGGTATGTCCCTCGAGGTTTTCTTCTTCAGTATCAGGCGCGCTATTCAGTCTGCCATCCTCTTGGGACTCAAGGCTGCAACCAAGTCCCGCCAATGCCTTTTCAGTGGATCTGTCTTTTCCATCTTCTGTGGACCTGCCTCCGTTGTCTTCCCCAGGCCCACCTCTGTCGTCTTCAGCAAGTCCTTCCTTGTCTCCTCCAGCAGGCCCACCTTGGTCGCCTTCTGTGATGTTACTTGCATCGTTCAGGTTCTTTCCTTCTGTTGTGGCTTGGAGGAAATCCACAGAGGCTCGAGGAAGTTCGCGAAGCTGCCTGACACGATCCCGCTTCTTTCTCCGCAAGTGAATCCAGGAGTTTTCTACAGCTGTTAGGAACAAACTGATCTCGTCTTTCCCGCAGGGAATGCATTTGTGCTGCACCTATTGAAGCAAACGCGCACAGAGTTTTAGTGTGATTCGCTGGTGTAAATTTGCTGCTTCCTGAAATGACATCACATTTAAAAGAGGAAGGCAAAGGGAGAATTGTTGCAGTTACTATTACCTTCAGGTCAGTGAGGATTTTTCTAATCCATGCTGCAACTACTGCCATCTCTTCAACAGCATCAATCCCCACTGAGGAAGCTTTAGTAGCTAACTCTTTGGCTGTAGACGCCAAGACTAGGAACGTGATTGGTTTCCGAGGCTTCTCTAGCTTTCGTTTCTTAGAAGGAGGCGACTGAGGGGAAAAGAGGAAATGGAATAATTAAAAATCTAAAGAATAGTACTGCAGTATTCAGAGAATGAATAGAAAATGTGTAAATAATTAGGAAAGCGGGTGGCGCTGTGGTCCCCACTGAGCCTCTTGGGCTTGCCGATCAGAAGGTCAGTGGTTCGAATCCCCACGACGGGGTGAGCTCCCGTTGCTTGGTCCCAGCTCCTCCCAAACTAGCAGTTCGAAAGCACGTCAAAATGCAAGTAGATAAATAGGTACCCCTCCAGTGGGAAGGTAAATGGCGTTTCCGTTTGCTGCTCTGTTTCGCCAGAAAGCGGCTTAGTCGTGCTGGCCACATGACCCGGAAAAACTGTCTGCGGACAAACGTCAGCTCCCTTGGCCAGTAAAGTAAGATGAGTGCCGCAACCCCAGAGACATTCGCGACTGGACTTAACTGTCAGGGGTCCTTTACATTTACCTTTATTTAATTAGTATCAATATGTGGTGACTTAAGGAGGTTCACGGAAGGAAAATTTCCCATCCCCACACCTCAATAACACTCTCTGCTACATCACATGAGGCTCAGGAGCAGCCCCATAACACCGTGGGGGGCACAGGTGGCTATAGAGAGAAGAGGCAACGGGAAATATTCTTTCTGTGAACTTCTGTAAGTTAAGCTTTCTTTGGACCCAAACCAGGAACTACATCGTACAGCAACAGCAGCTAGAATTATGTATGATTAGTATTGGAAACAAATAAAATCCCCAATCAGGGGAAATGGGAGAACGTGTAACACAAAAACACAATTATTGCAAAATTAATACATTACATATGGACTGTGGGAGGGAAAAAATGAACTGTTCAGTAGCAATTGGGGAAAAAAATTAAACTGATATTGAACAAAGCATGTAATTCAATTTCTGCCAGTTATGTACTATGGTCCAAGAGAATTTCGTACACCTGAATCTGATAGTTGCAGTCTGTACATTCATTAACATAGTTGATGTATGCTGTTAAGAAACTAAGGAAGAAGCAAAAAGGTGGGGGCACAGAAATTTGATTACTCGAGTAATCACTCAAGTAATTTTGTGCAACTAATCAGAGATCTGAATGTGTGTTTATCGAACAGAGGTCTTCTTCACCCCATCCCGCCAGGCCTATGTAAATTGCTTTGGAAACTCAGGAGCTTGTGACGCATTAAGGGAGAGTCCTAAGCGATAACACAAGATAACGAATTGCGGGAAAGACACGTGGGCACTTACTGGCACTTTGACATTTTCATAGAAGCTCCAAGCCAGCGCCCACCTCATGGTGCGACCTTGGCAGAATTCAGTGTGGGTGACTTTAGGAACCTGCACACAAAGAAAAACAGCAAGCCAACCTTACATTTGGGGAGTTATTTCCTTCAGTAACTCATTACGACTTCAGACCTACAGTGGTACCTCAGGTTAAGTACTTAATTCGTTCTGGAGGTCCGTTCTTAACCTGAAACTGTTCTTAACCTGAAGCACCACTTTAGCTAATGGGGCCTCCTGCTGCCGCCACGCCGCTCGAGCACGATTTCTGTTCTCATCCTGAAGCAAAGTTCTTAACCTGAAGCACTATTTCTGGGTTAGTGGAGTCTGTAACCTGAAGCGTATGTAACCCGAGGTACCACTGTATTTTGAGCTAGGACCCCAAAACATCCCACAGTGGCATTTTACTCTTTTAGCTCTACATTACAGCATTTCACATACACACACAAAAAAAGGTGTCTGCGGCCCTTTCCTCCAAAGTCTCTGATCATGGGCAGCATAGACAAATAACTTCTTGTCCAGTTCACAGGGAGCTAAATGAGGCTGGGTCTATAGTGCAGCAGAATGGAGCAGGAACAAGGAAGGGGGCAGAGTAATCTGAGGGCCAGGAAATGCTCTGAAGGCACAAGATGCAGCCACCTTGTTGAAGCTAAGCAAGTCTAGGTTAGGCTAGTTCCTACATGGTGGCACACCTTGGATTCCTGTGATTTAAATGAGTTCAGTGGAAGAAAAAGCAGGATACAAACATAAACAGGACTGACTGGGCTACTTCAGACTGCAGATGCAGGCAGGGTTGAGTGCTCTCCCACAGAAAACAACTCCCTGTAGTTAGAAACCTGGCACAACAGGATTGGCACACTCTTTTTCTCCTTGCAGGGAGGTGTACCTTTGCTGTTTAACAGACAGGTGGAGCATTGAGAAGGGCACCACTATTTTCACCTGCGTTTTCAATCCAGGTTCAAGAACTTCTGCAAAAGGGGTTCCAAAGGACAGCTCATCCGGCAGCCGCAGCTGGGCTGGGCTGAGGAGCCCTGCATGCAGCCGAAGGAGGGAGATACATGTCTCGCAGTGAACCCCATATTGGTTGTTGGTGAGAACACACCTCTGAAAAAAACAGGTTTTAATGCGCAAGGAACGCTGCTACTTTTGTCCACCGTGCATTAAATTCTCAAACTCTGCTGTGTTGACTAAGGTTGGTGTCTTACACACACCTGCCTGGATCTAAGGGCCATTGCAGTCGGTGGGACCTCCTTTCAAGTAGTGTGTTAGATCGATAGGGGTGCCAGGTTCTGCAGCCTGCCAGTGGAAAAACCGTTTAGTATTTCACACAAATGGAAAGTGCAGCTGCGAACAGATGTAATACAGATAGCTGCAGTGTGTTTACAGAAATGCTTACCCCATGGATCCGAAGCTCCTCTTTCAGGGGTGCCAGGCTGCACTTCTTCCCCAGCATGCAACTGTACCACCTGCAGTAATGAAAGACATTTCAGAACCAAGGAGTTTAGAAATCAGACTAAGCTCTCTCAAAACTAGCCTCTTGGGGGTTCAAGTTTCAGAACACAAAGGTCTCGTGACTGCCAATTTTTAAAAAGGAAAATGCTTTGAGAAACAACTGCAGACTCTATTACAGTCATGGGTGAACCATACTCCAAGATTTGGAAATAATGTTAAGAGCGCACCTTTTCCTTCTCCTACTATAGCAAAACAAATGCTCAAAACCAAGCCCAACAACTTTATTCCAAGTACTGGAATTCATGCCACATCACAAATATATTTTAATCAGTGGTTTCAGTTGTATAAATCATCAACATCATGATGATGATTATTTTATTTTATTTCCTATGAAGACTGGAGAGGATTGATTGTTCTGTTTTTAATCTATGGTGAAGATACTGATATTCTCGTTATTATGTGTGTATTTTAAATGATTTATTTTTTATTGTTAATGTTGGATTTTGATGGCCTTTGGCTATAAACAACAAGTTTTTTATTTGATCCAGCTCCGAGGGTCTTCTGGCAGTTTGCTCACTGCGAGAAGTAAAGTTACAGGGAGCCAGGCAGAGGGCCTTCTCAGCAGTGGCGCCCTCCCATAAACAACTATTTGACTTTTAGAAGTCATCTGAAGGCAGCCCTGTATAGGAAAGTTTTTAATGTTTGATATTTTATTGCGTTTTGTTTCGTTTTGTTGGAAGCCGCCAAGAGTGGCTGGGGCAACCCAGTCAGATGGGTGGCATATAAACAATAAAAATATTAAATTCTTACCGTAATCTTTTTTTAAGCTGCAGGCTATCGTGGATTATTCTCTTGACAAATTCCAGCTCTCCTCCTTCAGCCATGATCTCAGTGATCCCTCCAGTGTTAACAGAGCTGGGAGGGGGTCTTCTGGGATTACGAGAATTTACTCCCTGGCAAAGAATGAAAGTGGGCATCACTACCTCTTAGCTTGCTACGTAGCCATGCAAACTAACTATGAATTTTTTTTACAGATGCTTAGGTTCTTCCGCCTCTCCCAACTGTCTTTCTACACAGCATCAAATTATACTTCAAGCGTTTCAACTGTAAAGGGACCTTTAAAGAATGAGCATGTGTCAACACAAACAGGAGAAGCCCAGGGCAGAGAATCAGCAATCAACATACCTTTGCTTCCAGCTGGTTGGCAAAAAAAGGAGGGTTGCACATGCAGAAATCATAGACGACCCCAGACTCTTCTTCCAAGGCATCCAGCAGGAGCGTCTTTTGTGGTACTTTAACGACTGAAAGAAAAGGAAGCACCGAGGGTTAGGGAAAACCAGACATTTGCTTACTTTCGACAGAACTTCTAGAAATCGTTATATGCTACTTCAAACAAAAAGACAAAGGCAACCCACTTATAAAGGTGGGAAGCTTAATATCATAACCATAGCACAACATGTTGGCCGCATCATGGACATTCACAATACAAATGCTATTATGTCACTACTGTTATACCTCAAAAATTAGTTGCTCACTTTTCCAACGGTGATTGGAGATCCACTTCAGTAGCAGAAGCTGAACAAGCAATCCACTTTGAGGAGTAATACACCAGATCTCTCAGAGTTTAGGTCCCCTAACCTCTGCTGTTGCTGTGCTTCCTCTTGGCCCTCTTCCTGCCAGCCACCCCCTTCCATTCTCTTTTAACCTTTCCCCCTTTTTTCTTTCTCTGCTCTTTACAGGTTGGGTTGATTGGGAAGGCAGTTAGGAATTTTGGGGATTGTTTTCTTCTCTCTTGGCACTAGCCTCCAACAAAAATTCGAGGTGGGGGAATCATTAAATACAGTGGTACCTTAGTTCCCGAATGGCTTGGTTGTTGAACAAATCGGCTCTTGAATGCCACAAACCCAGAAGTGCTCTGGTTTGTGAACGTTTTTCGGAAGCCGAACGTCCGACAAGGCTTCCGATTAAGTGCAGGAAGTTCCTGCAGCCAATTGGAAGCCATGCCTTGGTTTTCGAACAGTTTCAGGAGCTGAACGGACTCCCGGAATGGATCAAGTTTGGGAACCAAGGTACCACTGTATAAACAAAACTCTCGGCTTCTGCCCCAAAATAATGCAATGCATGGATAATTTTGCCTGTATGCAAACTACTTTGCAGCATGAGATTGGGACAAGAGGGATATAATGATACCTTTTATAAGGTTGGATAAGTTGTTTTGTTCTACATTTTTCTTGGCAAAGCTGAAACACACATCATCCACTTCTGTTGCAATAAAATACCATCCATTCAAAGTTGCACCAAGTAATGGGTAAATACAAGAGGCACCTGTTCCTGCAACACACCCAAGAAAAGTGCAAAAGTTAAAACACTGCAGAGCATTCAAAATAAACAACCCAGAATGCATTTTCTAAGGATCTGTCTATCAATATATGAATTTTACCAGTTGGCCAGCAAGTACTATTAGGTAGAACATGCTAAATTACTTTCTACTTAGTGCCACTGTTTGAGAAGAGTATTTCCTATTCCACAAAATACCTTGCAACACTTGATGCTTCACAAGCAGGCGAAATAAGGCCTGCTCTAACCACCGTGCCTCACCACAACGCTGTCCTCAGAAGAACTCTGTACCAGCTACAGAAGTGACATGAATGAAAAATAATCCACTGGACTGCATGGTCAAAAAGCACTTACTCCTTCACAATGGATTCAGACTAAATCTACACCCAGTCAGAGCACACCCACAGAAGTACATAAACCCCTGAAAGGGAGAAAGTAACAAAGGCAAATGTGGCTTCATATCACATGCATGAGAGTTGATGCGGGAAATCTTTGGTGATCAAAACTATGTAGAAAGGACATTTTGTGTGAACTTTACAAGTTCACACAAATAGCTTTGCAAACACCCAACTTCTTAAAACTCTGATATGTATCCTCTCTCAGGACTCCTGGACATAAACAAAAACCCCAATTCATTACATGGGAGGGCACTGTGGTGTCATTTTGCCTGGTGGGTTATGTATGGGGAGGGGGACATCATAGATGTGTCTCCCCACTAATGTGAATGGTCTGGATGCCTGGTTATCATGGGAGCATAGACAGTCCGCTCCCATTATATGCTGGAGTGTGTGGCTGATGCTCTGCTCTGCGCTTTTTGTAAATAGCATCCCCCCCCTCAACTTTTGTGCTGGAAACTTACAGGACAAAGGCTAAATTATGGTGATATTGTGACAACACAAGTGGCGCACTTGTGTAGTGGGACTTAGGACTGATCTACAAGTCACCAACACGAAGCATACCTATGTCTATTCCCCATGTAGCTGAATCTTTAGAAGCAGCGTCCTGCTGAGCAATCAGATCTTCGACCCAGTGGATATAGTTGAGCCTCAAGGGAACAGTCGGAATGAGCCTTTCCAAAGGTATGTCAATTTGTAGTCCAAAGTCTTCTTTCAACAGGGTGCATGTTAAGGCTCTCACCGCTTCTGGATCCTTGAAGTTCACACTGAAAGGCACAAGATAATAGGTGCGCTGAAGAATTCCTGTTTTGCATCAAGGAACATAGTGTGGAATGCACTACAGATGCCAGACTTGGCTATGTTCACTCTTGCAAATGAGAATAGCAGGGAATTTAAAAAGAAAGAAAAAGCTTTGAGGCCTTGTTGTTCAACCCAAGCCTGATTACCTCACCACTCTACTCAGTACAGAAAGCTGGCTGGGCCAGTAAGTTTCCAGAGGTTAAAAAGCTGTTTCAGTGGAGGTGGCAAGAGAATAAAGATATCCACTTGGGGGCACTAATGAGGAGGAGCTCGGTTTGGTGCGCTGTGGTCAAACCTCTCTGCAAAGTAAGGGGCTTCCCTCCTCTGTGGCTGGAATGGAAACTGCAAGCTACTAGTCTCTTAGTGATCTCCAGTGGTACCTCTAGTTGCGGACTTAATCCGTTTCGGGGTGCCATTCGCATCCCAAAAAGTCCGCAACTAGAGCGCCTCTTCCATGCATGTGTGCGATGATCAAGCACTTCTGCACATGCACAAAGCGCACAGATCGCTTCTGTGCATGCGGCAAACCTGGAAGTAAACACTTATGGGTTTGCCATGTTCGTAAGCTGAAAGTCCGTAAGAAGAGCAGAGCACAACACAACACAACACGAGGTATGACTATAGTAGCATTTGTGGGCTTATTTCCAAGGCTGAACCAGGCCCGTGCCTGCAAATGAACACAACGCATATCATAAACTCCAGTTTATGCCGGTAGAGCATAAGACACTTAATCTCAGTAACGTGGCACTGGAAGCCACATAGGGTAAAAAGATTCCTGCATTGCAGCAAGTTGGACTAAATGACCCCGGGGGGGGGCAGGCTCCCTTCCAACTCTACAGTTCTGTGATTCCTCCTCTAACCCCCAAGTGGCTCAGGTTTTTGGATGCAGGGCAAAAAACCCCACAAAAAACCTTGCCTTTTTGCTATCGGCATGAAGTGCGATTCTTATTGGCAGACTAATATAATTATAATTATGTTACATTATATTAGGCTACTGAGAAGAATAAAATTATTATTTATGATATTACTTCTATAGATATTATTTATAGTGTTATTTCTATATTATAATATTACTATATTATAAAAACAATACTATTATTTTTGTATGGAATAATATGCAGTTGTAAATATTGACAATAGGACAATGGGGCGGAAGTCTCGAGATTCAGAGTAATCTCTATATATGGATATGCATTTGGAATGTTATAAATTCATATCTGTAAAATCAAATAAAAGTGATTTCACTCCCCCCCCTCCAGTTTTTAAATGCTTTATCGGTTGAAAACTTTGTAACAGAAGTATGCAATAGATGTTATAGGCAAAATATGAAATAAACAATTATTCATTCTTTAACTAGTACTTGCTTTGTACATCCTTCTGTGATTAAATTTGACAAGACCTCCGATCTTCCCCTTGAGTTCCTGAATTAATTTCCTTAAATATGTGCTTAAACTTTACTTTCTCCATGTTATTTGACTTAATATAAATTTTATTTTGTAAAATTATCCTACTTACACACCGAAGCTCAATCAAGACCTGCCAACGGATTGATCTTTTGACAATATTCTTTTACATATACTCTGCATATATCCCACTCTCTGATATTTTTTCCATCTGTAACGTCTCTTAACCTTGCTGATAATCTCGCCAGTTCAGCACACTCTCTTATTTTGTTTTGCCACTCTAATTTAGATGGAAATATCCTCTCCCTTCCAGCCTTTTGCGATTAGAATTCTGGCAGCAACTGTAACATACATAAAGACTCTCCTGAACTTAAAAAAAATATATGATTTCAAATAAATAATAATAATAATATATTACTAGATTATACTGTATTATACAGAATACATACATATGCTACTGAGAACTTACCTCACCCTCCCGGACAAATTTATCTGCACGTGTTGTTTAAATTCCGGGTACTTGGACGCCAGGTAAGCGAAATCCGGCGGCTTGTCCTTGTATCTGTTCCTCGCGTGCATAGATTTGTTGAGGGCCATCCCGGGAGCGCGGGCCGGACGGGGGTCGCTCTGGGAAACGAAACACCTGTTGGCAGGTAACGGCGCCCGCGCAGCACCCGCGCGTCTCCTGCACGAAAAGGCCTGCGCTGCGCGGTATCTCTCGCCCCTCAGGATGCCGGGCCCCCACAGCAAGCAGTCCTCGCAGGAGATGCGCCGAGTCGTCGTCGTCCCCGGACGCGAAGAAGTTGCGGAGGAGCAGAGAATGGGAGAGAAGCCCGAGAGTTGTAGGCGGCCCTGCGCTTCCGGTACAGCCGTCACCTCACACACAGAAACAGACAGGAAGTCAGGCGACGAGGGGTTGCTGTGCCCGGCTATCCCGCTGGGCAACTCTATGGTTAAAAAGTCCTCCCGTCCCCTCACAAAGAGCGGCAGCTGCGCCTGCGCGCGTTCTCATAGGACCATAGAGTTCTGAGGGACTCCAGCGTTACCCAGTAACCCAGCTCCCTGCAATGCAGGGATCTCTTACTTAGTTCACCCAGGGCCGGATTTAGGTTTGATGAGGCCCTAAGCTACTGAAGGTAACCTGGCTCTTTATATGTCCAGCTGTCCTTTGTCAACAACAAATTGTCGCTGTTTTTTTGGTGTTGAATAGATGCTATGGTATCTAAAGCCATTTGCACATAACAAATAGGAGCCTACACAACACAAAACACTGTTGTTGTGTGTAGGTTTTACTTAATTGTTTTTTATCTTATATTTTGGAAATGTAAAGGTAAAGGGACCCCTGACCATTAGGTCCAGTTGTGGCCAACTCTGGGGTTGTGGTGCTCATCTCGCTTTATTGGCCGAGGGAGCCGGCGTACAGCTTCTGGGTCATGTGGCCAGCATGATGAACCAGAGCAGCGCACGAAAATGCCATATTTTTTTTTAACCTTCCCACCCGGAGCAGTACCTATTTATCTACTTGCACTTTGACGTGCTTTCAAACTGCTAGGTTGGCAGGAGCTAGGACAGAGCAACGGAAGCTCACCCCGTCACGGGGATTCGAACCGCTGACCTTCTGATCGGCAAGTCCTAGGCTCTGTGGTTTAACCCACAGCGCCACCCGCATTTGGAAATGTACATCCATTTTTTCCCCTTTAATTTTTCTGGGGCCCCCCACCTAAGCTATAGCTTGTTTAGCTTATACATAAATCCCTCTGTCAGGGATGAACTGTTCATTCACCCAAGCTCCGCTTAAGATTACAGTGGTGCCCCGCACGATGAATGCTTCGCAAGATGGAAAACTCGCTAGACGAAAGGGTTTTGCGTTTTTTGAGCTGCTTCGCAAGACGAATTTCCCTATGGGCTTGCTTCGCAAGACGAAAACGTCTTGCAAGTTTGTTTCCTTTTTCTTAACACCGTTAATACAGTTGCGACTTGACTTCGAGGAGCAACTCCTAGAACGCGGTGTGGTAGCCTTTTTTGAGGTTTTTGAAGACTTTGGTGATTTTTGAAGCTTTTCCAAAACTTTCCTGACACCGTGCTTCGCAAGACGAAAAATTCGCTAGACGAAAAAACTCGCGGAATGAATTAATTTCGTCTTGCGAGGCACCACTGTATTGTACTAAATGTTTCCTGGACTTTTTGGATAGCCACACAAATAGGAAGGGACGCTTCTGCTTTTTGCTGTCGCGTTTAGCAAACAGTATCAAAGAAAACACCAGTTATGAACATGATTGTAGCTTACACTGAGTGAGGCTAGTATATAGCCTGTCACTACTTTCTTTGACTAGCGGCAGCAGAACCCGGCAGAATTCGGATGAGGGAATACAGATCTAGGCAGCTATTTTTTTTTTTTTAAGGTTTCAAGGCTGCCTTGGGATACTTCCAGCTCTTAGCATACAATGCACACATTCTGGAGAAATCTAACATCTTCCAAGACTAGAAACATTCCCTGTTAATAAAAACATCATTAGAAGAGATGGTATTTGCAGAGGTGGACTTTGGTAATACTGGGCCTGGAGTGAGGACAAAATTTGGTGCCGTCCCGAAATATTATTTTCACAATAATTCATTTTGATACAGTTGCTTTTTATGGATCTCAGCAGGTATTCATATAAATATAGGTATTACTGTTACTATTATTTTGTGCCCCCTTGGATCGGAGCCGTGTGCAGGGGAACAACCAGCTACACTGCCCTAAATCTGGAGATGGTATTTGCAAAACCATTATGCCCAACAGTTACCCTAGGATGTCCTTGTCCACTCCTTGGTGCTTCTGTTGGAAGGACAAGCATGGGGGGGTACTTAACATGACCCCAGAAGAAAGCTAGATTGGCTTGGATAACATTGGTAATGGGCGAGAAGAGCCCTCACTGACCCTAACAGAGTTATCTTCCTGGATCTTCATTGCTAAGATGCAGAGGGGTCAGTTTAGAAAGCAACTTATCAGCCACTTAAAATAGCAAGACACAGTTGGGGACCTTGTCAACACCTAGGTATATCCCAGGACAGGGATTTAGGGCTGTGCTCAGAGCCTATTTATACATGATCCAACACCCTCTCAGATGACGTCCATCTTCCAAGATCAAGACTGCAGTGGAAATTTCTGGTGTAAATCAGGTAAAGATGAAGTAACAAGATGGCTATTGGTGGACCAAGTTCTTCTCTTATCATTCATACTTCAGACCCAGCTCCTCCGGGGTGTTGCAAAATTAGCAAAGGGGGAAAAGAGTCAATCTGGTCAGTCCTGTCCAGTGAGATGGGAGTTCACAGACCTGTTTCAAATTTGCCACTCTTGGACGAATAGTGATCAGCACCTCCCTGTGAAACACATGCCTGCCACATAGAATCACTTTGAATTGCCACACCTGAAGGAATATAAAATCATATGCCGTCTGCATTTTGAACGAGTTGCTGTACATGCCTGTCTATTGCAGGCTGCATGCTCCTTTGACAGAAATGGATCCTCTCTTTTCTGCACAGCCTTTACCTCACTGGAGCTCAGTGAACATCCAGGATACTGTTAGATCTTTAGGATGGGGAACCTGAAGCCCCTTTAGATGTTGCTGAATCCCAGCTTCCATCTGCTCCTGTCAACATGGCAAATAGGGATGATGGCAGTTGAATGGCATACGATCTGGAGGGCCACCAGTTCCCCATCTCTGTCTTACAATACTACAAACCAGGTAACACATCTGATGAAATAAAGCACCCTTTAAATTATGAAGCAATCCTGCAGAATAAAATTATATCAGTGTTTTCTAAACTTCTGATAGCTGAGACACATATATTCCAGGCTTTGAACTGGAGGTCACTTCATGGTTAAACTCCAAAATGTTTATTTTTCATAATTTAGAAATGAAAATGACACGGCCATAGAAGACTCCATTCTTCTGCACAATACTCTTCTGGGCATGTTTCTGGACTGGAAAGAAGCAAGCCCAGAGCAATTACTCAGGCTGAGATGACCAACAGCTTCCTCTGAGAAAACCAATTTCTGCTGCATCCCTGTATTTGGGGGCGACTGAGTGATACAAATCATAAAACAAAACCTATGCATGACAGTAGCTGAGGTTCATCAGTAAGAGGCAAGGCCTGAGCAATGAACAATACTGGAAATGGTTTTAATGGAACTGGGCCACAGATCTTACGTTTTTGGATCTTTCCCATTGATAATGCTTTAACTTATTGTTTTGTGGGCCACCTTGGCCTCCTCTTGAGGAATAACAAGGTAGAAATGCTTTAAATAACAAAATTGAATTAATTAATTATGTGCACAACATTCCCTGTGAGCGCGTGCTTTGGACTCACAGGAACCTGCCTTTCTTGCAGGACAAGGTAAGAGTGTTCGCAAGTCACAAATTTCTCACATAGTATTTGCGATTACTCTGCCCTCTAGTGATAAAAGAAAGAATCTGCACTGGCAAGGCAAAATAGAAATTTGCATGAGGCCTGATTCTACACACCATCACAAATCATAGAATTGTAGAGGACCATAAGGGTCATCTAGTCCAAGGCAGGAATCTTTCACCCAACATGGGACTTGAACCCAGACCTTGAGATTAAGAGTCTCATGCTCTTACCAACTGAGCTACCCCAGGCGTGATGCAAGTAAAATCTGAAACCCAGAGCAACTGCTACAACCATGGTTCCTTTGGATCCAGTACAATCTACTGCTCTTTATATAGATTCACAGAACCTAGGCTCTCATTTTGTAAGTGAAGAAAAAGAAGCCAACCTTTGCAGTTCCATATTAAATCTCTCATATGCAAATAGCCCCAAATCAATGTTCTATCATCGAGCAATCACTGATGGCAGGGAAATTATTTCTGCTCCTGGCGTCACTGTCGCCAAGGTTTCCTCCACCCTTTGTTTACAATTATAAGCAAGACCAAGACTCCATGGGGTTGCAAACTGCCAAATTTTGGAGCGTTTAAGTAGAATTACAGTGGTACCTCGGGTTAAGAACTTAATTCGTTCTGGAGGGCCGTTCTTAACCTGAAGACCACTTTAGCTAATGGGGCCTCCCGCTGCCGCTGCACCACTGCCATGCGATTTCTGTTCTCATCCTGAAGCAAAGTTCTTAACCTGAAGCACTATTTCTTGGTTAGCGGAATCTGTAACCTGAAGCATATGTAACCTGAGGTACCACTGTAGTTATATCAATTATGAACTCAAATGATCCAACAGAAAGTGTTGCCAGAACTATGACTCCATTGAGTATTTTTGTTCCCTTTGTGGATGGGTAATAGTATTTTATGGCACCTAATAAGCTGTTTGATCATTCTGCATTATCCTAACAAATGTGATACACATTTGGTTCCTCAGGTTGTGCCACATGTCTCTGCCCCCATAGCATAAGGACCAACCAGGATAAGGACCAACCAGCAGTTCAAATGCAACAAACCATCAAGTTCAGTTTCTTAAAACTTGTTTAATATCCGTATTTTTGTCTGCTGGGCAAAGCCAAAACAGTCTGGCCTAGTTTCAAGTTACAAATCCATACACATTTCCTCTTTCCTTTCAGTAAAATGAACAGTGTGGCAATAAAAAGGTTTTGTTACCTGAAATAAAACCCATTTCAGCAACAGCTTAAAAAAAAAAGGGGGGGGGGGAGAGAAAAGAAAAGGGAAAGTCACAGTCTGCATTTTTCATCCAGAGAGATCTATCCTGCTTCTGTGATGAACACCATGAAAAGATGGAGGCTCCTACCCAGGCACAACCAATAGTGACTGAAACAGCTGACAGTCACTATGTAAATGGGGGTGGGTGGGTGGAGAGAGGGAAAGAAATACAATTTATGGCTCAAAGGCAGGTTGGGCTTTTAGAAAACAAAATTTTAAAACTTCTTTTTAAGTCTCACATGGGATAGGGTTCTCTCCACGAGTGATCAATAATTAGCTCCACCACAAGCTGGTAAATCCAAGTTTTAACCTGCCTGAAGTGAAAACTTGCTTTGGGCTAAGTTCCAAGAACGGCAATCGGGGGGATAAAATGCTAGGACCAAGTGCTTTCCAGGACAGCATGCTTCAAGTCTTGAATTTAGCTGCAGAAATATAACACGAGCCCAACCCCAAATGGGCTGAGACAAGGGCTCCGCAAGCAGACAGCAGCTGTACTCTGCTGTGGCAGCCAAGACACCAGCGCCTGCATTCTGCCAGCTCACACATAGCCCCAAGCTGTGTTTTGGTGAAAAAAACGACGAGTAACCATGGACTAGAAAAACCCTAAATGGAATTAATATAAGACCTGGTTTTCTCCTAGGACAAGAAAAGGAGGTTGGGGTGGGGAAGAAAAGACAAAAAAGTTGGCTGTGTGTTTTATTCTCATGCTCAAAGGCAAATTGTGGGGTGGGGTGTTTGTGTGTGTCTGTGTGTAAACTTTACCAGAAGCCTTATCAATAGCCTAATGGTATGCTCGCCTTTCCCCCTGGCTTTAGAGTTCACTTACTTTCTGCCCAGTAGGAGGAGTCCAAATACCAGTTGTTCCACCAGAGGAACTAAAAAAAGCTACACCCTCAGTTCTCAGGAACAAGTGAGGAAAACCCTTCTGTCCCCGAAGGTGGACTCGTGGCACCTGTTTGGGGTGAGATTTCTTTCTTTATTTAAAAAAGCATTATCTCAAGAACCTTTTTGCAGGGCCTTCATTTGTAATGATGAGACATCACAGTTCCTCACTTCCCTGCACAACTTCATTTAACGCCATTTAAACAGGCGCAGGCTTGCCTCCTGATCAAATGGTACCTCACCTATCCTGGTGATTAAGCCGTTGGAATAAATAGGAGGGTGAGGCACACACAAGACAGCTACACCCAGCTACACTCGCCTACCCAGGTCCTTTCCACCTGATCTGCAGGAGTAGCGAGAGATGAATGAACAGACCAACACACACACGCATACAGCCTCCACTTCCCAGCTCAGCTCTTCCGCAAGTCCCCTAAATCTCGATATGGCTTGGTCCCCCTCGCCTCGCTCCTGCTACTTCTACTTGCACCCCAATCTGCAGGAAGCTGAGGAGGGAGGGTTGAGAATCATCATTTGTGGGTGCAGAATCGAAGTCCTGGCCAAGGTACCTGACCATACAGTACGGCTTTCAAGGTTTTCAGCAAACAACGTTTTGGCCACGTGCAGGAGTAGCATTCTGCCACAAGATTCAAGCAACTGGATTCTTCTTTGGTTTACATGTCTTTCTTAAAAGGTGAAAAAAAGAGAGTCAAGAACCAAGAGCAGTAATGTAAAAAAGGAAAGAAAAAAAAGCAAACTCAAAACTCTGGTAAAGAAACGGAAACACAAAGTTTAAGATTTTTAAAAAATCTAGCTGTTCTTCAGGATAAGTGTCCTTTTGGGGTGTTAATGTAGCTGATGCTTCTGAGACAGTACAGAAAGATTTAAAAAAAATGAAAATAAAGGGAGGGAGGGAGAAAAGGGGGAAGGGAGGTAATCTGTCTAGAGTTCTGTCATCCTTGTGTGTGTTAAAAGAGAATGCCATCACCCAAAAGAGACATTAGTGAATGGATCCGAACACCACACGAGGAAAACATTGGGGGAAAATAAAAAATTAGAAACACTTAGTTTTATTCTGAAGGGGGATAACCGTCAAGTACCTGCCAAAAAGCAGTTTTCTGGGGGGCTGGAGCGAGGACAGAAACCTATGTTCCTAGCTGTAACGCACCCTCTGCATTACATTGTACTCCTCCTTCACAGAATATGAGGCCAATCTAAAGAAAAGGGAGAGGGGGCTGCCACATTGACCTGCTAGTTATTTCACCTTACAACCAAAAACCCCCCAATAAAAGTCGTTATTTTAAAACTGAAATTATTTGGGATGACATGCTAATGCTGGTGCTATCAACAGGCAGGATACTTGGCTCCCTTGCAAAGGGCTGAAGAGTCCAATGCCGATCCCTCAGTGGAACCTCACAGCATTGAGCTCTGTGGGGGTTTTTCCCCCCTTCCCCCCAAATGAGATGTAGCCTAAACTTTATTTTGCTTTTTGTCTTGTTTTTTTTTAAAAAAGAGGAACATATTTTTAAATATTGACAGTGGACCAAGTCCAGCCTCTTTACCCTGCTGCCAAGTCCGCAATTCTCCACACAGTGTGTGTGTGCACCCTGCATTTTGGAACCGCACCCGGGGTCCGTGGTGTTTGGAAGTTCACAGTACATGGAGCCATCTTTTCTCTCTGCTGCCCAGAGCGGTTAGTGCCTTTGCCGTTGCTCAGCACGAGACCAATCAATCTCCTCTTCCTTGGCCACTTAAGTTGGACTTAAGTCACCATAGAACCTTGCCGAGAATCAATGATGCCTTGCTCTACGGATGGGACAAGAGCGCAAGAGGAAAACAAAGCACCCGATACCGGTTTCTGGAGGCCGTTTTGTGGATTCCTTGCCAATCCCGAAGGCTGCTTCTCAAAACGTCTCTGACTCTCTCTCGGTTTTCTTTCTGCAGTTCCGGTTATATGTATCTTTTTGGCCTATTGTTCCTGCTCAGTTTGAAGAGCTGTTATTAGAGGATCCAGAGGTTGAGGCAATGGCAGCCGCAGCTGGGCTGCTTGTTGATACAGATTTGCGGATGTGAGGGAGCAAGTAGGGGTCACATGCTAACTGCTGAACATCTATTCGATCTTCCTTCCGGTAGGCCAGGCAGCGCCTGATAAATGCCTGGAAGACAAACAGAAAGAAGAGAAAATGGGCATGAGAAGTTGGTACTGGTAGCTCTTTTCCAAAAGCAGAAGCAGGCTGGTTTTACTTAAAATTTAAAAAAATGATTAGATAAATAAATTGTGAGTAAAACACACCCTCCTGGGCATCCTGCAATTGTCTAGATCAGCCTTTCTCAACCTGTGGATCCTCAAATGTTGTTGAACTACAACTCCCATCACCCCTAGCTAGCAAGGCCAGAGCTCAGGGATGATGGGAGTTGTAGTCCAACAACATCTGGGGACCCACAGGTTGAGAACCGCTGGTCTAGATGGTCAAGGAAGGATCTTGCCAGGCTAAGCTTTTACCAGGCACCGCTCTTCAAGTCTGATGGAATGGCATAAAAAGCAGTTGCAGGGACTTCTCCCACCCTTTCTTTCTGCTCCCTCCCTCAGCCTGCTGCAGTTAAGCTGGTCTCCAATTTTACCCATCAGGCAACTGGGTGAGTTGACAACAGAACCATGGAGTGAAAGTGAAGAGAGGAGTCATGGTTGCCTTTTTCTCTCTTCAGCAGATCTGAAAATTTTTCAATCTTAGCTTCTGAATGGTGCTGCTTGCTACATTGTAGACAGATGGTTTAGAGTGGGACTGAGTGGGTGAACCTTGCGGAGATGACTGATTGACCAGAAACCTACAGACCTTACCAGAACAATTCCTTCTGTTTGGATGGAGGAGGAAATCCAGTGATGGGTGTTAACTCCTATCCACCAGCGGAGGCAGAACTACCACTGGGGGAGTTGACCACTCAGTGTGTAAATACTACAGCTGAAGGAAACCAAACCCTAACTAAAACAGCGGGTATACAGAAGAAAAGGGTTACAGGAACACGGGTCAACCATCTAAGGGTCTAATTCATCTAGTAAAGGGAAAGATCTGTCCTAACTGACAACGCAAGTCATTGCCAAGGTGGGTCTGGATGTCAGGTTCAGAGCGGAAGTGAACTTCACATAAAGTCCAAGGTTCTGCTCTAATACAGACAGAGGACGCAGTGGTGTCCTGGCAGAGCTGGACTCCATTTTCTCCACTACGTAACTTGCTGTCAGACATATCCTTTCTAAAAGGACGCTTTGATAGAGGCAGAAGATAAGCCACCAGCTGCAATGAGTTTTTGGCTCTGCTGAAGATCAATGGCCAACAGGTTTCAGGGCAATGATATGTTCCAAATCACAACTGATGGGTGGGTGGAAAGCATTAGACTAGGCCGCCTTTGTTTTTTAGAGCTCTGAAAATATATACAGTGGTACCTCAGAAGTTGAACAGAATCCGTTTCATAAGTCCGTTCGACTTCCAAAACGTTCAGAAACCAAAGCGTGGCTTCCAACTGGCTGCAGGAAGCTCCTGCAGCCAATCGGAAGCCCCGTCAGACGTTCGGGTTCCAAAGAACGTTTGCAAACTGGAACACTCACTTCTGGTTTTGCGGTGTTTGGGAGCCAAAACATTCGACTGACAAGGTGTTTGGGATCCAAGGTATGATTTTATCATCATCCTGGTCATGAACAGGAAGGGGGATGGGGAGTAAAGATCTGTTGAAAATAGCTCTACGATTTCCTCAGCACAAGCTGTGGACATCCCTGCAATCTCAGTGGAAACAGGAGAAACAGGGAGCCTTCCTCTCCTGGTAGTAATATGAAGCATTTCTGCAAGTGGATAGGAAGAGTACCCATTACTGTATGCTGCCATTTGAGTGAAAGCTAAAAATGTGTCTGTCAAGTACAGATCATCACTACATTTCCCCAAGCTTCTTTGCCGATACCAAATAGAAACACTCTCTTACCTTTGCTTCTGGCGTTACCACTGGCTTTGGAGGAAATTGCACCTCTGTTGCTTTCAGAATTGTGTTCTCCTGCAGAATATCTTGTTGAGACTGGTTGTGGCCAAAAGGCTGGGGAGGGGAGAGGGAGAGAGTGCAACATGCACATATTAGAACACGGTCATTATTCACATTTCAACAAGAGGGATCCAGTAGGTTTCACAGAAATGTAGCCATTTTTTTTATATCAAAAAGCACATTAGGTTACTTTGTGGTGTACAAAAATCTGAAAATGTGTACAGTGGTACCTCGGGTTACATACGCTTCAGGTTACACACTCCACTAAGCCAGAAATAGTGCTTCAGGTTAAGAAATTTGCTTCAGGATAAGAACAGAAATCGTGCTCCGGGGGGCGCGGCGGCAGCAGGAGGCCCCATTAGCTAAAGTGGTGCTTCAGGTTAAGAAAAGTTTCAGGCTAAGAACGGACCTCTGGAACGAATTAAGTACATAACCTGAGGTACCACTGTAATGGATTTTTGCTTAAAAGGTAGCAAAATTCCAGTCTGAACATGTTCTCAGTCAGGAAGTAAGATTTATTCATACCATAGAGTTTCCGATCACTCAACATGCATCCCAGTCATTGCTCCTTACCAGTTTGCTTCCCTTTCCTTTTCCTACAAGCATCGGATCTCTCACTTCCCAAACCACCCCATCCCAAATCAGTTGGCAGAACCTAGAATATTAATTAAATCAATGCTGCATTTAGCAGGTGCAGTGCTAAGGTAAAATGACTGGAGGAGAACAAGGCAATATTGGCCCATCTCCAGGTTGAAGGTTGGTGACAAAGGAGGGCATTTTCAGTTGTGCTCCTCATTTGTGGCATGTGCTTCTCAGTGAGCTCTGCCTGATATTTTTATGGCTCCAGGTAAATACATATTTTCCCCAGGAATTTGATAGACTAAAATGATGTTTATAATTCATGTGCTTTTTGTTGTTTGATAGTATAATATGGTTGCCTGGAGACCTTCACATAACAAAAATTAATTATTTAATTGAAGTTATAAAAGCTCTGTTTCCTGAGCACTGGAGCTTCTACTGAAGTTTCCTTGCACACGCTGAAAAATTCCTTCAAGTCATGACAACAACAAATGTGCTTAAAAAAATTAAACCAGAAAGCTTAAGTGAGTCTCAGGAACCTGAACTCTGTGCCGAAGACACCACAGAATTCAACAAAAAACTCAGTTTGCAGTTATGATTCAATAGTTCAGTAAATTCAGCAGCAGTCAAATTATTTTGCTTACCTTTCTGCCATAGAGGCACTGGTAGAATATTACTCCCACTGACCAGACGTCAACTTTATTTGAAATCTTTGGAGGCTCTTTCCCAACCACAAAACACTCAGGTGGTAAATACCTAGGGGGAAGAGAAATTAACAGCTGCAGACTAGCCATATTCATTTATATAGAAATCCATATATTTCCTCACTATCGACCTTCCATGCCTCTGAGTAGAAGTTACCAAAGGAGTGAACTCCATATTGCCAAGTATGGCAGTCATTTACAAGGTTGGAATCCTATTGCCACCCAGAGTGAATGGGACAACCCAGTCAGATTGTTGTTTTTATTATAATTATTAGTGTTGTAAGGATGTATGGATTATATTTCTTGGTGGTGTGAGAAGCAAGCACTTGGAAGAGCTGTCCACCTGAACACAGTTTTTCAAGGTGGGCTCCACCATAGGTGCAGGGGCTCTTCCAGCAGCGTTTTCCCCTGTAAAAAAAAATATGACTTGGCCCACTCAGCTGAATAACCTGTTCTTCACATGCTACGATATTATGGGTAGTTCAGTGCAAGAAACAGACCAGGGAACTCACCAGTAAGTGCCAGCCCCTTGCGATGTCAGCTCCATGCCATCGACTGAATTATAACTGTCATCATCCATGATCTTTGAGAGGCCAAAGTCAGTGATCTTAATCTCGCCGCATGCAGTACCATTTACCAAGAGGATGTTACCTGGAGAATAAAAAAACAACCCAATTTTCTAGGTGAATATGCCCATTACATTTTGCTGCTGCTGAAGCAGCAGCCTGTTCCAAATGAGAATGCAGAAAGAGGTCAAATACACTTATTTATTTTCAGCCAGGATGACAGACCACCTCCAAAAAGTGACCTTATCAGAACCCCACTCTCCTAAACAGTAACAGAGTGGTTAGGGTTCCTCTGTTAAGCCTAAGGCAACCATCTCCCATCCATCGGCCTTCTCCCACCCCCTGTTTAAAACATTTACCCATAATGCAACATGACACAAGCAGAGCACAGGAATCAAAATTGCTCTTTGCAGTTGAAGGCTCTGACATGAACACAAAAACTTAGGAAGAACCCCTGTTGGATCAGGCCAAAGGCCCATCTGGTCCAGGACTCTGTTTTCGCAGTGGCCAAGCAGATGCCATGGGGAAGACCCCAAGCAGCTCCCGAGGGCAACAGAATTCTCCCACTTGCAAATTCTCCCAACAGTGGAGGCAGAATGTAACTTCTTCCTATCCACTTTCTTTACACTATGCAAGCACTGCTATCATGTCATTTCCACCCCTGCCTTTTTTCTATACTGAAACGCTTCCCATTGCTGTAACTTTTCCTCACAGGAGTTGCTCCAACCCCATAAACACTTTGGTTGTCTTTTTCTGAACCTTTCCCAGCTCTGCAATATTCATTCTCAGGTGAAGTGCCAGAACTGTACACAATATTCCAAGGGCTACTGCAGTGTAGATTTGTATACCGATATTAAGATACCGACAGCTTTGTTTTCAATCCCTTTCCTAATGATTCCAAGCACGGAATTCACCGTTCTCAGTTGTCACATACAAGTCAACACATTTGCTGAGCTACCCGCCCAATTCCTGGTCAGTCGCCACCAGTTCAGACCCCATGAGCTTATACGTGAAGTTAGAATTTTTCACCCCAATACGAATGTCTTACATTGCTTACACTGAATTGCATTTGCCATTTCAGTGCCCATTCACCCATTTCAGAGATATCCTTTTGGAAGTTCTCACAATCCCTTTTTGTTTCAACTACACAGAACTATTTGGCATAATCAGCAAACTTGGGTACCGCACCGCTCACCCCCCTAATTTAGAACATTTATGAACAAATAAAAAGCACACATCCACTTTCTACATCCTTCCATCGAGAGAGCTGTTCATTTATTCCTGTGCTCTGCTTCACATTCCTTACCCTGTTACATATACATGATAAGATCATGCAATTATGGGCACTGGAAGCTTGCTTATTACACAACCAATGAACACGGCAATTCTCACAACAGAAATCTGCAGCATACAGAGTGCCCTGCCCCACTTTCTCGTGCTGTGTTCCAGACCCACTATCAACATACCTGGCTTGAGATCATAGTGAATAATGGGTGGCTTGATTTCATTTAAATATTTTAATGCGTTCACAATCTGCATGATAATAGACCGGGCTTCCTTTTCAGTCATTAATTTGTGCTGTTTCAGGTAGAAGTCCAGATCGTTCCCCTCACAGTATTCTAACACTGTACAAAACCTGAAAGAAGTGACGTCAAACATATATTATGATATTATATCATATATCATGATATTATAACAGTGCTGCAAAGTCTCCTCCCTTTCTATCTGCAGGAATTTTGTAGTTGCAACTAGGGACTGGCTTGTAACAAAACACCACTTTCGTCTCACTGTGATAGGGTTACACCAGTCAGTTATCCTGGGAAAAAATACTCTTAACTTATTTCAATTTGTTTAATTGGGTCAAAGGTTTTATCAGAGATTTAAGATCTTGTTCTATGGGACTTCCGGGTTGGCGCCATCGCCGAATGGCGGACTCCCTCCGAGCTCCGGAGGGAGTCTGCTCGGCAGGGGCTGGGTCCTACCGCGCCGGCGACGCGGGGACCCTTAAAAACCACGGGCACGGAGCCCGTGGACATGGGGACTCGGCTGGCACCGCTAGCGCCCTCCCGACTCGTGAAGGAGCCTTTTTAAAGGCTTCGGATCGGGTGCCGGGGAGTGGCGTGGTGCTTTGAGTCTACCGCTTCCCCTGCCGAGCGCAGCCGCATGCCATTCGACGGAGAGCGCTGGCTTCTTCCATTGGAAATTCGGACTATCAACAACAACCCGTGAGTAATTGGGAAACTGGGTACAAAAGGAGAAAAAAAGAAATTTTTTTCAGATTCGGCACGAGCGGGGGTGATCTAAAAAGGGAGTCAGTCCCCCCCGATTGTAAACATTCTAAAACAAGGACTGGGTAACCAAGATCGAAAGAGAAGTTTATTGCTGATAAAAATCATTAATTCCACGATGGGAAATTACAAGAATTGTGCTGGAGGAGAAGAGTGGAGGGTGAGAGGGAAAATGCAACCCCCCCTGGGAACGGGGCGATTCGTAGAGCCTGGCGAAGAGAGACGGAGACTTTGACAGCTGTCAAAGTAGCTGTCAAAGTTGGAGAATATAAAGAGGACTTTGTTACAAGGATTTTGCTGGCTAATTCTGTTACAATTTGACATAATATGGATATAAACTGTCGGAAAATAAGGAACAACAAATTGACTTTTGGATTAGAGGATACAAAGTTACTGCAATCCCCCTAGAGGGGTTTCGGGACATTACAAGTGGTCGTACGTGGAAAATTACTCTGGGATTGGCACAGGACTTATCTTCTGGGAAAGCTGCAAAACTGAAATAGTATTTTGTCTACAGAGGTGTTTACATTAAAAGGAGACAATAGAATTTTCTATTGAAGAAAGGAAGGGACTGGACGTAAATTTTTGTTCCTGAATAACAAACCTCTGTAGAGATACCAGATCTCGGAATAAGAATGTTTTAGCAGCTGAACAAGACAAGAAACCTGAGAAAGTAAGGAATAAAAAGAACAAAGGACTAACTACGACACGGAAAGAACAATGGGAGGAGCAACAAAGACCAAGGAAATTAAAGGCCTCTATTAGACTGGATTTTTGGAAGTTAAACATCATGAAAATAAACAAATTAAAAGAAAACCGGCAAGGTGGAAGGGGAAAAAATTTGGCCATGGACTTGAGACCTCCAGGCTGACAACATATAGACTGATGGACATGGGGAATTCAAACCGGGGAAGGGAGGGGGGAGTTTTGGAATCCAAAGGCTATATAACCAACTTTTTGAATTTACTTATATTTTTTATCTTCTATTTCTTTATATAACTTTTCTATATTATGGTATTTTGATTTGACATGTTTTTAAAAAAGGGAATTCGTGGAAGGAAATTGGGGCAGATCTTGGGGAAAAATCTTTTTTCTTTTTCTGTTAAAGATGAGGGGTGATGGTAAGATTGTATAATTTAAATTGGTTAATGGGTTAAGCATATTAAGTTTTAAATTGGGAGTGAGAGCTTGTGGAACCAAATTAATGAAAGGGGAATATAGTCGGGAGGGGGAGGAGGGAGTCCTAGAAAGAAGGTAACGAAAGTAAGGTTTTAAATATATTTCTTTCTTTTCTATCTTTTCTTTTCTGTTATATTGGAAACTCTAATAAATATGATTTTTTTTTAAAAAAGAAAAAGATCTTGTTCTATGGATAAACAGGAACTTTTCAATTACCGATTTACATCCTGGCCTTCTTTCCAAGGCCTCAAGGCATCACAAAACTGAATCCATTAAAAGCAGCATTTATAATTTAGACAGCAAAGTAAATTAACACAATAAAATCACAAACCAATCTGCAATTACAGCATTATTGTTAACTTTATTTTGACTGAAAGAGTGTCATTTGTTATTCCTAATGGGTCTGGTGGTTTGAATGTGGGAGAGTTTTTGTAATTTTTGTAATAGTTACAAAACCTGTTACAGCTTTGTTTCCCTCCACACACACATTCAGTCGTGGCAGTTAACAGGGCGGCAAGGCTACAGGATGCCCTCTGCCCCGTTCAATTCCTTGCTGTGTGGGAATTCGTCCCACACTGAAAGGGAATACATACTAGGGAGTGAGGGGTACCCTGAACAACACAACTCATCTCTTTTATAGACCCCTTTGTATTCTAAACCCTTGACACAGAATGTCTTACATGACACACGCCCCACTTTCACGTTGAGCTCTGAGCAATAAGGAGACCCAAGATTCCCAAGAACAGTCATTCAAGTAGCCAGTTTTACCGCAAAATTGCAAAAAGAGCAGCACTTACGAGTCAGTGTCCAGCGAGAAATAGTCATACAGCTTAACTATACGAGGATGATCCAGCTCTTTATGGATTCTGTATTCTCTACATGCATGCCTGTAACAACAAGGAAAGCGTCCTTATTTAATTTTCTTATTCTCAACTATCTACCTAAACCTTGGGGCAGTTTACAATGACAAAACTTTTTTTAAAAAAAATCAAACAAATGAGACCTAACATTTTTGTAAAATCACTAGCAATGGACATTTTGACCACCAAAACCCAATGCTATTGCACAGTTGCATTTCACTATATTTCTAGCAGTAGCTCAGGCAAGAGAATATAACTTCACTGCTCTGGACCAGGGTTGTGATTCCAGGACAATGAGGAACCTACAGAGATGCTGAAGTGTAACCTGTTCTTTTTCAAGCGTCTTTTTCTCTGCAGAGTCCCTAAACATTCTGCTCTTATCCCTCTCCTTTTCCAAAGCAATTTCAGCTCCCTTCAAGTCTTGCTCCTTCAACCATTTATTGTGCTAACACGGGCAAAAATTAAGGCGTTTTTGGGGTTCACAAGAGTAGAACCACCAGCTGTTTTTCAGACAGAAGCAATGAACCTCTTTTACTAACCACATTTTCATTTTAGAAGTTATGCCTTTTTTTTTAACCCCCCCCCCCGGCAGTTCAACATCCAGAGTTACTTACTTGTGGTAGTTCTCTTTCTTCTCATCCCTCCAGTTTTTATTTAACTGATGGATTTTTACTGCTACATATCTCTGTTCCGTTAAATCAAATGCCTGGAAGATGAAGGAGAAAGTTGATTCAGAATACTATCAGAGCCGACACCTTGACCCTAAACAAATTTCACTTCCTTCCATTGAGGGAAAAAGTCAGCAATTCCAAATTACCGTATTTTTCGCTCTATAGGACGCACCCGACCATAGGACGCACCTTGTTTTGGGGGGGGGGACAAGAAAAAAAATTCTCCCCCTCTCTGCTCAGCACCCCTTCAGCGAAGCGGCAGGAAAAACGGAGCCCCTTCCATTTCTCCTCCCGCTTTGCTGAAGGGGCGCTGCACAGCTCTCCCTCTCTGCTGAAGCCAGGAGCCGCCTGAAGCCTTTGGGGCACAGCGGGAACTCACGCTGCACTCCAAAGGCTACGGGTTCCTTTCGCTGACCCGAAGCCTTTGGAGCGCAGCGACCCCTCTCGCTCTCCAGGCTTCAGCAAAAGCAACGCGAAGCCTCCGGAGCACGGGGGGAGCTCTCCCTCTGCACTTCAGAGGCTTCGCGTTGCTATCGCTGAAGCCAAGGAGCCTGCATTCGCTCCATAGGACGCATACACATTTCTCCTTCATTTTTGGAGGGGGAAAAGTGCGTCCTATAGAGCGAAAAATACGGTAATTTTAAACGATTTTGTGTGGATGTTGAACATTTTCTTTGAGACACCCCCCCATAGTATTTTAGTAGGCAAATTGCTTCATGCATAATGCTGTTCCCTAATCATATTCTTTTTGTCATTAAGGATGTGAATTTCCCTTAGTATGCTTGCTTATAATGCAATTGCTCCAATATGAATGCATATATATGAACGTACATGAGTGTTTGCAAGTTCATACGAATGCATTTATAAACCTGGCACCTCCAAAGTGAGATGAATATGATTCAAATTTAAAAACACCCAGTTGTGATAAGCACATGAATGTGCCCCTTATCAATTCATGCTGAATGGTGAGGATCTCGGGCAGAGCTCTGTCCCACCTTTATTTCTTGAGATGCCAGATAATTAAGACACTGGCTTCAGAGTCATTTTATCAAGGAGTCAAATTAGGACAGCCAATCAGCCAAAGGAGATCTAACTTACCTTATATACTTCACTAAATCCGCCTCTGCCCAGGAGATGTAGCAACAAGTACCTGTCATTTAGTGTTGGGTGGTCTTTAAATCTGGAGAGGAGAAATTATTTTATTTATTCATGCAGCACCTGTAATATCACGATCTTCAGCTGAATAACTCAGAATAGTGATTATCCTGGGTAAAAGGGAGTTTCTCTTGGTATTGAGCCAGGTATACTAGTTCTCACACAATCTGTAACCCAACAAATTGTAGAGCTATGCACCTTTTAGATTTACATGCTGCTTGGAGGAACTACAGCCATCACACAACTGGTGAGTGATCAGGAGCTTTGAGATTACGGCAGTAGGGCACCTACAAGAGCAGGGAATACAGAGACCTGTATTTTGATCATATCAAATGCTGCACTAGACGGTGTGGCAGGATATGCGTTACATCTCCAGGGAGATCCACTATGGTCAGCCAGCCACATGCAGCAGGTGAAAATGTAAAGGGGTTAGAAGAGCTTACTACAAATCTCAAACAGATACTGCATTTGTTAATGATAGGTCAAGCACAATCTAGAATGCAAGCTCCTTTTTTGTTTGCTGATGTTCCCCTGTAAACATTTATGACACCATATTAATACTAAAACAGCTAGCACCGAGTTGGCCCGTACAGCATTAGAAGTTAAAGATGACAAGGAAATGATGTCTTTAAAATTGTTGACTACCATGAGCTATTTAAAGAATCATGTGGGGACATTAAACTGAAACAAACACAACCCTAAGGGTGCAATACAGAACCATCCAAATTTCTTCAGTGCTTTGCTTGTTAGACATATCACTCTGTGACAGACACCAGAGTGCTGGAGCCTCTCTCTAATTGGCGACAGAGTCAGCTAGCCACAAAGGGGGGAGGAACAGCACGGGGGGGGGAGAATAAAAGGAGCAGTTTTTGAGGGAGTTTGATGGGGCTGGATTTAAGATGATAGGGCAAAGGTTCAGGTTAAGAGATAGGGTTTGATTGGATTTGTGAGTTAGGGAGTGAGATAAGGAGAACTGGTTCACTGAGACTATCCATAGCGAGAGGACAGAGCCTCGCAGCTTGGATATGGAGACTGGGTTGGGGGGTCTGGGAAAGGTATACAGACAGGAGTGTTCTGGGAGGGCTGTGACCGAACCGGGAGAGGTAGATCTTGTGGCAGGGGGTTAGACTCGATGGCCCTTGTGGTCTCTTCCAACTCTATGATTCTATGATTCTATGATTCTATGATTCTATGAATACAGGCTACCTGGATCTCAGTATAGCCAGGAGGGGAGAGTTCTTCTAGGTACTGAAGAATCCCGGACCATTAACAAGGGATGAGGTGATCCCTTGGGTCTGTTATACAGTGGTACCTCGGGTTAAGAACTTAATTCGTTCTGGAGGTCTGTTCTTAACCTGAAACTGTTCTGAACCTGAAGCACCACTTTAGCTAATGGGGCCTTCCGCTGCTGCTGTGCCGCAGCTGCGCAATTTCTGTTCTCATCCTGAAGCAAAGTTCTTAACCGGGGGTACTATTTCAGGGTTAGCGGAGTCTGTAACCTGAAGCGTCTGTAACCTGAAGCGTCTGTAACCCGAGGTACCACTGTACTATTAAGAAGATCTCAGGTGTGGGGTGGTTAAGAGAGTAACAGAGGAGACATGCTCCTTGTTCATGAACCAAAGTATTAATCCGCTGCATTATTAATTGTTGGTATTAAGTGGCAAGTCCGCTACACACACTTAAGCAAAAAAGACATATTGTAGCTATTTGGTGCCTTGTCACTTTGGGTAGCTCTCTCATGCCCAATACTCACTGTGAATTATCTTCATTATGTATCCTTTTCAATTCCCTGATATGTAGATTTCTAACCCTCTCTAACCGCTCCAGTTCTGCCTGGATCTCTGCTTCTTCCTACACAAAGAAAAACATCACTTTAACAGCTATACCAAAAGTTAAATTTAAACTCTGTATACCTGACGAAAGGAACGTGTTTGTCTTGAACAACAAAGCAGTTACAGGAAGGGGAAAAGTTAAGCATTTTTACAGATTCTAATGATGTTCAGAAAATGTACATGACTACTATGGCTTTCAACTCCTAAACTTAAGGGTTATATCTTGTTCCTCCCTGTTGCCCCCTGCTGAGATGATTCAATGTGAACCAGAGTTATAGTAAGTACACCTTCCATCTCAATAAACACGCTTTTCTTGTGAAACAATCCTCAGGCCTAGACTTTTACTTCTCTGGACTAGATGATAGTGACATGCTCAGCACAATCAGGGCAAAATGACTCAGGAGATCAGTCCTTTGTGGACAGAATACAGCGCTACTAGAATAGGATTGTCTGAGCAGTGTGGAAAAGCTCTAGTCTACAGTGGTGCCTCGCAAGACGAAAAGAATTCGTTCCGCGAGTCTTTTCGTCTTGCGATGTTTTTCGTCTTGCGAAGCACGGTCTGTCGCAACTGCGCCTCTTCAAGCGGCTTTAAAAAAAAGCGCAAGACGTTTTTGTCTTGCGAAGCAAGCCCATAGGGAAATTCGTCTAGCGAAGCAACGCAAAACCGAAAAACACTTTCGTCTAGCGAGTTTTTCGTCTTGCGAGGCATTCGTCTTGCGGGGCACCACTGTATTTCACAGCTACAGGGCTAAGAACTGAGGCACTGGAAAGGAACAAATGCCACGGACAGTTCTATTTCTTATTTCATTGCTGTGGGAATCAACCCGTTCAAATCAGTGCTTTTCCAACAGTGTGTTGATCAAGCTCATCTGATAAAGAAAAATGAGACGATCAGTAAAAAGAAAACAAGCTTCCCCTGAAAAGACCTTGCCCATCGCTCCCAATCTTCTCCTGCAATGTGCACAAGCGAGAATGTTGTTTATAAGAGCTAGTATTTCGGACACTTCAAGAGGTGTTAGAGTGCTTTGGGATTAATGCTGAAGAGTCATACAGACACAAAACACAAGATGGCAGCTGAAACCACTGCCTCTCTGAAGTCATTTTGCAACACAATATTTTACCTTTTTAAGATGTCCTAGCCGGAGTTTGAAGATTTCCTCCTGTTCATGATATTCTGCTAACGTTAACCTGCACGTGCACAAAATAAGTGGTCCAAAAGATTACTCTGAAGAACAAATAGCGGGATAAAGGCAGGTGACAAAAAAAAAGACAGGCCTGGGACCCATTCCTGTTTTTACCTTTTCATTTTTGTAACACTTTACTGGGGTTTCCTATCCCTACTGAATACAGCAGTCAGGCCACTGGTTCAAACACAGCCCAATATTGTCTAGTATGACTACCAGCACTCAAGGCAATCAAGGGAAGTGTGTTTCCCAGCTCTGCTGTGAATGTCTTAAAAAACAACATCAGAGGTGCCAAGGATTGATGGTGTGTGCTTCACTTAAAAATCTTATGCTCGATCACTGAACTAAGTCCCCTCTCCTCTTGTGCTTGGCATCCATCACTCTGCCCTTCCAAGCATTAAGGGACTGCCCCAACTAAGGCTCCACACTTACTAGGGCACAGGTGAGGAACCTCTCTCACCCATTGCCCAGGGATGCATTCCTTTGGGGTTAATGTGTAAGAGGCCAAATGCCAGCACAGGGTGCTAACACCACCCCAGACATCTTATCTATCTATCCACCCCCTTCCTCTCATTCACACAGATCCTCCGTCTTCGATTTATTTCCCTCACCCATCTACAGAGAAACACCCCCCACCTAGCAGATGTTGCTCTTTTAAGGAAGACCCACAATGTAGCCCTTCTAAGAAGCTGCCTGACTCTCCGTTATTCTAAGTCTCCTTCATCTGCTTCACTTCAGAAGTGCTCCCTCCTCGCCAAAAGCACTTGATTTTTCCACTTCCTCCTCCAGGCTAATCACTATGTTTTTCAAAGAACTTTTGCATCTCACTCTGCAGGAGAGGTGCTGAACAGAGGGACACGGGCAGATTGTAAGGACGTGGTCCTGAGTGTCATTAAACTGAGCCTTTACTAGGCAGAGTACAATATCTGTCTTGCCAGTTTTCGTCCATCACTTTATGAGAAAGGGCAATACTGTACAGTGGTACCTCCAGTTGTGGACTAAATCCGTTTCAAGGTGCCGTTCACACCCCGAAAAGTCCACAACTAGAGTGCCTCTTCTGGGCATTTGCGCGGCACAATCAAGCGCTTCTGCACATGCGCGAAGATCGCTTCTGCGCATGTGCACGTGGCGAAAATGCCACGTTCGTAAGCTGAAAGTCTTTAACAAGAGCGGAACGCAACTAGAGGTACCACTGTACTTACTTTGCATGATGTGGAATTCGGTGTGTGTACTTGCACAAACAGAAGTACCTTTTCCAATAGAAGCAAGTTTGTGGCTGAGGCAAAGCCAAATATTAACAGCAACACTTTCAAACCAACTAATTATTTTAAAACAACAGGTGGACTGCAGAAAAAAGGCTCCAATAATTTCGTATGTTTTGGGGAGATCTACTGTGGAAAACCTGAGAACTTCAGCCATAAGCTATTCTCTGCATTTCAACCGACTCATAGAAAGCAACCTGAATTTTTTTCTGCAGCACTTACGTTTCATTTTCTGCTCCATTTGTCTTGTTTTTACGCTGCTTCTGCTCATTGGTTGCTGGAGGGGCCTGCCCCATGGCAGGTGGCTTCCGCTTTGCTAACATTTTCCGTTGCCTTTCTATCTCTTCCCTTTGGGAATTTATCCTCTCTTGTTGCCTAAACAAAAGCAGGACATGCACACAAATTAGAGAACAAAATATAATACATGACACAGAGATAGAGTTAGATAAGAATCTTTATTTGCGTCAACCATCGGCCATAGCAATAAAACAACAATACGACACACAAAGAATAAAACTAAAAAGTCAATTATATAAAATACATTTTAGGGGACGACAAAATAATAGTAGCAAAACATAACGATAATAATAGTAAAATCCTAGGAGAGGAATCTGGGCGACGACGCTAATGTCACTCAGGTAGCAGCTCTCAATCTCATTGCTCTCTCGACAAATTTGGCAACCTTCTCTGTTGTCGAGCCGTTCTGGTCGGCCAGGAGTGAGAACAGCTTGGCTTCGCAAGAGTGGCCCGGGATGGCAGACAGGAGCGGCGCGATGGTCTCGTCCCTGAGATCTTTATATAGGGAGCAAGACAAGAGGACGTGTGACACAGTCTCCACGCAGCCAGCTCCACAGGGGCAGAGCCGGTTCTCAAATGAAGTTCCTTGATATCTACCTTCAAGAACAGCCGAGGGTAACATATTTAGTCTGGCCAGTGTGAAGGCCCGTCTGAGTTTTGGAATGGTTAAGGTAGACAAATAAGGTGCCCGAAAATCAAAGTGGGAGGGGGGCAGATAAGCGTACCAAGCACTAAATTTCTTAATATAGGCCAGATTATTTTGCTGCTCAATATCCTTCATGCGCTGAACAATAATAGTTTTTGCCTTGGGGAGACCCATTTTCAAGAGATGCTGTGCTTGGAGGCCACATATAAGTAGTTTTTGATGCACTACTTTGGACCACCGACTTCTATGTGCATCTCGTGCTACTAGAGGTAGTAGTCCGGATGGGTTTAAATTTAAGCGAAGCCAATAGTTAAATGTTCTTAACCAGGTTCGGGTTTCGACGGAGAGGCGGCCAGTCTCCAGCCGTAGGGCCGCATTTGGTGCACATGGTGGAACGGCTAGAATCTGTCTTAAGAATTTAGACTGGACCGTTTCAAGTGTGCGGCAATGATTTCCTGTCCAGATTTGGGCCCCGTAGAGTAATTGCGCCAAGGGTTTTGCTTGAAAGACCTCCAGAGCTGCTGGGATATGCCTGCCCCCTTTCGTAAAGTAAAAGCGAGACAGTATTTTGGCGCTTTGAGATGCTTTTTCCCTAGCATATTTATGATGGGCCTCCCAGGCCCCTGTTGACTGGAAAACCACTCCTAGGTATTTGAAAATTTTGACCTGTTCTATTGGCTGATTGTCCATCTCCCATCTATGATGTCTGTGTCTCCTAGCGAAGACCATCACTTTGTTTTTTTGGTGATTAACCACCAATTGATCTCTCCTGCAGTAGGCTGAGAATTCTCTTAGTAGCCTTTTGAGGCCTACTTTAGTTCGTGATAAGAGAACCGCGTCGTCCGCATAGAGGAGTACTGAAATTGGTTTTTCGGCCAGTTTGGGGGCATGAAACTCCGGGGATGTTAGGTATTTGACCATGTCGTTTATATATAAGTTGAATAAGGCCGGTGCTAAAATACAGCCCTGCTTGACTCCTTTGGTGGCTGGTACAGGGCCAATTAGTTGTCCATTTACTGAGGTTCTTACATATAACTTGGAGTCTTTATATAGGCTTTTTATCAAGAATAGTAATCTTTTATCAATGTTGGTAACATTGAGTTTAGCCCAAAGTTTGACTCGTGAGATCGAGTCAAAGGCCGCCTTCAGGTCAATAAATGCTGCGTATAGAATCCCACGTGTTTTATTGGCGTATTTATCAATGAGATGTGCTAAAACGAAACAATGGTCTATTGTTGTTCTGCCCTGTCTGAAGCCGGCTTGCTCCTCTGCCAGAACTGCCTCCGTTTCCATCCAGTCAATTAGTTTGATGTGGAGGTGTTTGGCATACAATTTGCTGGGGATAGTAAGGAGGCTAATGGGTCTATAGCTCGCTGGATCTGCCATAGGACCCTTTTTGTAGATTGGGATGATTACTGCCTCTGTCCAGCAGCCAGGGATTATGCCTGTTGAATTGATGTATGTGAATATTGACGCCATTAAAGGAGCCCACCAACTGATGTTGTTCTTCATGAGCTCTGCTGGAATGTGGTCTATGCCCGGGGCTTTGTTGTTTTTCAGTTGGGCAATTAGGTTCCCCACCTCCTCTATGGAGACAGGAGGCCAATATGGTAAGTTCTCAGAGTAGGCACTTGGATCATTGTTCTGAGCTTTGTCGTCGAAGAAGAGGGTTTGGAAATATTTCATCCACTCCTGGGGTTCTACAGTACATGTGGGACCAATCTGCTCTTGGCCCAGGAGCCCCCTAATGGTACGCCAGAAGGAGGTTGAATCTTTCTCATTCGAGGCCTTCACTAAGTCACACCAGGCCAATCTCTCAGCTTTTTGTTTTTTTGCCTTTAATAGCTGTTTATAGTTTCGTCTTAAATCGATGTAAGCCATAAATAGCAAGGGTGCTCCGGTGTTTCTGTAGTTCCGGTAGGTTGATCTCAGACGTTTCCTTGCTTGTCTACACTCCAAATCAAACCATCTCTCTTGATCCTTTGCCCGCTTTGTAACAGAATTAAGTATCTCAGTTGTTAGAAAGGTCTTTAGTCTTGCTAATAACTCGTTGAACGAGTCCATGGCCTTTCCCCCGGTATTAGCTGATACAATGGCTGTGTAGATGGTCTTCACGTCTTCCGAATGGAGGAGATGAGTTAGCTCTGTATTGAGCATAGGGCATGACACAGAGAAGTGGCTCATCTTCTGCATTCCTGGGCAAGCATATTAGAAGCGTTGGTTTCTGGTCATATTTGCTACAACATACCATATTCTATGTTACAGAAAACATACAACCCTGAATTTTTGCAATGTATAAAACTTGGGACAAGTGACAGTGATGCAACTGTTGTGATCACATGAATACCACTCTATCAGGAAGGGGGCAATGGCAAGTTTTATAAAGGTGTGATGGAGGCCTGCACATGCCTTGACTTACTCTACCAAATCTGCAGGTTGTCACCTGCTACTCCTGGTTTTCACCCTTATAATACTGTATATTTAAGTGTTAGAATGCCTCTTCATGAGGCAGTGTTTACCGGGGCATCTACTGATCAGTGGTAAATACAGGTGTATCTCAACATATATTTAAGACGTGTTATTGTATATGCAGTTCTACAGCTCATGGCTTTGTGCAGCAATACTATTACTTAGCAAAGTACACCCCTCCCCCCCAATAAAAACAATTTAACAACTTTGTCCGGATTTTGGAAATATGGCAACCCTATTGCTAAGTATGTCACCTGCCCTGAGTCCTGGCAAGCAGGGTTCTTTAAAAAAATGTACACGTTTTGTAGAAGCACCTTAGTTACATATGGATTCGTGAAAAGGACAAGTCAAGTAACTGCCTGTACACTTTGACGCCATGAGAAAAGGCAGAAGTTGCAGTTACGGCACTTACTTGATAAGGTTCTGGAAAGCGTAGCCATCTGTCCACTGCTCAGTGTAAGACGCTCCATGCCGCACCGTAGCAAAGTGACCCAGTCTCAGCCGATCCTGCATACTCTTATCTCGACATGCCATCTTTTCCTGCTTTGACTAGGGAGAGAAGGATAGTATGAATCAACGCTGCTACAACTGGGGTTCACCACACTGCTAGTCAGTCAATGAGGACCGAAAATATGAATGATTCAAAGTTTAACACTCCTCAAGCGTACAGTGGTACCTCGCAAGACGAATGCCTTGCAAGACGAAAGAGTTTTCCGTTTTTTGAGTCATTCCGCAAGACGAATTTCCCTATGGGCTTGCTTCGCAAGACGAAACGTCTTGCGAGTTCTTGCGAGTTTGTTTCCTTTTTCTTAAAGCCGCTAAGCCGTTAATAGCCGCTAAGCCGCTAATAGCCGCCAAGCCGCTAATAGCCGTGCTTCGCAAGACGGAAAAACCGCAAGACGAAGAGACTCGCGGAACGGATTAATTTCGTCTTGCGAGGCACCACTGTAGAAAGTAGTCTGTCATGTGCAAACCTGTGGCCTGCATCTGGTCCCTTACATGTGGCTTAGCAACTGGTTCTCTGTAAAGAAAGAAAAAGGGCTACATACACACATTCAAACCAAAAGTGCTGCATGCACATGCCTGGGAGGGAACAAAATGGGAGATTTCCATGAAAATGAATGGTAGCTTACAGCCTTTTGAATACAATTCAAGCCAGGGCCTTTTAGGCCAGAGCTGAAGGAGGAGAAAAAAAAGTGGCTCTTTATCCATGCATTAATTCTAAACAGCAAGAGATGTTCTCAATGGCTACCCCACTGTAATAAATGTCACAGCCCAAGCCACACTGTCTTCCTGATGCAACACAGCCTGGTTTTGAGGTTTGGCAAGTTTCATTGCTCACCTCTCTAGTGTTGTAAATGCCATTAGAAATTTGACTCCACAACCCAAAAATAACTTTTGGTGATGAAAAGCATTTGTTCTAAATGCACCTCCATGTGACAAGGTCTGAATTAGGATTTTCAGTGGGTCTCCAGGATATAGCGGAGGTCACTAGGAAGGGGCATACTCAAAAGCAATGCTCATAAAAGATGTTGGTAGTTATACTACAATAAAAATTTGGAGGGGGACTGTAGCTCAAAAGCAGAGAAAGTGTTTTGCAGAAAGTGCCAGGGTGGACTCAAGCCGATCTGACTCAGTATAATATAAGTACCTTTGCATGCATGTCCATATGAGTATGATAAAACAATGTCCTCGTGGACCCAATACATTTGTGCAATCCTTACTCCGATTAATGTATGCAAGTTACAGCAGGATACAAGTTCCAACAAAATGCACAGAACTGAAGGGCTGGGAGGAGAGAAGAGGGCAAAGGTGAGAAGGTTGTAAAGGGCAATTAGGAAGCCAAAACTTACCTTTTCTATAAGAAGCTTCTTGCTCATTGTCACACATCTATTCAACCGTTCTTTGTACTTCTCAAGCATTTTCTGTTGTTCATCTATCTGTCGCCTTAAGTCACAGTTCGCCTGAAAATAGAAGTAATGCTAAGAAGGTAGCCAAACAGAGAACAGCCAAAATCTCACCTGAACGGCATGCAGGCAGAGAGGGAAATGATGAAGATCCTGTAGTTGTCAAAATATAGTACCAGAGAACATAGAAGGCACCACAGTGTTCAACTGTTGGGCCATGGAGGAATTTTAGTCATTTCACATTTGTATTAAGTAGTGTAGTCATAATAATTTTTTTTTTTTAAAAAAGGTTGTTTGAATAGAAAACAAATTCTTCATTGGAATAATCGGGTTCTGCAAGAACATGGTTGGGTGCTTCAAGAAATCCTAGCCCATCTACAATTTAATTCCATTATACTAACAAGTTCCCTATGTTATAGATACATTCTCTCACTTTACATTACTGCTCTATGTGTTAAAAAAAAAATATTATTTTTAGTAGAGTTTACAGGTGTACTTACTCTCAATAGGTCATCTATCCTGCCTTCTTTCTTCTCCAGGTCAGAGTTCTTACTGTTTTCTAGTGCAGATATTTTTTCTACCGTGAGATCAGACTGCAGGAGGAAGAGGGAAAGAGCTCAATGTGAAAAATCACCCAAAAGGTGATTGGGTGTTTTAGGGACAGAAAAGCATGTCAAACACTAGTCTTTTGTTCCTTCGTGACCAGTGAATGGAACAATCTAAAATTATGGAGAAATTGTTTTCCCTTACAAAAAGCAAACCAAAACATCAGGCAAATGGTACAACCGGAGCTGAAATCTTTTCACATCTGTCATAAAAGCCTTCTCTAGTCCCTAAGGGGGGAAAAAGGGCTGAGATTTCCTAAGTGTAGCAAAGCTGGCAGAACTCCATTCTAATCCCAGTGATGCGGGGTCATGGGGGGGAAAGCAAGCGACAAGCCATACAGGCCGGGGAACCTGCGGTCCTCCAGATGTTAACCCCCATTAACCCCAGACAGCAAGGCTAATGGTTTGGGATGGTGGGAGATTTAGTCCACCATCATCTGGATAGTTGCAGGTTCCCCACCTCTATCTTAGGGCACAGTTTGTATTCCCTGAAGCTTTGTGGGGAAAACAGAATCACACCACTGTCGCTCAGCACACTAAATCTATAAAGGGTATGAGAGGCAAGGTGGGTAGGATTGTGTGTGGAGCTGACATGCCTTTTGCAGACACTGCCTATGAACATTTTAATCACGCTCCTCCTAAAGCGTGTTACATCCATACAAAATGGTGTGCCTTTGAGCAAGCCACTTTCCCCTCAGAAAAGCAGCCTACCTTTCAGGGGGTATTGGGTCTCTTTCTACCTATTTTAGGTTGGTCACCTTTTCAAAATGTCACACTGCCACAAAGCTTAAAAACTGAAACCACGGGTGGGTTTCACAAGATCCTATCGTCTTCAATGAGAAGATCAGAATCTGGGATTCTCGTTTCCCTGAAAGGCAGCTTTATCCACTAATACCAAATTCCCCCTCTGTTATATAACCAGAAGGATGAGTTCTGGGCAGCTGTCTCACCTGCACAGTGCAATGGTGTAGCCCCAAAGGCTGGGGACCCCTCCTTGCACATCCCAGACTCATCTACAATTTAAAGGGACAGATGCACATGGGATCCTCAGCAGAAAAATCCATCTGAAAGGGTCCTAAAAGTTTGAAAGCCATCATTTTATATGGTTGCCCTAATCAGAGGCCTCTTAGTACAAATAGGAATTTTGAAGAACACATGGAAATCCCATGTGCAGGCAGATTCTTTCTTTTGGGCATGGTGATGCATGTGTTGGAAACGCCAGATGCAGATCACAGCACTCAGAATTGTTCAGACAGCATGCACCCATTTTGCAAAAGAAGTCAGGGTTGAAGGACAGCAGCATTTTAAAATAAACAAATGAACAGCAAAATAAAAGACAACTTTGTCTACCACTGGGGGGGAAAAGAAGAACATGACAATGGTGGGAGGCTGGAGGCAAGAAAAATAGCATCTCCTCTGGAAATCTGCTGACCAAAACACATTGTTTTGAATAAGCCAACAATATCCCTAAGGCTGAAGGCACTTAGAAGGAAACAACTGATAATGGAATAAACACCAGCCTTCTTCTGGCATAGCTATGTCACTACCTCATTGCCCTCCATTATTTCTCCAATGATATGTGTTTGACTCAAGTAAGATACAACACAGACATTGCAGTATGTTGTCCATCGGTTTTATACCTGTGTCTGTTTATGCTGGACGGAAATCTGTTTTTGGGAGGTGCAGGAATGCTCTGTGTTCCCTGAACCCGTTGAAGAAGGACTGCCTTGCTGGGCCTGCAAGAAAAGGAGTAAATGAAGGACATGGGCTGTAAATTAATAGGATGGCAAAGCATTATGTCAAACACACACTCTTCCCAGCTGTTACCTAAGGTTAAAGAAAGCAATCTTATCTTGCCTAGTTGAGTGCTGTCAATTCTGATAGGCAGCAGGTTTCATATTTCCAAGGAAACAGAATTAGCATCGGCAGTAATAGAGCCAGGGTGCTGCAGGTTCCCTCCCCTAGTAAGAAAGGTAGCTGTGTTTGGGATTTTTTATTTTACAGAAAAGGCGAGTAACCAGTGACATCAAAGAGGATTATAAAGCTATGCATGCCATGGAGAAAGTGGACAGAGAAAAGTTTTTCTCCCTCTCTCATAACGCTGGAACTTGTGGTCATCCAATGAAGATTCAGGACAGATAAAAGAAAGTACCGTATTTTTTGCTCCATAAGACACACCAGACCACAAGACACACCTAGTTTTTGGAGGAGGAAAACAAGAAAAAAAAAAATTCTAAATCCCAGAAGCCAGAACAGCAAGAGCGATCGCTGAGCAGCGAAAGCAGCAATCGCTCTTGCTGTTCTGGCTTCTGGGATAGCTGCGCAGCCTGCATTCACTCCGTAAGACGCACACACATTTCCCCTTACTTTTTAGGAGGGAAAAAGCGAGTCTTATAGAGCAAAAAATACGGTACTTCTTTACACAATGCAGTTCCCACAGGAGGCAGTGATGGCCACCAACTTCAAAGGCTTTAAAAGAGAATTAGACAAATTCATGGAGCGCAGGGCTATCAATGGCTTCTTGCCATGATGGCTATGGTCTCCACTGTTGGAGGCAGCAATGCTACCAAATACCAGTTGGGAAGAGTGTTCTTGTGTTGAATCCTGCTTACTGGTTTCCCATAAGCATCTGTTCCACCACTGTGAGAATAGGATGCTTGTCACTGGCCTGATTTAGCAGACTCTTTTTATGTTCTGATGTTTCAAAGTCTGTCTGATCACATGCACGGGGCTAGGTCCAGATTAAGTCACACTTTATTTCCATAAAATCAATGGGATAAGCTAGTCATGACTAATTAAATCCCCTCGATTGCAATGGGACAAAATGAACAACTAACTACATCTGGACCCAACCTACAGTTAAGATGATTTAAAAAGCACATTAGAGATCATTTCCAGGGAAAGAGCCAAAATGCTTTTAAGAAAATGAATTGTTTGTAAAGTCATGAATGCATTTCTTTGGCAAATGCCTGGGGTCTGGGGCAGTGACACAAAGATTTAGCTGTTGGAGCTAAGAGGGTCGAATGACAACCCTAGAAATGCAATTTGCTTTGCACTTAATAAGCCTGTAAAAAGCTGACAGATTCTTTCTATGGATGCATTTCAATGTGGAATCTTAGGAGACACTGCAGAAAAGAGGGGTGTGTGAATCATGAGAAATAAACATTTTAAAGTTGAAGCATTTGGCCTTCTAAATAAGATTAGGTTACATTTCACAATCTGAAGATGTAATTGTCAGAGCAAAGGAGCACACAACTTGTTCAAAGCCAAGCGCTACCTTGGAAGCCATCTTGCCCATTTTAGTTGCTACTTACTGGTTTAATCAACATGCCGAACTTACATGTGATGGCCACTGAGCCACTCCTGCAAAAGAATTGACTATGCTACCATATCTTGAAGATGAAACCATTAAATAACAAAAAAACCCTTTAGTATATTGGTCTTTCAAATCATGAGAACTGGAAAAGCTGTGATTCTCTAAACTTCAATTTGTGTTCCATTTAGAAATGGGCAGCTCCATTTCATCACCATGAAGGGATGGGAGAGAGGGAAAGCAAGGAAAATGGGAGGGAGAAGAGGCCCCAGAGAAAGGAGCACCTCAAGGTGGGGTCAGTTAAGTAGGGTTTGGGGGGAAGAATACTTCCTAGAGGAAAAAAAAAGCTAAAACCTTTAGCTGTTTTGGTGTCACAAGCTGCAACCACTGACTAGAATTTGAACAAAAAGAAAGAAAACCGACATTCTAATAAGGGGGCCATACAGATGTGGGGGGGGGGGGATTGGATGCTATCCACCCATGTCAGACCCATTTAGACCCCCTTGGGTGTGGCCATTAAGACCATGCTCACCGAAGAAAATGGAAAACAGAGGCTTGCACCCCTCTGGGCCAGCTGCTCGCCCTCTAGCCGCTGTTTCGCCAGCATCGCCGACACCAGCGTTGGCAGAGCAGAGTGATCCTCCTGCAGTTCCTTGGCTGCGCTGTTGTCTACCCCGTAAAGCGGCTGCTCCATTCGCCGCTGTAATACATTTAAAGAAAACCACAAGATACTTTGAAGAGAAAAGAAGGAGGGAGAGGCAGAGTCATAGATAACAAATCTGATCCATGCATTAGTAAATACGGCAGCTTGGAAACAGTGAGGAGAAGCAATGGGAGGGAGCGAGGAAGCGTGTGATCTAGCTACCAAAAGCGGCCCCATTACTACTAGGCAAATAAAAGACACAGTCCCTAATGCCTTTGCACCTTTTTGGGCACAATGGAAACCTATGGTATTAGGTGGAAGAAAAGTGCCGAGCCTCAGACTCACAGGCTTCCCAACCACCTCTCCTCCAAATGCTACACCACAGGCATTTAGTTCTATTGCTGTATTGCTCTTACTGTTAAGAAGCTGCTCCCAATGTTTAACCAAAATGTACCCTCTCTTAACTGGAACCTGTTAGATCTTGTCCTGCTCTCTGTGGCAGCAGAGAACAAGTTTTTACCCTTTCCAATAGAATAGTCTATCAGGTAGAGGAGTGTTGTTATCACATTCTGCCCCCACCCAAGTCTCCTCTTGTCCAGGCAAAACATATCTCTATGTATTGAATGAGAAAGAAGGGGGAAAGGCATCACAACATGATGGAAGAGACTGCCAAGCATAATTTCTCTAGGTTGGTGCAAAGTTGCAACATGGGCCCTCCTCTTACTTACACACACACACACACACACCCTGCCTCCAGACTTGTCTCTTTTGAAGAAGTGACAAAGGCCTCAACTCTTTAAAACACGTAAGGTTGATTGGTGTCATTCAGCTTCTTTTAATTCCCTTTGCTTAACTGTCTTACATCTCTGGTTGCTTGATCTGAATGAACAGCCAGATCTAGGTTCATTGGCATTAACAAATATGCTTTAGTCCTTTTTCCCTGTTCATGAATGACGTCTAGTACCATTTCCAGTTTTCCTATATGCTGAAATGACATGGGGTCTATTTACTCTCATATGTTTGGGAACCTGCAAATTCTATCAGCATTACTTGACTACCACTGCACCCAATTTTTAATGGTGCTTCTTGGTTGCCACATCCTTGTTCACACCTCCTGCCTGCACAGGAGGGGACTTGTAGTTTTTTGAGATAGCGTGGCATACCTTTATCTCTCAAATGACATGAGCTGAAGTTCCTATCATTCTAGAAGGGGGCCTGGAACAACAGCTCACTGTTACTTGTCCTAACACTGCTTCTGATTGGCTCTAACGCTTCTTACAAAAACAAGGCATATTATACAGACACACAGATACAGGGAAATAAGCTTGGATGAACTTCAAGCATGATCAGCACTTCACCACGAGGGGGAAAATGAGCCTAGTCCAGGCTAGATCCTCTAGACCCAGTAGAGTGTGCTCATCTCTACCATGCTCAGCTTGGGCCCTGAAAAAAACCAAACCCAAACCTTGCAAATGTTTCCTATAAAAACAGAAAACAGGACATCCTTCCAATGATATATGTATACAACATTGGGAAAAACATATACCATACCTCCTAAAAAGAATGAAGTTAAAAGCTGACCCTGCCATTTGTCAACACGCATGCATGTAACAATTACACACTTGCTCAGTCTACATGTACAGAATGACTTTTTGAGAATATTACAGTGGTACTTTGGGTTAAGTACTTAATTCGTTCCAGAGGTCCGTTCTTAACCTGAAACTGTACTTAACCTGAAGCACCACTTTAGCTAATGGGGCTTCCTGCTGCTGCCATGCTGCCGGAGCACGATTTCTGTTCTCATCCTAAAGCAAAGTTCTTAACCTGAAGCACTATTTCTGGGTTAGCGGAGTCTGTAACCTGAAGCGTATGTAACCTGAGGTACCACTGTATATCCTGCAGAAGATAAATGTGCAATTGAGGTTGTAATAAACAATTCCTTTTCCATTCTTCCAGCTGAGTAAACTGTAAAACAAGTACCAGATATGGTTTTAAGGTATCTTTAAAAAAAATATGATTTATTACGTGCCCTCTTCCAGAAGGTTTCAGGGTGGGTTACAGCAATATAAAATGCAGCTCGAAGACAGTTTGAAACAAATTGCAATCACAACTAGAGGGGGTCTTAAAATGTAGTGTCAACAGATAGGGTAAGCAGGTGCGACTTCAGCATACAACAAAACATATCCAAGAAAGGTGCCAGATGCACCTATGTGGGGAGGGAATTCCATAATTTAGGAGCTGTCACCCCCCCCCAACCTCCATCATTTTATTTGTATGCCCCCTTTCCATAGTTAGAACCATGGATTTTCCACATCTCAGATTACCTCTGTCAGCTCAGTTAGGAAGGCTGTAATGCAGTGAGGTGAATGCCACACCAACAAAATCCCTGTTCCGCCCAATGCCACAAACATTCCCTCAAATTCAGAAACAGTGTGGACTGTCCTCCTAGTGAGGATGATTCTGACTCTCCCTCACCGCCCCTCTGACCTGAACGGTGCTGCAGCAAGTACCCAGGTGGACATATGTAGCTGCAGTAGCATACAGCCACCAAGCTCATCTGCCCAGCTCTCAGTTATGAATGCCAACTCAGCCCCTGCTATTAAATTGTGGACAACAGATGTTTTATTCTGGACAGACTTGGCAGTTACCACCACCACCAGGTGAGCTGACTGGCAACCCCTGACTCTGAAGCACAGCAGGAAAAGCAGAGGGAGCAAGGGCTTTGATGTAACAAGCACTCCCCACCACTGTATATCTTTGTTTGCCTCCATATCTACCTCCATTTGCCATCATGGTAGTCCCATTCCCATTCCCCTCTGGGTCAAACCCATAACCAGCCTCTTCTAAAACTTGTTCCTGAGCAATTTAGAATCCTTTAAAAAAACCTACAAAGACACAGAAAGGTATGGTGATGTGGTCAAACCAAACCTCTTTGTTAAATTATTTGTCCCAGGATTAGTAATGGTACTTCTAGCTCAAGCTACCTTATGACAAAATCACACACATAGGTGGACACACTTGTCATTTCTGTGTAGTTATTTACAGCAATGGATAACAGACACTGCCATTAAATTTTACATGGGCAGGAGAAGGAAATGCAGTGCTAAGAAGATTTCTATCTTGCCCTATGCCCTTGAAATGTTGAGTCATGGTGGTTTTCAACTTTTGATTGGCCTTCACTCTTCTAGAAATATAGTTCCTGCTACATCTCGTTCGTATGTATGAGCCTCCTCCTTTGAAGATTACCTGCTGCCTACCTACTGCACACACACCTTAATCAAACAGAGCCCAACACTGGGTTAGACAGACAGCAAAGACAGCGGGAGTAAGAATTCAGGTAGAGGGAATGTTAAGGGGAGCATTCAGATCCCAGTACCTGAACCCTGGAAGCTTTGCACTACCAGCAAGGATTTCTGAACCACCACCTATTAGGTTTGTAAACATTGCTTAAATTTGAAGTTCAAAATGAGCTTTAATAAAAAATATATATAGAAATGATACCCTTTTCAGGGTGCCACATTACTCACAAAAGCCCACATTCTGTCCCTTTGAGTGAATACTTACAGGTAAAGGATTTGATAAGGAATGCTGTGGCGATGATCGTGCAACAGGTGGCACGCTTCTTCCAGGACTTGTTCCTGGACCGCTTCCCCCAGCAAACTAAAATTTGGAGGGGACAAAAAAAGTAGACCAGTAAGTTCATGGAAACACTGTGAAAGTTTCACAGAGCAAAGCACACTGCACAGGTGCATAGAAACTGGGGCACAGAAAACTATGCACACAAGGGAACAGCTACAATTAAGATCTGGATTTTTTTTGCCCTAAAACTGTTTTAAAAATATAAAGAAGACAGTTCCCTAGAAAATTTAGTCATTTAACTGCAAGGGCCTCCCTCTCTAAGATGTTTACATATTATTTAGAAGAGTCCCTGTCTCTAACCTACATGGAAAGAATTTGCAAGGACATCGTTTTCTGAAAAGTTACATGTAAAACTGGCTTACCTCAAAATAATCACTAATTTTATGTCCCCTTGGAGTGACTTTGCCTGGAAGGAAAAAAAACAACAGATGGTATTAAACCTTCAAAATCAAAACACTCTCATGCTTCAGGGTTTAATTCTTCTTTTTAAAAATTGTCTTGGGTTTTGAGATAAGAAGGGAATTGGGTAGTACCAAAGATTATGGATGTGCCAGTTTATTATAAGGGAATTTCCAGACTCAGCTGTCCATGTGCTGTAGCATTCTGCTCCTCTTAACATGTAAGACTCTTGATGTTTTCTGTGAGGGGAAAAAAGGATCCTGCACAGCTGGCTTCCTTCTTTAAGTGAGAATTGTGCATGTACTTTTCATGTAAATGACAGCTACATTTTAGGAGGACTCCCTCCTCACACTTCAGATGGTGTGTGTCAGAGTAGTAGACTAGAATGAGACAGAGCCTCTGTGTTGATGCAGAATAAATACCAATTAGGACCAACCTCTGAAACGACACAGTTCCGGGATAGTTACCAAGGGACTATCTGAAATGCAACACTTATTCTCAAAGATTCTCTGTCGCTCCCCCAAAAGCATGTTGGAGAAAAGGACAAAGACATGTGTGCCTGTGAGCACACACAGAACAGCAAAAGGAGAAAGTGGCAACGGAGGTACAACTGACAAGAGCTCAAAGAATGTGTGTGCATGAGTTCAAAGGTTCTTGGAAGAGGCACATAAATCGCTGTTTGAATGGCATTTGAAGGATGAGGAGGTAAAGTCGGTTATGATTCATTAGGCTAAAGATTTTGGGTATAATATACAGCTGAGTGATTGGGAAAAGTTATGGAAAGAGGGTTTAAAGTTTACTGCATGCAATGCCTTAAAAGAAAATGTGATGGAAATGATGTATAGATGGTATATTACACCTGTTAAATTAGCTAAAATGTATAAAGTTAGCAATAAATGTTGGAAATGTAAAGAAAAAGAAGGAACATTTTATCACATGTCGTGGGAATGTAAAAAAGTGAAAAGCTTCTGGGAAATGATGTATAATGAGATGAAAAAAATGTTGAAATATACATTTATAAAGAAATCAGAAGCATTTTTACTGGGCATTGTAGGAAGTGATATAAACAGAAAAGAATATAAGCTGTTTTTATATGCAACGACGGCAGCAAGAATATTATTGGCACAAAAATGGAAGCAAGAAGAATTACCGACGAAAGAAGAATGGAGGATGAAATTAGTGGACTATGCAGAACTAGATAAACTAACAGGAAGGATTCGAAATCTGCGGAACCAGAAATTCACAGAAGACTGGCGTAAATTTACAGACTATTTGAAAAGTAATTGTGATGATCAGACTACGTTTGTAGGTTTGCAAGAAGTTTTGTGAGGTGAATTATTGGAACTATTGCAAAAATGTATAAAGGGGAGGATGGTTAGTTAAGATAATTAAAGGCAATATGAATTTAAGAAATGCATAAGAAGTGGTCAAAACGGTGGATGAGCAGAGGTGCTGATGGAAGTCCAAAAAAAGATTGTATATGTGGTGAAGCTTTGTGGTATGTACTATAATTTATATGTTAAAATTAATAAAAATTTATTATAAAAAATGAAAATGCACATAAAAGAAACTGAGGATGGATGCGGGAAGACATGGTAGAAGTGGGTGGATAAGGAGCAACCATAATGGGGCCAGAGAAGGAAGTGTCATCAGTATGGGCCATGATTCCAGACTATGCAAAGGTTGCTCCATATGATTCTTGGGATTAGGTGCTTCTGGGTGATTTGTCAACACCAAAAATGACCACTTAAGAAAGGAAGCATCAGAAAGGGAAATTTTTTACTCTTCCTCACAATTTAGGTCTACATTCTCCGATATACCAACTTCTGATAGATTCCTAAGGGCTATTTCAACCATTATTTTTATTTTTACATGGAAGTACTTCAGTGCCTCACGTTTTGTGACAATCATGTGTGACAGAGATGTGTGATCACTGCAAGTGACTATCTTTGCCAAGCAGCCACTGGAAAACCATGCCCAAACGTGACATGTGCATGTAGTGAAACAGATGCAGGTGAAAATTGCAATAAGACCGCCTCAGGACTAAAACTGTTTGTCTTATAATGCAGACGGCAAATTTTCCCTGAAGGGAAGGGTGCTGCTCCAAGCTCAAGATCATAACAAGTTGCCCAATACACCTTTGAGTCAGACTCAATGATATCAAGGGAAAATAGAATTCTCAAACAACTGTGCTCATTACACATCCTAATTAGGGGGCCTAAAGCACAGCTTACCTTGGTTGGTCTCAAAGGATTCCCCTTTCCTCTTCCTGTTGCGCTGGTCATTCTGTTTTTTTTCTGGAGTCTTAAGGGGGAGAAAAACAAATCCCAAATCAATTTCTGCAGATATCTCAGCATCAAAGCACACTAAGAAATTCAAAACCCCCTGGAAGACTTCTCAGTTTGTAAACACAGAGGGTTATGTTTCCCCTCTTTGATACCGGGGAACAAAAAATCAGTGACCACTGCAACCCCACTAACAGCAAGTATTACACCAAAAATGAATTAACTCCATTAAGGAAGACTGCAAGGCACTTGAGAGTTAAGATAACTGCCTTGCACCTTCCCGAGGGCTAAATTGTTTGAGTTTTGTTGAGGCTATTTGCATGGCAGGGAATTAGAGAGTCCAAAAGGTGGCATATTTTCTCCTGCTGGAAAGGAACCCTGACTATTTTCACATAGTTGACAGTAATCAGGTATCTTCTGGTTTGACCCCAGGACAAGCTGTCCAGTAAACACCAGGTTCACTTACTTCCAGCTCCTTGTCACTTAGTGAGCCCACACTGCACAAACTCTGATTGGAAGATTCACTGTTCAGGGGCCCCTGGCGAAATAGACAAAAAAGCAAAAGTATATTTACATATGCTGAAGATGGTTATAACTCCCCAGAAAAGCATCACACACACACACACACACACACACACACACACACACTTGTTGCATCCCTTTTCAGTGCAATGAACTGTCTACAAATGAGAAATTAAAGTAATCGTGTCTTTCTTTGGTGCATTTACAAAATCTCAGTTCTAATGCTGGACAGCATAGTGCCAAAACCTATCACAGGAAATTCTGTTGGTGCTAACTAGCTCCTGGTTTCTTTGCACGTGTGCAGTTCCATTCCCATATCCATTTCTGGTACTGGATGCAAAAAGTATTTCCAGGGGACCTACCACCTGAACCAAAGACTATAAGCCAGGGGCCAGCAAACTTTTTCAGCAGGGGGTCGGTCCACTGTCCTTCAGACCTTGTGGGGGCCCGGACTATATTTTTTTTTGGGGGGGGATGAACGAATTCCTATGCCCCACAAATAACCCAGAGATGCATTTTAAATAAATAAAATTCAACTCATGTAAAAACAAGCTGATTCCCGGCCCGTCCGCGGGCCGGATTTAGAAGGTGACTGGGCCTGATCCGGCCCCTGGGCCTTAGTTTGCCTCCCCATGCTATAAGCTTAGGATAAAACAAAACTTGCATTTACTTGATTAAACCTGTTTGTGTAAAAACTGATGTAAAAGCTTTTAAGGAGCACTGGTGACACAAGGACACTTGCATCCTGACATTATGTTGGGCACCACTGCCATCAGTTCCTAGTGGGGAAGGATGTTATTTATTTAAACAGATTTCTTGCCCACCCTTTACTACAAGATCGCAGGGTGGGCTACAACCAGGCAATAATTATACAATATTAAAATCAAATTAAATCCTTTAAAAGAAAAAGATCAAACAGTACACCAAACAGGAAGGTGGCATGCCGATTATATCTATGCTGAGAATAGATACACAAAAATTGAAGGACCCTGCAATGGTTCTGGGAAAACGAAAAACATTAATCTCTGGGTAGCCATCAGAGCATAAATACCTATGTCTCCCATTACCAACAGGAGTCTCAAGCAACTGGAATATTCTCACCTAAGTGCCAATTCCTATCTTTATATACAAGGAAGAATTGGCTACAATTACACAACAAGCTGTTCAGTAGAACTGCACCAGATGCCCAAGCACTAAATAAAAATGTCCTCCTGGTTGCAGAGAAACACACATGAATACTTTGGCCTTAAACTCCACTCAGGTGGTATACTTGTGTCTTGACTATGTTACTTCAGATCTAAGATGAGGGCCTCACATAACTAACCAAAAAAATTCTTGCATCAAAATTAATACATCAGCGAAAAGGCTCGGCTCGGCAAATAGGGCTAGTTCCCCCTAAGTTCCTTTTCAGTTCACACATAAAAGCTTATCTCACCAACCATATCCTATTCATTCAAAAAGTCTTCAAAAGATGGTGGACTTATCTGCTTTTTAACAATAATTTGTGTATTTTTAATAACGCGAAGTTTTCCCATAATACCTTTTTAATACCGTGGGAATGTTTTATGTTTGGGAGTCTCAGATGGATCTGGCTGGCAAATTTAATTGTTAAAGTAAGGTTAATGTTGACATGCAAGTCAGCGCACAGACTAATAACAGAAGAGTTACAAAGACTTGAGAGACTATACACATGAACCAACAGCAATGAGATCTTTGAAAGAAAGTGGGGGATTTAGTTCATCATATTTCCCTTGAAGAAGTTTAGAATAACTACATAAAGGAACATGAAGCTCCAAAACATACACAGTGGCTAGGTTGATTTGTGTTAAGTACAACATTTGCTAGTGATGCCCACCTGGTGCCATCATTAACACGCTTCCAGCTCCAGGTAAAATCTCCTTAGTCCCAACTACTTGACAAATGAGGATGATATTGCTGACTATTGATGGTACGTTTTTTGCTGATGCTCTATTGGATTTGTTTGTATTGTATGGTTTTTACTGCAATGGATTGCTCTTTTTCTCATCGTATGCTTTGCATTTTGCTTTCTCATTTTGTAAATTGCTTGGAGACTTTTTACTGCCAAGCAACTAATAAGTTGAAATAATAACAACAAAATGTATACACCATTATTATTAATAAAATACCAAAGTAGTACCATTTTGGCCATCTCGGGAATTTGAATCTTTTTCTTTCTTTCTTTGAAGTGGAGCAACCTGGACCTCAAAATTAGACCTAAAATTAAGATAAGAAACTGTCCCTCAAAGAGGTAAGGAGGCGTTGCCAATTCCACCTTCATTGCAGTCATGTGAACCAAAACTGCATGACATTCCTGATTGTCCCCCAATTCCCAGCTGTTTTTTTTTTTTAGGGGAGCACAACACTGTCTTGTTTTATTAATTCCCCAAATGTTTTCACTAAGAAAGCCCAAGTCGCAAGCTTAAAAAAAAAACCTTCTTGAAATACTGCAGCCAAATGATAAGCTCATGACAAGATTTAATGGAGCAAAAATGAATACACTAAACTTGGCTGCACATAAAATCAAACTTAATGAAACCCAAAGCGAGTGATGACAGTTCCAAATCAAATATGGTCTACAAAACTTTGTTTCAACAATCCTCCAGTCCAGGCATAGGCAAACTCGGCCCTCCAAATGATTTGGGACTACAACTCCCATCATCCCTAGCTAACAGGACCAGTGGTCAGGGTTGATGTGAACTGTAGTCTCAAAACATCTGGAGAGCCGAGTTTGCCTATGCCTGCTCCAGTCTATTATTGGCAGGCTAGCAACATGTCTGTGATGGGAACAATGTAACACAGACTTATTTGCTAGCTGCCTAGGGTGAGCAGCAGCTGTCATGGATAAGCAAACAGATAGCAAGGGGTTGTATTCAATTAAATCCTACTCAGATTAGCCCCACGGATATCAATGAATTAAAATTAGTTATGTCAATTAACTTCAATGGGTCTACTCTGAGTAGGAGTACTACCCAAGGATTATCAAATGCAAGCTCTCCTCTAGCCTCAGAGGACTACCACACTCACCTTTCACTAAATTTGCATTTATATAATCTGTATCTACTGTAAGAATTTAGAACTATGAAGAACTGGTACCAGTTTACCTTTGATTTTGTTGTTGCCTCTTCCTTTTATTTTTTGTTGCATTATACTATAAGACCAAGAGCAGGGGTTGTAGTTTTTGAATCTTTTCGAAGCACCTATAAAACCTAAGGCACTTTGAAAACCAATTATAGTTGTTATTGTCGCTGAGGGCTGTTTTTCTAAGAATCCCAAGAATGTTAGGATCCCATTTTTGCAGCCAACTCAACATGCAACTCCATCCATAAAAATAAGATGGAACACAGAGCAATTCAGTCTTGAACATTTAGTTTGGATGATGTTATGATATGCTAGTGAAAACAGAAGAAACCTGAGAGAACTGGAGATGGCTGACGGAAGAGAATGCCATCAACATTGATGTGGGATTTAAAACAAAGAATGAAAGAAGTTACCAAAAGCAGATACTTGATATAAGGACAGAAAAGAAACTTTAGTTATAGGAATGTCTAGCATTGTGTGAGAAGGTAACTTCTCAAGCTTCCAAGATAAATTCATTACTCAACTGATAAAAAGCATTCAACTTCTACTAATGCTCACTGCTCATATATTATGAACTTTTCACATCAACTCCAAAACAAGCTGCAGAGGTCATGAAATGCCGGAGTATTTTCGAAGTATGTTTGATTTCTGAACATTTAGAGGTCATACATACATTTTGCTTCAGGAGTGTTCTCCATCCCCATGACAGCAAGCAAAAGATGCCAAAAGTTGACACTTTAGATTATTAGAAGTCCACCAAGCATCAAATGAAAGGTTACTGAGTGTGCACATGCTTTTGGTCAGTGAGCTGTGCTGATACCAACCTTTGCAACGCCAGCTCCAGTGAACCTGGCCTCCAACAGTTCCTGCCGTCGTGGGTCCAGGCTATGCAATTCTTCCATCATATCTGCCAACAATGATAGACAACACAGTGTATAAGTATCCAATGCAGAGATAATTAAAGCTTGCCATTATTGGGTTGAAGTCAAAACATTAATATAAGGAAACATTAATAGCATTAACCAATCAAACATGAAAGGGTATATAGTGATACAACACTGTTGTTTTAAATGGTGTCATTATAACCAGAACTGTGGGTAACATTCTTATTTCTCCAATAAAATTATTCCCGGCATTGTTGGGTGGTTTCTTTGTGTATGAACTAACTACTCTTCCCTTACTATGCACAAGTGAATGTGATTTAATTATCCTTCTCCACATGGATCAAGGGCAAAGTTTGGATACCCAAAATTCCTTTCTCTCTCACCCTAGTAAATGTCTGTGGAACAAGCATTTTTAACATAATATCATTAGTAGCAACCGCATAAGATCTCCAGGAATCAAGAAGCTGAGATTGTAAGGGAAAATGCATAACAATTCACTACTCCTAAAAAGAGAAAAGGCAAATGCTAACATGCTGAGATGCACTATATATATTTTTAATTGCTTCAGTCCCATATCACACATACAGGACTGGGTATGTTCATTTCTGAAGGACCTGTTTGACCCTAATATATTCCTCATTCTGAGAAACATGTTGCTATCCCATGCTTTCCTATGAAGAGCAAGAGAACACTGAAGATACTACATTTGCAAATCACACTCTGCCAAAGCAGCAACATGTGTTTCCACTGGCAGCTCAAAAGTACTGGACAATCTCCCTTCATTAACCACATTTCACATCAAAACACTAATGGAGAACAGGACATGGGGCTGGCCTTTCTATTCCACATACAGTTGTACCTTGGTTCTCGAACAGAATGCGTTCCGGGAGTCCATTCGACTCCCAGAACCATTCAAAAACCAAGAAGCAGCTTCCGATTGGCTGCAGGAGGTTTTCAATTGTTCGGAAGCCGAAATCTACGAGTTCCAAGGCGTTTGGCAACCAACGTACGACTGTAAATATACTGGAACCCTATTTTCCTATGAATGTTGTATCTTGGATATTCTGGTCCTCCATCAGTGTGGCACAATTCTTCAGTTTGCTGATGGGTTCTCCTCTGTGTTCATGTAAAGCCACTCTTAGTAACTTTCCTCTGAAGTTGGTTAACAATATCTGGTCCCTTATAAACAATTAAACATACACTAACAATAAAGTCAAACAAGTGAAACAAACGTATTGTGTTTCAAAAAGATCACTGTCAACCTAACTAGTAAATATAGCTAATAAAATATTTCATTCCTGTTTACAAAAGTCAGAGATAATACATATGCGTTCGCAGACAAAACAGTCATTTCCTCAGTGTAGAGATAGATCCTTGACTGTGCATTCTTCTACCCTACAATTTATAGACCAACCCCTCAAAAGTTACGCTAAAAATATCACAGAAATGAAAACATTTATGGATAACAAAGGGACAAGGTCTATTTTCTTTTCAATTCCCTTTAGCATCTTCCCAGACAGATCTACCATGAGCTTGACCGCTGAAGGGTACACAACCAAACACTAAAACAGAAACAGAGGCCACAACATGGGTCAGATAATAGAACTGTAGAATTGGAAGGGACCACGAGGATCATCTAGTCCAACCCCCCTGCAATTCAGGAATCTTTTACCCAACATGGGGCTCAAACCCATGACCCTGAGATTAAAGATTTCATGCTCTACCGACAGAGCTAGAGTATGTGTATAGCAAGAGTTCTTGGGAGTTCTTGAAACATTTCAGACTGGCTCAGAGGAAATACTAAACTATAATTAAAGGAATCTTTGGGGATGCGGGTGGTGCTGTGGGTAAAACCTCAGTGCCTAGGACTTGCCGATCGCATGGTCGGCGGTTCGAATCCCCACTGCGGGGTGAGCTCCCGTCTTTCGGTCCCAGCTCCTGTCCACCTAGCAGTTCGAAAGCACCCATAAGTGCAAGTAGATAAATAGGTACCGCTTTATAGCAGGAAGGTAAACAGCGTTTCCGTGTGCTGCGCTGGTGCTGGCTCGCCAGAGCAGCTTCGTCACGCTGGCCACGTGACCCGGAAGTGTCTCCGGACAGCGCTGGCCCCCGGCCTCTTAAGTGAGATGGGCGCACAACCCGAGTCGGACACGACTGGCCCGAAAGGGCAGGGGTACCTTTACCTATGTTTAATCTTAAATACGGTAACAGGGGGGGAAACCAACTTCATGCCATAGTTTATAAAGATGGCTTGGTTCCACAAAGCATAAAGTTAACCATAGTTTAGGGTTCATATGCAATGCCAAAGCAGAAACTTCCAATCTCCTTTTTGCAATTGTGTCAAAGGCTAGGAGGAGAAAAGCCCTGAAGGAGGCCAGGCCAGTTCCCATAACCCTAGACTATGGTTCAGGTAGTGTTATAGCCCTTAAATGGAGCAATTATTTAATAATTGATTGACAGAACAGTAGAAAAGCAAAGTGCATCTGACCCTATGACTCACACTTTTCCAAAGGCATTGTTTCCAGAACTATTTATTCGCTTTCATTTCCCCAACTAAAAGTTAAAACACTGAATCACTCTGGACTTCTAGCACATGCCTAGAAGGAACATTCCTGAAGACCACCAACACCCTTTAGAAAGAGGTAGGGGGGGGACCAGCTACTGACTTCACATCAGTTGTTCTGTTTGCTCTCCATTTTGTCCCCATTATCACTTTTCTAGAAGACTGCATCAGAAGAAAAAGCATCAAGCATCAAGTGGAATTTTTAAAAATCACTAGTCAGGGAGTTTTTAACAGCAGCCAGGATAGTTAAAGGACTGCTTTCTCCCGCTCATTAAGATATTTGGGGGAAGACTCTTCTGAATCCTGCTAACATCACAGTTGTCTTTGGCTGGGATACAGCTGCAGCCAGATTTAGAAACTCCCTTCCCAGGGAACCTCATTTCCCCATCTCTCTTTAGCATTTTACAGTGGTACCTCGGGTTAAGTACTTAATTCGTTCCGGAGGTCCATTCTTAACCTGAAACTGTTCTTAACCTGAAGCACCACTTTAGCTAATGGGGCTTCCTGCTGCCGCCGGAGCACAATTTCTGTTCTCATCCTGAAGCAAAGTTCTTAACCCAAGGTACTATTTCTGGGTTAGCGGAGTCTGTAACCTGAAGCATCTGTAACCTGAAGCGTATGTAACCCGAGGTACCACTGTATTTACTATCTGTTATCTGCTACCTCCTTTTAGCTGTTCAATAGTTTTGTTATCATGCTATCAACCACTGAAATATTTTAAAATGGAAAGGCTAGTTGTATATTTATAGCGAGGGTGTGGAACCTATGGCCTTCCAGATATGGTTGCACTACAACTTCCATCATCTCTAACTACTGGTATGCTGGCTAGGGCTGATGGACAACTCCACTCAAGTCCAACAACAAATGGATGGCCACAGGTCCCCCATCTTTGACTTATAACAGATAAATAAGACGGCAGTGCTGTAGTGTTGCTGGTGATAGTCTGAAGAACATGTCAACAATATGACCATATGGCTACAACCTTAGCCACACTTTACTTTGAAATATACATATCAGTGCAAGTGATGGGACATCCAAATAGGCTTATTTTTTATCACAGTATCTATTAGAAGAAAATGGTTCTAATTGAGTATGCTTACAAACATTCCAAAATCTCCCAACAAGGCTTCTAAAACAACTCAATAAGCTACAAAGGAACCAGCTGGGAAGATAATGAAGCATTCATAATTATTAAAAGCATTCAAGTTTAAAGCAGCCACACAAAGGTGGGTTTGTCACCTCAGGGACTTCTGAACCCCTAAAGTGGGCGGGCATTTGTGCATGTTTTAAACAGACTTCTGATCACTTTCCCCTCAAGGCATGTTAAATTCCCTGAAGTGGGAATTGAGCATCTCTCAAGCATGTATGTGTGCAGAATGACGATAAAGCAAACAAACTGTTGTTTCGTGGCATTATATGAAATGATAAACGAATACGTAAGGTCCCTCAATTGAGTGTCCCCCTCGCCCTGACTTCTACTTCTTGCTATTTCAGCGGACACATTTATTTCACTTTGCAACCTCCAATCCCGCTCGCTTTATCCTTGACTTCTCAAGAGATGGCCCTACAGTTTAGGACCCAGGACCACCACCTTGTTGGAATTTACAATAGTTAAAACAGGAGCCAATGACTCTCCCCACCCAGGCAAGTGACACCCAGGCAAGCATCCATCCATCCCCTTCCTCCAAGCCTTACCCACTTGTTCTTATGGGATGGGGACCACCTCTTTTACTCCAATGGGGAGTGACAGAAGAGCACCCCTTTCCCCTCCTGCTTTAACCCCTGCTAACCTATTAACCCCCCATTTTTATTTTTATTTTAAAAAAGCAGTAACAACCCCTACCCACACTTCCAGCTGTGGCGACTCCCACCCGTGGGGGCCTGCCGTCCCCAGAGGCCGCTGACATCTCACTCTCCCCTTGACCGGAAAACAAAACAATCCCCTCACGACCAGGCCCAAAGAGGCTCGGCACCTGAGACCTCTAGGCCCGGCAACCCACCTACCCCACCGCGCCCCGTTCACTGACACGGGTGGGCGCGACCCTCTCCCAACCACGGAAAGTTACCAAGGCAACGGAGCCCCCCCACCCCACCCAGCACGCGAGAGGGAGGCTCTTCCGCCCCCCTCCCCAACCGACCAGAACGTTCCCATAGCAACAGCCCGGGCGCGCTAGCCACCCCCCCACACAACTCGCCCTTATTTTAAGCCCCCACCGGGCTTGCAACTTCTAATTAGGCAACGTAGGCCAGTCTCGAGGCCTACACGAGAGAACGGCCACCACGCGCGTTACCCCCCCCCCCAAAAACCCCCCACACGTCGCCCCAATAAAAACAACCCCATAGTAATATGAGACACCCACACACCCCAAGGCCTACAGGGGCATGTATGGGTCCGTCCCCCCACAACGTTACCATAGTAACCCGGGCCCCTTTCCCGAGGTTGGGACACGGGGGGGGGCGCACTCGCCGCCCTTCTTCCGCGGCGTTGCTATAGCAACCGATAGGACGGGGGGGGAGGCGAGGCCTACACAGACCGTTGACCCCCCCCCTCAAGAAATAAAATGTCACCAAGTGTAACGGCAACGGAGCTGGGGGTGAATGAGAAGCCCCAGCTGCAAGGCCTACCTACCCCTCCCTCGGAAAGCGCCGCCGCCGCAGCTGCACCTCTTCCCCGACCCTCCTAAGGCCTACCAGGGGAAGGCCGGCCTGTTCGCCTGCTCTCCCGCTCGCCTGCCGGCCACGGCCTGGATGGAAGGGCGGCCGGGGAGAAGCGCCCGTCCGCAACGTGGGGCCGAGGCAAGGGATGCCCGGGACGCGCGGTCTCTCTCACCTGTGGCGGCGGCTCGGCTGGGCTTCGCTCCTGGGCCAGCCGGTTGGTTGGTTGCAGGGCCCTTTTTTGCCCCAAGGAGAAGACGGGGAGATGGAGAAGGAGGGATCACCGGAGGAAGGTGGCGGTGGGAGAGCAGCTGCTCCTGCTGCGCCCTCTCGGCAGAGACCGAGAAGGGAGAGAAGCGAGCAGGCAGGCCGTAAAATCCCCGGCCTCGCGTAGGCTCCCCGCCCGGCCAAGGTAGCCTCGTTCCCGAGAGGGTTGGGGCTCTCCTCCTCCTCCTCCTCTTTTTCCCCCGAGGACGGGATTAGGGATGGGTGGGTGGGAGGGGGGGCGTTTACCCCAAAAAATGCTATTCAGGTGGGGGGGTTGGTTGCAAGTTGCGATCAATGGGGGCGGGGCAGCCCCCCCACATTTCACTTTTTCTCCCCCCCAACTCTCGCCTATACACCCCCTTCTCCCCCGCCCCCCTTTACTTAGGCTTTTTTTTTTAAGCCCAGCCCCCGGATCGATTGGTGCAAGGAGAAGAGGTGTTGGGGGGGGGGAAACCACTTGTGAAAGCACGTGTTGTCTCGCGAGATTTGCACGGGTGGGAGGTTGGTGTGCGGGTGCGCGAGGTGGGGCGGGGGTTGAATCGGTGGTGGTGAGAAAAAGGTTGGGGGAAGGGGAGAGGTCAGTGCAAGGAGGTGCTAAAAACCTCGGGGTGGGGCGATGGGAGGGCCCGGGCTGCATTGCATTGCATTGCATGTGGCTTTTTAAATTTTATTTAACCCTGCCTTATTTGCGGGCACCAGGTTTTGCCAAAGGCGGATGGACACCCCGCCCCCCCCCCACCACCGTGGGGATTGTTGCAGAATCCAGGACCGTGTCCGGCCTGACAGGTGGAAAAAATTGCTGAGTCAGAGCTTTCATGGGGGGGGGTCATGGCATGGAGACTGCTTTCCTTCTTGGGGGGTCGCAGCAAAACGAAGAATGGACCCATATACTGGGCGAGGGGGTGTTGGGGTGCACAGAGGAAGGTGTTTCGCCTGTTAACTCGAGAGGGGGGCGTGGTCGCCTTTGTATAATAGGGACTTAAGGTAGGTGGGTATTTTTTCTGCATGGTGGTCAGGTGCAGGCGGTGGGTTTGTCTCCAAAGGGATGGGGGTCTGTGTCTCGGGGTGTTATTTGCAGAAGGGGGGGGGTCTTGTGCTTTGGAAGCTTCAAGGCGATACAGTTCAACCGGTGTGTTTTTTCATCAGTGGCATTGCGGGAGGAAGTGAAGGATGCGGAAGCGTTTGGGCTGATTTGTGAGCATGTGGGGGATTTCTTGATCCGGAGGAGAAAATGTGGGTGTACAAAAGGCATGAGGTGGTTAGTAGTTCACAACAGTCCTACATGATGTATCTCAAAAGCCGATCAGAGCGAGTTCAATGGAGGTTGCTCCCAGGTAAGTGGGTACAGGATTAGTTGGGAGATGGATGGGTGTTTTGCCTTGGAAAGTGTCAGGGAAAGGTGTAGGCATCATGGGGAAAAACCAGGTTGAATGACAAGCAGGCATGTGGAGGTGCTGGGGTGTCAGGGAAAGGGTATATTTCAAAGGACAAGGGTTTGTGTGTGTGGCTTCTTCATTTGCCGGATCCAGGAGAAAGCCCAACAATGTACGACAAGGTTAATTTGTGGGAGTCAGATATAATTGTGAAACAGTGGCTTGTTTAAAGCTATTGCTAAGGCAGGGGTGAGGAATGCCCAGTCCTCCCCATTTAGCCTGAGGCCATTTTGGCCAAGCCACACCCATAATGGGTATTTGTTGGCACCAGTCCAAGATTGTGTCAAATGGTGCTTTCGGTGGGGCTTCTGAAGACTCTGCAAGGGGGGGGGGGAGGTCACCTGTTGTCATTGCCCACCTGTCAAACTTTGCCCATTGAGGGTTAGGGAAGATGACAATCTGGTCCCTCAGGGTAGAAAGGTTGCCACACCTGAGCTAATGGAGGAATTCACACAGTGCTAAGTATGTGTCATGAACTGGTTTGGATGCAGAGCAGTAGTGGGAGACACCAGCTGGGGAACCCCCAAGGGAACCCTCAGGGGAAGAAGGCTGAGGGCCAGGGGATTGGTGGTGGAATGATGATGATGAGTGGTGAGAGGGAGAAGAGGGAACAGACTGGGAGAAGGAGGAGTCAGCAGCTGGAGGCAACAGGGTTTAGTGAGCAGGAAGAGGCTGTGGCAGAGAGCAGTCCAGAACCAGTGGCAGAAGAGGCGGCTAGAGAGGAGAGGCAGAGATGAGGCTGGCTGTTGAAGAAGCCAGGGGTCTCCCCGTCCTGCTGCGACCAGCTCCCCTCTCCCCGAACATGCAAAGAGATGAAGAAGATGGAGCAATGAGAGACAAGAAGAAGGAACCCAAGATTGCTTGGGAAGGACCTGGGAAAGGAGACTTGGGGAGGTGGGGACCTCACACCTGACTCATCGGGGCAAGATCTACTGGGAAGAGTTGCTGTGCTCGCTAGGCCTGGTCTCTGAGCTTGTTTTTTTTTCTTTGAATAAAGAGACTTAACTTCATTGACACCGTGTGAGTTATTGCTGACCTGCCCATGGCACGCCCCCTGAGAGTATGTGCAAGAACAGTCATCTCCACTAATGCAGACAGAAAGAGGGCACAAACATTTCTCTTACGTTTTCAGCTAACCACTGTTACCCATTTGGAATCACAATAAGCCACAGTATATTTATGGAAGGAATGACTAGGTGAGCCTAAGGCTTATCTCTCTCTTCTGGTATGGCGGTTAACAGCCTTTATTTGTTTTTGATTAACCAGTTTCAAAATCTGAATAAATTTTAAGGACTGTTTTAATCTTTAGTTTGCTTGAAAAAAGTCAACTTCAAAGAAATGGACTATGAAAATGGCTTCTTTAAACCATAATTAAAACTAGCCATAGTTTAGGGTTCAGACATAAGACTAAAATGCTGTCAACAAACAACAGAAATGTAATTTTCTAAACTCACAAACATGCTGAAGAGAGGGCAAGGATAGTTAACAAGTTAATTATTCAACTAGGATGACTCCCATAAGAGTAAACCATGGTTTATTGTGACATCTGACTCATGGTCACTTTGTTGAGAGGCAAGTGGGAAGGGCACAAGCCTGAATCTAGTGTGCAGAACAGCAAACCATGTTTAAAGACAAACTCCTTAGTGGAACCTGCTCACAAAATTGTTCATTTTGGGGTCAAGAAGCTAGTATTTGAAGCTGATGTTGCAAACCATAGTTTAAGCAAGCCGTGGTTTACTGTGTTGTCTGAATCACAGAACCAAAGTTAGAGAAGTTCCCATCAAGTATTGGTTTTACTATGGAGACATGAGTGAATTTATGAAGAACCTGAAGGAAATGGAAAGGAAATAAGCAGTTCAAAGCTCTTACATTTACCTATTGTACAGCTGCAGGTGCAATCCAAAATTAGGGCTCTTAACTGGCCAGAATGATTTTTCATTATGGTTTTCCCCCTTCTTTTTCACAGGCAGGTGATCAGAGAATCTGCTTGCATTTAAAAAAACGTAACTTCATTCTCCATTATATGTGAATGCAGTAAACTCTGGTTGGTTTAAGTTATGATTAGTGAATAAGCCAGGGTTATAAATCACATTTCCATCTTCCATGTTTGCACTAAGCAACAGGCTAACAGTTACTCCAAGTTCAGCCAGAATTGGAAGCTGTAGACTTTTTACCTTGCCGCCACAGCACAGAAGAGGATGGGGTCTATGTGCACAGCTGAGGCTCATTCATTTGTGTCCCTCAGTCAATGGACATCATCCCTGATCACTGGCTATGGCTGATGGGAGTTGGCAGTCCAATATCTGTATGGCACAACATTGGCTGCCACTGATGTAATGCTAAAGCATAGCTTCATATGCAAAATCTTTTAAAAGGTCTTTTAATTTTTTAAGCTTATTTTCACAAGTCTGGTTCCGTTTTAGAGATTACACAGGCAGGCTTTAACATGTTCTGTCTGCATTAAATTCAGAATTGTTTTAAATATACTATAACTTTATAAAATTTGGTGACTGGAGAGGGTTGTTCCATTTTTTTCTAGCGTGCTTGTTGACCATCAGCGAGGGTGATGCAGTAAAAATCACTTATGCCAGTGAATATTTGTTAAAACAACTTGAAATTATTCTAGAAACCCGCAAGATTCCCAGGACACTTTCTTAGACTCTTCCCCCACCCCACCAACACCAATGTAGAAAAGTTATGTTGTAGGTATAAGAAGGCATGGTTATCATAAACTCCTTGAAGCAGTCAGAAACTGATGCAATGCTCTGAAACCCATGTTGATCTTGTTTAGATTTACCGGTAGTTAAACAGCCAGACCTGCATACATGGTCTGATACACGTTCCTGCATCTAAACATTTGGTCTGACACACGTTCCTGCATCTGAAGAACGTTTGTTCAGCTCTGAAAAGCAGAGCTGACCATTTGGCAAGGGACTTCCCTCTTTCCTGGTCAAGTAAGTGGCCAGAAGCAGCCTCTCCAGCTAGGACTCTGCAGGAGAAGGGGGCGCCATCAAAACTAGGGAGTGCTGTTTTTGCAGGAATAAACCCATCTAATTCAGTAGGAGGCCAAGGGACTCAGACCCCAGGGATGATCCTGTAAGCCACAAAGTTGCATTACAGTTATTTGCAGGTACTTGGCATCTCAAGAAGGTTCTCCCCACCCACCAGGCAAATTTAAAATTTTTGCTCTGTATTGGGGCTTGTGCCAGTAAACTTTGTGCCTCTAATACAAGCACCATGCAATCCTGTTTGCTGTACAAAGTCTGCAGTGAGTTCCCCAGTATAATGGGCAACCGCCAGGGGAGAGGTCCGAGTCTCGCTACGTGCAGCCGCTAGGATGAAAGCTGCTCCTTTCTCCTAGAGATTCCTTGCCGCCCTTTGGCTTGCGATATTTACACTGGATCCAGACTCTGTACATGGTGATTTGTTTCCCTCTGTTCACTTGGAGGCGGCGGTCCACAATGTTTTGGGCTTTCTCCAAGCCTGCTGTAGAGAACAGCAAATCCAACTCATCTAAGGGACACAGGAAAGAAATGCAATTTTAAAGTATAACGCTGCAAAGCGGTTTGTGATGAAGATGGAAAAAACAAGATAACAACAACAAATAACAAGAAAACCAGTGATAATCTGAGACCAAAAGAGTAGAAAGGTTTTTCTGCCTATCGAACTGAGCAGTGGCAAAGATAGGTGAATACCTCTTGGAAGAAGGAAATTGTCAAGCAAGGAAAGGATTGGATGATCATTTTGGTGGGACTACGGTATTAATTTGTATTTTATATAAACATGAACAAGGATACAATACATCCTCTTGTGCCTCATGGCATGTCGTAGTGAGATGTATCGAGATATTAATTGTTCTGCTAAGTCCATTATACAACACCGTATGACACCGGTCCTGAAAGACCTACACTGGCTTCCAATACGTTTCCAAGCACAATTCAAAGTGTTGGTGCTGACCTTTAAAGCCCTAAACAGCCGTAGCCCAGTATACCTGAAGGAACGTCACCACCCCCATCACTCAGACCGGACACTGAGGTCCAGTGCCGAGGGCCTTCTGGCGGTTCCCTCCCTGCGAGAAGTGAGGTTACAGGGAACAAGGCCGAGGGCCTTCTCAGTAGTGGCACCCACCCTGTGGAACGCCCTCCCACCAGATGTCAAGGAAATAAACAACTACCTCACTTTTAGGAGACATCTGAAGGCAGCCCTCTTTAGGGAAGTTTTTAATGCTTGATGTTTTATCATGTTTTTAATATTCTGTTGGGAGCCATCCAGAGTGGCTGAGGAAACCCAGCTAGATGGGCAGGGTATAAATACAGTGGTACCTCGGGTTAAGTACTTAATTCGTTCCAGAGGTTCTTAACCTGAAACTGTTCTTAACCTGAAGCACCACTTTGGCTAATGGGGCCTCCTGCTGCTGCCGCGCCGCCAGAGCATGATTTCTGTTCTCATCCTGAAACAAAGTTCTTAACCTGAGGTACTATTTCTGAGTTAGCGGAGTCTGTAACCTGAAGCGTCTGTAACCTGAAGCATCTGTAACTCAAGGTACCACTGTAATAAATTATTATTATTATCATTATTTGTCATAATAGCTGTAAAAGGATTTTTATAAAAAGGTTGTCAGGCAGGCTTATATGGCAAAAAGCGATGTGTGACATAATTCTGATTCCAGCCACAAACCGCACCATGAATTGAGCCCAGAAATAAAGATAAATATAATGTGATTTCATTGACTGGTTCCAGTCTGACCACTGGCAGGTATAAATTAATATTTTATCTGGAAGAGAAATACAGAATTAAAAGACCCTCTGGCGCAGCCACCTCCTGCGAGACAGGACCAGCAACAACAAACCTCCACCCCCGTTCAGACAGAGGTTCCATGCAGAAATAACTTAAGAACCCTGTATGTGTTGATACAATTGATACAAGTGTTTGAAATACCCTCACTGCTCGGTGGCAACAAATCATGTTTCACATGAACCATAGTTTTCCCAATTCAGATGCCACAGAAACCCAGGAACGGTGATATGAAATATGGGAACCTGCAGCATTTTCCAAACAACCAAACAGTATTCTTGGGCTGTGGCATCTGAATCAAGCCCATGTAAGTCTTTAACCTTTTTTTAATCACATCGTCAGGGTTTTTGCTTTTTAATAAATTGGTGTCCAGTTCTCAGGATCACTGCTCCACATATGTAGAAAGGCCGCAATGGAAATGGCTCAGAGCATCATGTTATATGCATCCATCCTGGCATTATTTCTTCTCCCTGCCACCTGAACCAGCATCTTCTAAAACATCATTTCTTGCCTGCTTTGGGCCAGAGACCAAGCCTGAGCTGCTTCAGCCTTTAAATCAGTGACAGCCAATCGATAAAGAGTGCGGTAGGATCTGCAAGTTAGTTAAAGGTAAAGGGACCCCTGACTATTAGGTCCAGTCATGGCCGACTCTGGGGTTGCGACGCTCATCTCGCTTTATTGGCTGAGGGAGCCGGCGTACAACTTCCGGGTCATGTGGCTAGCATGACTAAGCCGCTTCTGGTGAACGAGAGCAGCGCACGGAAACGTCGTTTACCTTCCCACCGGAGCGGTACCTATTTATCTACTTGCACTTTTGACGTGCTTTCGAACTGCTAGGTTGGCAGGAGCAGGGACCAAGCAACAGGAGCTCACCCCATCGCGGGGATTCGAACAGCCGACCTTCTGATCGGCAAGTCCTAGGCTCTGTGGCTTAACCCACAGCGCCACCCACATCCTGCAAGTTAGTTACCTTGTGTGAAAAAATAAACTCTGGTGCCATCTCCTCTCACGTAGAAGTTATCAGCCAGACACTGACCTGAAAGAAAGGAATGAGAATTTTGACTGCAACTCAGTTCACTGTTGCTTCCACCTCCTCCCAAATACAGTGATGACAGCGATAAACTATCAATGGCCAAGAGGCTGATAAAGACATCTACCCTCTTTGGTTAATACTCAGGCACCTGCGCGGTGAGATGTGGTTCTGCAATTCAGCAGCTGCAAAATGTTCAGAAAGAAGAGGAAAAAGGCCTGGCAAGGTGTACATCAATTATGGTTGATGCCCTGGCTGAAAGGGAGCAAGCCAGCCTGTACTTTGCTCCCCAACATGCTCACAAGCACTCAGCACCTTACCAACTGAACACTGAAAATTTGGGGTTTTGCATTCTCCCATTTTGCAGCTGTATATTTGTGTCAATTCCCCCCTCCTTTAAATGTACAGAAGAAGTTTGCGGACTGCATGTTAAAAAACCCACCGCTGAGCAGCCTTCCCCTGCCCTTCGCTTTCCCTGTCCATATCAGAAGCTCATCCTCAATATGCTGCATAGACATCTCAAAGGTTGCAAGGTTTTTAGCTGGGGCAATTAGAATAAGACCCGCTATTTGACTACTGATTCAAAACCTAAAATGTATTTTATATTTTTATTTTTTATTATATATTTATTTTTTATATATTTTCTATATTATTTTATTATTATTTTATTATTTTTTTGTATTGTTGTTTTATCGCTATGGCCGATGGCTGACGCAAATAAAAATTCATTCATCTCACAGAGGGTGCAGCAGGAGCTAACAGGGACATCGCCTGGCTTAAAATTACTTCCTTGTTCTGCTGCGTGGGGATGAAACAAGGTGGGCTTAGAGGCCCAAAAGTTAGCCTGTGTGAAAACAACAACATCCATCCCCGGTACCTAAAAGCAGAAGTTACGTCTGTCACTCTCTCACATGCACACGTTCTATTTCTTTCAGCGGCAGGACCATGTTGGTGCCTTAACTTTCCGGTGAAGGCTAGGAGTTTTGTTTCTCTAGTAGTAGTAGTAGTAGTAGTAGTAATAATAATAATAATAATAATAATAATTTATTTATACCCTGCCCATCTGGCTGGGTTTCCCCAGCCACTCTGGGCGGCTTCCAACAGAATATTAAAATACAATAGTCTATTAAACATTAAAAGCTTCCCTAAACAGGGCTGCCTTCAGATGTCTTCTAAAAGTCTGGTAGTTTTTCTCTTTGACATCTGGTGGGAGGGTGTTCCACAGGGCGGGTGCCACTACCAACAAGGTACCAACAAGCAACCGCTGCCTGGTTCCCTGTAACTTGGCTTCTCGCAGTGAGGGAACTGCCAGAAGGCCCTCGGCGCTGGACCTCAGTGTCCGGGCTGGATGATGGGGGTGGAGACACTCTTTCAGGTATACTGAGCTGAGGCCGTTTAGGGCTTTAAAGGTCAGCACCAACACTTTGAATTGTGACTGGAAACGTACTGGGAGCCAATGTTGGTCTTTAAAGACCGGTGTTATGTGGTCTTGGCGCCTGCTCCCAGTCACCAGTCTAGCTGCCACATTCTGGATTAGTTGTAGTTTCCGGGTCACCTTTAAAGGTAGCCCCACATAGAGCGCATTGCAGTAGTCCAAGCGGGAGATAACCAGAGCATGCACCACTCTGGCGAGACAGTCCATGGGCAGGTAGGGTCTCAGCCTGCGTACCAGGTGGAGCTGATAAACAGCTGCCCTGGACACAGAATTGACCTGCGCCTCCATGGACAGCTGTGAGTCCAGAAATGACCCCCAGGCTGCGTACCTGGTCCTTCAGGGGCACGGTTACCCCATTCAGGGCCAGGGAGTCCTCCACACCCACCCACCCCGTCCCCCAAAACAGTACTTCTGTCTTGTAACCACTGAGATGCAGAGGGAGCGACCGCTTCCTTTACTAAATGGCAATACTGCCTTTTCCCTCCCCTTACCTTTTTTAAAACGGAGTTGGGCTAGATCGTAACGGCCATAATCTCGTAATAAAATAATTCCACCGGGTTTCAGTAGTTTGCTAAGTCTGTTGATTACACACTGCATTCTGTGGGAGAAAAACAGAGGGAAAAGACTCAGCAGCCACTGAAACATGCTAGTACAGTGATACCTCTAGTTACGAACTTAATTCGTTCTGGAGGTCCGTTCTTAACCTGAAACTGTTCTTAACTAGAGGCGTGCGTTCGCTAATGGGGCCTCTTGCTGGCGCTGTGCCGCCGGCACACGATTTCTGTTCTCATCCTGGGGCAAAGTTCTCAACTCAAGGTAACTCTTCCAGGTTAGCGGAGCTTATAACCTGAACCGTTTGTAACCTCAGGCGTTTGTAACTCGAGCTACCACTGTAATCTAACAGCTCGGAATAACTAGCGAAAGCAAAATAAAGCTTCCAATAAACTACAGTGGTACCTCGGGTTACATACGCTTCAGGTTACAGACTTCGCTAACCCAGAAAGAGTACCTCGGGTGAAGAACTTTGCTTCAGGATGAGAACAGAAATTGGGCTCCAGTGGCGTGGCAGCAGTGGAAGGCCCCATTAGCTAAAGTGGTGCTTCAGTTGCAGAACAGTTTCAGGTTAAGAACAGACCTCCAGAACAAATTAAGTTCTTAACCCAAGGTACCACTGTAATTTTGTTGCCCGTATTCAGCAGTTAACCCATGTACTTACAGGTGCTCTAGATTTGCTGCAGTTATGCAAAATGCAACTTTGCAAAATACCCCCCAATGCCCCCCCCCATATTAGGCAAGCACACACACAGCAGCAGCAGCAGCAGCAGGAGCAGGACATACATACTTTTCTGGGAGAAGAGCGGAAAGAACGAAGATGAGAACCACAACGTCCACACTTTCGTCTGGCATCGGAAAGGGGGTCCCGGTCTCACACAGGTCATGGACAAAGGCGAAGCAGCGAGAGGTGTCATATTCCGGATGGGCCTGCATGTTCACACAAGTATTCTTTGAGCACACTTCACGTTCTACCCTCGCCACAACCCTGCGGAAGATTAAGCCGAGAATCGGCAGCCTGCCCACGTCAACCCGACCTGTCACAAAGTGCAGTTCAATTACGTCAGGCTTCCTCAAATTCAGCCCTCCAGATGTTTTGAGACTACAATTCCCATCATCCCTGACCACTGGTCCTGCTAGCTCAGGCATAGGCAAACGCCGGCCCTCCAGATGTTTGGGACTACAATTCCCATCATCCCTGACCACTGGTCCTGTTAGCTAGGGATGATGGGAGTTGTAGTCCCAAAACAGCTGGAGGGCCGAGTTTGCCTATGCCTGTGCTAGCTAGGGATCATGGCAGTTGTAGGCCAAAAACATCTGGAGGGCTGAGTTTGAGGAAGCCTGAATTGGGTGGTATGTGGGAGGGGGCACTGTATTTAGGATACATCTGAAAGCTCACCTGTTCTCACTGGCTTTTGTCTGAAGGAATCTTTATTTGCTGCATTCTTTGCTGCTCTGTGTCCTGTTTTGAGCTGGGTTTATGTCTTTATTATCTATTTATTATCACCACCACTTTGATGACTTGAGGAAAGCTTTGATTCTTAAAGTTGGCATACAAAGTATTTTAAATATTTTTTTTTGCTGAACAGAGCTTTTTATCTTGATCTTCAGGACCAAATGTGCAAACCAAACATACGCCCTCCCATCAGATATCAAGGAAAGAACAGCTACCTGACTTTTAGAAGACATCTGAAGGCAGCCCTGTTTATGGATGTTTTTAATGTTTGATGTTTTATCACTTTATTATTATTAATATTCTGTTGGGAGCCACCCAGAGTGGGCGGGGTATAAATAAGTAGTAGTAGTAATAGTAGTAGTTGTCGTCACACTGCCCTAATTTCTACATCTGAAACAAAGTATGCATCATATAGTAAACTTGCAACACGGTACTTCATTAAACTGGGAATATTAATTTATGCTCTTGTCATTTTGCTTATTTATGATAGAATTGCATATATGATTTTGTAATTTTGGTCTATTGCTATCCTCTGGGTTTATTGCTTTCCTCCCCCCTCCAGGATTGAAAGAATGAATAACAGGCTAGAAATACTGCAGATAAAATAAAGTGTCGGTACTGACCTTTAAAGCCCTTAACGGCCTCGGTCCAGTATACCTGAAGGAACATCTCCACCCCCATCATTCTGCCCAGACACTGAGGTCCAGCGCTGAGGGCCTTCTGGCGGTTCCCTTGCTGCGAGAAGCCAAGTTACAGGGAACCAAGCCTTCTCGGTAGTGGCACCCGCCCTGTGGAACGCCCTCCCACCAGATGTCAAAGAGAAAAACTACCAGACTTTTAGAAGACATCTGAAGGCAGCCCTGTTTAGGGAAGCTTTTAATGTTTGACGGACTACTGTATTTTAATATTCTGTTGGAAGCTGCCCAGAGTGGCTGGGGAAACCCAGCCAGATGGGCGGGGTATAAATAAATAATAATAATAATAATAATAATAATAATAATAATAATAACAATAATAATAATAATAATAATAATAATAATAATAATAATAATTATTATTATTATTATTATTATTATTATTATTATTATTATATAAAGATAGCCTCTCCCAGAGGTCAAAGAGGAAGGCTTCCACCCAGCTCCTGCCAATGTTCTCCAGCGAGGTCTCTACTGACCAGCTACTAGGCAGAGTCAAAGGGCAAAAGCCTTGCTGACATTAACAACAGAATTGTATTAAGTTACAACAGCAAAGGCCAAATACAGCAGCATTTCCCACCTAGCCAAGATGATTAAACCACCTTCTTTTACTTAGCTTTGTTTTTTTTACCTGGATGAGCTCTATCGCTGTTTTGGAGAAGTCACAGCAATATACAAACAAGCCTGGATCACTGAAATAAACCAGAGAAGACTGGTAAGGCAGATAGAACAGGGAATGTATGTGGACTAAGGGGTTCAAATTTACACTGTGCTATGATCCTAAAGAGAATTTTTACAAAATGATGTATCCTTTGTATTTAACTCCTGAGAAATTATTCAGAATAAACGAAGATGTTTCAAATGCTTGCTGGAAATGCCAAGAACATGAAGGGACATTTTATCATGCTTAGTGGACATATAAAAAGGCTAAAAAAAATTGGATGTGGATACATACATTTTAAAGGTTAATATTCAATCGATGCCAGAATTCGTTTCTTTTAGGGCTAACAGATACACAGTTAGAAAAGGGTTATGGAAGATTACAGTGCGAGATTGCTATTTGCACAAAGATGGAAAGATACAGCCCTAGCCACTATAGAGGATTGGCTGATAAAACTATTGGGCTTGGCTGAGATAGCAAAGTTAACAGGTTTAACTGGAGAAAAATCATTACTGACATTTGTTAAGGTTCGGAAATTGCTTACGGACTTTTTGCATCAAAGAGAAAATGATCTTATCCGGATTTGAAGACAAAAAAATGCTGGTTTATGAAAGACAGAATGGCTGGATCATAAGGAATGAATATCATATGTAGCTACAGGACAGAGAATCGGAAGTCCAAGCAGCGTAAACTAAGCCCCACAGCGCCTCTGTTCTCTTTGGGGCTTCCAAGAGGGTTTTGGTGTGTTTTTGGTTTATAAAAAATATACATCCTTTAGGTTTATACATTTCACAAATTTTACAATCATTTTGACATTTCAAAACTTGACTTTCTTCCCCCTCTTTCTACAGTTCCTTAAATTTATTTTTAATATCTTCTGCATATCCAAATTAACTTAATTGGCTGATTTATTCATCTTCTTTAAATATATGTTTTTATGAAACTGCAGGTTCTTGCAACAATCCTGCCAATGTTCTTAACAGTTTATAATTTGTTTGTATATATTCCACAAACTATTTCCATTCTTTTATTTTTAAAAATTGTTATCTTGATTTCTTATTCTTCTGGTAAGTTTCGCCATTTCTGCATATTCCATAAGTTTTTGTATCTATTCTTCCTTTGCTGGGATTTCTGCTTCTTTCCATTTTGGAGTGAGTAACATTCTTGCTGCTGTAGTCGCATACAGGAATAAGTTTCTATACAGTTATGTCGTTCTGTCCCTATAATTCCCAGAAGAAAAGCTTTTGGGTTTTTTTGTTTTTTTTACAAAGGTTATTTTAAACATCCTTTTCATTTCATTATATATCATTTCCCCGTAAGCTTTAACTTTACTACAAAACCACCACATATGATAAAAAGAACCTTCTTTCTCTTTACAAGGGTTTCCTTGTGAGCCACGAGAACTTTCTGGCTCTCTCTGGCCATTTCCGGGTTGGAATTGAATTATTTCCCAGCACCATGCGTATGCACAATCATGCGCGGGTGGAACGTGCATGAGAGAGGGGGATGCCAGTACCACAATGTCAAAAATCCTCTGCACAGTGGAAGCAAAGGAAGAAGATGAGGTCACATGTGGGTCATTTTTGCCATGGTGGGAACATTGGGAATGCCAATGAAAGCAAAATGAAACAGAACCATTCTAGATACCAAGTCTAAAAAAAATCCTATTGGTTTGTAAACCTCAGCGTACAATCTGCTTGCAGTTTCTCTTACTTGTTGGTTTGGAGGATGGGGAAAACAGTGTTTCCTGCTCCACAGCCCACCTGCCAATAAAGCAAACATAGTGAATATTTTCAGCCATCACAACAAAAGTTTATACCACGATACATTTGTCTTTAAGGTGGCACAAGATTTATTTATTTTTGCTACAACAGACCAGCATAGCTACCGCTCTAGAAATAATTTAATATATTCAAACCTCTCCTCTTACGCTCTCATCTAGTGCTAAGATCAAATATATTTCTCCCTGGGTCAGCGATGGGGTGAGCTCCCGTTGCTCTGTCCTAGCTCCTGCCAACCTAGCAGTTTGAGGGCCTTCTGGTAGTTCCCTCATTGCGAGAAGTGAAGTTACAGGGAACCAGACAGATGGCCTTCTTGGTAGTGGCGCCCGCCCTGTGGAATGCCCTCCCATCAGATGTCAAGGAAATAAGCAGCTATCTTATTTTTAAAAGACATCTGAAGGCACCCCTGTTTAGAGGTTTTTTATATTTAATGCTGCATTGTTTTTAACACTTGATTGGGAAACACCCAGAGTGGCTGGGGAAACTCAGCCAGATGGGCAGGGTATTAATAATAATAATAATAATAATAATAATAATAATAATATATTATATTTATATTTATTATTTTATTATTATTTGAAGGCATGCCAGTGCAAGTAGATAAATAGGTACCACTGCGGCGGGAAGGTAAATGGTGTTTCCGTGCACTCTGACACTCATCACGGTCCTCTGTGTGCCAGTAGCCGTTTAGCCATGCTGGCCACATGACCCGGAAAGCTGTCTGTGGACAAACGCCGGCTCCCTTGGCCTGAAAGTGAGATGAGGGCTGCAACCCCATAGTCGCCTTTGACTGGACTTAACTGTCCAGGGGTCCTTTACCTTTTTTTACAGGAGGGCTGTCTTGAAATAATGATGGGGTGTGGCTGGCCAGGGCATCATCCCACTCTAAAATAGACTGCCATCAGGCCCCATGACTACACCCTCCTCTCCTCCACAAAGGCTTCCTGCTTTTGGGGCGTCATATGGTATCACTCAGGGACCATGTTTGGCCCAGGTGCTGCCAGTTGCAGACTCCTTTAACCCCCCCCCAATTATCTTGAAATGCCTCTTAAAACTACAAAACACGTGATCAAACAGTGAAATTGAAAGGCATCATGGCTGTATGCAGAAAGGGAAACTCTTCTAACAAAATGGCACCAAAGAAGATTTATATGGCCAACGTGTCTACTGGTGCCCACTAACCACATAAACATAGAAGCAAAACCTTTCATATTCACAGCTAATATCTCTCCAATAACTGTTGGAATTCCTGCTCCCTGATTGCAGTCATGGGATTGTTGTCTTTCACATGACGGTATATGTTTCGACTCCACAGAGTGGCAAGTGATGGAGACAGGATGTTTGTGTTACTGTGTTCCGTGAAGTGGGACTATTGTTCTTTGTTCTTTCTCTTTGCTGTCTGATGCTAGAGAGAGAGGGAGCCATGTTGCAGTGCTCCGTGTGGGTTTATATGTAAATAAAGTCGATTAGCCAAAATGCTGAGTTGCTGAAGTCTGTCATGCAAGTTGTGCAAACTCTGTGGATCCCTAAGTGTGCCGGTGTCAGTTGGCATCAGTCGCTGTGATGTTCGGGCTGAAGAAAGGTTTTGAAGCTTCTGAACGACTGACCAGGAGGGAGAGAACATGCCAGTCAGGCATGTGTCTCTACCAGGGTCCTACTCGAGTGTAGGCTAAGCTCCTGACAACTACATGGGCGGCCGGGGGGGGGGATGGATCAACAGCACAGGGTAAACATCACCGTTAAGCTCCATCTGTGAGTCTCCCCAAAGCCTATTGTTGGTAGGCAGAATGCTGAGCTAAGTGGAACTATTGGTGCAACAAAACATGCTTTGGCTCTGATTCACTGTGCAGTTACCTCTAGTATTCTGTAAGTAGCAGATGACCCTGGGAAGTCTCTTAGTTTTTGTTCCTCCAGTTTCTGCGCTGCCACTTCTGTTTGCATTTGGTGGGTGGAGTTACAACTGTTTATCTCCGAGTCCTGACGCTCCAAGATCCCAGTCTCCAGTGAACTAAGTCCATTGCACTCCCGAAGGCCTGAGCCTTTTGTGTTTTTCGCAGCAGCAGCCTCAGAGGCACACACGTCAACCGTATTGGCATTCTGGTTTGGAGCCAGCTCAGGAAATTCGGTGAACAGCCAGTGTCGGTCCTTGAAAAACCCATTTTCGTGGGTTTTGTAAAAGTCATTCCAATACTTGCTGGCACTGATCTCATAAGCATCTGCAAAGAAGATGGCAGGGAACGAGTGAGAAAAACTCCAGTCCAAGTCCTTGACCAGAGAAGGAGCTTTGCAGTTTAGGAGACAACACTTTAAACCTAGAAGAAACTCTCAGTGGTTTTTTTAAATTAAGCCAGCTAAATAATTTTTCCATCAAACTCACTCCAAGGAAGCAAATCCCAGAAGATGTATTTCACTATGTAATTGTTCCCAGTGACGTAGGTTTCCAAACATCCTATTTGCAAAAACCTCCTCCATAGATTGATTCATGTGTCACATATAAAAAAAGCAGGCTGCGGGTCTGATTTTAACATCAAAAGGGGCGTGTGGGTGAGGGGAGTCCATCACATCAAGCACTTTCCACCTAGGTTGGTTCATTTCTGCTATCAGAGCTAAGCTGAGAAATATGACAGACTGAGTCACCAATCACGGAGAGTTCAGCTCCCCTTAACTGTTTACACCTTTGGATGCTAAGATCAGACCTGCACCCCACCCCCCAGTTTATGCCTGAATGGGGAAGACAAATATGATGGGTTGCCACCATCGTATCTATTTTGACAAACATACCCAGACCTGTAAAAGCTATTGTTTGTGATATTAGGTCAAGCCAGTTTCCAGTAGCTGTTGGGAGATAATTTCCAGAAACCTGCGTACTAAAAATAATACACAGAACAGTCAAATCTGTACTAATCTTTATGTTTCAATTATTTTTATTATGTATTTCGTGCTTCGATTATTTTTATTATGTATTTTGTGCTCTGTACACCGTAACTTTGTGTTGTGAACTGCCCAGGGATCTACGGGTATAAGGCGGTATACAAATTTAATAAATAAATTAAAAATAAACAAACATGGAACTGATGGGCACCTCAAAATGCACAAGCAGCAGAAAGGTGGGCTAAAATCTCCCCCTGCTTGCTTTGCAAGCTTTTTTGCATACAGATGTGGAAACCTCCATGTGAGTTCTGTGACGGTATGTTACACATGAAGATTTAGCACGCTTCAAAGTTGGGTATAAAAGATAATGAGATTTTTTTCCACTTTTATTGTAACATGAAATTGTAATCATAAACTTTTGTCATAATTTTTATCTTAATAAAAGTAAATTTTCTTTCCTTTTCCCTCCCCTCTTAAGTTGTACCCCCTTTTCAGTATTGTTCCCTTTTTTTGTATGTACGTAATAAGCATGGGGGGGGGGGGAGAAAAAAAGAAAGAAAAGATTTAGCACGCTTCAAAAGATGTTCAAACTGGGCATCACTTGGCATAATTAACTCTTTGTCAGTTTTCAAATATTCAAAATAACCAGTGTGATCCGTTGGATTGGGAGGCTTAAGCACAAGACCTAGCAAACATGGATTCAGTGGGCAAGCACATCTATCTCGCCTTCCTATGTGTAAAAAGGGAAAATGGCAACAAACCCACAGCGTTCCAAGAAGCACAAACCTTCGAGGCTGACTTGTGAGAATACCGAAGTTAATAGCGATTTGGAACTCTGCTTCACAAACACAAGTTCCAATGGCACAAAACTGGCATATGAGTTGCACAACAAACCTACGGGCACAGTCTTCCAGCGTAACGTTAAGGCAACTAATTTGCTCTGCTGACTTCAGTGGGGCTTAATCATACCTCATTTCTTCTGGACTGGCTAGAGATATCACTGCCAGAAGACGTGATATTGCGCACTAATAATACCTTGCTGATCTTGTGGCACAAACTCTGTGCTGTTCTCTTGGACCTTCGCTTGTGCTGCAGCTTCCTGCTCCTCAGACCACTCCACGTTATCCCTGCGGGCATGAAAAAAGTATTTATCTGGTTTCGTTAACCCTAGCCACTGGAATCCATCTGTGCCGAGCTAGCCTCACCTGCAAGTGTACCATTGGCTCCCAGTACGTTTCCGAGCACAATTCAAAGTGTTGAAAGCCCTAAACGGCCTCGGCCCAGTATACCTGAAGGAGCGTCTCCACCCCCATCGTTCAGCCCAGACTCTGAGGTCCAGCTCCGAGGGCCTTCTGGCAGTTCCCTCCGTGCGAGAAGTGATGCTACAGGGAACCAGGCAGAGGGCCTTCTCGTTGGTGGCGCCCGCCCTGTGGAACGCCCTTCCACCAGATGTCAAAGAAATACAGTAGACCCTCTGTATACGAATTAGATTCGTTCCGGGGGTCCGTCTGCAACCCGAAAAGTCCGTAGGCAGAGGCGCTGCTTCTGCGCACGGCACGCAGAGTGCTTCTGTGCATGCGCGCACGGCACATTCATAACCCGAAATTTACGTATCCAGAGCGGTACACAACTAGAGGGTCCACTATAAACAATTAACTGATGTTTAGAAGACATCTGAAGGCAGCCCTGTTTAGGGAAGTTTTTAATGACTGATGTTTTAATGTATTTTTAACCTATTGTTGGAAGCCGCCCAGAGTGGCTGGTGAAACCCAGCCAGATTGGCAGGGCAAAATAAATAAATAAATAAATACTACAGACTCCGCTAACCCAGAAATAGTACCTCGGGTTAAGAACTTTGCTTTAGGGTGGGGACAGAAATCGTGCTTTGGCGGTGCGGCAGGAGACCCCATTAGCTAAAGTAGTGCTTCAGGTTAAGAACAGTTTCAGGTTAAGAACAGAACGGACCTCAGGAACGAATTAAGTACTTAACCCGAGGTACCACTGTACTACTATTTACCAGCAAACAAACTGGCCTCGAAGATCTAGGGCAACATAATCCGGAACAACTCTGTTAATCTGGGGATGGGGGCGGGTGGACTGATAGATTCTGGAATGAAAGACAAGCTTTGCCAACAAAAATCGGAAAGGACCCGAGGGTCATCTAGCCCAACCCCCTGCAATGCAGTAATCTCAGCTATAGCATCCATGACAGATGGCCATGCTTAGAAACCTCCAAGGGAGGGGAGTGCACGACCTCCTCTTTCACTGTAAGCTCCACGCGGGCAGGGACCTTCCTCCTTGGTTTTGATAGCAGCTAGATTGGTACAATGCGGAAAAACTCGCACTGCGGTCCTCATTCCCCCCACCTCTCCTCCTTACCAGGCGTTGTGCTGGAAGAGGCGAGCCGGGTCGGTGAGGAAGCGGTTCCCAAACTGCTTCCTTCTCCTCCCGTCCTGGCTGGGCGCCGCCATAAGCGCAAGAGGAAGGAAGGAAGGAAGGCGGGAGGGAACTGAACCCGGAAGCAGACCGCAGTGTGACGCTTCTGCCCTTTGCGCGGAATAGGAAAAGACGCGCGGAATGCGCATGCGCAGTCGGGCTTGCCAACGCCGCCTTCGCGTTTAATTTTCCCGGCGGCGCGCTTCCTCGGGTGGACCAGAATGAGAACTATCCGGCCCCGTCTAAGCTTCCCGACTGGTAGAGCTAGAAACTTCCAGAGCGGCACGTGGAGTGAACGCGTTTTTCAGTAGATTGTTGTATTTCCCTCCGCCTAGAGGCGGGAAATCTCTCTGCATCAAAGAGAGCAACTGAACTGGGTCAAGCCGAAAAAGGTCCAGTATCCCATCTTCTCGCAATGCGTACAGGATTGCAGCCTCGGGTGCCTTGCGAGGAAAGCGCAGTCCATTGGCCCTGAGAAATCAGAATGTTTGTTTGTGGTGGTGAACTGCTATTATGCAATCGTAAAAAAAAAGGCAGGTTGCTACACCTTAAGGCGGGGTGGGGAAAGTGGAGGAAGCAAGCAAGATTTCCAGTACAGTGGTACCTCAGGTTACATATGCTTCAGGTTACAGACTCCGCTAACCCAGAAATAGTGCTTCAGGTTAAGAACTTTGCTTCAGGATGAGAACAGAAATCGTGCTCCGGTGGCGTGGCAGCAGCAGGAGGCCCCATTAGCTAAAGTGGTGCTTCAGGTTAAGAACAGTTTCAGGTTAAGTACGGACCTCCGGGCACTGAGTACTTAACCTGAGGTACCACTGTATTGAGTACCACTTAACCTGAGGTACCACTGTAATCAGTGCCCTGCATTCCTTTGGTGCCCCCTCTACCTTGATGACCAGAAGCAGAATAGTTATGCAGCAGCTTGAAGCACAATGAGGTCACTCCCTCCCTCGTTGTATTTGCATGTTGCTGTACACACAAAGAGAATCGCCCTCCCCGGCCAGGGCCAGGCTCAGGGTGGCTAACACCAGTAAAATTACAGTAAAAACATAATGGGAAAAGGGAAAAAACCAATTTAAAGTACAGGTTAAAATGCAATTTAAAATGCAGCCTCATTTTAAAAGTAGGCCATAGATCAAAACCATAAGGGGAGGGAAACATAAGGGTCAGGCTGCGTCTAAACCAAAGGCCAGGCAGAACAGCTCTGTCTTGCAGGCCCTGTGGAAAGATGTCAAGTCCCGCAGGGCACTGGTCTCTTGTGACAGAGCATTCCACCAAGTTAGGGCCAGTACTGAAAAGGCCCTGGCCCTAGTTGAGACCAATCTAACCACCTTGCGACCTGGGACCTCCAAAATATTGTCATTTGTGGACCTTAAGGTCCTCTGCGGGGCATACCAGGAGAGGCGGTTCCATAGGAACGTGGGTCCTAGGCCGGGGGTTGAAATGCCTCCACCTGATGCACATTACCTGCTTGGTATTCCCACACCTGCAACCCTTGTGAACTATTCATGCAGCTGTCATCTGCACACATGCAATGGCTGTCTAAAACGTACACACCTCAGCTTAACTGCAAAGTGAATGTGGCTCCCGTTTTCAAATCGTATGGAAGCTGTTTTGAGGGAAAATGCATCAAGCAGCAGCATTTCTGAATAAACTACCAGGCAGGTATGGATTGCTGGTAATGCCATGTAGGGTTGCTGGAATTTCACGGACATAGCAGAGGTACTGGAGTTGGAAGCAGCGTCTGTCATTTTTGGCAATGTTCATTAAAAATAGCTCAAAAACTTGCGATTTTGCCATAAAAAGCTCAACAACTTTGGGAAAACTAAAAAAAGCTTAACGTTTGTGTCCAGATTATCACTTTTTGAAATATGGCAACCCTATGTGTATGTTGTTGTTGTTTAGTCGTGTCCGACTCTTCGTGACCCCATGGACCAGAGCACGCCAGGCACTCCTGTCTTCCACTGCCTCCCGCAGTTTGGTCAAACTCATGCTGGTAGCTTTGAGAACACTATCCAACCATCTCGTCCTCTGTCGTCCCCTTCTCCTTGTGCCCTCCATCTTTCCCAACACCAGGGTCTTTTCCAGGGAGTCTTCTCTTCTCATGAGGTGGCCAAAGTATTGGAGTCTCAGCTTCAGGATCCTATGTGCATACTGAGCTTCAAATACCAGCAGCAGGAGTGCAGTGGAGCCAGAGTTAAGCTGTAATGTGTATACAACCTAAATTGTGCAAAAACATACACGTGTTGCTTTGCATAAATTACCTAGGTTGTAAAATTCAGGTTTGTGTGGTGCACAGTCTTTTAAGAAGCACGCTGTAAACCCAGACCTGATATCAGTCTCATTCAACTTTCAAATATGGCTGAGTTAGATTTTGGGAGCATGACTCCTTGCTGCCATCTATGTCTCAATGCTTCATACTTTCCCCCATTTTGATGATGCCCAAAAAGATTTCACTCACTTAAAGGAGAACCTCAGGAAAGCAAGGACTGCTGGAGCAACACAAATGAACATCATGGACTATGGCTATAGAACATATTCTTTCTTTCAGGTGTTATCCAAGGACTGCAGCTCCCCCCCGCCCCTTTTCTTAGACCCATTCCTAGAGAAAAAGCAATTATTTTGCCTAGCCTGTGCTTGAGAATATATACAAGGCATAATTTCTCCTCAGCAAAGTAAGAAGAGCAACGATAGCTCACTTCACAGTTTTCTAGGAAGGATTAATAAGGTAGGAGGACTGCCCATCCCCTTGTACAATAGGATTCTATGATTCTAAGTACTTCTCAATAAAAATGAATCGAGATGATTGAGATGCAGGAATTTCTTGCAAAGGGTTGTGTGGAAATCCCAAAGTTTGAAATTCAGAATGTCAGGGATTGCTTAAAGTTCAGTCTAAAAGTGGATCCCTATTTGTTTTCGAGAGGTGGGGGATCTATGGAGATGCTGTTAAAATGCAGATTGGAAGACTTCTGTTTGAATCACGAAATGGCTCTTGGCAGTCAAGATCAAATGCTTCCCCCACCCTCTTCCTGCTTCCCTCCTAGTTGGGCAAGACTCAGGAACAGGAGAAAAGCAGAAGCCACGACACAGGAGGTTTGCCTTTTCTACCTTAATTTCTCACTGTATTTTGCCAGTGTACAAAGGTGAAGCCCTGCATTTCCCAACATGGGAGTTGCGTCCCGGATGCCAGCCCGAGATCATCCTACGGAGCGCCCTCCGGTGAAAGAGGAGGATGCCACAGTAAGCAACATCTGGGGGGGCTACTTCTTGCTTCCTTTATGCCTCCCGCCTGCCCTGATCAGCTTTTCCCCGGCAGCGGATGACCGGCAGCTGTCCTGATACGTTTTCCTGTCGTATTCTCGGAGTTCTCGGGGCGTCAGTAGTTCCTGGCAGACGTTCCACGACCAGGAGTACGTGGAGAAGGTCTGGTAGAAGCTGGGGTTCCCCGAGTCCAGCCCAATCTCTGCGCCGCGCACTCTCTTCCAGAGTTTCAGGGACTTGTTGCGCTCGCGGAGAGCGATTGCCATCCGGTAGGCATCTGTTGCTTTCTTCACCTGAGCAGGAGACAGGTTGGAAGGGGAGATGAAGCTGTCAGAACAGTACAGTCATACCTCATGTTACGTCCCCTTCATGTTACGTTCTTTCAGGTGATGTCCCGCAGTGACCCGGAAAGTACCGGAAAGGGTTCCTTCTGGGTTTCGCCGCTCGCACATGTGCAGAAGTGCAAAAATGATGTCACACGCATATGCAGGAGCGGCGAATCGCAACCTGAAGATGCGCCACTGCAGGTTGCGTTCTTTTCATGTTGCGAACGGGCCTCCGGAACGGATCCCGTTCGCAACCAGAAGTACCACTGTAATGGCTAACAGCAAGGGAAATTTTAGTCAGGCATCCTTCCCTCTATATAGAGTAGAGTGTGCTCTACTTTAGGAGATATGAAAAAAGGATTATAAATGGGTAAAAGTTTAATGGTAAGGATTTGCTGAACTAACAAACTGAAATGGAATACAAAGAAGGGAAGTATGAGGAGGTCGGAGGAGATAAGGGTATGGAAGTTATGTTATTGAAAATTAATGTGTTTTTAACTGCTTATTATTTTGTATGTTTATTGCTTATTTTTTCTTATATTCAAAAAATGTTCTTAATAAATATCTTTTTTTAAAAATAAAAAATAAAAATAGAGTAGAGTGTGCTCTAGCCCTGCCTTGCCACTGTGCCCCCCTGCGAACTCCCAACAGCACACTGTCCACACATTGGGGGAAGATATGAAGGAAGAAAGGCTGCCAAACATGTGTAGACTGTGCTCACTGCAGCTTACTGAAATCGGTGGGGCAAGTTAGCCATGGCTCCAGCTGAAGCTCCATTGATTTCGGCAGGACCCGGGCAGCAATCCTGTTGCCACTCTGCCAGGAGAAAGTTCCATTCTACTTGGACATGTGGCTTAGACTGAACCCAACCTACTGAAGGGTGTCAGCCCTTGACCTCTCTTTGGATCATTTGGGGCCGATTTTCTTTCTTACGACTTATCGCCCACCTTCAATGCATGAGCATCTATGGAGCAGTATACTAGAGTGGAAATCTTTTGGCAACTTCTGGTCTTTTTATAATCTATATTGTTGCTGGGAATGTGGGCAGGGGGATTGCTTTGGGGATGTTGTTATCATTTCTGTATGTTTCCTTTCTTTTTCCTGTTTGTGTTTTTCTGTGTTTGCTGGAAAATCAACAACACACACACACACACACACACACACACACACACACACACTCAGACTAGCATACCTCCCGTCGGATCTCCTCCAGATTGTCAAAAGTAAAACGCCGCTTTCCATGTGTCAGCTGTGGTGCGAGACTGAGGGAAAGCTTTTTGGGCTTGTTGGATTTAGGCTGTACAGAAAAGAATGAAAGAAAGGAAAGGAGAAAGAAAACGAAAGCTTAACCATCAAGTCTGGAAAGACCAGCAGCGGCAGCTAAGTCCCACACGCCACAGTTCAGGGTAGGAGAGGGGCAAGGAAGCTGCTGCCCACTCTCTTCCTACTCTCCGCAGCATGGTCAGGCAGGGCTGACCTGGCCGAGGAGAACAGATGGCAGCTTTGCTGCTCACTCTCCCCCTGCTCTCCGCTACCAGGGCAGGCCACGGGTGAGGTGGGATGCTCTCCACCACTGGGTCAGCTACTGTAGCCGGGCACAAGATGCCTCGCAGCCAAGGAGGGTGGGTGGCCTGATCTGGGGACAGCGCTGCCGCACCAGGCGCAAGCACCACAGCCAAGGAACAGCTCCTTCTGGTGCAAAGCTAGGCTCAAATGAAGGAGCCTGCTGTGAGGGGTGCCTGTTTGTTCCCCCTCTCAATATTGCGCCACGCACGCCTCTGACTGGCAGCACAAAAAGTGTTGGCACATTCCCACCCCCCAATTTGGGAACATGCCCATTCAAATGTATTAGTGCTCAGCAAAAACATTGGTTCTGCATTATAGAGATTGAGATCTAGTAAGTCTTAGCTGGGTGTGATTGGCAATGAACAAAAATCATTAGGATCTGTTTCATAAATCAATCCATCTAGGTCTGTACTGTATTTGGGGAAAAGAAGGTGACATAACCCCTTCATGGATCACTGCCTTGTTGTGGTGAAGGAGCTTGAATAACTTCAAGAAGCTCTGAGCTATGCCATGCAGGGCCACCCAAGACGGACAGGTCGTAGCTGAGAATTTAGACTAAATGTGATCCACCTGGAGAAGGAACTGGCAAACCGCTCCAGTATTTTGCCAAGAAAACTCCAATGAGATAAAAAAAGGAGTAGCTTTGAGAAGAAAGTGAGAGTTTCCAAGGCATGCTCTGGTTCATGGGGTCACGGAGAGTCGAACACGACTAAGATGACTAAACAACAAGAACAAGGTGAGGTAAATCTTCAGTGCCCACTAATCCAAACAAAACTAAACTGGGAGGTGCTGGAACCTCTTGTTCCTTGAAAATGGGGAACACATACTAATGTGTATTCCAGAGTTTCATTGCGTGTGACGTTGGAAACAGCTGCTAGGTCTGAGCCTGGTGCAGAGGGCGTCTTGCTCTCACCTCTTGCTTTAGCCATCTTTTCTTATGGAAGAAGTGGTCCTCAAAAGAGGAGAGGGGCTCCTGCCTCCTCAGCTGCTCCAGCTTCTGGAGATTCTTCTTTGGCCTTCCTGGCGTCAGGCCATCTTGGTTGGGGATCAAGGGGAAGATGGGCACCTGAGAATAGGGGCTCTCTGATGGGGCAATTTTTTCTGGCAAAACAGGAAAGGAAAAAGGGAACCAAATGTTAGGAAAGGGAGTGCCTGAGGTAGGAGGGAAGCAAAGCTAGGTCTGGATCGAGCAGGAAGGCCATGGGGCAGTGGGTAGGTCTCCTTGCCCCCAGAAATGCCTTCCCAGAGAACGCCTCCATGATATTAATATTATTATTATTATTATTAATAATAATAATATTTTTTATTTATACCCCGCCCTCCCCCGCCAAGGCCAGGCTCAGGGCGGCTAACAAGCAATAATAAAAATAAGTTGAATGAATACAACTTAAAAACAAAATTAAAATACAACATTAAAATATTGAAACATTAAAATATTAAAATGTAGCCTCATCACAGGAAGAGAAAGGAAAAGAAAAAAGAAAGAAAGAGGAGGAGGGAATCAAATTGGCTCCAAGCCAAAGGCCAGGCGGAGCAGCTCTGTCTTACAGGCCCTGCGGAAAGAAATCAGATCCTGCAGGGCCCTGGTCTCATGAGGCAGAGCGTTCCACCAGGCCGGAGCCAGTGTTGAAAAGGCCCTGGCTCTGGTTGAGGCTAATCTAACGTCCTTAGGGCCCGGGACCACTAGGGTGTTGCTATTTATGGACCTTGAGGCTCTCCATGGGGCATACCAGGAGAGGCGGTCCCGTAGGTACAAGGGTCCTAGGCCGTGAAGGGCTTTAAAGGTCAAAACCAGCACCTTAAATCTGACCCTGTACTTCACCGGGAGCCAGTGCAGCTGGAAAAGCACTGGGTGAATATGCTCCCATGGCAGAGACCCCGTGAGGAGCCTCGCTGCAGCATTCTGCACCCACTGGAGTTTCTGGGACAGCTTCAAGGGCAGTCCCACGTAGAGCGAATTACAGTAGTCAAGCCCGATGCACCCCTTCTTGCATCAAATCGCTCCCCCAAACCCGCCTTTTCTACAAAACCTATAGCGCCAACCCCTAGGCCCAATATACTGCTGTAACAAAGTGGAACCGAACTGTGCATCCATTCATCCAGTTAGCAAATTATAGGTTGAGTCCCTTGGGGCACAGACCTGTCCTCTTATACCCTGTGGAGCCAGTGTGGTGTAGCGGTTTGAGTATTGGACTAGGACCTGGGAGAACGGGGTTCAAATCCCCACTCGTCCATGAAGGTCACTGAGGGACCTTGGGCCACTCATTGCCTCTCAGCCTAACCCATCTCAGAGGGTGGTTGTGGGGATTAAAAGAGGAAAGGGAGAACCATTGACACCACCATGAGCTCCTTGGAGGAAAAGGTGGGATAATAATGCAATCAATTAATAATAAATGCATAGTGCCATCTACGTGCATTACACGTAAATCAACAGTAACAGAGTTATGCCCTTCTCCAGGTAACCACATCCTAACAATGCTATATATGTATTAGGATAATAACATCATATATATTTATATAAGAATCTATGGGAGTACATTACACTGCATTTTTGTATATTGTTTCTTTCCTCACATTTTTTGTTCTTTCTTTTCTTGTTCTTCTCTTCTGCATCACTTTATTTCTTTATGATCAAAATTCTTTCAGTAAAATAAAAAGGTAAAGGGACCCCTGACCATTAGGTCCAGTCGTGACCGACTCTGGGGTTGCAGCGCTCATCTCGCTTTTTTGGCCGAGGGAGCCGGCGTACAGCTTCCGGGTCATGTGGCCAGCATGACTAAGTCGCTTCTGGCGAACCAGAGCAGCACACAGAGACGCCATTTACCTTCCCGCCGGAGCAGTACCTATTTATCTACTTGCACTCTGATGTGCTTTGGAACTGCTGGGTTGGCAGGAGCAGGGACCGAGCAACGGGAGCTCATCCCGTCGCGAGGATTCGAACCACCGACCTTCTGATCAGCAAGTCCTAGGCTCTGTGGTTTAACCCACAGCACCACCCGCGTCTCTTTTTCAGTAAAATAGTAATACCAAAAAAAGGAGGAATGGCTTATCTGAGAATATGAGAACCTGACCCCAAAACTAGTTCTCACAGTAAAAAGCAGAGCAGGATTGCTAGCAGTCAGCACAGCACTTCACGGCCAACACTTCCTGTTTCCCAGTCCATGACCCTGTGGTAATGACACTTGCATACATGAAAAGGTTAACGTGAGCCAGAAATGAGCTCAAGTGACCATGGAGGACCTTAGCAGTCTCCCAGCAGCCTTTGCCTCTTCTTACCACTCCCCCTCCCCGCAGCACTCTGCCTTCCTGGAAGAAGTAAGTAGCCACATGTCTACAGCCTGAATGACTTAGCAAATGCAAATACTACATGATTTCTTTTGTAATGAAACCAAGTTCTTTTCTTTTCAAATTGTTTGGAATCTTTTCTTCCTTACTTTTACAGCCAATGGGTGGAGACTTCTTTATTGTAATTGTGGAAACTCTGTAAGTAAAAGCACCACTTATTTGCAAAGCCAAGTGTCTGTGATTTATTCTAGCCTAAGTATTTTCATGGGGAACATTTGTTTAAAGGTGGATGGAGGACAGATGTAGAATCTAACCAAGTTTTAATGTGCTTCGTACCAATCGTCAGTGTGCTAACTGAAGCAAGAGAGTAAGAATCTTTTTTTGAACCCCTCTCTCTGACAGACCCAACTTTGTTCTTAGCAGCTACTTTTATCGGCCAAACACAGGCGTTTTTCACCTCGGAGCTGTTCCACATACTCCTCCAACTCCTTGTCTTTCATGACGCAGATACGGGCAGCACCAGCAAAAGCAGACAGGGAAGTGGATTTGGATTTTTTCATGGGACCTTTCTTCTGAGCAGACTTGCCCTCAGCAATGCTATCGGAGCGCCAAGCTTTCTTGCCAGTAGATTCCAGGAACTTTTGCCGGTAGTAGCTAGGAGGCAAGCAAAGGAACAACATTGAGACAAAGGCTAAACGTTACAGAATGTGAAGGAACTGAACTCTGTAGTCCTGGGCTACTTGCGTGGACTTGAATATTATGTGTAGGAAAACATATTTTACTTGTGTGGACTGTTGCATATCATACAGGCTTATCTTTACTGCATATTTTCTTGTTTGTTCACTAGGGATGAGCATGGAAATCCAGCCAAGGTCCTGAGGCAATGAAAACTCCACTGGATATGTGAGAGGTTGCACACCCTTCATCTGAAAGTGGGGGAATTAAAAACTCCAAACTTCATTGACCCAGTAACCCAAAATTTCTATCCCACAGTTCCTCCAAGGAGAGCTGTTCACCTAAGAGCCGCTGCCCCACTGCAGGCCAGAATGACAGCCAATGAACCAACACATGAATGAGTGACTCAAGGAGGAGACATTTTCTTTCTTTCTTTCTTTCTTTCTTTCTTTCTTTCTTTCTTTCTTTCTTTCTTTCTCTCTTTCTTTCTCTCTTTCTTTCTTTCTTTCCTCCCTCTTTTTTGCCAAATCGTTTTTATTGATTTTCCAAATTTTACCAAACCAACCACAAGTTAAAGCAAATTTAATACACCCCTCCAAAAAACTGGTTTCCTGCACTCCATTGTCGATGTGTCCATAGTTTCCGCTTCTTGCTGCATTACTTTCCCAGTTATATCTAATTCACATTCCATTCCTCGCAATTAACCTTATATTACAATTTTTTTGTAGTAAACAAACAAATAAACAATACAAAAAACAACAACACTCAGTGAGTTTCATGGCTGAGCAGGGATCTGAATACTGATCTCCTAAAACCAGCACTCTAAACTGGCTCCCTAATAAATAAATAATCACACACATACCTCGCCCCGGTTTCTCACCTGACAATATTCACAATGGTTTTCCTTGGCAGCATAGAAGTCTCCACAAGCTTTGACAAAAGCTCAAATAACAAGATCCCTCGGGCGTCAACAGTCTCCATGTCACCTTTCCTGGGGGCTGAGAGGAATGGGGGATACAGAGCGATTAGAGAAGCTCCCATTTCCTCACCCCTTTCAAGCCATGGCTAAATAACTGCTGCAATTGGGGAAAAGAAGGAAAGCTGAGTGGCTCCGATTTTAATCCATAAAACAACAACAACGCCTCAGATATCCATCTTAATGGCCACCACCAGCAAATTAGCTTTGCGCTGCTACAGACATTTTCCCACAGAAACTCCCAAGATGCTGCAGAGTCCATACAGAGAGAGCAGGGATCAGTCCTAGGACTCAGCTAAATTGGTAAAGAAAAAGCGTTTTATACGCATTATAACGCTGTGGCACCAGATGGCGCTGTGGAGCTACGTTTTTGCCAACGCGATTTCTCATACAAAGTTTGCAAACGCTTCTTTGATGTGACCCTAAATGACAACATGTTTTATCTCACCTACGGCCTGGATGAAGCGGTTGCTGTCTGTGATGATGTTAAGGAAGTCTGTGAAATTCACCTTTCCATCTCCTGCAGGACGACACACACACAAAATAAAGAGCTGATTAGACGGCCTGAGACAGTGAATCACAATAATGCCTTACTCTTGACAGTGGTTGCCGTTGGGCAACCTTGTCACTCTCAGACTTCCATTCATTCACTTGCATGCTGTGACTCAGTTCTGCGCATGCTGGAGAAGGGTATGTCATTTTAGGAAACGAGACTTTATTTTTGCAAATTTCTTCAGTTTTTGGGTCTGAGAAATTCAAATCTGCTATTTTATTTGTGACTGGATCACATTTAGCTTGGTAAGTTTGATGAAGAAGCATATAAACTGCTTTCGGAAAACCAATAATTTTGCTTTTACCTTCTGAAAGTGTCAAGTAACGCTAAATTATAACACATAACAGAGGGTTTCAACCTTTTTGAGCCTATGGCTCCCTTAACCAACTACATTCTTTCTGCAGCACCCCTGTGGGGCTGAGGAGCCCAGTTATGTCACCCCTTGCCTGCAGAGCTGGCAGCCTCTCACCCTTTCTTGAACACATAATAATAATAATAATAATAATAATAATAATAATAATAATAATAATTTATCTATTTATTTATTTATACCTCGCCCATCTCCACTCCTTCTGGAGTGTTCCCTCAGACTCCTCTCCCCTCTCCTTGGAAGTCCTCCAGGCAGCTGCTCCTGCTTTCCCTGGTCGCCCTGCCCAAAAGAGAGGTGCCCCCCCCCAATATTTTGCTTCAGCTCCAGAGAGCACTCACTGTCTGTGTCTGCGTACACCAGCTCATCAAAGGCTTCCTCCTCTGTTAAGTTGATTCCCAAGTTATAGGCCGTGCTCTGCAGGGCTCCAAGATCAATGGTTCCATCAAAGTCCTTGCTGAAGGAATCGTAAGCATTGCGGAATGCTGTACAGAAGTTTGAGGTGGGGGAAAGAAGAGGGAAGACTCAGGGGGGAACCCAAAAATGATTTGCTCGGAGAGAGAATCCGTGAAAAGGACTAAGCACCAAATTTCTCCTATGAATGCTCCCCACCTCAGCCTCTGCATTCGAAACCCCATGTTTACATAAAATCCTATCCTTAGTTCACTAGCAAAGTCAGTAGTCCTCAAGCTTCTCTGACCCAGAACCCACCTTTAACACAGACACGCATTTGGGGAACCATTTCTTAATTATTTACCACACAGACTTCTCCCCACTTACGGGTGACCAACCCAAGCGCAAATGCATATAGGTGCGGCGCTGGGAAACAAATAATTCGATCAAAACCCAGAAGTGGTGGGAGAGAGCTTCTGGAGAGTCCTCATGGCTCACAATTTCATTTATGTGTGCGGGGGCCCAGAACGTAACCCCCGTGTAATGGGGTTGGGAAATCACCTGTATATTTGTATGGTGGAAATGCAGCTATTGCACCCCCTCCCCCCCTTAGATAAGGAGGTGAATCAGCAAGATTTAAACTCACCAGTTGAAGACCAGTGGTCTAAATAATAAGTTTCATTGCTTTCAATGAAAATCAATCTGTACTAACTTTGTCTAGATTGTGTCCCTCCATCGACTGATTAATCTACCATTGCTTTGCTACAATTCTGGAAATTGTTTCATGAGGATATTGACCGCTGCGAGTCTTTCATGCAATGCGTGTATGTTCTTGCTTACATTTCCCTAGCTTGTTTGTCTGCATGGTTAATCCTTCTCTCTTATAACCGAATTGGTATTTTAAAATTCAGTAAAATACATTTGTGAAACAAATCAAATCAAATGATATTGGGAAGCGTGTGGGTTTATATAATTTAGCAGAGTTTAAACGATCCCCTGTTTGAGTTTATGGAGCGACAAGAGGGGCTGCTAACTCGTTTGAGTCCTATCAATAATTATACCTTCCTGGTGGACAATCCCTTTCTGTCCCTCTTAAAGAAAACACACATGAATCTGAATCATATTAACATAAACTACTTTGCTTTCAGATTCATTCAGCTTTACAGAGTTGTTCCTGAAGGCAGTTTTGTCGATCGGTTGCTGCTAGGAGTGTTAACTGATAACTGCTCGGATGCAGTCTTCTCATGACTCACTACTATCTAGTATATACCGTATTTTTCGCTCTATAACACGCACCTGACCATAACACGCACGTAGTTTTTAGAGGAGGAAAATCCGTAGGCATGCCACCCGTAGGCATTCCCTCCATAACACGCACAGACATTTGCCCTTACTTTTTAGGAGGAAAAAAGTGAGTGTTATGGTGCAAAAAATACGGTAGTTTATCTGTTATGTAAACCTAAGCCTGCCTTCAGGAACAACTCTGTAAACCTGAATGAATCTGAAAGTAAAGTAGTAGTTGTTGTTGTTTAGTCGTTTAGTTGTGTCCGACTCTTCATGACCCCATGGACCAGAGCACGCCAGGCACTCCTGTCTTCCACTGCCTCCCGCAGTTTGGTCAAACTCATGCTGGTAGCTTTGAGAACACTGTCCAACCATCTCATCCTCTGTCGTCCCCTTCTCCTTGTGCCCTCCGTCTTTCCCAACATCAGGGTCTTTTCCAGGGAGTCTTCTCTTCTCATGAGGTAGCCAAAGTATTGGAGCCTCAGCTTCAGGATCTGTCCTACCAGTGAGCACTCAGGGCTGATTTCCTTAAGAATAGAAAGGTTTGATCTTCTTGCAGTCCATGGGACTCTCAAGAGTCTCCTCCAACACCATAATTCAAAAGCATCAATTCTTCGGCGATCAGCCTTCTTTATGGTCCAGCTCTCACTTCCATACATCACTACTGGGAAAACCATAGCTTTAACTATACAGACCTTTGTTGGCAAGGTGATGTCTCTGCTTTTTAAGATGCTGTCTAGGTTTGTCACTGCTTCCCTCCCAAGAAGCAGGCGTCTTTTAATTTCGTGACTGCTGTCACCATCTGTAGTGATCATGGAGCCCGAGAAAGTAAAATCTCTCACTGCCTCCATTTCTTCCCCTTCTATTTGCCAGGAGGTGATGGGCCCAGTGTTAATATGATTCAGATTCAGGTTTGTAGGATATAAAGCTGTCACTCAAGTCCAACATTCCACACCTAGGACTTCTCTGGTCTTGACCTTCCCAACCTCTGAGCAAAATAAAAAAGAGCTGTTTGCGTTTGTAGTATAAATTGGCCCTAGCAGATGAATCTACAGCGGCTTTCAGACCTATGAGTAGGTTGTCTCCAGGGTACTAAGATGACTTAACAGTTGCATAGGGGTAGCCAATGTGGTACCCTCCATATGTTAAGAACTACAATTCCGATAAGACTCAGTCAGCATGGCCAATGGTCAGGAAAAATGGGAGTCATATACGGTCCACCATATCTGAAGGTGGTCCAAATTGGCTAGCCCAGAATGATGTTTTGCAAACAGGAGAATTACCTTCCAGTTGTGGTTTGGTCAGGTTCCTTGCTGCTCTGGATTTGCCCATGTCACTGGGAGCCTCAGAAAACGGAATTCTGCCAAAACTACAAAGAAAGAAGCACAACGTTGATTAGCCGACTCACGGCTTCTCCAAACTTACCTTTTAATGTATTTTTGATCTTTGTTGGAAGCCGCCCAGAGTGGCTGGGGAAACTCAGTCAGATGGGCAGGGTACAAATAATAAATTATTATTATTATTATTATTATTATTATTATTATTATTATTATTATTATTATTTTGCCCTGCTCTTCCTGAGCAGAGGTCTGTGCTTTAATGCCCTGTGCCTGAGCATTTTTTAATTTAATTTTTTCCCCTGCAAAAGCCCACTTTTTAAAGCTGCATCGTCAGTTTGGGTTTTCCACAAATTGAGGTTTTCTCCAATTGAGCTTTAAAGAGCAGGTTGTCTGGGTTTTGTTTTTTTAAGAAATTGTCATTAATTTGAGAATCCATTAATGGAACGAATAAGGTACTGGAACTTAAGAAGAGGCAGGCAGCTTGGGATTAAAGAGGGATAACGGTCATTCCAAAAACCGAGAAGGATCTATCCCCCACTAAAACCATACAGATCATTTTTCCCATACTATTTTCATGTCAATACTTGTAGTTCATTTAAATAAGGCGGTAAATACAGTAAGACCAGAGTTAAGATAATGGGCCACATCCAACGCAGGGTGCTTGCGCAAGGAGAATTTCCCGACTCCTATTCTTTGCCGTTAGGGACGCAGGTGGTGCTGTGGGTTAAACCACAGAGCCTAGGACTTGCTGATCAGAAGGTCGGCGGTTCGAATCCCTGCGATGGGGTGAGCTCCCGTTGCTCGGTCCCTGATCATGCCAACCTAGCAATTCGATAGCACGTCAAAGTGCAAGTAGATAAATAGGTACCGCTCCAGCGGGAAGGTAAACGGCGTTTCCATGCGCTGCTCTGGTTTGCCAGAAGGGCTTAGTCATGCTGGCCACATGACCCGGAAGCTGTACGCTGGCTCCCTCGGCCAATAAAGTGAGATGAGCGCCGCAACCCCAGATTCAGCCACGACTGGACCTAATGGTCAGGGGTCCCTTTACCTTTACTATTCTTTGCCATTGCACCCCCTTTTCCTGAGGGTCAGGGGGCTCTCAGAAAAACCAGAGATGTGGGGCAGGGCCCTGAAGTTAGGTGGAGGGAGCTTGCATTAGTGATTCCTGACTAACCTGCTTGGGGCCTCTTGGTGGGGCCTCTCTGTCACCTTTGGAAACCTGATGGACTTTGCATGTAACTTTTTACCCACATAGGTTCCTGTGAAGAAAAGGAGATTTGCTTAAACCGTCAGTGGTAGACAGGCACCCCCCCCCCCCGAGGGCAAACAGAACGCGTGGAGATCTCCCCAGACAACCCGTTTATTCAGCATTCCTCCTGATTTACTTCCACAAAACATACACGGTGTTTTATTTACCTCAGGCGATGAACTTAATTCGTTCTGGAGGTCTGTTCTTAACCCGAAACCGTTCTTAACCTGAGGTGCGCTTTCGCTAATGGAACCTCCCGCTGCTGCCGGTGCACGATTTCCGTTCTCATCCTGGGGCAAAGTTCGCAACCCGGAGCAACTATTTCCAGGTTACGCAGAGTTTGTAACCTGAAGCGTTTGTAACCACTGTATTTCCTTGATTAAATTTATATCCTAGCCTTCCTTCCAAAGGATAGACTATGTTGAGTCTCTACTGAGCATTTGTCCGAATTTGTTTATGGGGCAGTTATGTGGCAATGAACTATTATTATTATTATTATTATTATTATTATTATTATTATTATTATTATTATTAGCATTTTACCCCACTATTCAGCCAAAAAGCGTCTCTTGGGGGCTGTAGAACAGAAGTGAGGCAAGAAAGCTGGGAGGGCAATAAGCACTGCCATAGGTTGCGAATCTGCCAAGTCCAAGAAATGGGCTTTTTCCCAATCTGTTGCCTCTATATTTCCATCGCCAAAGGTAAAACAACAACAGCAAACTCACCCTCCATCTCAGAGCGGGCTAGGGTGACATTGCAAGCCCTTACAAACTCTTTCAAATTCACCGTCCCGTCCTCTGCAAGGCAAAAAGAGAGAAGGACTTGAGAAAGGCCAATGTACTTATAAACCCCACTGTAGAGAAAGGAGGGAGATAGCACAGCCTTACACGGCTTCCTTCCAGATTAAAAGGAAAAATGCCTTTAAAAGAACTGCACTGCAGTTTTCTTCACAAACATTATTGTTATTGTTATTTATTGAATTTATACACCACACTACACCTGGGGGTCTCAGAGGGGTTCACAGAATAAAATCAAGATATAAAACCACAAAATACATAATAAAAACAAAAAACAACCCAATAGCCCCCCAACACATTTTAAAAGTGCATAGGATATAAACATAAACCACATTTTTACCTCACTAACATGGAGCAACAGATTCCCCAAGACAGATGATAGCAACAAGTAATAATAATAATAAAATATTATTTATATGCTGCTCATCTGACTGGGCTGCCCCAGTCAGTAGCCATATGCCATATATTATATAACTGTTTGTGTATGTATGTGTATGTGTGTGTGTGTGAGAGAGAGAGAGAGAGAGAGTATGTATGTATCCAATTAAAACAAGCTCTGCCATTTAAAGTTACTTAAAATAAAAATGCAGACCATTCTAAAACAGCAGTCATTTTAAAAAACAAGAACAGATAAAATAGCCTTAGCTCAACAGGCAGTCTGCCTCACCCTCTGAACGCCAACTGATATGTAAGGGTTGATACAAATTTCCAAAGGGCAAGGCCCAAAATATTGCCTTGAAAACAGCCTTTTGAAACTGAAGGCAGTAGTGACTGAAATCTATTTGTTCACAGTAGTCTGTAGAAAATATAATAATAACAGACCACATAATAGTGGACGGATCTCCCGAAATATGAATCACTTTATTAAAACTTCAGAATGAATGGCAAACCTATGGAACAGCCTTGATCAGCCTTGGACTCCCAGATGTTGTTGGATTACAATTCCCATCATCCCTAGCTAGCAGGACCAGTGGTCAGAGATGATGGGAGTTGTAGTCTAACAACATTTGGGGACCTAAGGTTGAATAAGTCTGTGCTAGAGTATGGTGGGTGATGGCTGGACTCTAAGGACTTGGGCAGGACTTGTGGCCTTGTTATCCCATCAGAGAGTTGTCGATGGATGTGCCACAAGACAGTCATCCAGTCTGTAGACTAAACGGCTGCATCAACCTGTGTGATGTGCAGATGTGAAGGTTTGGGGAGTCATATTTTAGAACTCTTAGTTCCATGGTCTAATGAAGATGAGAAGACCATGGGACATACTCACCATTCATCATTGCAATCTTCTGCGCTTCCTCCAGTTCTTCCTGCGTTAAGAAGATTCCCATGCCGCCTAGGACAGTGTCCAGGTCGCTAATATCCACTTTTTCATCTTTAAAGGAAAAGAAATAGATGTTTCACGATATTAACCTGTGGAAAACTAATCCCATCTGGTGCCTTATTTGGCCCCACAACAAAAATTATTAATACCCTGTTTTACAAATGAAGAACACTAAAGCAGAGCAAGTTAATGCAGCAGAACTCAGATGGGTGATCTAGATTTCTGTTCCACCTTATGCCACACAGCTCACAATTTGAAAACACAATCCAAAGAGAAAGAAAGAGGTTTTGGACACTTCCAGATGATCTGTTTGTCCAAATTCTGGGAGAAGGTTAGACAACATTACAGCTTTCCGCTGCATTTTCCTGTTACTTTCCTTATTTTTTAAAAAAAGTTTAGTTTAGGGGAGGAAGGAAGTCTGTTGTTCAATAGCTCCTAATCAACTTTAACTGTGTAACCTAAATTTGCCAGCATGCGACTAATTCCCACCCCCAAAATAGTGGCAGTCTGGATGCACCCATTGTGTTTCCGGTGTTGTACACTGGATGAACGAGATCAAAAGTTATTCATGGAACTGTCTAGCATCAGTTAGCTTTCTGTCTCAGTTTACAAATTGTAAATTTAAATGTGCGATACTCAGTGGTGTAGCGTGTGTGTGCCATAGGGGAAGTTGCCCAGGGTGCAAAATTGTTAGGGGGCGCAAAATTTCAACATCTGGTGTTGCCTCAATACAGCTGTGTGCTTTCATAATGGGGCTCCATACAAACCTGGAAGTGACCTCTCTAGACAATGGAACAACTCTTCTTTTCTTATCTCTGCGGCTGCAATCTTCTGGGTGACACAGACGCCATTTGGCAATTGAATGTGCATGTGCACTCTGTCCATTTCCCTCCCACCCACCCCTTCTCATGGCCCCAGAGCTGGCAACCCATGCTACACCACTGGCGATGGCATATTTACAACCCATCAGAAGTAAGGCCTATTTTACTCCCAACTACATGCGCCTTGGACTATAGCCATACATCAGTTTCAATCCTCAGCTTCCTACTCCAAGAACGGATATTTCCTCTTCCTCCCTTTTTATCAATCCCACCCCCTCTTTTTGTACATTATTCCTTTTCCCAGCTTCAGCAGCTCTGACTATAGTTAGGAGATAAGATGGCCAGATGCAAGAGGGCTCCTGGGCCTTTAATAGTCACACAAAAGTGGGAAATTCAACAGGTATAGCTTGCCACTCAAATCGCACCTGCCCAAATGCCATTCTCACACATCTTTCAAAGATGCAGGAGGGGCCCCAGTCCTCTTTTGCATCTGTCCACCCCACTGAGAGGAAAAACAGAGGCAATACAATGTGTCAGTGGATGCTTCCTGTTCTGCCTTCCTTGAAATGCCTGTAATCCTCATGAGGATTGAAAATGGGGCTTTGCATCGCCCCACTCTGCCCAGATTTGATTCTTCTTATCATGTCTGTGGTTTCCAGTAAGGGAAAATACCCTTCTGTTCCCAAATCCTCACTGGTCCACAGAGCGAGTGGCATCAATGAACATGCAACATATTCAGGGCTGTCTTAAGCATATGCGGTGCCGGGGTGCAAAGATCCGCCCAGCGTGCCCCCCCCAGGTTGCTCTGTCCCAGGCAAGCAGGAGGGAAGAGCCGGCTGGCCGCCTCAGCGTCTCGTTGGCTTGGTCACCCCCAAACTTGCTTCTGCAGCAGAAGAGCCCACTGCGGCACTCAGACCGACGGGCGGGCTCTTCCCCGGACTCAACTCTCGGGCCCTAGGCTCTCAGCCTGGTGCCCCTGAGAGCCCGGCGCCCCCTAGTGCCTATGGGTAAGACAGCCCTGAACGTATTCTGGCTAGAAGGAAGAGAGGTGGTGGTGAGGAGCCATGGCACCAAAGCTGGGAGAAGAACGCTTGGGGTCAAGGCAGACCCACCTTAAGGGCCTGGGTGGGTTAGAAAGCTTGCAAGTCTTAATCTGGAAGATAGCCACTGCCCTCCATTTTCCACGTGAAGGTTAAAACTCACCCTGAATACTGGGGAGGTCTTGAATGGCCCACATGAAGTCTTTCATATTCACAGTACCATCCTCTGTAAGGCAAAAAGATTAGCTGGGATGGGAAAGAGAGACCCACGCTGAATTTGTATCCCATGCTGAAAGAGACCCCCACCCTATCCCTGGATGGATTCTTTTATTGATTCATATGCTGTTGGTACCTCAGTTTTCGAGTGTCTCAGAAGCCGAACTTTTTGGTTTTTGAACACCAAAACCCAGAAGTAATTGCTTCCATTTTCGAACGCTTTCCGGAAGTTGAATGGCTTCCGCTGCATGTTTTTCATTTTTCTCCATTGACTTTGGAGAACGCCCTCTGTACTTTGGTTGTCGAACGTTTCGGAAGTCAAACGGTCTTCCAGAACTGATTACGTTCGACAACCGAGGTACCACTGTATTTCTATCCCTGGAAGATGAAAGCAGTTGTGAGAAAATATGGAAGAATTGCAATTTGATGGTGATGCTGACCACATGGGGACCTTCCATAAACGTCCATGAGGGAGAAAAGGCAGTTACACATGAAAAGCACCCTGGAAGCGTCCTAATTGGAAGGAGGATGGGCAGTGAGTGGCTGATTATTCCAACCCCTGTCCCTGGCTTTATGTAGTCCACACCCTGAAAAATTTCAAAGCACCCTGCCTGAGTTGCTTTTCCAAGCATGGGATAATGGGATAAAGAGATGATGAAGATATATTTTCCCCCTGAGGGTGAAAAGCAGCCTAGGGAGGAGAATTTTGAGTTGAAAAAAATGAACAGGGAACAAGGGCTATAGTCCAGCCTCCCTCCTTTCTGCCATATCGATTCACATCCTGCTCCTGGCTGCTTCGGGTTACAAAAGTTAAAAAGAACGTGAACATGGAATATGTACTGTATGTAGCTTGAGCATCAGGTGTGAAGCATTGGTGGCACTGAGGACTATTCAAGGACATGATCCAATGGTGAACCCAGTGATGCATACTCACTATTGATTGTCCTTTTGATAGCCTCTTGAACTTCCATCTGAGTTAAGCGAAGCCCCATAGCACCCAGGATAGAATCCAGTTTGCTGACATCCACCATTTTGCCTTGAACAGAAGGGGAGGGAACACTCAGTAGCAATTCACATCCATCACTTCCGTTGTGTAAAGTTAATTCCAGATATTTTCCATGTTATTCATGAAGCGTAGTTTGGTCCAAAGGCTCTTCCCTGTCCCCACTTTGAGGCTCCAGAATGTCAGAAGAGCACTATAGTTATTCATTTATTATTTGTTGCCATGAACCATGAGCACAGAATGTGCACGTGCACAGAATAAAGATCAGTGTTTTTAATAATAATTTCTTAACGCAACTGCATTGTAACCACCCACCATTCAATATTACAGTTCAGCTCACCAGTCTGCTGGCTTGACAAGACCGAATGCACCCCTCTCTTAAATGTTTCCACGTCCACCGTCCCATCCGCTGCAAGGAACAAAAAGAAGTTGTGAACGAGACGCAAAAGTGCTAAGCGGCTCGGAAGGTAGCGGCAGCGGGAGCCAGAATAGCAGTTTCACTATTGGTTTGGCACAGAGACAGCTCTCAAGCTCAACCCACATTCTTAACATGAAGAAGAAGAAGAGTTTGGATTTGATATCCCGCCTTTCACTCCCCTTCAGGAGTCTCAAAGCGGCTAACATTCTCCTTTCCCTTCCTCCCCCACAACAAACACTCTGTGAGGTGAGTGGGGCTGAGAGACCTCAGAGAAGTGTGACTGGCCCAAGGTCACCCAGCAGTTGCATGTGGAGGAGCGGAGACTTGAACCCGGTTCACCAGATTACGAGTCCACCGCTCTTAACCACTACACCACACTGGCTCTCAACATGACAACGTGAGGGGCACGAATTGGGCCAAAAGCTCTTCTCCTCCCCCGGTGGCACATATATTAGTCCCAAAGTCTTAATATCTATCTCTGGGTTTCCCAAACTTGGGTCTCCAGCTGTTTTTGGACTACAATTCCACTTCATCTCTAACCACCGGTCCTACTAGCTAGGACTGGTCCTTGTAGCTAGGGATGATGGGAGTTGTAGTCAGCTAGAGCCAGGGCTTTTTCGGCTGTGGCTCCAATCTGGTGGAACACTCTGTCACAAGAGACTAGGGCCCTGCGGGACTTGACATCTTTCCGCAGGGCCTGCAAGACGGAGCTGTTCTGCCAGGCCTTTGGTCGGGGTTCAGTTTGACTCCCTCTCCCCTTTCATAAGAACTTGCATGAAAGTGGCCTCCCAATTTTTCTCACAGGCCCATATAAGTTCAGCATAAACAGTTGGGCCTGGTGAGCATTTAAGGTCCCCAACCCTAATCTGCAGGTTGCCATCCGATTGGATTTTATTCTGATCCTGATCTGATTTGAGGATGTATTTTAATTGATTGTCTGATTTTATGTTAATGTATTATACATTTGATGTTAGCCGCTCTGAGCCCGGCTTTGGCTGGGGAGGGCGGGATATAAATAAAATTTATTATTATTATTAGTCCCAAAACAGCTGGAGACCCAAGTTTCGGAAACCCTGATCTATCTGAATAAACAACAAGTGAACATGCCAATGCATAATTTCAAAAAATTGCCCTAAGAATAATCAGTTAAGAAAACCAACAAAAAACAAACAAACCAAGAAACCAAAGCAGACAGGGTAGGGATCAAGCAACTGGCAGGGTCTTGAGTTGCAACCTTCTGAGGATCTTTGCAACCCCACAAGTTGCCAGCTTAGGGGCAAAAAAGATCTGTGGTAGGAGTGGCATCAGTAGCAACAGTCCACCTGGAGGGGCAGAGTTTGGAGCACTGACTCTTCTATTTCTTATTTATTTTCTTCCCAAAAGGCTATCTTCTGACCAGGGAGAGGCAGTCACAAGGAAGTCCTCTACCCCAGTGTTTCCCAACCTTTTTTGGGCAAAGGCACACTTGTTTGATGAAAAAAATCTCGAGGCACACCACCATTACAGCCCCGTGACGTCAGCGCGCAGCGTCACGCCGGGAGGGACGCACGAAAGTGTAAGTTTCAATTTTTTCCCCTCCCCCTTGCCGGGGAACCTCCAAGCTTTGGGGGTGGGGGGGGAGGAGGCAGCAAAGCGAGGCAGGAAGGAGAGCGCGGCTTGGCTGGGTGAGCTTTGGCAGGGGCAGGGAATGAGAGCCGCGAGGCGGGCGCTGCGGACGGAGGCGCTGCCCGCCGAGCTCGCAGGCAGCCAGGCAGGCAGACGGCGAGAGCCCCGCGCTGGGCGGCCTCTCCTCGCCGCCGCCGCCCCGCCTCTCGCCGCCCGACTCGCCCGCCTCCCTCCAGGCAACATCTCGCGGCACACCAGGCAACATCTCGCGGCACACTAGTGTGCCGCGGAACAGTGGTTGGGAAACACTGCTCTACCCCATATTTTGACTTGGCATAGGTGAAGATCAATATGAATAAAAATTTGTGCTTCTGTATATTTTCATAGTTTTTACCTGGAGGTGGGTAGCAGGGAGTGGGGAACCTGTGCCCCCTCAATCAGCTCTAGCCACCATGACCATTGGTCAGAGATGATGAGCCTTGCAGCCCAAGTAGATCTAGAGGAACACGACTTCTTCTCCACTCCTGTTTCAGAGTGGTATCCTTCATGCTGTGTGTCTCCCATGCTCCTGCCCAGAAGCCCCTATTAACCATTGTCGTTTTTGTACATGAGGATTAAACTATATGCAATGCAGATTTTGAAAGATGCACCCACAGCTATTTTTGGTTGTCCCCTCAGGTTCATTTTGCCATGTGCCTTTGCGCGGTGGCTGCAGCACAAGTAATTTGACTGTTCCCCCAACCTTTCATAAACAAAACTGATCAGAAGAGTTGCCTTGCTGAATTAAATCAAGCTCGTCTAGCACTCAGCATCCGCCAGATATAAAGAATCAAAGAAACCAACCGTCAATCGGAGTACATTTCAACGCCTCATACAGCTGCTTGTTGGTTAACTGGATGCCCATTTCATCCAAGACTTCCTCCAAGTTTTCGATAGCAACCCTTTTCTCTGCAAAAGAGGCGACAGTGTTGGCAACAACCTTTTGTCGAATGCCCAAAGAATTGTGCAAAACGTGCTCAAGATCACAACACTGTCCTTGCAGGGAAATGCTCTCCTCAAAAGGGTTGAGATTTTGTGAGTGTCCCATATTACTGCTCAGAGGGCGCACATGAAGTGACAGCATGGGAATGATGCAGCAGAGGAACTCTGCAGCTCCTGGCAGAGTGGCTTTTCCTGCTGGGAACCAGAACTACCAGGTCCAAAATCCCCAGTAGGAAACTAACACTATGTGCATCATTTCTACCAGGGAGAAAGCCCCACAAAGGTCAAGGTGGGACTTCTCCCTGGCAGAAATGATGTGCATAGTGTCTGTTTACCTCCAGGGATTCTGGGGCTGCTAGTCACAGAATTCTAGAATTCTAGAATCATGGTCCAACCCCCTTCCCAACACAGGAAATCCAGAGCTAGAGCTGTCCAGAAGCCTCTGCTTGAAGACTTCCACCAAGAGAGAAATGAATGAAGGAGCAAAGAGAGACAAGACAAAGGAGCCTCAAGTTGCTAGGTAGGTAAGGTAATGGTAAGGTAAAGGACCCCTGGACGGTTAAGTTGAGTCAAAGGTGAACATGGGGTTTTGGCGTTCATCTCGCTTTCAGGCCGAGGCAGCCGGCATTTGTCCAGGCAGCAGCTTTCCAGATCATGCGGCCAGCATGACTAAACCGCTTCTGGCGCAATGGAACACCATGACAGAAACCAAAGTGCATGGAAACGCCGTTTACCTTCCCACTGCAGCGATACCTATTTACAGTGGTGCCTCGCAAGACGAAATTAATTCGTTCCGCAAGTCTCTTCGTCTTGCGAGTTTTTCGTCTTGCGATGCACGGTTTCCCATAGGAATGCATTGAAAATCAATTAATGCGTTCCTAGGGAAACCGCCTTCAGACCAGGTCCGGGGACAGTCTGTTCCCGGACCTCTTCTGAAGGCTGGGGGGGGGGGAGACAAGGGCTTTTCTTCCCACCCCCAGCATTTTAAAAAAACCCGGGACAGCGGAGGACTTCTCCGCTGTCCGGGCGATCTTAAAATGCTGGCGGGCGGCATTTTAAAATCGCCCCGGGACAGCGGAGGACTTCTCCGCTGTCCGGGGCGATTTAAAAGCCCCTGGGAAGGCAGGCAGGGGGGACAAAGACTTTCGCCCCCCGCCCGCCTTCAGAAGGTGTTCCTGCCCCCCCGCCCGGCTTCGGAGCAGCCTTCCGAAGCCGGGCAGCGGGGGCAGGTGTTCCCGCCCCCCCCGCCCGGCTTCGGAGCAGCCTTCCGAAGCCGACGGCGGGGGCAGGTGTTCCCGCCCCCCCGCCTGGCTTCAGAGCAGCGTTCCGAAGCCGGGCGGTGGGGGCAGGTGTTCCCGCCCCCCCGCCCGGCTTCGGAGCAGAGTTCGGAAGCCGGGCGGCGGGGGCAGGTGTTCCCGCCCCCCTGCCCGGCTTCAGAGCAGCCTTCCGAAGCCGGGCGGCGGGGGCAGGCGTTCCCGCCCCGCCGCCCGGCTTCGGAGGAGGTCCGAGGACAGTGGGGAAGACGCGCTGCGCTTCCCTGCTGTCCCGGATATTTCCCTATGGGCTGTCGTCTTGCGAAGAAAGCCCATAGGGAAATTCGTCTTGCGAAGCGCCTCCAAAACGGAAAACCCTTTCGTCTAGCGGGTTTTCCGTCTTGCGAGGCGTTCATCTTGCGAGGTACCACTGTATCTACTTGCACTGGTGTGCTTTTGAACTGCTAGGTTGGCAGGAGCTGGGACAGAGCAATGGGAGCTTACCCCATCGCAGGGATTTGAACCGCCAACCTTCTGATTGGCAAGCCCAAGAGGCTCAGTAGTTTAGACCACAGTGCCGCCCGTGTCCCATGCTGGGGAAGGACCATGGGAAAGAGAAGGCTTCGGGAACTATGGGAAGAGAGGGACCTTTAGTCCTCGCAACTGTCTCATTGGGGCAACATCTACTGCAGAGAGTTACTGGGCTCAGTTACTGAGCTGTTTTGTTTCTTTGAATAGTTAACTTCATTGGCACCTTGCGAGTTATTACTCACCTGTCCCTGACAATGACTGTATTCATTTTTACGCAAGACAGAAATGCATTGCAGCCTACAATCTCACATCTGCAACCAGTTTCCACATGCCTTTGAACTGCTTGAATATTCAGCACCTAATGACTCATATCTGAATGAGCAGAACTATGTCTAGGGTGATATGAAAACTGTGCCACATATAGAGTCCGCATATAGAACAGTAACCTATTGGTATGTCCAGACCACCCCTCCACCCCACCCCAAACTATGGATTTGTTAGTGTGATTGGTTTTAAGGCTCTCAACTCACTGGTTGATGACAACCCTCGGAGCGCTTGGATTTCTTTGAGACAGTCACTGAGGTTTACAGTTCCATCCTCTGTAATGCAGAGAAAAAGAAACAACAATAGACTGGTCCCATAGCCACTGTCATCATTTAAATAACTGCCCCTGAAAACATCACAGACACTTTGGGTGGTCAAGAACATGGCAGCATGGCTGTTGTCCAGGACTGGCCACTGGAGAACATTACGCTGCTTTTTGAAAGAGGTTCATTGGTTACCAGCCAGCTTTTAGGCTAAAAATTCACTGTTCTGAGGCTAACCTTTAGTGTACACATCAGAGGACATGTGTACTTGTGTACTCTTGTTTGTGATTTAAGACCAGATGTGCAAATCTGCCTCCTAGCATAGGAAGATTAAACCCTACAATGGAAAAAGTACTTAATGGTTGGGTGCAAATTGCCTTGCGAGTATTTTTATAGGGTCAGTTCTCTCAGAATGAAACCCCACAGTCTGGGCATCAGATATTCTGCATATTGTTTCGTATGTTATGTTGTTGTTGTTTAGTCGTGTCCAACTCTTCGTGACCCCATGGACTAGAGCACGCCAGGCACTCCTGTCTTCCACTGCCTCCCGCAGTTTGGTCAGACTCATGTTTGTAGCTTTGAGAACACTGTCCAACCATCTCGTCCTCTGTCGTCCCCTTCTCCTTGTGCCCTCCATCTTTCCCAACATCAGGGTCTTTCCCAGGGAGTCTTCTCTTCTCATGAGGTGGCCAAAGTATTGCAGCCTCAGCTTCACCATCTGTCCTTCCAGTGAGCACTTGGGGCTGATTTCCTTAAGAATGGAAAGGTTTGATCTTCTTGCAGTCCATGGGACTCTCAAGAGTCTCCTCCAGCACCATAATTCAAAAGCATCAATTCTTCGGTGATCAGCCTTCTTTATGGTCCAGCTCTCACTTCCATACATAACTACTGGGAAAACCATGGCTTTAACTATACGGACCTTTGTTGGCAAGGTGATGTCTCTGCTTTTTAAGATGCTGTCTAGGTTTGTCACTGCTTCCCTCCCAAGAAGCAGGCGTCTTTTAATTTCGTGACTGCTGTCACCATCTGCAGTGATCATGGAGCCCAAGAAAGTAAAATCTCTCACTGCTTCCATTTCTTCCCCTTCTATTTGCCAGGAGGTGATGGGCCCAGTGGCCATGATCTTCGTTTTTTTGATGCTGAGCTTCAGACCATATTTTGCGCTCTCCTCTTTCACCCTCATTAAAAGGTTCTTTAATTCCTCCTCGCTTTCTGCCATCAAGGTTGTGTCATCTGCATATCTGAGGTTGTTGATATTTCTTCCGGCAATCTTAATTCCGGCTAGGGATTCATCCAGCCCAGCCTTTCGCATGATGAATTCTGCATATCAGATAAATAAGCAGGGAGACAATATACAGCCTTGCCGTACTCCTTTCCCAATTTTGAACCAATCAGTTGTTCCATATCCAGTTCTAACTGTAGCTTCTTGTCCCACATAGAGATTTCTCAAGAGACAGATCAGGTGATCAGGCACTCCCATTTCTTTAAGAACTTGCCATAGTTTGCTGTGTTCAACACAGTCAAAGGCTTTTGCATAGTCAATGAAGCAGAAGTAGATGTCTTTCTGGAACTCTCTAGCTTTCTCCATAATCCAGCGCATGTTTGCAATTTGGTCTCTTGGTTCCTCTGCCCCTTCGAAATCCAGCTTGCACTTCTGGGAGTTCTCAGTCCACATACTGCTTAAGCTTGCCTTGTAGAATTTTAAACATAACCTTGCTAGCGTGTGAAATGAGTGCAATTGTGCGGTTGTTGGAGCATTCTTTAGCACTGCCCTTCTTTGGGATTGGGATGTAGACTGATCTTCTCCAATCCTCTGGCCACTGCTGAGTTTTCCAAACTTGCTGGCATATTGAGTGTAGCACCTTCACAGCATCATCGTTTAAAATTTTAAATAGTTCAGCTGGAATATCATCACTTCCACTAGCCTTGTTATTAGCAGTGCTTTCTAAGGCCCATTTGACTTTACTTTCGTATGTTATAGGGCTGCTTTATTTGTTGTTAGCTGCTTTGGGCACCACTGTATGGAAAGTAGGGATAAGCATTTCAATAATAAATACTGACCATTCACATCCACATTCGCCAAGACTTCCTGGAGCTCTTTGTCACTCAAAAAGAAGCCCTTGCGGGCCAGAATGGATCCAAGATCCAGAACAGAAATTTCTTCTTCTAGAGGGCAAAAGAGGAATGGAGTCAGTGAGGGGATGGATAGACAAATTCACATAACACTAAAACCAGGGTTTGTTTAACAAACCACAAGATAATCCTGAGTTGTCCCACAGATTATCAAACAAACAATGTCTTATTTCTCCAGTCTCTGCTTTGTTCTCTAGTTTTACCAAAGGTGTTGTAGACTCTGAAGCAGCAGGACGAAAGGGAGAAACACATTCCATTAACCCTTCTCACAGCTATTTAATAGTTTTCTGGGTTGTTGTGGCCTGTATAGATTGTTTTTAGCCGTTTCCTTCTTCCATCTCCCCCTCTCTAGGAATCAACTCTTTCACTTTAACCTTTCTCTTTCCCAACAGCATTGCCTTCATATCCTCTTTTCTTTCTTTTTACCCAAATTTATCAAAATACAAAAAGGAGAGATCATGATTAGAAGTGGAGGGAAGGGAAGATTATTTAACCCTCTTCCTGCACACTGATCCCAATGAAAATCCCTCCAGCCACAGGATTTTATTTGGATAACAGATGTCTAGAAGCAGAATTACCGTATTTTTCGCCCTATAGGACGCACTCCCCCCCCCTCCAAAAATGAAGGGGAAATGTGTGTGCGTCCTATGGGGCGAATGCAGGCTTTCGCTGTAGCCTGGAGCGCGAGAGGCGTCGGTGCGCACCGACTCCTCTCGCGCTCCAGGCTTCAGGAAGCTATCCGCAAGCCTTGCAAGCCCGGCGGGAGTTCCCGCGGGCTCGCAAGGCTTGTGGGCAGCAGCCTGCAGCCCGAAGCACAGGGCGCCCTCCGGAGGACGCCCTGTGCTTCGCGCAGGAGTCCGCAAGCCTTGCGCGCCCGGGGGGAGTTCCCCCGGGCACGCAAGGCTTGCAGGCGGCAGCCTGTTCTGGGGGCTGGGGTCGAAGGAAGCTTGGGCTTCCCCCACCCCAGCCCCACGGCTGGGGGGGAAGATTTTTTTTTATTCATTTCCCCCCCAAAAAACGAGGTGCGTCCTATGGGCCAGTGCATCCTATAGGGCGAAAAATATGGTACTTTCCACACGTAGCTTAAATGAAAACAGCAAAGATGGAGTGCTACTAAAGCATCCATGTCCAGAAGCATTCTTCCGGAGTGGCATTTAGATCTCTCTCTCTATTGTGGCTCTTCCCTACTAAATGAGAACCCAATCATTCACTGGGTTTGCATATAACTCTAAACTATGGTTTATTAAACCACGGTTTAGCTTTGTGCGTGAACGCTGCCCTGCAACTTAACTATGGCTTGTTTATTGTCAGCAAATCATGATCTTAAACCATAGTTAAAACAAAAGCAAAGATAAATTCAGAGCAGTTTTTCCAATATAGCAAAAGGGAGCGGGTCACATTTTGGAAGGATAACAAATAAGCCAAGATAATTTTGCGATATCAGCCTAGATTCTATGTGAACAGGGCCGGATTTACCGGATTTTTCACCCTATAGGACGCACTTTTTCCTCTCCAAAAATGAAGGGGAAATCAGGGTGCGTCCTATGGGGCGAATGCAGGCTTTCGCTGAAGTCTGGAGAGCGAGAGGGGTCAGTGCGCACCGGCCCCTCTCGCTCTCCAGGCTTCAGGAAGCTCTGCGCAACCCTCGGGAGACCGGCTCCGAGGGTTGCACAGAGCTGCCTGCAGTCCCCGGCTCAGCACAGCTCTGCACGGCCACCAGGAGCCAGGGGCGAAGCCCCGCCCCGCTCCGGATGGCGGCGCAGATCTGCCTGCAGTCCCGGGATCTGCGCAGCTCTGCGTGGCCACCGGGAGCGGGGAGCGAAGTCCCACCCCGCTCCGGATGGCGACGCAGAGCTGCCTGCCGTCCCGGGATCAGAGCACTTCTCCCCATCGCCAGCCCCACAAGCTCGGGGGACAGCGGGGAGGCAGAGCGTGCCTTCCCACTGTTCCCCAACCTGGTTCTTCCAGCCCCGCACCTGGGGGGAAAATAATTCCCCCCCCTTTATTTCCCCCCCAAAAAACTAGGTGCGTCCTATGGGCCGGAGCGTCCTATGGGGCGCAAAATACGGTAGGTTTGATGAGGCCCTAAGCTACTGAATGTAATGGGGACCTTTATATGTCCAGCTGTCTTTTGTCAACAACAAATTGTCACTGTTTTGGTGTTGAATATATGCTATATGGTAATTTATGGACCTAATAGGTATCTAAAGCCATTTGCACATGCAGAATGTAGGCACCCTATATATAGAAATGAGCAAACCAGTGATATTTTAGGGAGCAGGCTAGCAGGCGGGGCCCATGTCTTACATCATAGGGGCCTACACAACACTAAACACTGTTGCTCTATGTAGGTTTTATTTTATTGGTTTTGTATCTTATATTTTGGAAATGTACATCGTTCCCTCCCCCTTTAAATTTTTTTGGGGCCCCCAAGAGAGTGGGGTCCTAAGCTATAGCTTGTTTAGCTTATATGTAAATCCAGCGCTGTATGTGAAGCACAACCAGAGGGATGGAAGGTGACAATAGGACCTAGAGATGTTACAGTGTCTTCAGGTCTGCATGAGTGTAGGCAAAATCAGAAGACAAAAATAAATAAAAACTGATGTTTTATTGTGTGCCTTACGCAGTTGTTCCTGTCCAGAACTACATGCAAGACTCATGAGCTAAACACTGATATTTTACAGGATCTCAAAATTCTGACTCCAAAACACACAGAGCACAAAAAGCAAGCATTTTTCTGTGGTGTGGCCCTTCCCCTCTCACAGTGCTTTCTCAAACATCTTATTGACTCACCGCTCTGACGATGTTGTTGGCTCTTTCTCACCTGTTTCATAAATTCTTCCAGGTTCACTTTCCCTTCAGCTGATGGAAAAAGATCTCAGAATCAGAAGGAGACCTCGCTCCCCAATGAGGCTCCAAACAGGGGCAGATAATAGGGTGCCCTGAGCGAAAACAAAATTTGCCCCACCCCCTCTAAATCTGTATTATTTTCGCAATAATTCCTTTTGGTACGCAGTTGCTTTTTATGGATCTTCTCAGTAGGTATCTGTACACATTTTTTTATTATGATTATGATTATTATTTTGCGCCCCCTCAGCTTGGCACCCTGTGGGTGGGGGGACTACTTGCACTGCCCTAAATCCAGCACCGCTCCAAATTTAAATGGAGACCAGCAAACATCAATCAGATAATCTCAATTTCCAGTCCTTGTGGGTTCAGATAAAAAGCTGAAAGTGCCAACTTAAATTCCAACATATCTACAATTTTTTTTTAAAAAAGAAGAAAGCCCCAGTAAATAGTCACGTATTCACCTTTCCTTAAGAAAGTAAAGAGGCATGATTAATTTACGGGTCTAGAGTTTATTTCTCTAGTTGCCAGGATATGTTCTCTGAAGTGTACGCAAATTCCCTCTTTGCATATGTATTTGTAAAAGGTAGAGGGACCCCTGACCATTAGGCCCAGTCGTGACCGACTCTGGGGTTGCGGCGCTCATCTCGCTTTATTGGCCGAGGGAGCCGGCGTACAGCTTCCGGGTCATGTGGCCAGCATGACTAAGCCGCTTCTGGTGCACCAGAGCAGCGCACAGAAATGCCGTTTACCTTCCCGCTGGAGCGGTACCTATTTATCTACTTGCACTTTGACATGCTTTTGAACTGTTAGGCTGGCAGGAGCAGGGACTGAGCAATGGGAGCTCACCCCGTCGTGGGGATTCAAACCGCCGACCTTCTGATCAGCAAGTCCTAGGCTCTGTGGTTTAACCCACAGCGTATCGTGTTTCAAATGATATTCTGTATTTTTCGAAATTGCCATAGTTACGAGAAACTGATTCCTCCACATTTTAGGCCCCCTCCTTAGTACCTACTCCTCTAGCACAGGAATAAACTCTGGCTTGTGGGCCAATCTTGACCCACCGGGGAGTCCAAGTTGGCCCCTGAGGCCATTCCCCCCCCCAAAAAAAAACCACACCCACCTCTCCATCAGCTGACATCACCAGGTGATGTCCTGCTGGAGTCTGCTTTGCCAGCACACTCTAAGCCAGTAAGACTGAACCCTTCACTCCTTTGCTAGTGAGCAGTCCTGGGTTCAATCCTGCAGGGGTGCTGCTTTGCCAGCGCATTCCTTGAGAGGAATGCAGTGGTGAAGAAGAACTCCTGCAGCCAGCAGGATCGCGCTCTGCTCATCAGCGCATTCCCTGCACATTTTCGTTACTATGCCTCTCATGCCTCTGTTACAGAACCATAGACTTTCAGATTGTTGGGTTTGTCCGGTGCGGGACGCCAGACCACCCGAGCTTGCAAATTATCTCAGCCGTTTCACAGAAGCCCATACTGACCATCCACCGGGGCATTTTTTAATGCTTCCTGGAACTCTTCTTCTGCGAGTTGGATGCCTTCAATGGCCAGAACGTTGCCTAGGTCCTGAACGTCCACCATTTCTCCTGCAATTGGGTGCAGAACAGATTGGAATGGCATGGGTGCAGATCCTACATACGTCAGTCACAGAAAGACATTAGCAAGCCGGCTGGTAACCTCTGTTCTGTTGCAGATCCCCTGTGTACAGAGGAAAACTCTGGGCGTTTTTTAAAAAAATAAAATAAAATAAATTCTTTAGTGTATTTTGATTTTTACTCTTTCACTGCGCTTAAGCCATTATAGGAATGGTTTGAAATGTAAAAAAATGCTTCTGGGATGGTGCAGAGGAGCAGGAAAAGAGACAGATAGGCGGCTTTAAAAATCAAATGGAGTACAGCTGTAAAGATTAAGTTAAAAGAAAAGAAAGGTTGACAATTAGATAAAATTAAGGGTGAGGATTTGCTGAACTAAATATTTAAAATGGGAATGCAGAAAGGGGAGGTATGAGGAGGTCGGTGAAGTAAGTTTTAAGAAAATAAGGTTCTGAAATTATACTTGTTCTTTTTTTGTTTGTGTTTGTGTATTGTTTTGTTTGATATAATTTGTAAAACTTCAATAAATATCTTTTTTAAAAAAGGAAAAGAGACAGATGAACAAGCAGTGGGCAGGGTGTCCTACAATCCCCACAGCATGGGGAGAAATTGCCTGCCCATTTCTGAAGAGAAATAAGGAGATGCTGATATATTTCAAATGTCCATTTCAACTCACCTTCATGCGTGGGAGATGGCTGTGTCAGACGGACATCCTTCACTACTTCCTTCGAGCTCAGGCTGTCATCAGCTGCAAACAACATGGCCACCCACATAGGGTTTAAGGTCATGAGAGTTGCCTCACCCTTATGACAGTAGATTCTTCGGTTCATGTTCTAAGCCAAAACATTTTACCTCAGGTTTCTGGAGAGGATGATTTAAATGGTGTGGGAGCAGGGCTTTTTTTTTTTTTAAGCCGGAACTTTCCAGAACTCAGTTCTGGCACCTCTCAGGTGGGCGCCATTGTTCATGGTCAGTTCCGGCTCCTTTCCCCACCCAGAAAAATAGCACTAGTTGGGAGTGAAATAAGAACGAGGAGTGCTACTGAGTCAGGTTGAAGGCTCATCTTGTCCCTCACTGTGTTCTCATGGCAGCCAACCAGACGCTTATGGGAAGCCCAAAAGCAAGGAAATGAGTGTCACAGCAACACTCTGCTCACTTGCGATTTTCCGGCAACTGGAGGTAGAACGCAGTGGCGTAGCGTGGGTTGTCAGCACCCGGGGCAAGGCAAGTAATTTGCGCCCCCTAACCCGTGGATTTGCGCCCCCTAACCCGTGGATTTGCGCCACCTAACCCTACCCCCCAGATGTTGCGCCCGGTGCGGCCGGCCCCCCCTGCACCCCCCACGCTACGCCACTGGTAGAACGTAACTGTTTTGACTAGTTGCCATCTATAGTCATTTTATTTATTTATTTATTTATTTATTTATTTTCTCAAATCCTTTATTATTTTATTCACATAATATATACATCCTTTACAGCAAACAACTCCAAAATAAGCAGACAACTCCAAAATAAAATCACATGTAACAAAACCGTAAGTCTCATGTTTTCATTTACACTGATCTCCTCTCCGATACTTTCACTTGATATTTCTTGCTGCTTTCTGCTTTCCTCATAGAATCTTTATAAAAATCTATAGTCATCTATAGTCTTATCCTCCATGAATATGTCTAATTCTCTTTCAAAGCCAGTCCAGGTTGGCAGCCATCACCCTATCTCATGGAAAGTTTTAAGTGACAGGAAAAATGGCTTCCGAGTCACGAATGTTTGATACACCACCTTGTTATATTTTCTTTGAAAGTGTGGTTTAGAACCATTTAAACCAACAAACAAAGCACATTAAGTGCCTGTTTCGCTCCCAAACAATTCTTAGCTCTCTAGACACGGGGGATGAATATTTTTTTTGGGGGGGGGGAGTGCATTAAATGCAAGGTCAGAATGGCTGCATAAATGACTGTTTCCTTCCTGATACACGCATCTTTGCTGATGGACATTTCTCTAAAACGTAGGCCCCAAATGCACTGTAAGCCTCCTCACATACAACTTACCACCCGGACTGCTGCCTGTTAAATCGTTCTTCCCTTGTTCTTCAGAAAGGAGGCTGCTTTTCTGCTCCGAGGTGGGACTCAAGGTATCACTCTCAGCCACGATCCCTTGGATCAATTAGCAGGAATTAGTCAGCTGCAATGATCCATGTTCTGTACTTTCCAGGCTATACTATTGCATTAGAACAGGCTTGTAAAAAATAACTTAACCAAGTGCCCCTCCGGTGAATAAGAATTGACCTGGGTGACTAGACAAGAACATCAACTATTTTTTTGGACACTAACATGGGGGCAATGGGGGGGGGGTGTTGAGCTGGTAAGCGGTGGACTTTTGTGAACAACAATCATTTCAAGTGCTTTTAAAGCACACCCGCTCCATTCCACCCAAATCCTGGGAGCTGTAGTTTACCCCTTCCCTCGCAGAGCTACAATTCCCAGCATCCTTCAGTTCCTAGGATTCTTTGATGAGATAAAGGTAAAGGGACCCCTGACGATTAGGTCCAGTTGTGGCCGACTCTGGGGTTGCGGCACTCATCTCGCTTTATTGGCTGAGGGAGCCGGCGTACAGCTTCCAGGTCATGTGGCCAGCATGACTAAGTCACTTCTGGCAAACCAGAGCAGCGCACGGAAACGCCGTTTACCTTCCCGCCGGAGCGGTACCTATTTGTCTACTTGCACTTTGATGTGCTTTTGAACTGCTAGGTTGGCAGGAGCTGGGACCGAGCAACGGGAGCTCACCCATCCCGGGGATTTGAATCGCTGACCTTCTGATCGGCAAGTCCTAGGCTCTGTGGTTTAACCCACAGCGCCACCCGCGTCCCCTTTGATGAGATAGCATGTGCTTTAATATAAGGTGTGCACACAGCCTCACTTGCGAGGCTAAGCTAGGGAGGCAATTCTTACATTCTATTACAAAATTGTCAATCTTGTGCCTTAGGTGCTCGGAGCTGTACAGAAACTGTTCATTATCCTCCAGCCCACCACCATTAAAAAGCCCCAGAGACTCATCTTCTGTACCTGCTTTCAGCTGCACATTCTTCACCCCCTCCATGAACTCATTCAGGTTAACTTTGCCATCATCTGGAAGACAAGATGGGGGAAGAGGACGGCTCAACTGGGCAGGGAAGCAGAGGTGCAATTATTTTGCAAAGGGTGTTGCTAGGAGCTGAACGGGATGCAAATAAACTGCACAGTCTGCATCTGGGCAGGCAAGACAGAGATGCAGCAAGGAAGGGACAGAGAAGTGAGAGATGGCCTACTAAGTGCTGGAGAGGTAGGGCATACTTGACACATGCATATACTTGAGATACGTGTATCATAAGATACAACAGAAATTTCAAGATCTGGGATGGGATGTTTCTCAAGCACAAATGACCCATGATGCTCCATTACCTGCATTCCCCCCCAACATGCTTTATCACATAGACAGCAGCCTTGGGCTGAGGACCAATGGGACATGCTTAACCCTTCCGCCTTCCGCAGTTCCCCGTTTAATATTGCCTGCTGATTATGGTTTTAAATGATAATATTAGGTTATATTTTAGTGATCAAGATTTATTTTTATTTTTTTAACTGCCACTATATCTGAATTGTCTCTGTTATACCCAATTGCAATTCAATGTATTCCTGTTGTGTTTTATGATTTTCCTGATATTGTAAGTGACCCAGAACTGGTCTGTGACTGTAATAATAAAATTCATTCATTCAATATTGCCTGCTTATGTGTTACAGTTCAGATGCAGGCGCCTGTATATTTTCCTTCATTGGGTGAAAAGTAGCTGGGGGAAGTTTGAGGAGGAAGTTTCACCCCTCTGAAACTCAAAACCTCCCCAGGGCTGCTTTTCATTATTTCTTTTAAACAGGGGGAGAAATGTTACTTATTCGTCTTACACACAACTGTCTCGAGTGTCATGTGGGCTTCAGCCAGAGTCTGTGAAATCACCCAAAAGGAGCTGAAAGGGGAATGTGCATTTTCTTCCTGAACTGGATGCTCTTAATCTGTTTTACTTCCAAGAGGGGTAGGAGAGCAAGCCCTTTAAAGACTCACCATCCACAGTTGTAGATTTCAGAGCTTCTTGGAGCTCATCGTCTGTTAGTTGAATGCTCATGGTGGCCAGAATAGCATTCAGGTTATCGACAGGAACTCGATCCGCTGTGAGAGAAATGATAAACGTGGAAACATTTCAGGGCCTTGGAATTCCCTGCTTGGTTAACAAAGCTTCGAACGCTGCTGGGGATTGTGTGCACTCCATGCAATAAACACAAATTCAGAAAACTAGAAATCTGTATCAAGAAGAATAGAATTCCATGAAGAAGAAGAAGAAGAGTTTGGATTTGATATCCCACTTTATCACTACCCAAAGGAGTCTCAAAGCAGCTAACATTCTCCTTTCCCTTCCTCCCCCACAACAAACACTCTGTGAGGTGAATGGGGCTGAGAGACTTCAGAGAAGTGAGACTAGCCCAAGGTCACCCAGCAGCTGCATGTGGAGGAGCAGAGACGCGAACCCGGTTCACCAGATTATGAATCTACCACTCTTAACCACTACACCACACTGAGCTGTGTAAAGTGCCAAAATGTATGCATTTTTCTTGTACGGCATGGTACAGAATTAAAACTGCTAGCACTTTTTGCAAAGCTAAGCAGGGTCTGGGATGGTTTCAAATCTGGATGGGGGAACCACATGTTGACATTCCTGCACTGTGGATGGTTGTTCCAGATGATCCTCACGGTCACTTCCAACTCTGCAATTCTATGATTCTATTTATTGTGCACTCTTTGCTGATTTGCACAATATCTTCTGGTTTTACAGAACATGGGGGTACAAGAAGCCACGCAGAACATTGATGTCCCTCTCTATGACCCCCTAGAAATCTTATTCAGCTGCTTTCTGAAATGTCCGCATCTGATAGCCATCTTCAAATATCTCAAGGGCCGTCACATGGAAGAGGGAACAAGCTTGTTTTCTCCTGCTCTGGAGGGTAGGAATCAAAGCAATGGATTCAAGTTACAAGAAAGGAGACTCCAACTAAAAATCAGGAGGAACTTTCTGGCAGTAAGAGCTGTTCAGCAGCAGAATGGTCTCTCTTGGGAGGTTGTGGACTCTCCTTCCTTGGAGGTTTTTAAGCAGAGGTTGGGTGGCCATCTGTCATGGATGTTTTAGCTGAGATTCCTGCCTTGCATGGGGTTGGACTAGATGACCCTTGGGGTCCCTTCTATGATTGGCCACCCAGTGTTGACCCAAAAGGGCCTGAGAGACTCCGCTTTTTACAAGCATCCCTTTGGGAAGCCTCTCTTACCACATTCTGCACCCCTGTGGAATCACAGAATGAAACCAGTCCTGTGCGCAGGTGTGCTTTGTCCATGGACCATTTATCCCATCTGCTTCGACGCTGGTCTGTTCCTCATCATCTAAAGCCTGCCTGGGCCTTTAAGCCCTATCAGAAAACAAGTGCTCTCTTCAAATGCTTCCAGTTTAATTTAACAAATTTCTAATCCAACTAACGCAACCCACTTACCCTCAGCTTGGTTCTTGACTACACTCGCCATCAATTCGCTCATGTTCACCTTCCCATTTTCTGCAAGGACAAAATACTGATAGATAAGACAATCTGCAATGCAGAAAGTGGCCAGAGCATAAGAGTGTGTGTGTGTGTTGAAATTCTCATACGCAAATAAAAATTGCTATATTTCAGTATCTGTCATGATTATGACCCTGGTCCAACACAGTGATGATTCAATGGCCTATGCTACTGATCCCAGGTATTACATGCCCCAGTCTGAGAGGCAGGAGTTTGCTAATTTACATGAGAGACAGAGAGGACAAACTCAGTGACAGACCTGGATCTTTAAGACAGTGGCTCTTGACTGCTCACATAGGCAGCCTCTACCTGAAGACATTCTCCTCATCTGTGAACCCTGACCTATGATGAAAGAGTCACTGGGAAACTTGCCGGTGATGTCAGAATGCCAGATTCCAACCAGAACATTCCTGCTTGACCTTTCACTGAGAAGTAAGTTCTGTAAAGAAGTCTGTGTGAGGCCTCCATCTCCACAGAGATCGGCCCACAGTTAAAGCCGTCCCACTCTGTGTTAGAGGCACATGTAATAATAACAACAACAATAATAAATTTTTATTTATACCCCGCGCTTCCTGGTTCAGAAAACCAGGCTCAGGGTGCCTAACAACAAATATAAAACACTTAATTGATGCAACAAAAAACAGCATAAAATACAGTATAAAATGCGAATAACAATAAATTCAGAATTAAAAAATCAATTTAGGGGGGAAATCCATCCAATAAACATTCGATGATCACCAGGGCTAGCTGACTAAATTGGTCCTATTTGGGCCAGCGAGGAGACCAGGGGAGAATTAGCTGTGGGATCCCAGAGAGGGTAATCTTCATGAAAAGGGGAGGGGGAGGGAAAGAAGGGGAATAAAAGATCAGGCTAAGTTCAGATTGGAATACCAGTGTACCAGTGGGTTGTGATGTTTCTCGCAGCCTCTGGGACCGGTTTGCTGAGGGTGACCTCCCAACAGCTGAGGGACTTTTTGAGGAGGAAGATTCAGTGTCTGAGTAGAACGTGGGCAAACCAAAAAACAAAAAACCCCACCCTGCCTGAGATCAGGGAACAAGGTTCACTCACCATTCACAGTCACATACTTCAAGGCTTCTTGGAGTTGCTCTTTGGTTAAGTGGATCCCTAAGTTGGACAAAACGGAATCTACCTCTTCCATAGCAACCATATCCCCTTGGTCACCTAGTCAGGGGAAACAATGAACCAAAGGCCAGACATTCAGAAGCTGGTGGGAAATCCACAAGGCCTTGCCAAAAAAAGGTCAAGCTTCTGCAAAACCCAAGAAGTTAACCTAACAGCGTAATATAAGCCTGCAGGGTCAGATCAAAGTTCTACCTAGTCCAGCATTCTGTTTTCCACAATGGTCAGGCAGCACCTCTGGGAAGTTCACAAGTAGGCCTTTACGGCCATAGGGGCATTATTACAAGCTAGACCAAAGGCCTGTCGAATCCAGCATCTAGTCCAACCGCCTGTGATGCAGGAATCTCAGGTAAAGCATTCATGACATCTAGCCTCTGCTTAAAAACCTCCAAGGCTTCTGAGAAGTCCATCCGTGGGGCACAAAGGCAACAGCCCTGCTCCACTGTAGACCTAGCAACTAGTCTTCAGTGGCATACTTATTACCTCTGAACCTGAAGGTTTCATTTAGCTGTTGTGGCCAATTGCCATGGGAGAATATGCCCTCCCTCCAGGGCCAGCCCAAGACATTTTGGCACCTGAGGCAAAACACAAAATGGCGCCTCTCCTCCAAGGAAGAAGGGGTGAGTGAAGATCTACACTGGGAACAAGGGGGAAGGAATCAAATCAAGGGAGGGGGATCAAATAACCTATTTTCATGACCAGAAGAAGGAGGAGTATCAAGAGGAATGGAATAAATTTAAAGACTATTTAGTTAAATATGTTAAGATAATTTAAATAGAAATACTTGTGAGTAATAGAATGGCCTAGGATTTAAATATGTGAAATTGTATAATGTTAAGGATAGAAGTCAATATGAAAAGAAAGAAAGATGTTAATTGACTAAGTAAATTTTATGTGAAAATAGTTTTGGAAAACTGCTACAATGATTGATATGGAAACTCAGCTGGAGGGATTCGAGGAAGTCACTTAACAATGTTAACAAAAGTGGAATTATTATAGTTAAGATAAATGTTTCTTTGTTTGTTAGTTTGTATTTGATGTTTTTGTTTTATTTGTTTGTTATAAATTTGAAAAACCAATAAAAAATCTGGGGGGGGGGGAAACAAATAACCTATTTTCAACCTGTTTGTTTTGGGAAAAGATGGTCTCAGTTCATGTTATTCACAATGCATTGAATTGCTATGCTTTACCTAGTGTAGGGAACAGGCTGGGCCAGTTAAAGGGTTGTTCAGAGGAGACAGCCAGAGGAAAAAGATATATTAATTTGGTGATGGTTGTGAGAAAAGAGATGGGGTTGGTTGGTTTGCTTGCCTCCCCTTCATTCAAACAGTACAGACTACACCCCATGCTATCAAAACCACATTTTGAAAGCTTAACAACTGAAAATAGGTTCCGGGGCTAAGCCTCGGCTCAGAATATGCTGAAATTTCTACCATTTATTTTAGTACCATAATGGAAAGAGAAGGAAAATCTAAGTTCATGTTTGGTAGGCACACATAGCAGAGTCTTCCTGGCATCAGAGACCTCACTCACCTTCAAGAGTCTGCCCCATTTCACTAAGGCTATTCATAAATTCATTGAGGTTCACTTTCCCATCCTCTGTGAGGGAGTCAAAAAAGGGCAGAGTTACATGTGCGGCACCTTTTAGACAAGCACAATTCTTACACCCTGGCTTCTAAAACCAGAGACAAAACAAAACTAAAAGCAAGGAATAATAGAAGGAGACACACAGTGACAGAGATGAAGTATTAAGAGCACACTTTGTAGGGAGAGTGGGATTTTGTGCAAAAGCTTGATTCTGGTACAGACTGGGCTGAGCCTCCTTCACTCTTAGCTTACGGCTGCATACATACTATTCCTTTAAAGTGCATGGAGAAAACACAATTTAAGGAATTGTGGGCACTGCAGTTTCCCCCTCATGGAGTTACAATTCCCAGAAACCTTTAACGAACTACAGTGCCCAGGATTTTTTGAGGGAAGTAATGTGTTTTAAAGGTATAGTGTTTAACATAGCCTATGTCTGCTTTCCTGAGCCAGCATTTTACATCTGGCTCTTGCTGGTTATCCTCACAGTTCTAGTAAATTCCACAAGCCTGAAGCCTGCCCACCCCTGGTATAAGGCATTGGGGGAACCCCACTGCACTGAGATCTGGGACGTAGTAAAGGATGTCCCAGGCCTCAGTGTCTTTTACTATTGTGATAGAAAGGTGGGGCGCAATAAGTTTCCAGAATCTAACTGTTTAGGGTTCATGAACCTACCACCTTGCCATTCTCCAGCTGCTTCTCTTCCCCGCCCCTTTTGCCCACATGATTTAAAATCTCAAATACGGAATCCATCAATTCTCACCATCAACTTTAACTTGCTTGAGGACCTCCTGCATCCCCTCATTGGTTAAAACAATCCCCATGCTTTCAAGAATGGAATCCAGGTTTTCGATGGGGATCTTGTTACCTTAGATAGGAGGAGAAATTGAACATAAGACCAGGAGAAATCAGCTCTTGAGCAACTGCCCATTTATAACTGGCCTCGCGGTGTTAGGTTTAAAAGAAACAAACACAAAAGCAGGATTTTATTTTATTTTTACATATGGCAATGTAGGATTTCCCCTTAGCTCTTTGCACTGAAGGGACAAACAGTGCCCAACTGCCAAAGGGAGAGGAGGCTGAAATCCTCATTAGTGCTTCAAGTCTGGGTCCCTGATGAGAGAATTATCATTCCCCCATATAGCATTCAATCTTGCTCTTTGCATTACCATTGTGGCTTGGGAATACTCTACCTACCATGTCTTCCGCCAAGCTCCTACTTGGTTCAAGCTCTCCTTCCATATCTCTTATCCTTAGAGACATAACCCTCTTATAAGGTCATGAATGCCCAGCACTGAAGCCTTGGCAAGACAAAATTTAAACACCCGGTGCTGCCTCAATACAGCTGGGCTCTGTTGAAAATGGCTTATCCTGCAGAGCAGGAAGTGACCTCTCCAGACAACGGAATGACTCTTCTCTCTGTGGCTGCAATCTCCTGGGTGACGCAGATGACTCCTCTGATGTGGCCCAGGGCACTGGCAACCCATGCTACACCACTGCTCCCACCCCAGCTCTAAATAAAGCATAACCGTAGGGAAGAATCCTTGTTGTCTTTCTCAAGAGGTGCACTGAGGCTCCCATTTGCTTTGAACCCACAAGAAAGTTTCCCGAATACAGAGCTGCAAAAGCTTCTGCTGAGGAATGGAAAGCAGGTTTTAGGATAGGGGTGAAAGATGTTCCCAGAGCTACATCCACACAAAGTATTGTAATCCACTTACTTTCCGCTTGGGAAAAGCGTCGAGTCTTGGTCAACGCAGACAAGACACGTTCCACACTCACTTTCCCATGATCTGCAAATTAGTGAAAGAAGTGTGGGGATGTCAACCAACGAAATAGTATTTTGGTTCAGCCTTCCCTACCCAGTGTCCTCCAGATGTTTTGGACTACAACTCCCATCAGTCATTATATTAGCTGGTTAATCATCCACCTTTCTGTTGATTAAATGATGGTTAGAAGGAAAAGTCAACATTAGTATTTTTGCTTTCTTTCCATTTTACAGTAATACTTCAGAAATAAAAATAACCTTGAAAATATACACGGGTGCCCTTGATTTGACTCTCCAGTTAAACTGTCTTCTACTATTAATCAACCAAAGCTTTTGCTCATTTATCTAATGGTTAGCTGATTAAAGCTTGAAGTGCTTAAGGGGAAAAATGACAGATTTACTGGGTTTCTCTCCAATTATGATTTGGTTTGCAATTTTAACAGGCTAGTCAGTTTTGATCGAAGCCATTGGCTTTTAAAAGCCTTACCGTTTGGGGTAACATTTTTCAATGCCTGTTCGATTTCATCAGGAAGTAAATTGAGGCCCATACTGCGCATGATAGAATCCAACTCTCCAGTGTCCACCCAGCCTTGTTTGATGCTATTCATCGTTTTCATAGCTCCTTCCATCTCTAAACACAGACAAGAGCCAACACAATGAACCATCCATATGCAGGAGTCTCAACGAAGCATTGAATAGTCTTCTTTCAGTCTCTGGATGCCAAATGAACTTCGCTCACATGTGATGCTAGTGGCAAGCTTTGCTCTTACCTACAGCTGTGGAGAATCGCCGGGTATTGGGCAATTCGTTCATAAATTCTTTCAGTTTCACCATGCCATCCCCTACAAGACAAAGCAGAAATGAGAATGAACTCGTTGCAAAAAAAATAACTGAACGGGGCAAAGATGTCTCTGCAGTCTGTGGCCATGAGTCCAAGGACTACAAACAAGCTTTGGATATTATGGTAGTGTTGCCTACATTTCTGATACCAGAGGGATGATGGGAATTGTAGTTTAGCACCATCTGGGTGGTGGTGGGGTAAATGTTCCTCACACCTGCATTAGACTGAGCAGGAGCCTCCCCTAAGATTGCCTGGCACAGATGGGCAACAGGTGAAACTATGCCAGGCATGGGCAAACTCGGCCGTCCAGATGTTTTTGGGACTACAATTCCCATCATCCCTGACCACTGGTCCTGTTAGCTAGGGATGATGGGAGTTGTAGTCCCAAAACATCTAGAGGGTCGAGTCTGCCCATGCCTGAACTATGCAGTGATCCTTAGCTATCTGAAGAAAATGGGTGGAGCTGGATGCGTCCCTTTCACTGTACCAGAAGGAACCTTCACGGTTACGTGACCAAGCTTGGAGGGGGAAACCACTTCTGTTTGAAGGACCCTCCCTATCAATCAAGGCCCAACAGAGACCCCAGGTTTGAGCAATGCCATCCTAGAGGGCTCCTTGGTTTTCAGAGGCCGAAGAACAATCTGAATGGCAGCCGCAGCTGGCAACATTAACTTGCTTTTGAGCGTCATGTCTTCCCACTCTGAGGAAGAAGAGTTCAAGGTCCCACAGTTGGCACCGTTGCCTGAAAAGCAGGCCTCTGTGGACGAACCCCACTGGAAACACACTGCTGGGGATCTAGGGGTGGTCATCAAAATAGTGGCAGGGTCAGCAGCACTTTGGTAGTCACCCCTCACAAGTCTGACCAGCTGTTCCTTGCCCTTGCAGAGATGACTTTTCTCCACCAGAGCAATCCTCCAGTGCAGAATGGAGAGCAGGGTGGAATAAAAGGCGAGACAGTGAGCAAGGAAATGGTATTGTTACAGAAGTTGGGTGCCACACCCAATCTCTGAAGAATGGTAGCAAGATTCCAGGAGGTTCCAGGTGCTCACCCAGGGTTTGTGTTCCTTTGGAGAACTGAAGACACAGCAGAGACTGCTGTAGCTTTTAAGAAATATGGTTTATTCACCTATTTACACCTTCAGACTGTATGGAGGAAGTCCAGATCTTGCAGCACAGTTGGTCATCTCAGACTGGGCTAGCAGTGGAGTCAAAGGCATCTCTCCCAGCCAGGCTTCAGCCAGCCTGCCCAAGATGGATCTCTATTTGTTCTCTTCCTTCTTCTTCCCAGCACACCTTGCTAAAAGACTCTCTTTTCCTATCACTTCACACTCAGTTACCATGACAAACTTCTGTCTGCCCAGGCCCAAGTTTCCTCTTAGATGGGCTATCAACACCTTTTGTCAGGTTAATAATGTCTCTATCCCAAGTGAAGCCCTGGCACAGAAAGGAAGCTTAGCCTGTATTTTCCCACTTGCCTGCAATACGCCAAATAATCAAAATTCTTCCATTTATTAATATCTAGGGTTTAGTGGCGGGCACCCCCCACATTCTATAACAGTATTAAAACAGGAAGGGAAGAGGACTATTGGAAGCCACCCAGAGTGGCTGGGGCAACCCAGTCAGACGAAGGCATATAAATAATAATTATATTATTATGGATTGCCAGAAAGCGAGATAAGAAAAACTACTCCAAACCCAGTAGGTAGGGAAGGAATGTGGGTGGAGCCTCCTGAGCCACTCTAGGCCATCAAACTCTATATTGCATGTGACCCTGACAGTGCTGAATAGGAATAGGAGATAATCCATATTTGGACTGAGAGGGCTAGTAAATCGTTAAGGGTTTTAGCAGAGCTGTGACACTGCTGTGCCAGCTTTAGAAGAGGGTTTCTTCATGGGGAGAGCACTCAAACACTGTAGCCCCCTCAGACCTGCAAATCCCAGGTGGGCACAACCTAGGCAGGGCTACAATCGCGTGCCATCTCTGCCCATTTGAAATTGGTCTCAAGGTTTTCTTACTTTTGACTGACATGCTCTTCAGCACCTCCTTAGCGTCGTCCTTGGTTAACAGGATGCCCATGGGAGCCAGTATGTCTTTCAGCTGAGAAACCTCGACTTTATCACCATCCATTTTGCTAATGAGCATGTAGAGGTTATGTACAGCTGCAAGGAGGAAAGCAGGTTGCCAAGTTAAGAGACAGGTGAAATGGTTGTTCTATGGGCACCTATGCCTCAGCTGATGGGATGTGGGTGGCGCTGTGGTCTAAACCACTGAGCCTTGGGCTTGCCGATCAAAAGGTCGGGGGTTCCAATCCCCGCAATGGGGTGAGATCCTGTTGCTCTGTCCCAGCTCCTGCCAACCTAGCAGTTTGAAAGCACGTCAAAGTGCAAGTAGATTAATAGGTACTGCCCTGGCGCTGCTCTGGTTTCAGTGTTCCATTGTGCCAGAAGCGGCTAGTCATGCTGGCCACATGACCTGGAAAAACTGTCTGCGGAGCGGACAAACACCGGTTCCCTCGACCTGTAAAGCGAGATGAGCGCCACAACCCCATAGTCGTTTGCAGCTGGACTTAACTGTCAGGGGTCCCTTTACCTTTTATGCCTCAGCTGGAATGTTGCATTTTGCAGAGCAGAGCATCTTTCTTCTGTTGACCACACACTCTGATCTTCATTTGCAGCTGTGGACCTTGAATTTTGTCTGACCTTGACTATGCATCTTTAGACCCCTCTAACTAATCATTTGCAAGCTGCATAGAAGACCCCACTAACCTACAGATTCAGAGAAACGCTCATTGTTCACCACGCTGGTCAGGAAGTCCTTGAAAGTCACCCTTCCGAATTCTGCAAAACCAACATTTCATAAAGGTTTGAAAGAGGAACCGAAGAGGCCATTCAATCTAACTCCTGCCACTCCACAAGGCAGAATGGTCAAACCATTTCCCCTCTACCCTTAAAAGTTAAATCAATGAATGAAAGTAAAGCTCACCATACAAAGGAGATGGGGACCCTATAGATGAGATGTATTTTTAGATGACTCAAGAGAGTCAAGCTACTCAGCCCTACTACAAACCCTCTCCTGCCATGCACACTCACAATCACTGACCCATTTGTCCTGAATAACGGAAGTTCCTGGCTATACTGAGCAGAGTCGCAATGGGATTGCAGGTTGATAAGAAAGAAGTGGCTCCCTGAGCTCTGCTAAGATCCAGTCATGTAATGCTTTTTAAGGCAGGGTTTTGCTGACTTATTTGGGCCCATAGGCATATTTGGAATTACAAGAATGTACCGTGGTTGCCAGCCACAAAATGGCTGCCACGGCAGTGTAGCATAACTCAAAATGGCTGTCACAAAATGGCCGCCACAGCTAAGAAAGCAAAAAGAGAGGAATGCCCACAAAACAATGCCCACCTCCAACCAATTGGAAAAAAAGGCACCTATATCACCTGCTGCCATGCTCACTCACAAGGATTGGTTCCTTGCACCTATTCTCTGAGCACATTTAAGGGGTGTTTGTTCAAATGTAGGCAAGCTATTGCAAACAGTAACTGAGCCTGAACAGCAGAGTCTCTCATGCATTGTGGAATTTCATGGCGATATTTGATGAGACGTTTCATGGGTGCCAGAGGAGGCACACTGGAACCCATGGGTGCTGTGTTTGTGACCCCTCGGGAATAAAGAGTCCACGTGATTTTATAGGGAGGGGTGCCTCACTCTGTGTTTCACATCCTGGTTTTTCTGAGGCAAGCGAGCTCAGTGCATGTAAGCTAGTAAGGCTCTATCTCAGATATCCTCTTTACTTCAAGGTGGGCCGAGACTGAGGAAGTGCATTTTGCAGCCTAACTAGAGGAAAGGGATTCAAAAAGTTTCCCTGAGGATTCAAAAGCTGACCGTTTCCCTTGAGGATGTAGATTAAAATTCCTCCAATTAGAAACCAGATTCCACAGCACCCAGGATCCTCCACTCTCCTGTAACATTGCATGTCAAGGGGGCTTCCCAACTAAAGGAATGCACATGGCAGATAGTTCACTCTTGTCAAAGATAACACAAGTTGCTTCTGCACCATCTTTATCAACCATTCTTCTCTAGTTGGGGCTTTATCTTAATTCCATCTTTGGGCCAAAAGTAACCGTGCTGCCATTGTCGCAGTTTTCTGCTCCTTTGGTATTTCTGAACCTACAATTCCTAGTAGAAAAGCTTCTGTTTTTCCCCACAAAGGTTATTTTAATAATAATAATAATAATAAATTTTATTTATATCCCGCCCTCCCCAGCCGAAGCCGGGCTCAGGGCGGCTAACAACAATCAAATAATCAGTCAAATAATCACACAATCTAAAAATATTTCATTATAAAAATTAATTAACTCAAATTGATGGCAACCAATTAAGCAAATTTCTGAGCAGGTTGCCAGAGGAGGGAGTCAGGCTGCGCCCTGACCAAAAGCCTGGCGGAACAACTCTGTCTTGCAGGCCCTGCGGAAAGATGTCAAGTCCCGCAGGGCCCTAGTCTCTTGTGACAGAGCATTCCACCAGATTGGAGCCGCAGCCGAAAAAGCCCTGGCTCTAGTTGAGGCCAGCCTAACCTCTCTGTGGCCTGGGACCTTCAAGGTGTTTTTATTTGAAGACCGTAAGTTCCTCTGTGGGGCATACCAGGAGAGGCGGTCCCGTAGGTACGAGGGTCCTAGGCCGTATAGGGCTTTAAAGGTTAAAACCAGCACCTTAAACCTGATCCTGTACTCCACCGGGAGCCAGTGCAGCTGGTATAATACCGGATGAATGTGTTCTCGCAGCGAAGACCCCATAAGGAGTCTCGCCGCGGCATTCTGCACCCGCTGGAGTTTCTGGGTCAGTCTCAAGGGCAGCCCCACGTAGAGCGAGTTACAATAATCCAGTCTGGAGGTGACCGTCGCATGGATCACAGTGGCTAGGTTAGGACGAGAGAGATAAGGGGCCAACTGCTTAGCTTGGCGGAGATGAAAAAATGCCGCCTTTGTTATAGCTGTAATCCCCCCAACTCATTATATATCATTTCCCAGAATGCTTTTGTTATTTTGCATGTCCACCACATATGGTAGAATGTGCCCTCTTTCTCCTTATATTTCCAACAAATATTTGAAGCAGTTCTATACATTTTTGCTAGTTTAGTGGGTTAAATATCAACGGTGTGGGACACGGGTGGCACTGTGGGTTAAACCACAGAGCCTAGGACTTGCTGATCAGAAGATTGGCGGTTCGAATCCCCGTGATGGGGTGAGCTCCCGTTGTTCCAGCTCCTGCCAACCTAGCAGTTCGAAAGCACGTCAAAGTGCAAGTAGATAAATAGGTACCGCTTTGGCAGGAAGGTAAATGGCGTTTCCGTGCACTGCTCTGGTTCGCCAGAAGCGGCTTAGTCATGCTGGCCACATGACCCGGAAGCTGTACGCTGGCTCCCTCGGCCAATAAAGCGAGATGAGCGCCACAACCCCAGAGTTGGTCACAACTGGACCTAGTGGTCAGGGGTCCCTTTATCTTTACCTTTAAATATCAATGGTATGTCATTTTCATATCTAAGCTTGACTTCCTACTACCACCAAGGCTTTGCCTTACGGGGAGCAGGAACGAAGACAACTTTAGTACTTACCATCTACAGGGATGGCTTTTAAGGCATTCTGGAACTCAGTGTTGCTCAAGTTAATACCCAGACTTTCCATAATGGACTCCAAGTCTCTGACGTCAACTTTCTCACCTCTGATCTTGCTGAAGTTCACAACAGCAGATTGAAGTGCTGCCAGAAGAAAGGTCAAATATGGAATTACTGTGTTCATAGGGACTGAAACAAGTATTTCACAGGGATACTAGTCTCGTGGTGAAAATCTGTTTTCTGTTGGAGAGAGGTTTGGAAGAGATTCTAACTCTTTCCTAGCAGTTCGCACAATGACTGGTTGCACCAGGCACCTTTAAGGCTTGTTTACATCTTATATCTGCCCACACCCATCTGAAACAAGTGTTCCACATGAAAATACTTAGGCTAGAATAAATCAAACACCTTGTTTTGCAAGCAGGTGAAGATTGTACTTAAAAGCGTTTCAGTAGTCCCAGAAATAAGCCTATGCATGTCTCTATCCTATAGGCAGCAAAGGAAAGAAGAAGAAGAAGAAAGTTTCCAATTGGTTTAAAAAGAAAAATAATAATACTTGGTTTAATTACAAAGGGACTGTGCATTTTTTCTGTGAGCAAAGATATTCGGGCTGTGTAAATTTCCTAGTTAGGGAGTTTACCCATGTGTAGTTTTGGTGAGCTGGGAGCCATGAAGCTACTGGATTCTTGCAGGAAGGCAGAAAGAGAGAGAGAAAGAAGTGGCAAAGATGCTAGGAGCCTGTTGAGTTCCTCCCATGATACCTTGAGCTTATTTCTGACTCAGGTTTACCCTTTCATACATGCAAGTGATAGTCAACAACCGTATATTGCCACGTTTTCCATACAGCAAGATGCCATTTCCACAATTTGAGCCTATCGCTGAAGTCACAACAAAGTTTGTATTTCAACTTGGAATGTTTGCTACAGCAGCACCCCCAGAGTCAAGGACTCTTACAAATGTAGTTTTCTCAATATATTTGACATCCTAGAAACTAAAGTCCCTGGGCAATATGTTTACAGCTGCATCGGAATCAATTTGATCCCCCCCCTTTTTTCCCCCTTTCTCCTTCTGTGTTGGAACTCCTATTTGGGGACTTCCCTGGCTTTTTTCTGACCCATGTAGGACCAGTCTGGATAGTTAGCCTTGGTGAAGACTTGACATTTTTATCCCCAAAAAAGTTTTTGATTGAGTTCCACTGAAATGAGGCTGCATTTTAATGTTTTAATGTTGTATTTTAATTTTGTTTTTAAGCTGTTTTCTAATCAATTGTTTTTATATTTGTTGTTAGCCACCCTGAGCCCGGTCTTGGCTGGGGAGGGTGGGGTATAAATAAAAATTATTTATAATAATAATAATAATAATAATAAGCAGAAACAGTCATTGCTGCCATAGCAGACACAACATAAAAGGGTCTAGAGGTCTCACAGTAGAAAAGGGAAGGGACTGTGACACTGTTATTCTCCTGATGCTTTCTGAACTGGACTCAGAATAAAAACCAAGCTAATTTTCTTGGTGGCGGTCAGGAACAGCTCAGTCTGTTGAGCACAGTTCCAAACTGAGGCTTACCCATCGCTAGCACCAACCTCACACCCTCTCCTAGATCCATGCCCTTGTCGTTAAGACGCTCACCCAAAGAGTCCTTGAAGCGTTGCCTCTTGGACAGAGTTATCAGGCAGTCCTTGACGTTTACAATCCCTTCGTCTGGAAGGAAAAGATGAAACAGTACAAAACAGCGACAGAAGAACAGGACCATTAAAAAGCAAGAAGAGGTTGGGTTGCTAAGAGCCAGGATCTTGTCTGCTCCTGGATCAAGCAGAGACTGAAGGCCGATAATATTCAGAGCAGTCGATTTCTCCCTCAGTCTGCAACGGTTTCCTTTTTATGAAGAACATATCACCTGGCCTACAAACCTGCCCTTTTCCCACCTCAGAATTGTGACCCTGCCCGAATTCATTGTGAGCAAGTGAGTATCTCTCTGCTCCAGTTCCCCAGTATAAAGAATGGGGAACTCAATTCTAGAATGGGTAACTCAACACGATTGTTGCAAGACAAACAGGGTAGAAGTTTTAAAGGATTTTTTCAAATCAACAGTATTTTATAAGCTACAGTAGCCAAAACATTGGCTCCTTCCATTGGAAAAGGGTCGCACTGGCATTTAGTTTGGTCTTGGGAAAAGTCCACTCCATGTATAAATTCCTTTCAAAACTGTTTAACTATAATTGCCCCAAGCCAAGGGACAATTGAAATGGTTAGGGTCTCAAAAAGAAAAGGAGAAAAACTTATCATCACTCACCATTTTAGGGGGTGGGGCTGAAAAGCAAAACCTTAATAACATAAAACCTGTTTTCAAATTTTAAATTCGAAACGAGTTTTAAATTTGCAGTGGAGATGTGCATTGGCTCCGAGCACAATTCAAAGTGTTGGTACTGACCTTTAAAGCCCTAAACGGCCTCAGCCCAGTATACCTAAAGGAGCATCTCCACCCCCATCGCTCAGCCTGGACACTGAGCTCCAGTTCTGAGGGCCTTCTGGCGGTTCCCTCACTGCGAGAAGTGAGGTTACAGGGAACCAGGCAGAGGGCCTTCTCAGTAGTGGCACCCACCCTGTGGAACACCCTCCCATCAGATGTCAAGGAAATAAGCAGCTATCTTAATTTTAAAAGACATCTGACGGCAGCCCTGTTTAGGGAAGTTTTTAATATTTAATGCTGTATTGCTTTTAACACTCTTTTGGGAGCCGCCCAGAGTGGCTGGGGAAACTCAGCCAGATGGGCGGGGTATAAATAAATTATTATTATTATTATTATTATTATTATTATTATTATTATTATGGCCATGATTTTCTGGTGCAGCAGGAAACACATCTTCAGGAGAGTGGCCTGAACACTGCTTCCTGTTGACAGCAAATTAGAAATGGGCCACTGATGTTGTGCATCTTTAAGTTCATGCCCATTCAGAGGGACGAGGCATTCATGCCCATTCAGTTCATGCCCATTCAGAGGGTGAAGGCATTGCAAAGTCAAATCAGAGTGACAGGAATGCTTCCTGCCCTCACTCGGAATGGGAGAACATCTTCCATCCCTGTTCCATAGCCTCCTTAATCATTGCTAGGATGGTTTTATTCGGCTAAGCAAGTCCACACATCTTGCCTCAATCCTAGATATTACTACTTCTTTTGGAAAGGAGGGGGTTTTTTATGAGGAAGAACATGAATCTGGCTCGGCCTGCCATTGTCATCATGTTTTCTCCGTTGCGTAGCAGAGACTGAGCATGCAAAGCCAAAACTCATGCTCAGTTTCCCCTTGCCCACAAAACTCACCATTCATGAGCTCCTTTGCAATTTCCTGGAACTCCTCATGTTTCAAGTAGATGCCCAACGTATCCAGAGTGGACTGCAGCTCCTTTGGTTGCATCCAGCCATTGTTCCCTATGTCGATGATGGTGGCAGCACGCTGTAAGGCTGGGGAGAAGCAAGACTAAGTTCCAATCCAGTGCCAACAACAGAGGCCAGCACACCTGGACGGGCCTATACCCACACACCTATTCCTTCTGCTACCCCTAGGGGGCGACAGAAAAGTGGGAAGTGCTAGAGGAGTTGCCTTGTTGTTAGCCTGCTGCAGTAAAAACAAGAGTCTCGTGGCATATTAAAGAGTAAGGACTACCAAACGATATGCACATTCACGTCAGATGCATTAAGAAATGCCTAAAACGATAAAGGTAAAGGTACCCCTGACCATTAGGTCCAGTCACGGACGACTCTGGGGTTGCGGCACTCATCTCGCTTTACTGGCCGAGGGAGCTGGCTTTTGTCCGTACACAGCTTCCGGGTCATGTGGCCAGCATGACTAAGCCGCATCTGGCGAACCAGAGCAGCGCACGGAAACGCCATTTACCTTCCCGCCAGAGGGATACCTATTTATCTACTTGCACTGGCGTGCTTTCGAACTGCTAGGTTGGCAGGAGCTGGGACCAAACAATGGGAGCTCACCCCGTCGTAGGGATTCGAACTGCTGACCTTCCGATTGACAAGCCCTAGGCTCAGTGTGGTTTAGACCACAGTGCCACCCGTGTTCCAAGAAATGCCTAGACCTGGCCAAATTTCACATGAAATGCAAGCTGGCAGTACTCTAAGCAAAGATGGCCTACCCATAATTAAGCTAAGACTGTATGCATACAGGGAACTGCAGGTATTTGCTATGTGGGAGTCTACCACAATGTGTGTGGAACCATATGATGACCCAGCCATTTGTATTGTCCTTCAAGTGGGGAAGAATAACTGCATCACTCCCCTGCTTCCCTAGATTTCAGATCACTTGTGGGGAGCATAATGTTAAACATTGGATTGGATTGTTGTGGATCATATTGATTCCTCTGAATTGAGGCTTGTGCACACTTCAGGAAGTCGAAGTGGTAGCTTTTCCTTCTTAATTTAGGCATGTACACAGTCACAGTACAAACGTATCTAGCCTGACCCTGTCATCCACAATATGGAGGGCTGCTTGGACATCATCCTGTGAGGGGTGGGTCAGTCTATTATTGGTCTTTCCCAGTTTAGCATACATACATTCATTCATTCATGATAATAATAATAATAATAATAATAATAATAATAATAATAATAATAATAATTTATACCCCACCCATCTGGCTGGGTTTCCCCAGCAACTCTGGGCGGCTTCCAACAAAGATTAAAAATACATTAAAACATCAGCCATTAAAAACTTCTTTGACATTTGATGGGAGGGCATTCCACAGGGCGGATGCCACTACCGAGAAGGCCCCCTGCTTAGTTCCCTGTAACTTGGCTTCTTGCAGTGAGGGAACCGCCAGAAGGCCCTCGGCGCTGGACCTCAGTGTCTGATCCCTCCCATTTATGCATAATTCCGCTTTGAATAAACCTGGATGAAAATACATTCCCCCCGCCCTGTGCATTTTAGCCTAAAATACGAATTTTTGACCATGTCTTGATACTTTTTTTGAGCCGAGAACTATATTGAGAAATGAAAACCAAAATACTTCTCCCCCCAAAGGACAAGTATTCTTCATGTTAGTCCAGGAAGCATTCTTAAAAATGCAGACCAAACAGAATCCTCAAGCATCCCTACTTTCAACTTGTCTTGACTGCAGTATGAACATGCTTTGCTCCCCTTCTGTTACGTTTTCCTTAAAAATATTGAATTTCTGCGTTATTTATCATATAACAACCATGTCTGGCTTTCCTATTCACCCTCCTCCTGTGCAGCTGCTAATCCAAATCTTTCCCCAATCTCATCCTTCAAGGCTGAAGGAGGCAATTGGGGGGGGGGGGAGGAAGAGTGAAAGTGGTGAGAAAGAAGATTATTCATGTATGCTAAAACAGCAGCAATAATGTTACTTGCCCCAAAATGGAAAGAAGCAGAAGTCCCAGCAAAGGAAGAATGGATACAGAAACGTATGGAATATGCAGAAATGGCAAAAACTTACCAGAAGAATAAAAATAAGAATGAATAAAAATAAGAAATCAAGATAACATTTTTTTAAAAATAAAAGAATGGAAATGGTTTGTTGAATATTTACAGATAAATTATAAACAGATGAAAACATTGTCAGGATTATTCTAATAACCTGCAGTTTTATAAGAGTATATATTTAAAGGGGTAAAGGAGTAAATTAAGTTAATTTGGATATGCAGAAGATATTAAAAACAAATTTAAGGAACCGCAGAAAGAGGGGGAAGGAAGTCAAGTTTTGAAATGGCAGAATGATTATAAAATTAGTGAAATGCATAAAATTAGTGAAATGTATGAACTTGAAAAGGATAGAGATAAATAGATAGATAGATAGAGGAAGATGCAAGAAGGCATCTGGGGAGGAAATCTGAAGCAGGAAGTAAGGGAAGAGGATGGTTGGGGTAAATGGTGCTCAAATTTACATCTCAGATAAGGACATTTGATATATGTATCCGTTTCACCAAAGAAGTCTAGAAAAGAGCACTGAACTTACCTTCCAGTTCAGTGAAATCCTCCGTTTCACCCAATCCTAACAAAAAGTCTTTGAAATAGATCTGCTCATTCTCTGGAGAGGGGAGAAACACTTTTTTTTAGTTTAACGTGAAAGGAAAATATTGGGATAAAGAAAGTACATTGCATGAGATTTAGGTCCTTTTTGCATCATGCAGCTAAAGCCAGAATCCGTACTCAGTGGCTAGCAAAAGATGAAAAATCACACTGAGATGGCACTATTAGTTTTAAGTTTTAAATTCCTCCACCTCCCACTCTGCCCATTGTGTGCAGGAAAACAGTGATTGGGCTGATTTAGTAGGCAGAAGAATCCCTGTACAGTCATACCTTGCAGTGGCGTAGCGTGGGTTGTCAGCACCCGGGGCAAGGCAAGTAATTTGCGTCCCCTAACCCGGGGCAAGGCAAGTAATTTGCGCCCCCTAACCCCTAACCTGCCGCCGCTGCCAGCTTCTTCTTGCTGCTGCCTGGTCTGGTCTGGTGTGGTTCTCTTCCGCGCTCAGCGCTGCGCTGGGCGGCCGCTGCACTGTCCCTCCCCCAGATAGTCCCCCTCTCTCTCTCTGCACCGCACACCTGGCACCCCCCCCTCCACAGTGGGCGGTGACCCGGCGGCTCGGATCGGATTCGCACAGCCAGCACTGCAGTGAGAGTGTGAGTGAGCCAGGTAGGGGCAGAGAGCTGCGAGTGCGCCCCCCTCAGATGTTGCGCCTGGTGCGGCTGGCCCCCCCTGCACCCCCCACGCTACGCCACTGATACCTTGGAAGTCAGACGGAATCCGTTCCGGAAGTCTGTCCGACTTCCAAAACATTTGGAAACCAAAGCGCGGCTTCTGATTCCTGCAGCCAATCGGACGCCCTGTTGGACGTTCGGCTTCCAAAAATAGTTTGCAAACCGGAACACTCACTTCCGGCTTTGCGACGTTCGAGAGCCAAAATGTTCGAGAACTAAGCTGTTCGAAAACCAAGGTACGACTGTATTGCAAAATTAAAGAGAATCTGACTGCATTGTGGGAGAGATGTTCTATTTTCTCTACTACTAGGAAGCTAAAGGTAAACTAATGGGGGGGGGAGGGGAGAGAATCCAATCCAAAATCCTTTCTTTTTGCCTTCAAGCCTTTGATGCACCTTAGAGAATGATTTTTGAATAAACTGCCCATCCTGAGCAGATGACAGAATCAAGAGTGGCACATTCCAGTTTTTATTTCACACTGCTTTTCTCCTCACACCTTGCTGGCTTCTGAGACTCCAGAAACGACACCACACAAGTTTCAAGCTTGTCTCTGCAAGCACATGAGCTAAAAATGTGCAGGGTTGTTTTTATGTTTTGTTTTTTAGAAAAATGAATTCCGAATACTAAAATGTTCTTACATGGAATTGTGGAATAAGCCCTGCTTTGGCCACTGCTTTTCCACCAGTACCTTTCAAATGTAAAAGGTAAAAAGGACCCCTGGACGGTTAAGTCCAATCGCACACAACTCTGGGGTTGTGGCACTCATCTTGCTTTTCAGGCCGAGGGAGCTGGCCTTTGTCCACAGTCAGTTTTCCAGGTCATGTGGCCTGCATGACTAAACAGCTTCTGGCGCAATGGGACACTGTGACGGAAAGCAGAGCGCATGGAAACGCCGTTTACCTTCCTGCCACAGCGATACCTATTTATCTACTTGCAGTGGCGTGCTTTCAAACCACCAGTCTTCTGATTGGGAAGCCCAAGAGGCTCAGTGGTTTAGACCACAGCACCACCCGCATCCCTTTCAAATGTATGATTATGTTAAACAGCATCAAAGCCATAATGTGATCATTATTCATCAACAAGTTGGAACTGGCCTGTGACTAGATAAATATAAAGGTATTCAGTGATTGATTGATTGATTGATTGATTGATCCACCCATCCACCCACCCACCCACCCATTCATCCCTAAACAATATGCAGCTTTCCCTCATGTTATCATGTAAAAGCTTCTTCATTAATCTTGGTGAGGCCCAGGCAATGCCTGTGTCAACTGTCTAGGAACAGAGAGGGGCTTAGAGGACAGACAACAGGTAAATCTTTCTTACCGTCAGTTTTGACTGATTTGACTATATCGTTGAAAGTTTTATTGGGCAAGTACAGTCCCAGGCCACCCAGACTTCCCTCCAGCTGTTGAACTGTCATCTTCTTGTTTCTGATGCTTTCAACATGCTTTATGGCATCCCGCAGCGCTGGAGGAGGATATGAATGGGGAGGGAGGGAGGGAGGGAGGGAGGGAGGGAGGGAGGAAGAAAATTATAGGAAAATGATGTGCTGTTGGTATTTAATGTTAGGATATTTCCATTCCACCTTAAAAAGGGAGCAGGCTGTTCTGTGTCACAAGCCTGCGTACTCCCTGCTCACAAGAAGTTTCTGTTTTGTATATAGCTTTTGTTTCTCTCTGTTGCCTTGACATCGAAGCAGGTAGTCATGTTTTTCCTTTGTTCTGACCAATGCTGAATAAATCTGCAAAATATGCTCTCCTGGGTGCATCTTTCATTGTGGAAACTCTGCGAAAAGGGCGTGCATGAGTCCTGGAATGTGGACAGCTATTTCTGAGGCTCGTGTCGCTAATTGACTGATAGTGTTTCCACCAGAGACCGGGAGATGGCCTGGAGGCTTGATGGCCTTTGTCTCCCTGGCAGTATCCCAACATTTAACCCCTAGTAAGTTGGCAAAAATGTGTAAGAGGGGTACAAATATCTGTTGGAAATGTCAAGAAAAAGAAGGGACCTTTTATCATATGTGGTGGACGTGTAAGGTAATAAAAGCATTCTGGGAAATTATATATAATGAAATGAAAAAAATGTTTAAAATAACTTTTACCAAAAAAAGAGCACATTTCCCCCTATTATATTCCCCTTTTTGTACATAGGTTCAGGTGAAGAACAGCATCGAAAAATTGAGAGAAGTGCACATTGTGGATCGCGGTGTTTCGGCTTGGATATTGGCTGAAGAAGTTTGGGAGTTTCTCATTAAATGCAAAAAAACAAAACAAAACAACCCTCTGAATTTTCTCCTCTGACTCCAGGCTCAGATCACTCGCTGCATTGTGCAGAAGAGGAGCAGAGGCTGAGAAACAGAGCCGTTATAAAGTCGCTGTTGCTGAATGGGAAGCAAAGGGATGAGGAGGAAGGAGCAGTAAACTGACAGAGTCAAGGCTCTCCTCTCCTCGTTCCCCACTTTGTCACCTGCCCTCCCGACAGCAGTGCATTCACAGCCTGCCAACCTCCATGGAGGCCCAAGCTCACTTTTCCCAGCTTTCCAAATGCTTACCTATGAATTCAAAAATGTGTGGGGAATTGAACCAAACCTTCAGGAATTCGATCCCATCCAGTCTCCCTGAACCTTCAAGGGATTGAGAGAAAAGGAGAAACAAACAGACAAATAAGTGATCACATAGGAAAGGTGCCATTTGGAAAGTGATCACATAGGAAAGGTGCTATTTGCCTGGTATTTGCCACGAAAGGGGATACAGCCCCTTCAATCAACCACACATCAGCTCATGGCTTAAAAAAAATATTTTGTAAATTGCTCCACCATTAAAATAATAAAAATTATGGGGATTTCCAACAGCCTTTGGCGGGGGAAGTGAGAGAAGCTGGACATAAAACATCTAAATACATTACTAAAGGTGCACGAGGAACATCCCTGTGTTCACGCTGAAAGTGAGGAAAGCTTTTGCATGCATTCTAAATACAGAGAAGCCACCTGCTACCCTTCTGAAAGGCGAAAGGAAATATGCCAACAGCCAGGCAACAATGGTGGCCGCAGAAGTTCCCAGCCCCCAGAAGACGACCTTTTCCCACCAAGGACTGGAGTGATGTCCAAGCATTTGCAGCTGGAGATTGAAGCTGTGTGTTCTCTTCCCACTGAGGATGCAGGGAATCCCAGTGGCAAAGTGATGCTCTATGCAATGAGGACACTGGCCCCTGGAGAAAACTGATGCGCCCCACCCAAAGGGAGGTGCTGTTTGTGCTAGCAAAATGCCCATGATTATGGCAGGCTGAATGGCGAGAGAACCAGTCTAGAAGGACCATTAAAGGTAAAGGTAAAGGGACGCCTGACCATTAGGTCCAGTGTGACCGACTCAGGGGTTGCGGCGCTCATCTCGCTTTACTGGCCAAGGGAGCCGGCGTACAGCTTCCAGGTCATGTGGCCAGCATGACTAAGCCACTTCTGGCAAACCAGAGCAATGCACAGAAACGCCGTTTACCTTCCCGCCAGAGCAGTACCTATTTATCTACTTGCACTTTGACGTGCTTTCGAACTGCTAGGTTGGCAGGAGCAGGGACCGAGCAATGGCAGCTCACCCCGTCACGGGGATTCGAACCACCGACCTTCTGATCGGCAAAGCCAAGGGTCTGTGGTTTAACCCACAGCGCCACCCACGTCCCCTAGAAGGACCCTTAGATGGTGCAAAACAGGTGTTGTCCTTCCTGCAACAGTTTACTTATTAAACTTGTATCTGAACTCACATGTGGTCTCCTTTCCACACTTGCTTAGCTGCAGCAATTCTGGAGCATCAGAGACTCCTAAGCTACTTACTGGGCCCTCTGCCAATAGTGCACTCTCTTGTAGGTTTTGTCAACCTAGTCCACTCCTATTTGTGTGCCCTTGCCCCTGAGCCTGCGCTCAGTTTCTTAAATCTGAAGGGAGAAGATTAAATGGAGATGGAACCCTAGGATATTAGCCGGAGAAACAAGGAAATACAACCACGTTGGTTGCACTGTTATGAAAGATGTCATGGAGGCTTTTGGGCAAATATAGAAAATTAATTAAAAACTCACCATCAATGGAGACAGATGTCAGAGCTAGCTGAAGTTCATCGGCTGATAGTCGGATACCCAGGATTTCCAGGGCAACTGGCAACTCTTCCTTCTTGATCTTCTGTTTGCAGAGCTCGCCGATTGCGTCAAAAGCCTTCTTTAAAGCTGGCGGAGCAAAGGATATAAGATATATACGATATACGATATCTTTATTGTCATTGTCCCATACAGAACAATGAAATTGAAAAACTAATAAAACATTCAAAAACTCAAAAAAACTCTGAAACCCCATTTTAAAATACACTATACTATACTATAAAAATTCCTAAAAACTCTGAACCCCCATTTTAAAATACACTATAATATACTATAAAATACACTATATTAAAAAATACACTATACTATAGAGATCCCTTATGCTGCTTTTAGAACCAGAATTGCATTTGTGTAGAAACTGTTTCTCAGGCGGCTAGTTCTGACAAACTGGAACATGTCCAGAGGAGGGCAACCAAAATGGTCAAAGGCCTGGAAACGATGCCTTATGAGGAACGGCTAAGGGAGCTGGGCATGTTTAGCCTGGAGAAGAGGAGGTTAAGGGGTGATATGATAGCCATGTTCAAATATATAAAAGGATGTCACATAGAGGAGGGAGAAAGGTTGTTTTCTGCTGCTCCAGAGAAGCGGACACGGAGCAATGGATCCAAACTACAAGAAAGAAGATTCCACCTAAACATTAGGAAGAACTTCCTGACAGTAAGAGCTGTTCGACAATGGAATTTGCTGCCAAGGAGTATGGTGGAGTCTCCTTCTTTGGAGGTCTTTAAGCAGAGGCTTGACAACCATATGTCAGGAGTGCTCTGATGGTGTTTCCTGCTTGGCAGGGGGTTGGACTCGATGGCCCTTGTGGTCTCTTCCAACTCTATGATTCTATGATTCTAGTCCTGGCCTTTATAACCCTATACCTTCTTCCAGAAGGGAGAAGCTGAAAGAGATAATTTCCGGGGTGCATACTATCCTGCGCTATCTCTGCCGCTTTCTTATGGCACCTGGAAGCATAGATTTGATCTAAGGTGGGAAGAGTGCACCCAATTATTCTCTCTGCAGTCTTTACAACCCTGGATAGCATTGTTTTTTCCCTGGCCGTGCAGCTCCCAAACCACACACACAGACCATAAGGTAATACACTCTCCACAGTGCAATGGTAAAATGCCATCAACAGGTCCTTTGAGACATGGTTTTTCCGGAGGATTCTCAGAAAATATAACCTCTGCTGTGCTCTCTTCATCAGGTCTTTGCTGTTTTCTCCCCAGGTTAGGTCGTCTCTCAACTCCATTCCCAGAAATTGAAACACCGAGACCTGTTCCACGCACTTCCCCTCAATAATAAGGATCAAGAGTGTTCATTTTCACACTCGTTCCCATTTCACCAGCGGCAGTCCGGAGACAACCGTAAGATGATTTGCAACAGGCTGATTTTAGGCAGCGAGAACCGGGAGGGGACACATCCTTGAAAGGCGAACAGCTGGCATTAACCCCCATTTGAGCAAACAAGAGGGGATGGTCAATGATGGAACTCAACAGGGGCGATAAAGTAATTGTGAGATGCAGGGAAGACTGACCTCACAGGGGCAGACGTGGTGGAAAAGCCAAGAGGGGAGAAACGCACCTGAAAAGACCAGCGGTTGCAAGCCGCACGGTGCAACCCTATGACAGAGCATGCCTGTATCACCCTGGAGGAGCTCGTATGGGGATACGGAGGATGGAAGAGCCAGTCTCAACACACCCACACACCCCTTCCATGCATCAGACCACATGTCACAATTTCTCAGAAGCATGTATTTCTACTTCTGCACACTGATTATTGAAATAAAGTTACCGGTACATGAATCTACGGTAAGATAACAATAGGGGCAAGGTGTGACACCCCTTCTGTTGTAAATGTTAGAATCCCGGAAGCCAAGACCCAATCTGGGGGCAAACACTCTTTGGGTGAGAGAGCCCCAGCTGAGATTTATCACCAAAAAACACATAGCAAAGAAAATAGTTGGAATTGAATATAGGCTGTAAAACCTTTAAAATGTACCCTTCTGGCACCTCCGATTGTGGAAGGGATCCGTTCCGGAGCTCCAGTCAGATCCAGAGGTTTCTGCAACCAGAGGGACTGCTTCTGCGCATGTGCACACGACGGTAGACTGAATCTCTGCATGCGCGTGCGGCGAAACACTTCCTGGTTTGCCGCTTTCGCAACCTGAAGTTTACGTTACCCGAGGGTAACGTGAGCCGAGGTGCTACTTAACCCCTTCCCACATCTGCACATTCACTCAACATTTTCAGATGCACTGACATATTTGTGGGCAATCAAGATATTGTTTTCTGTGCTCTTACCATCAAATTCTGAGATAGACTGCGTACCAGTTATACTCCTAATAATCTCATCAAAACCTACAGTCCCGTCTCCTGTAAGGAACAGAATAGCAGAGAAGTTGAGGGGGATAACTTGTACCTATGTGTGGGAAATCTTGTTCTTATTTATTCATTTATTTCATAAAATTTATCTACCGCCTGATTTCTTAAAAAACAAAAACAAAAAAATGTCCCAAAAGCAGTTCAGAAAAGGAAAAGAGCAAAACAATAAAAGCATCCGTTAAGAACAATTAAAAACAGCTATTTAAAACATAATAATAATAATTAAAATCAACAGTAAGCTAAAAGCAGATTAAAACAAATGTAAACATTCTACATATCTGGGTAGGCTTCTCCAAAAAAAAGGCTTTTAGGAGGCACCGGAAAGAGTACAATGGTGTCAAAAGGCAGGCGTTCCAAAGCGTAGGTGCTGTCAGACTAAAAGACTGATTTCTTATAACTGTGGAACGAGTATTATGTGGCACCAGTAGCAGCCAGAGTTCTGCAGAACGAAGAGGCTGAGTGGGCCTTTGTGGGGTAAGGCGATCTCACATTTGTTCTTGCAAATGTTTCTGCAGTCAATCTTGGCACCAAAAAATGATCAGCTGGTTGTTATTATTATTATTATTATTATTAATCCTGCTCTTCAGCCAAAAAGGTTCCTTGAGCAGCTTACAAATCACTTTTCTCCCTGACATCCAGTTTTCCATGTGAATGATGCTATTGGTATGGTAGAAATTCAGACATTCGGTTTTTGCAGGCATGCAGTTATACAGCCCTAGGCACAAGTTAACTATCTCAGTGCAATCCCAGTGACTTGGTAGGAACTCAATATTCTATAAGTGTGTTTAATGTCTAATGTGTATGAGAAATTGGGGGGGGGGGGAGAAGGGTGATGTGAAATACTCAGGGCCAGATTTAGATTTGAGGAGGTCCTAAGCTACTGAAGGTAATGGGGCCCTTTATATGTCCAGCTGTCCTTTGTCAACAACAAATTGCCGCTGTTTTTTGTGTTGAATATATGCTATATGGTGATTTATGGACCTACTAGGTATCTAAAGCCATTTGCACATGCAGAATGTAGGCACCCTATATATAGAAATGAGCAAACCAGTGATATTTTAGGGAGCAAGAGAGTGGGGCCCTAAGCTATAGCTTGTTTATCTTATACGTAAATCCGGCACAGGACATACTGATGGCAATGCGGTTCATTAAAGCAGCAAGGGAAAAGGAGGCAAAATGACAGTCCATGCCCACAGGCTTACAATGCAAAAAGAAACAACATGGCCCCAATCAAGTGTCCTGATCTCACCTGTGACTGGAACTGAGTGGACCAGCTGCTGCAGTTCCTCTGGTGTCAATTTGATGCCCACATTGGCCAAGGTTTTGGGCAGGTCATCCACCTGGACTTGGTCACCTCTGATGTTACTCATGGCATTCATAGTATCCGTCAGCACTGCCAAGGGCAGGAGGGATGAAGATGCAGTTGGTCATTTTTCATTCATTTGGAAGCAAGCCTAAAACTACGGCTAACAAAGGATTTCCTCCCTGCAGGTGGAAAAGTAGTCTGGCCATTTATTGGTAGGAAAGGGTTAAGCGCGCACACCCACACACCCACGAGACTAACTCTCAACCTCCTATGGCTGATTTGCATTTTATAAAGTCGACTATCAGGGCACGGAATCACAGAACTGAGCATCAGCTTTGAGCTTGAGATTGCTAGGGAATGACGACAAAAACGTGTTTTCTGGGAAAGCCTTCCCCAAACCTCCTGCCCCCCAGATGTTTTGGACTACAAATCCCATCAGCTCCAGCCAAGGGGCAGGGATGATAGTTGTATTCTGGAAGGTACCAGGTTTGGCAAGGCTGACCTGGAACCTGATGAATGGTTCTAGGTACCGCAACAAGGAAAGATCTCTCAGTTGGCAGAGAGCCATAAAATAAATGGCTGGTTTGTCCTTACCCGTTGCTTCCAGGAGTTCTGGTAAGAGCATATAAACCCTCATGAATTCTGTGAAATTCACCCTGCCGTGACCTAAAAGGCGAAGTGTAAATCAGAAAAAAAAAAATAGTGCAAATCATCCCAGCCTGTACCAACCTAATCAAGATTTGGCCCCTGCACAACTGTCTTTTTCTTCAAATAATAATAATAATAATAATAATAATAATAATAATAATAATAATAATTTAATTATACCCCGCCCGTCTGACTGGGTTTCCCCAGCCACTCTGGGTGGCTTCCAACAAAACACTAAAATACAATAACTTATTAAACATTAAAAGCTTCCCTAAACAGGGCTGCCTTCAGATGTCTTCTAAAAGTTTGGTAGTTGTTGTTCTCTTTGACATCTGATGGGTGGGCAGGTGCCACTACCGAGAAGGCCCTCTGCCTGGTTCCCTGTAACTTGGCTTCTCGTAGTGAGGGAACCGCCAGAAGGCCCTCGGCACTGGACATCAGTGTCCGGGCAGAACGATGGAGGTAGAGATGCTCCTTCAGGTATACAGGACCGAGTCCGTTTAGTCTGCAAGAGACTGTTCAAAAGAGAATAGCACCTTCCCACCCAGACCCCACCCAGAAGTCTTACTGTCGGCTTTGGCTGTCTTCATCACTTCCTGCAGTAATTCATTGGCCTCTGGGAGATCCAGGGTCTTCAGGGTGGACTCAAGTGCATGGAGATTAAAATGGTTGCCCTTGAGCTTGTTTAGAGCCATACAGGTGAGCTGAAGTTCTATAAAAAAACAGACTCCAAAGTCAACACGACATGACAGAAGAGCCCTGCACAATGAGGCCACAAAGGGTAGATTTGCCCTGTTCGATATTTATAACCAAAAAAGAGAGGGTCACCACAACGGCTATTAGCCATGATAATTTAAAAAAGTGGAACTTCTGGTTTTAGAGGCACTCTACCTCTGAATACCAGATACAGTGGTGCCCCGCAAGACGAATGCCTCGCAAGATGGAAAACTCGCTAGACGAAAGAGTTTTCCGTTTTGGAGGTGCTTCGCAAAACGAATCTCCTATGGGCTTGCTTCGCAAGACGAAAATGTCTTGCGAGCTCCTGCGGGCTTTTCCCCCTTCCCCCCTTTTTCTAAGCCGCTAAGCCGCTTATCAGCTGATCCGATAAGCCGCTAAAAGCCGCTAAAAGCCGCTAAAAGCCGCTAATAGCACTAATCCGCTAATCCATCAATGGGCTTGCTTCGCAAGACGAAAAAACCGCTAGACGAAGAGAATCACAGAACGGATTCTTTTCGTCTTGCGAGGCACCACTGTACCAGAGACAAAAATCATGGGATGGCTGCTCTGCTGCACTCTACTTATGAGCTTTCCAGGGGCATCCAAGCCAGGTGTGGGGAACCTTAGGTCCTCCAGATGTTTCTGGACTACAACTCCAATCAGCCCCAGCAAACATGGCTAATGGCTAGGGACAATGAGAGTTATAGTTCACCAACATCTGGAGGGCCAAAGATTCCCCATAGCTGATCTAGATAGGCACTGATGGATATACATAGCACTAGACCAGTGTTTCCCAACCTTTTTTGGGCAAAGGCACACTTGTTTGATGAAAAAAATCTCGAGGCACACCACCATTACAGCCCCGTGACGTCAGCGCGCAGCATCACGCCGGGAGGGACGCACGAAAGTGTAAGTTTCAATTTTTTTCCCTCCCCCTTGCCGGGGAACCTCCAAGCTTTGGGGGTGGGGGGGGAGGAGGCAGCAAAGCGAGGCAGGAAGGAGAGCGCGGCTTGGCTGGGTGAGCTTTGGCAGGGAATGAGAGCCGCGAGGCGGGCGCTGCGGACGGAGGCGCTGCCCGCCGAGCTCGCAGGCAGCCAGGCAGGCAGACGGCGAGAGCCCCACGCTGGGCGGCCTCTCCTCGCCGCCCCGCCTCTCGCCGCCCGACTCGCCTGCCTCCCTCCAGGCAACATCTCGCGGCACACCAGGCAACATCTCGCGGCACACTAGTGTGCCGCGGAACAGTGGTTGGGAAACACTGCACTAGACTATATGAACCTTTGGTCTGATCCAATGAACATGGCAAGTCATGTTTTTACAGTCAACAGCAAAGCCTTCGCCAATCCTTTCCTGTTCCACGGATTTTCCTGTTCTTCCCTCTATTGTCCCTTACACATTCTCCACTACCTATTTTGTCAGCACAGGAAGCCGAGTTATATGGAGTCAGACCACGTAGCTCAGTTTTGTCTCCACGGACTGGCAGTCAAACCTGGGTGGCTCAGCGCGCAAAGAAGATGCTCTACCCCGAACTACAGTATGTCCTTTCTTGCAGGCTGCCCCTTCCTCCTTTCAGGGTTCAATCTCTGGCATTCAAAAGAAGGGCTGTGAGTTCCAGACTCCACAAATTCTTTCAATTTTTTTAAAAAATTAAACCAATCACAGAAAGCCATGGCCAGCTTGGGTTTTTTCTGTGAGAAGATAAATGAGTGTTGTTCTTTTTCCTGCTATTTATGGAGTTGGGTTGGGGAATCCAGTTTGGAAGGCTTTGGAATAGAGGTAGGTTAGCTTTGGGAGTACAGTGGTACCTCGGGTTAAGTACTTAATTCGTTTCGGAGGTCTGTTCTTAACCTGAAACTGTTCTTAACCTGAAGCACCACTTTAGCTAATGAGGCCTCCTGCTGTGCCACGCCACCGGAGCACCATTTCTGTTCTCATCCTGAAGCAAAGTTCTTAACCCGAGGTACTATTTCTGGGTTAGTGGAGTCTGTAACCTGAAGCGTATGTAACCTGAAGCGTATGTAACCCGAGGTACCACTGTATTATCATTTTAATCACAGTGAAATTGGTTTTACACCATCTCGCCAGATCTTTGTTGATTTTCCACCAGAGGGGGAGTGGGAATAGTTTCGAAGATATCGTTTGTTAAGGTTTCTAGTTATTTTATTTGTACCCCATGATATCTATTTTTTAAAAAATGTCCTTTATTTATTTATTAAATTCAAATTACACGTTAGTTACAGTACAATTTCAGCACTGTACATAACATATATAAAATATATGGATTCCCCACATCTGACCCTATACCCTATCCACCATTTACCCAAATACCCATATGACTTCGCTCACCCACGTGCATGATTTCCTTCTCACTACATTAAAACTCTATCATTGTGTTCATATTTATTCATCACATTGATCAATCCTCTATTCTAGAATCATTGCATCTTAGCTTAATGAACTCAATCAGTACTTATCCAAAGATTTCCATTGGAGTAATACTGTACGATATATTCTTCAACACACTTCCATTCCTTTCTTAATTCTTATTTTGATTGCATTCTAACTGAGGCTGTCAGTACCCCATGATATCTAATGTTGGTGTGGTAGAGTTTTATATTTGTGACATTAGCCAATTCTTTCTGGGTATGGCTTGATGTGTTTTTGGGTATGGTTTCTGGGTATGGCTTGATGTGTTTTTGCTCTATAAGACTAATTTTTCCCTCTTAAAAAGTAAGGGGAAATGTGCTTGCGTCTTATGGAGTGAATGCAGGCTGTGCAGCTATCGCAGAAGCCAGAACAGCAAGAGGGATTGCTGCTTTCACTGCACAGCGATCCCTCTTGTTGTTCTGGCTTCTGAGATTCAGAATATTTTTTTTCTTGTTTTCCTCCTCCAAAAACTAGGTGTGTCTTATGGTCTGGAGCGTCTTATAGAGTGAAAAATATGGTATATTTCTCTGAGCCTTTTAAATGTGATACTTTTAATATTAAAAAAATGAAAAGAGAAACCCAATCACAATCTTAGCACCTTGCACCTGTGAGTCTTCAAAGCCATATTTGCTATTTTCAGACTTGTCTTTGCTTACCTGGATGAGTAATAAAAGTTGCAGTATAGGTTGTTCCTTTGAAGAAGTCCTTCAGATTCACAGTCTTTTTGCCTGAAAGTGGGGGGTGGGTGAAATTTACAAAAGATTCCTTGTCCACTCTCCTGGAGGCAATTCCTATTTGCCATAAACAACCAGGCGAGTGGCTATTTGCATGTCTTTATTAACGGCACTAGTGTACTACTCTCCATAACACAAGACAAAAAGACGGTTGTTCTAGGAGCAATGGGATGGCCCCTTTTGCAACTGAATTGAATTCGAGGGCCTTTCCAAGCCAGCCTCACTTCACAAATACCCCCACTGGCCACAAAAGCTACTTACCATCAACATTGCAAAGGGCCAACGCGTCCGATGCCTCTTTTGGGGACAAGAAGATGTTGAAGCTGTTCAGGACCACCTGCAATCCTTCCATGCCTATCTTCCCATTTTCCAACTTGGCAAGGGATTCAAAACCATCTGTCAAGGCTGCAGGATTCAAGAGGAAGGGAAGGGAAGAGAAGAGATCAGGCAGACAGCAATCCAGAGGGCAGGTTAAGCTAGGTGGCAAAGCTATCTACACCACAATGCTAGCTAATGGTAGCTTGAAGTGGCTTTAGGTTCAACAGCCATCTTCTTCCCCTGGGTTCTGAACACCGCCGGGAACTCTTGTTCAGTGTATATAAAGGTAAAGGGACCCCTGACCACTAGGTCCAGTTGTGGCCGACTCTGGGGTTGCAGCGCTCATCTCGGCCGAGGGAGCCGGCGTACAGCTTCCAGGTCACGTGGCCAGCATGACTAAGCCGCTTCTGGTGAACCAGAGCAGCGCACGGAAACACTGTTTACCTTCCTGCCGGAGCAGTACCTATTTATCTACTTGCACTTTGGCGTGCTTTCGAACTCCTTGGTTGGCAGGAGCAGGGACCGAGCAACAGGAGCTCACCCTGTCGCGAGGATTTGAACCGCCGACCTTCTGATCGGCAAGTCCTAGGCTCTGTGGTTTAACCCACAGCGCCACCCACGTCCCGGCACTCTTTCCCACACACAACACCCATAAGCCTCTGGTTGGGAACCATGACCAGTTAGTGTAAACCGGGGGAAACCGGCCTGTGGTCCTCCAACATCTTTGATGGTCAGGGATGATGTGAACAGACCTGAAGGACAAATTCTTCCCTGGCCCCAAATGCTGCAACCGATTGTAATCCACCCCCATCGCTCAGCCCAGACGCTTGAGGTCCAGCTTCGAGGGCCTTCTGGTGGTTCCCTCACTGCAAGAAGTGAGGCTACGGGAACCAAGCAGAAGGCCTTCTTGGTAGTGGTGCCCCTCCTGTGGAACGCCCTCCCATCAGATGTCAAAGAAATAAACAACTATCTGACTTTTAGAAGGCATCTGAAGGCAGCCCTGTTTATGGAAGCTTTTAATGGTTGATATTTTATCGTATTTTTAATACAGTCATACCTCGGGTTACAGATGCTTCAGGTTGCGTTTTTTCGGGTTGCGGACCCGCCAAAACCCGGAAGTACTGGAATAGGTTACTTCTGGGTTTCGGTGGTCACACATGTGCAGAAGCGCCGAATGGCGCTTTGCGCATGCATAGAAGCACCGAATCGCAACCCGCGCGTGTGCATACATGCCACTGTGGGTTGTGAATGTGCATCCTGCATGGATCACGTTCGCAACCCGAGCGCCCACTTTATTCTGTTGGGAGCCGCCCAGAGTGGCTGGGGAAACCCGGCCAGATGGGCAGGGTATACATAATTATTATTATTATCATCATCATCCATAGCAAGGTCAGAAAACAAACACCACCCAGTGACGGGCAGGAGCCAGCCTAACTATAAAGAGTGTAGGTGGGAGATCCAGCAAAGTCCAAAGTGCCAGGTAAGAGGCTGGGATTCTTTACTCTGGGAACAGACCTGATTGAAGTCCTTGAAGGAACCAGTTAGGCCCGCCCCCCCCAAGTGCCCACCCCTTGGTCCAGCCGCTATTGGCCAACTCAAATGTTCCCTGGCTGGCTGGAGAGGGTGCTATGTCTTCCCTTGTCTCGGGACCCAGCAAGAGACACCGTGGGAGCAGCGGGATGCCGCTATGCTGCAATGTCGCGCACCATTGATGGTAAGCGGTATTGCGGGCCCAGGCTCCATGACCCGCCACTGTGCCACGTGCAATAAACAACCACTTGTGACGACATTCTTACCTGCCGCTGTTCTGATTTGATCACTCCTCGTCAAAACCCTCAAGAAATTAATGAAATGTGGCTGCCCAGCTTCTGCAAGTTACAATGGTGGTAAGAAGGGGATTGATTGAAAACGTTGCCATAATAATAATAATAATAATAATAATAATAATAATAATAATAATAACAGCCATCAAAAAAAAGAGAGGCAAAACAGATGGGGGCTCTGCAATACTTGAAAGAGATGCCCACAATACAGTTATACCTTGGTTCTCAAATGGCATAGTTGACAAACAAATTGGCTCCCGAATGCCGCAAACCCGGAAGTAAGTGTTTTGGTTTTTGAACGTTTTTCGGAAGCTGAATTTCCGACACAGCTTCCACTTGAGTGCAAGAAGCTCCTGTAACCAATTGGAAGCTGCGCCTTGGTTTTCGAACAGTTTTGGGGGTCGATCGGACTTCCGGAATGGATTAAGTTCAAGAACCAAGGTTCCACTGTATTACTACTGTTATTTTTCATTAAATTTACATACAGGGCAGTTTACAGTATACAAATATGAAATATATAACGTAACAAAAAACAAACAAACACCAAACCCTCCCCAACAGGCACATTTAAAAAGCCATAGATTGTTTTAATGCCTGCAACACCTTTATATTTAGTGTAATTAATAAATTAATTGATCCCTGAAAGAATATTACCTCCTGATAGATCCTTTGTCTTACCAACTTTGTTTTGTAAATAAAACCTTTGAGTGGACAGGCAGAGACCAACCCCCCCCCCAACCCCAGGTAAGCTCCCGCATGGAATAAAGACACACAACACTGTGTTATGGGATTAAAATTGGCCACAACTTTAAGATTCAGATGTAGGGAGACCTTGGCATAGGCCTTGGGCATTTATCCCTCCAAGTCCCCAGCCAGGGATCTGGGGAACAGCAGGGTTCATATGGAAAGAGGCGGTCCTTGAGGTATTGCAGTTCTGAGCCGTTTAAGGCTTTATAGGTCAAAACCAGCACTTTGAATTGGGCCCAGAAACTAATCGGTAGCCAGTGCAATTGGACTAGGATCAGTTTAATAAACTCAAACCATCTTGCTCTGGTGAGCAACCTGGCCGCTGAGTTTTTCACCAACTGAAGTTTCCGTACCGTCTTCAGAGGCAGCCCTACGTCTAACCCACTTTTGTCTCCAGACTTGCCCACACTGGTATGAACCTGCCACAAGGCTGCCCACAAGGCAAGGTGGCCCCTTGGCTGAGAAAGATTCTTGACCCCCCCCCCCCCGGAACAGATAGTTACTGGGAGGTGATTTTCAGACAAAGCTTATCTACAATGGCTAGCCACTTCTCTTCGGTTGACCACTTACCCGTCATACGTACCGACTTCAGCACCTGAGCAATCAACCTGTTAGCCATGCGCAGGCCCAAGCGGCTGGTGGTGCCCTCCACAGCCGGAGACTCCCCCACGCTGTGCTCTTTTATTAACTTGAGAGCACATATGTTCTCCATGACGCCTGCAGAAGGGAACATCAGCAGCAGCATTTAAAAGTCACGTTAAGAGTGAAGCCTCTCGCTTGGAGACACCCTTTGCGGCCCACTTGCTAAGAAAAAACCCACCCTGGGTCAGGGTGGGCTGCGGGATCAAGTCAGTACAGTGGTACCTTGGATTACATACACTTCAGGTTACAGACGCTTCAGGTTACAGACTCTGCTAACCCAGAAATAGTACCTCGGGTTAAGAACTTTGCTTCAGGATGAGAACAGAAATCGTGCTCCGGCAGCGCGGCAGCAGCAGGAGGCCCCATTGGTTAAAGTGGTGCTTCAGGTTAAGAACAGTTTCAGGTTAAGAACGGACCTCCAGAACGAATTAAGTACTTAACCCGAGGTACCACTGTAATAACTTACAGGGCAACTCTTAGTTCAAAGAAACAAACCCAGCTCAGGCCTAGTGACAGTGGCGTAGCGTGGGGGGTGCAGGGGGGTCCGGCCGCACCGGGCGCAACATCTGGGGGTTAGGGTTAGGGGGCGCAAATCCACGGGTTAGGGGGCGCAAATTACTTGCCTTGCCCCGGGTGCTGACAACCCACGCTACGCCACGGCCTAGTGAGCACTGCAACTCTTCCCAGCAGGGCCATCTTTAGTATATGCTGCGCCGGGGTGCAAAGAACTGCCCAACACCCCAATTTTTTGGGGGGGGGGCAGGCCAAAGTTCTTGAGCTTTTTTTAGGGGGACAGCTCAGAGTTGTGGAGCTTTTTTTGGGGAGGGCACACAATTCTCTCCCATGCCACTGTTGGTGGCAGGAGGAGAGTAATCTCCGCAAATGCTTGGGAGGGAAGCTACGCACCTCGTGTGAACAGTGTGTGTGAGCTGGGCGGGCCTCTCGACGGCCTGCCAATCCCAGCAGCGCCTCATCGTCCGCAGCAGAAAAGCCTGCGGTGCTCCAACGGGCTGTGCTCTGCTCAGCAGCGGCTGTTGGCTGGCCTGGCTCTTCAATGCCCGGACTCCAAATCTCGGCCCCTGACCCTCAGCCTGGCGCCCCTGAGAGCCCAAGGCCTGGGTGCCCCGCACCCCTAGTGCCTATGGGTAAGCCCGCCCTTCTTCCCAGTAGGTCTTGCCCCATGATGCGGTTGCAATGACTGAAGATTCCCACCTCCACACAGATCCCAAAACCTCATCATCTCCCCAACCAAATGGACTCTTGGGGGGAAAGGTGCTTTAAAACATTTTTTTCAATTCATTATAAATTACCGTATTTTTCGCTCTATAACACGCACCAGACCATAACACGCACGTAGTTTTTAGAGGAGGAAAACAAGAAAAAAAATATTTTAAACGAAATAGTGGATATATGATTTTTGTGGTTCATGCTGTGGCCACACACATGTGATCTGACAGTGAGTTTGGAGTAGCCCAGTGCAAAAATCCTGTGGATCCATGTGGATCCATGCTTTGTAACCACAGAGGAGGGAAGGAAGGGGAACCATGGATCCTCTGCTCACGACTGCAGCAGATCCCCCCCCCCGCCACCCGCAGGCATTCGCTCCATAACACGCACAGACATTTCCCCTTACTTTCTAGGAGGAAAAAAGTGAGTGTTATGGTGCAAAAAATACGGTATTTCCCAATACTGTTTTATCCTTTTACAGGTCCACCACATATGAAAGAACAAACATTCTAAGGTGTGCCTTCTCTACACACATTTGTGTATGCCCAAGATCTTACCTGAAAAATTTGCAAACCGCCTGGTTGACTTCATTGCTGCGGTCAGTTCCTTGACAACCACAGTCCCATCAGCTACAGAAGAAGCAGAGCGGTTAGGGAATCATTAAGAGCAGGCATCCCCAAACTCAGCCCTCCAGATGTTTGGGGACTACAATTCCCATCATCCCTGACCAGTGGTCCTGTTAGCTAGGGATGATGGGAGTTGTAGTCCCAAAACATCTGGAGGGCCGATTTTGGGTGTGCCTGGTTAAGAGAGACCAAACAGTGTCATGCAATCTACCTCCATCTCCCGAGAGGATAGCCTATATCACAAGCATTCCCAGCAGACTGTAATATGGAGAGAATCACACTGCCCTACAGTCACTGGTTGTCGTAGGCACAAGGTGATAATGTTTCTGGAATATTATGACTAGTCTAAAAGCACCGTAACACATAAAGTACCCACCCACTAAAGATTGTGTCCCTGCATCTCACTCCTCTCACCTCATTTCACAATCAGCCTCCACTGGGGCTGGATCTATACAGATTTTTTTTTTTTAATACACTACAGAAAAACACGTTATAAAAGCTCTTTAATGGAAAATCCCATTGGTGACGGATCACTGCTCTATAGCGCCACCTGGTGTCACATGTTTATAACACATAACAATATACAATTGACAAGCGTAGCTGAGTCCTGGGGTGGTTAATTCTATCACAATAGCCTTGGGTGAGATGGGCCTACCCATAAATGTGGTGTAATTACTTGCCCTCTGAGAGGCTACCTACTGCATCTCTGTTCTACGTTGCGTTAGCCTCCTTCCAGAGATCACTCACTCTAAAGCCTAAAAGGATAGGGCGTCTAATATTTATTTTCCATTCTCTGTAATTGTACCAGAACATCTCAACTGGGTGCAAGCATGATCAGGTCACAAGTGGCTTGGTGCGGTGGCGGTCAATACCTTACTGGCCTTCCACCCACCTCAGAGTCAGAGGCAGCCAAGAAGAGAGGTAGAGAGAAGGGGGAAATTGCAGCGGGAAGATGGGCTTAGGAAGGGAGGAAGCAGCAGACAGAGCCCAGTCTCAGGCCAGAACCTGGCCCAGTAATTATTATTATTATTATTATTATTATAGTTCTCATCCCTAACAATTCCTCTTACTGAGCAGAGGACACCTGTTGGTGAGCCAGGAACATTTGTAGGGAAGGCGCATGGGTTGAGGAAAGCACAAGGCGTCTCATTATAAAGTTTAATGCAGCCTTTCTCAAGGTCAGGTGCTCAGATGTTGCTGGACTACAACTCCCATCATCCCTGACCACTGGTCCCACTAGCTAGGGATGATGGGAGTTGTAGTCCAACAACATCTGAGGACCTAACCTTGAGAATGGCTGGATTAACGTAAAGAGACTAAAGATGGCCTGGAGTCCTTATGCTATTATATCTTCAGGAAAGCTCCAGGGATGAGCAGGGCTTCTTGGCTCGGCAGAAAGAAGGACCCAAGCCTTTCCCCCAAAGGGGAACCAACTTATCTGACAGCCTTTATGTCACACAGCTCCGCCAATCAGAAGCGGGCCCATCAATCAAAGTTAAAACTTGCAGCTGTGCATTCTGCCCTACTCACAAGCCACATATGGAAAATGTCACATGTGAAGTAGCTTTCAAATTACAGTCGTACCTTAGATCTCAAACACCTTGGTACTCAGACGTTTAGCTCCCGAACGCCGCAAACCCAGAAGTGAGTGTTCCGGTTTGCAAATGTTCTTTGGAACCCGAACGTCTGACGGGGCTTCAGATTGGCTGCAGGAGCTTCTGTGCTTCTGTTGCCAAATATTTTGGATGTTGAACGGACTTTCGGAACGGATTCCGTTTGACTTCCAAGGTACGACTGCACTGAAAGAGGAAGGAACTGTTCTCGCGCCTGCTCTCCCAGATTCGGGTCCTGTGAACTTGGGACATGCTTGGCAAAATGAATAACGTGTAGGAATGAATGCTCACCGGAAACTACCACAGAATTTATGGCTTGCTTTAGTTCTGGTCTAGTTAAATGGACCCCGATGGTTCTGAAGCAGGCCTCCACATCCGACACCTTCACTTTCTCATCCTTGAACTGGCTAAAAGTCTTGATGGCATTGTTCAGAACTACAGGGGTGAAGAACAGAAGATGGCAAAACTGTCGGCACTGATAATAAGAGGCATAATTTTAGAATATTTTAAGGAGGACCAGAGACCCTTTGTTTAAAAAAGGTATTTTCCATATCTGAAGGCCACAGCAGAGTTTTGAAGCTTAAGGGGGGAAAATAGCCAAACATATTAAGAAACTTGTTAAAGAGGATTATAAAATGCAACTCTTTGAAATTTTGATGACAAACACTGATGATGGGTGAGCAGGAAGTCACTAGTATTGTAGAATCGGATATAACTGTTGAGTGACAAAATGCAACTTTTAAGTTCGAAATAAAATAAAATATGCACCGAGGAGACTGGTGACTGGGAGTGGCCACTGGGACCATATAACACCAATGCTAAAGGATCTACATTGGCTCCCAGTATGTTTCCAAGCACAGTTCAATGTGTTGGTGCTGAGCTTTAAAGCCCTAAACGGCCTCAGCCCAGTATACCTGAAGGAGTGTCTCCACCCCCATCGTTCAGCCCGGACACTGAGGTCCACCTCCGAGGGCCTTCTGGCAATTCCCTCACTGCGAGAAGTGAGGTTACAGGGGACAAAGCAGAGGGCCTTCTCAGTAGTGGCACCTGCCCAGTGGAACACCCTCCCATCAGATGTCAAGGAGATTAAAGAACTACACAACTTTTTGAAGACATCTGAAGGCAGCTATGTGTCTGGAAGATTTTAACTTTTTACATTTTATGGTGGTACCTTGGTTGTCAAACATAATCCATTCCAGAAGATCATTCGATTTCTGAAATGTTTGAAAACCAAAGCATTTACTTCTGGAAGCATTTACTTATGGAAAATTCAATATGGAAGCCGTGTGGCACGTTCAACTACCAAAAAGCGTTCAGAAACCAAAGCAGTTACTTCCAGGTTTTTGCCATTCGAATACCGAAACATTTGACTTCTGAGACATTGGAAAAGTGAGGTGTCACTGTATTATGTTTTTATTTGTTGGAAGCCGCCCAGAGTGGCTTGGGCAACCCAGCCAGATGGGCGGAAAATAACAACAAGAAAGAAAGAAAGAAAGAAAGAAAGAAAGAAAGAAAGAAAGAGGAGCCTTCCTTAAAAATTCAGTCGCAAAGCCTTTCCGTCCGACTGTGTTGTACTCTGTGCCCCTCAGTAGGCCTGGAAGCCAGGGAAGAGACACCTTGTGGTAGGGGTGCAGGAGGCATGATACAAAACAGGCTCCAAATCTGTTCTTTCCCAAAAGCTGGATTTGAAAGAAATCTTCAACACAGGTTTCCCCCTCTAATAGCGTAATTCCCCACCCACCACTACCGTGTTCCTAACTTGTGCCTTCCCCCTCACCTTCCATTTCTGTGAAGCGTCGCAATTTGGATATCTTCTTCAAGACTTGCCCAATATCAATTTTCCCAGTTTCTGCAGAGGGGAAAGAGATTACATCGAACGATGGGACAGCAAGTCCTGGGACCTTTGTTGCCACTGGACTCTTCCTCTATTAAAGATCTCTTCTTTTATAGATTATGTCCCTCACACACCTGCAGCCCGAGACACCTCGTGGTTCCCGTTGCCAGGCAACAGCAGCCGACTGAGAAGGCAAGACCAAGGCCTCACCCTCCCAAGAGGTGTCCTCACTTAGTAATACTCACTGTCAGAAGATGTCCTCGTGATTAGCTGTTCATACTCATGTGGGTTTAAGCGAATGCCCATGCTCTTGAGGGTGGGATTGAGTTCGTCCAGCGAGATTCTGCTTTCCTGAAGGGTGTCGACGGCTTTGATGATGCCCTTCAGCACTAAGAGGTAAAGCAATGTTGAGTTTTACTCATGGTAACCAGCAACTGGCATAATGGCCCCTTGGTCAAAACATTAAAAGTGAACTTCTGCACCCCTCATCCCACTTTGAGGCCTTTCCAAGAAGCAAAGAGTTAGAAGGATAATCTAATCCAGCATTTCCTGATCTGCTAGTGTATTTTAGAACTAAATGGAACAAGGAAAGTATTCAGTGAGTTTAAAACAGGCATAGGCAAACTCGGCTCTCCAGATGTTTTGGGACTACAACTCCCATCATCCCTAAATAACAGGACCGGTGGTCAGAGATGATGGGAATTGTAGTCTCAAAACATCTGGAGGGCCAGGTTTGCATGTTCCTGGTCTAAAGCACTCATCTACAAAGAAGAATAATTCCATCATACTGTAAGCAGATGTACAGAAAATAAGTGTCCTCAGAGGAGGCAGCTGTGTAACTGCTCAGGGAAAGAAAACCATAGTTTGGAATGAGAGAGAGAAAGAGAGTGGGGGGAAGCTGCATGCAAGAAGTCATCTGGAGATGTAGGGGAACCTCTCACTGGATATCTGACATGGAAGCAGTGGATCTTTTTATACCCAAAGGACCGTCTCCACCCCCATCGTTCAGCCTGGACACTAAGGTCCAGCTCTGAGGGCCTTCTGGCGGTTCCCTCATTGCAAGAAGTGAGGTGGCAGGGAACCAGGCAGAGGGCCTTCTCGGTAGTGGTACCCGCCCTGTGGAAAGCCCTCCCATCAGATGTCAAGGAAATAAACAACTATCTGACTTTTAGAAGGCATTTGAAGGCAGTCCTGTTTAGGGAAGTTTTTAATGTTTGAAGTTTTATTCTGTTTTTAGTCCTCTGCTGGAAGCCGCCCAGAGTGGCTGGGGAAACCCAGCCAGATTAAGGTTACCAGACGTCCCCGTTTCCCGGGGACAGTTCCCGGATTTACAAATCAGTCCGCTGACAAAATTCTATCATTCCTATTGAAATTGAAAAGTATCCCCGGATTCATTAAAAAATATCTGGTAACCATAAGCCAGATGGGCGTAGGGTGTATGTGTGTGTGTATTATTTACACACACACAGAGTTACACAAAGATTTGGGATCTGGCTCTCAAGGCAGCGAAAGGCCATCACACCAGTCTTCTGTCACTTATGACACTCCTGAATGTCAAGACCTTGAAGTCTGGCAGTGACCCACACACAGAGGGTGTGCAGCCAGCAGAACTGACCGGAGTGAGAATTGGACCCTAGTCCCACCACTGATTTGGAGCCCGAGACGCCCCCCCCCGAGCTTGACATCCTGATCTTGGGCCCCTAGGGAGAATGGGGTGGTGCTAGCCGTTCAAATCAGCCTGAGTCAAGACTGAGACTTGTTTGTTTGCCCTGCTACTCTCCCTGGGGAAACCTGCGGTTTACTGCTGAATTGGAACGAATGTCAGTTTGGTTTTTTGCAGATGGGTGTCTGTTCCAAACGGTAGGTTTTCCTGGGGACAGTGGCAGGACAAACCCGACCCCCGCCTAAAAATCAAGGCACAAACGAAAGTGTGAATGAACCCTAAGCTTGTCATGGAAGGAGACCTCCATGCCCTGAGCCCTGTCCAGGGTCCTGAAAGACCTGCCTCTAAACACCCTAATTTTTAGGAAGCCTTATGCAGACTGGAATTAACACTGTCTTGTTGCCTACATCTATCTCTTTCTACCCTATGGTGTTCACTCAATTGGTTCCCCACAGGAATGAAATGGGGCAAAAAGTTATCAAGAACAGATGCTAGCAAACATGGCCTTTCCCTGGTTAATAGCTACAGGAGGCATATATTAGGTAAAGGTAAAGGCACCCCTGACCATTAGGTCCAGTCGTGACCGACTCTGGGGTTGCGGCGCTCATCTCGCTTTATTGGCCAAGGGAGCCAATAAGCCAGATGGGCGTAGGGTGTATGTGTGTGTGTATTATTTACACACACACAGAGTTACACAAAGCTTCTGGGTCATGTGGTCAGCATGACTAAGCCACTTCTGGCAAACCAGAGCAGCGCACGGAAACGCCGTTTACCTTCCCGCTGGAGTGGTACCTATTTATCTACTTGCACTTTGACGTGCTTTCGAACTGCTAGGTTGGCAGGAGCAGGGACCGAGCAATGGGAGCTCACCCTGTTGCGGCGATTTGAACTGCCGACCTTCTGATCGGCAATTCCTAGGCTCTGTGGTTTAAACCACAGCGCCACCCGCGTCCCTATATTACCCACAACTTAATCTGATGCACAATGCTGCAATGTATAAAATATGTGAAGGATATTTTGCTGTTGCTTTTTTTATTTTAAGAAAAGCTGTTTTTCCCTTGGGAAATACGTCATTTTTCATCTAAAATAGGCTGTTGGGGGAAATGGCACCGTTTGCCAAAAAATGCAGCTCCACTTCAAACAAAACCAGTCGGTAGAGAACAAGACTCTGAAACTCAGGGTTGTGGGTTTGAGCCCCACATTGGGCAAAAGATTCTTGCATTGCAGAGGGTTGGACTAGATGACCCTTGTGGTCCTTTCCAGCTCTACAGTTCTATGATTCTAAATTAATGGTTCTTATTACCCTGAGTAGTACCAAGTTAAAAACAAAAGAGGAATGCAAATGGGAAAAATTCATGGTAATTGCAGCCAGACAGGTTATAGTGAGTAATTGGAAAAATGCAGAAGAGCTAGGGGTGAACCAATGGAGGAAAAAACTGAATAATATTATAATTTTAAAATACCTAACTCTGAAGATACATAAAATGAAAGGGTCAGTGAGAAACAGGAGGATTGGTTTGAGAAGATATTGAATTATTTGAGTAGGTTTGAACAATTTGGGGTAATTAAAATGTTAAAAGTTAAATAAACCTTGTGGAAGGAGGAATGTAAAGATATATAGAAGTGTACATATGGTTGATTTGGATATGTTATTATTGAATATGTATATTATTGAATATGTATATTATTGAACATTGTATAGCCAATGTATCAGCCGCCTAAGGAGTTTCACTGTTTGTGTTTTGGTGATTGGTAAAAAATAAAATATTAAATATTAAAAAATAATTTAAAAAAGTTCTATGATTCTATAAGAAAACAAAACAAATCCCCGCCCAGATAGTCCTGAAATATTTTGTATCCACAGGAACCTTCTGAACCATAATGATTAAGTCAGGGGCATCTTACCCACAGAGGCTAGTGGCGCAAGTTCTGAAGGGCGCCAGGGAAGAGGCAGAGGCTGGACGTGGCGCCTCCCGGCATCAGCTCGCCACCCTCGCCCACCTCCACCATGCCACACCGTAGCAACACCGCGCACAGAGCCTCTGTCTGCCATGGCCACCATGGCGCGAAGTGGCCAGCTGAGCCAGAAGGCGCCATGTCCAGCCTGTGCCTCTTCCCCGACGGAGGAGCTGTCCTTCAGCCACTGCCCACCTCCTCCAGCCCCGCCAGCAGCACCCTCCTCCCTAGCAAAAGGTGGACAACTCTGCGAAATGGGGGGAGGGGCACCGGAGGGAGCTTAACACTACGGCGCCGGATATACTTAAGATGGCCCTGGATTAAGTGCCAGCCTACTGTATTATTAAAGGGACGCGGGTGGCGCTGTTGGTTAAACCACTGAGCCTAGGACTTGCCAATCAGAAGGTCAGCGGCTCGAATCTCCGCAATGGGGTGAGCTCCCGTTGCTCGGTCCCTGCTCCTGCCAACCTAGCAGTTTGAAAGCACGTCAAAGTTCAAGTAGATAAATAGGTACCGCTCTGGCGGGAAGGTAAACGGCATTTCCATGCACTGCTCTGGTTTCGCCAGAAGTGGCTTAGTCATGCTGGCCACATGACCCGGAAGCTGTACGCCGGCTCCCTCAGCCAATAAAGCGAGATGAGCGCCACAACCCCAGAGTCGGCCACAACTGGACCTAATGGTCAGGGGTACCTTTACCTTTACCTTACTGCATTATTTGCTTATTTATTACATTTATATAGCACTTTTTCCTCCAAGGAGGTCTCAAGGTCCTGTGTATATTTCTCCCCACCCCATTTTTCTCTTCACAACAAGCCTGTGAGGTAGGTTAGGCTGAGAGACAGTGACTGGGCCCAAGGTCACTTTGTGCAAGTCATCCAGTGGATAAAGTTGATGAATTAGTCAGTTAATTATAATAATATTAATAAATAACACTGAATTAGTAATAATTAATTGGTAAGTACCCCTTCATGGATCACTGCCTTGTCGTGGCGAAGGGGCTTGAATAACTCCAAGAAGCTCTGAGCTATGCACCCAAGACAGACAGGCCATAGCCGAGAGTTTAGACTAAATGTGATCCACCGGGAGAAGGAACTGGCAAACCACTCCAGTATTTTGCCAAGAAAACTCCATGGAGATAAAAAAAGGAGTAGCTTTGAGAAGAAAGTGAGAGTTTCCAAGGCATGCTTCTGGTTCATGGGGTCACGGAGAGTCGAACACAACTAAGACGACTAAACAACAACAACAACAATTGGTAACTATAATATTGCAAACCCTAGCAGATAGGTGAATTGAATTACGATATCCCAGCTCAAACAGAGCATCGATGGTGCCTCATATCCATAGCTGTCAAATTTTCCCTTTTCTTGCGAGGAATCGTATTCGGAATAAGGGAATTTCTCTTAAAAAAAGGGAAAGGTTGACAGCTATGCTCATATCCTCTGTCCCTCCCCAGCTGAAAATCTCACTTACCTGTCAGATCAGAGAAGTGTGGAGTGTTGGTAAAGACTTTCATGAAGTCTTTCACAACTACCTTTCCATCACCTACAAATCAAATTGAGAAAGTATATATTTAAAAAAGTTTACCTTTTTAAACCAGAAGGAGGGGACAGGCAAAGGGGGTGGGGCGATGAATATAATACCTACATAACACGCTTCCCTCCCCGGTTGACTGTCATGGGGTGGAATTTGGAGAAGGGGCTTTGGTGTGGGCCAAGTTGAAGGACACGGAGAAATTGGACCGCGTCCCAAAGAAGGGTGCCCAGGACCATGAGGGGCTTGGGAACTAAATCCCAAGAGGAATGGTTGAAAAAGCTGTTAAGCCTGGAGATTAAGGGGAGTGTGAAAGCAACCTTCCAATATCTGAAGTGCTGTCTTGCTGAAGGTGGAGCAGACTTGCTCCCAGTTGTTCCACAGGGGAGGGCAAGACCCAGTGGGTGGAAACTGCAGGGAAGTAAGCTTTGAGCAAAACCCTAGGAGAATCGCCATAGCGGTAAAACCACTTGGATGGAAGAACAGCCTTCAAGAGCGATGGGCTCGCCATTGCCGGAGGTATTTAAGCAGAGGCGGAACGGCCATCTGTCAGCAATGCCACATCTGCATCCTGCAAGAACCCCAATGTCCCTTCCAACAGTTCTAAAAAGCAAAATGGCCAAGCTGGACACATTTTGGGCTAATGTTTCTCTGGGGCAGAATGGGAGGTTAATGTAGACCAGCGGTTCTCAACTTGTGGGTCCCCAGATGTTGTTGGACTACAACTCCCATCATCCCAGAGCTCTGGGCTTGCTAGCTAGGGGAGATGGGAGTTGTAGTTCAACAACATCTGGGGACTCACAGGTTGAGAAAGGCTGGTGTAGACCAAGGTCCTCCAGATGTTATTGGACTACAACTCCAATTAGCTCCAGGCACTGCTTTTTTTCTGGGGGGACACAGGGGTATGCATACCGCTAAGTATTTTGTGAATCTAACAGGAGAAGAAACTAAAAAAAAAATTAAAATTTTAAGTTTCTTCCCTAGCACGGTGAATCATGAGTTCCATTGCTACTCCCGATGGCGGCCTCATTTCCTGTCACGGTGTTTCCTGAGTCACAAGACGGAAGTGAGAGTTTAATGTGTGAAGCAGCGTGGAATGTGGATGTGTGGTGTTTTACCAATGAAAGTCGGGAAGATGTTTGTGCGTACAGCCTCATGCCAATGTGGAAGTTACTGTGAGCCGTCAGCTGTGTAATATGAGGCAATGCACATTCTTTGTAAAGGTAAAGAGACCCCTGACCATTAGGTCCAGTCTTGGCTGACTCTAAGGTTGTGGTGCTCATCTCGCTTTATTGGCCGAAGGAGCCGGCGTACAGTTTCCGGGTCATGTGGCCAGCATGACTAAGCCGCTTCTGGCAAACCAGAGCAGCGCACGGAAACGCCGTTTACCTTCCTGCCGGAGTGGTACCTATTTATCTACTTGCACTTTGACGTGCTTTCGAACTGCTAGGCTGGCAGGAGCAGGGACCGAGCAACGGGAACTCACCCCCTCGCGGGGATTTGAACCGCCGACCTTCTGATCGGCAAGCCCTAGGCTCTGTGGTTTAACCCACAGCGCCACCCGCGTCCCTACGTTCTTTGTACTTTTGTCCATTTACTGTATTTATTTCCCCCGATCTGAACTATAAAATGGTGATTTTCTTGAGTCAAAATGAGAATACCCCTAAACATTTTAGGTGGGGGGGGGAAGCACTGGTCCCAAGTGGCATGGGGGATGATGGGAGCTGTAGTCCAACCACATATGGAGAGCACCATTTTGACTACCCCTGATGTAGACTGTGTGGTTGCAGAAGACATTGCAAGACAGAGAAAGCCTCCCTGCTGCAGTGCTGGCTGGATATTCCAGCAGTACGGACGAAAAAGTATTTCCTCCTGTACTTACTGTCAGGGAACTGCCATCAGAGGCAAGAGGAGAGTTAAGACGCTTCAGTGATGCAGGGGAGGGAACTAGCAAGGAGAGAGAGAGAGCTTCTGCTGGGGAAGGAAATCCCGGGGACACCAGGGAGAAAGGGGATGCGGAGAGTACTGCGGAGGGGAGGCTCTGAGACTCTTCCAGTGAAATCAGTGGAGAGAGCACAGGACCTCCGCTTGGCACGCCCACGCTGCGCAGAAAGCTTCCGCGCAGAGAATCTAGGAGGAGACTTGGAGTCAAGGAATTTTTATGTTGGGGGAAGTTTAGGAAACACCCACTGACGGATTCTGCCAGTGACTGAGACAGTCGCGTTGTAAGGGCTGTCAAACCAGGGAAAGGTTTAGCTATACAACCAACTTGGAGCAGTTTGCAGTTTACGCACAAGCAACCCCAATTCCCACTACACTTACCATCCACAGATACGTGTTTCAGAGCTCGCTTGAAATCGTGGTCGGACAGGTGGACCCCCATGCATCTCGCAAAGGCCGGGAGGTCGTGCACCGCCACCTTGCCCCCTTCAATCTTGTTGATGGCTTGAATGGCACCTTTCAACACTGCAGACATGGACACTGTTAGGATTTTTATCCACCCAAGCTGCTCAGTAGTAGCACTGTATTGTTTATATCATGTGAGTGTCTGAGAGCGTGAGACAGGAAGTCTCAGTACTGTTGGAGTACTGCTGGAGAAGTTACTTTTACTTCTGTGTGGGATGTTGTTCTGTACTGGGGCTGAGAGAGCACAGACACGCTGATGGATTCTCTGTATATAAGACAGTAAATAAAGTAGTTTTAGAACTACGGTTGTCTCTTTCTTCTGCAATGAGATGCCAGAAGACGAGCAGGCTCCTCTCAGGAGGAAGGGACCGCTTATCACCGGTTTCTCTGGACTGAGGAAGATTTATAGCTAGAGGGTGACCACCGGAGAGACGCCCTGGTGTCTTGGGAAGGTGGTGGCCTTCCCGGGTGTTTTCCCAACAGACACCTGATGTCTCCGCTGAACTTCAGCCTAGAACTTTATCCCAAGAACAAACCTTGCGCACAGTGTGTTGGTTCTTACTCCCCAGAGAGGGTTGTATATTCCTGGCCTGCAACAACCACCGTCCCTGAACGGTGTTGGGTGGGGATGCTGGAACTTTGGAGTCCACATGCAGCGATGGGAACAAGCTTTTTAATTTTAAATAAATAAATAAGCAAGCAAACAAACGGAAGCATCACCACAGCAGCAACCAAAGGTAAGCATGGGGCAAAACTATTTGAGGAAATTCAGCAGGCCCCCTTGCAAGCTGGACGAAGCCCCCTTGCAAGCTGGACGAAGCCCCCCATCCTGTTTTTTCACCTGTGAAGAGGGGCAGATACTGAGGTTTCAGGTCAGTGCTTCCATGCCTCTGTGTTCCCACTAGACTATGGGATGTCAGCAGCAGAATCCTACATCAGCTATACCTTCAAGAACAAGTACAGTGGTACCTTGGGTTAAGTACTTAATTTGTTTTGGAGGTCCGTTCTTAACCTAAAATTGTTCTTAACCTGAAGCACCACTTTAGCTAATGGTGCCTCCCGCTGCCGCCGCACCGCTGCCGCACGATTTCTTAAAGTTCTTAACCTGAGGTATTATTTCTGGGTTAGCGGAGTCTGTAACCTGAAGTGTATGTAACCTGAGGTACCACTGTACAGTCCTTTTGGCAAAGGAAGTTCTTTGGGTGATCTAAACACGTTTGTTTGTCCTGGAGGATTCATCATCAGCCTCTTTCAATTATTTTTTTACTTGGTTTCTTCTAAGGCTTTGTCTTCCCCCACACTGTGCTGGAGAAAACATTTGCCCTGGTTTTCAAAAAAACCACCCCTGCCAATCATTATTTGGGGCTGGGATGTTCCACTACTGGCAATAGCTTGGCTCTTGGTGTAACTAAGGGGTGAGATCAAGCATCCTTCGCCCCCCTGGAAAGACCTTTAACCCAACCTGACGCAGGAAGATCTGGTCCGCTTACTTGCGAATTCAGTGATGCGGCTTGTTTTCCCCAAGGCAGACACGAAGTTGGAGAAGTTCACCATCCCATCTCCTGCAATGTCAAGTTTTAGGCATGAGATCATGAGGGTTTGTTCACAGGGATCGGCAGCCAACTGTATGAACCTGCCTTCGTCACCAGAGGCCCTTCTCTGTGTCCGGGTCCAAAAGAAGCACACAGGTTGGTGAACAGAGGCTGGACCTGCCGCCCCAGCCCCACAATCAAGCTAAGGGTGGTGGGAGAGAAAGCCATTCTCTCTAAGTCCGCCACAGGTGGTGACCTCCCTTAGTAGTTTAAAGTACCATATTTTTTGCTCTATAAGACTCACTTTTTTCCTCCTAAAAAGTAAGGAGAAATGTGCGTGCATCTTATGGAGCGAATGCAGGCTGCGCAGCTATCCCAGAAGCCAGAACAGCAAGAGGGATCGCTGCTTTCGCTGCGCAGCGATCCCTCTTGCTGTTCTGGCTTCTGGGATTCAGAATATTTTTTTTCTTGTTTTCCTCCTCCAAAAACTAGGTGCGTCTTATAGTCTGGTGCATCTTATAGAGCGAAAAATATGTTGCATAAATTATACTGCTGGTTGATGGTCTTTGAGGCCTGCCAGACTAACAGAGCCCCTGCAACAGCCCACACAGATTTTTAGATTTAAAAAAATAAATAAAAACCAGAAGGAAGAAAGGGAGGGAGTTGAGGTGCTCAGGCAAGTTTGGAATGGAAAGGAGCACCGCACACTTGCCACACCAGCCCAAAGCCTGCCTCAGGCGAAGCCCAAAGGACCCTGGAGAGACTCACTTGCCAAACCCGCCTTCTGCAGCACATCCTGGAATTCTTTCTCATTCACACTCACTCCCATTTTGTGAAAGGTGGAGTGCAGTTCATTGCCTTTCATGTAATCTTCTGCAAGTGTGTTGAGGATATCGAAGGCATTCTGCAAGGCTGAAGAGAGACTCTAGTTAGGGGCAAACTACATGCTATACACAGAACCAGCGAGACGTGGGTGGCGCTGTGGTTGAAACCACTGAGTCTCTTGGGCCTGCCGATCGGAGGGTCGGTGGTTCAAATCCGTGTGATGGGGTGAGCTCCTGTTGCTCTGTCCCAGCTCCTGCCAACCTAGCAGTTCGAAAGCATGTCAAAGTGCAAGTAGATAAATAGGTACCGCTGTGGCGGAAAGGTGTTTCCATGGGCTCTGGTTTCCGTCACGGTGTCCTGTTGCGCCAGAAGTGGTTTAGTCCTGCTGGCCACATGACCCAGAAAACTGTCTGTAGACAAATGCCGGCTCCCTCGGCCTGAAGAGGAGATGAGCGCGGCAACCCCATAGTCGCCTTTGACTGGACTTAAGCATCCAGGGGTCCTTTACCATTCACCTTTTTACCTTTACAAGCAGATCCAAGTAACAAAGCCCTGGCTCTGTTTTTCTTTAAAGAACAAGCAGTTTCACAAGGGGGTGAATTTGAGCAGAGGAGGAGAGGCAGAGGGAAGGATATGCTTAACTCTGCCAACCATTGTTGTACAGTATTCTAAATTATCCCTTCTCTGGTCTACTTCTCCTCACCAAGGTTTCACATTCACCTAGACTCCCACCACCTCACATTTCTGTGTCTGCTTTTGGGTGGTGGTGAGCATGTAGACAGAGACAGTCTTTATGTTGTTGTTGTTGTTGTTGTTGTTGTTGTTGTTGTTGTTGTTGTGCCCTTTATGAAAAGATCCCAGGGCAGTATACAACGTTAAGAAGATATTTTACGGAGCATGATAATACAAACAGACTACAAAGCATAATAATATACAGTGGTATCTCAGGTTAAGAACATAATTCGTTCTGGAGGTCCATTCTTAACCTGAAACTGTTCTTAACCTGAGGTACCACTTTAGCTTATGGGGCCTCCCACTGCCACTGTGCCACTGGAGCACGATTTCTGTTCTCATCCTGAGGTAAAGTTCTTAACCCAAGGTACTCTTTCTGGGTTAGCGGAGTCTGTAACCTGAAGCATATGTAACTCATTATATGAAAATGATGTATCATTGGTACCTAACTCCTACTAAACTAGCAAAAATGTATAGAACTGCTAAAAATACATGTTGGAAGTGTAAAGAGAAGGAAGGCACATTACACCAGATGTGGTGGACATGCAAAATATATATATATATATATTGGAAAATGATTTATAACAAGTTGAAAAAAATGTTTAAAATAACTTTTGTAAAAAAACAAAACAAAAACAAAACCTACAGCTTTCTTACTAGTAATTTTAGGTCCAGAAATTCCTAAAGATCAGAACAGATTATTTATGTATGCTACAACAGCTGCACAGATGCTACTTGCCCAAAGATGGGAGGAGGACAATCTACCTAAAAAAGAAGAATGGCCTATAAAGATGATGGACTATGCCGAATTGGCGGAAATGACCGGGAAAATCAGAGATCAAGAGGACAATAAATTCAATAAAGAAAAGAAAGAGGAATTTTTTCAAGTTACATGAAAGAAGACTGTAAACAATTGAGAACATTGGCAGGATTTTAAAAACGCTTGCAATGAAGTGAGAACTATGGTAAAAATTGAGATTTAAGAAAATATGGATGCAGTTTTAAAAGAATATCTCGGGAAACCATGGAGGGAAGTTCAGGGATTCTGAGAATCCTATTTGTAAAATGATTATGATTTATGTACGATGACAAATTTTAAAAGTGGTAATGAATTTACAAAATTATATATACAAGGGGCCTCTAGAGTAATGGGGCAACTCCCCACCCGCTATGTGAGGTAAGCAGAGTTTTACATAACAAGAGGCCCATTCTGCTGTCATCCCTAGTGAATGCTGGCTAATGGAATGCAAGGTTGTGTTCTGCCCACCACCCAATGCCATTAGAAACCTGTGGCCACATTTCCCAAGGCAATAGATGACAGCAAAGGGCTGCGAGAAAAGAAGTTGCTGTAGTTCCATTTCAACCCCTTCAGCAGCAGAGGAGTGCTAGGAAACACCAACAAAAACTACAATCTTTGCAGGAATGCCCGCTTCAAGTAAGACTCGGTTCCAGCTCTTTTTCTTTGGGATTTCAAAAGATGACCACTACCTGTTGGGCCCTGGACCCATGACTTCCAAAGCCTGCTCTCTCTCTCTCTCTCTCTCTCTCTCTCTCTCTCTCTCTCTCTCTGCTTAGATGGTGAGAGTGTTTCTCCATCCCCACCCAGGCACCGAAGACTCAGACGCAGGCATAGGCAAATTCGGTCTTCCAGATGTTTTGAGACTACAACTCCCATCATCCCTAGCTAGCAGGACCAGTGGTCAGGGATGATGGGAGTTGTAGTCCCGAAACACCTGGAGGGCCGAGTTTGCCTATGCCTGGCTCAGAGTTTGGCTGCCAAAGAGGCTTAGAGGACCACACGCAGCTTGTGGGTTTGCCCACTGCTACTTTAGGGTCTCTAAAATGGCCATTTGGGGTGGCTGAGATGCGGGGGAGAGACTGGACACCAGCCCCCATAAGTGGGGACGCAGTAAGCGAGTGCAAAGGCAAGCAGGCTGCAATTCACTCCAAATCTTTGGGATACGGCAGGCAAAATTCTAAAATAATAAAATATTTTCAGTGCCATTGTAGATTTCCCTAAGCCCACGTATTCAACCAGTAAGCAAAAGGCTATATATCAGAAGACAGTTCCCCACTCCCCTCTGTCTTTTCCTCTGTATTTTAAATTAATTGGGTTAGACCCACTGAAAACAATGGACCTAAGTTAGCCATTATTCATTAATTTCAATAGGTCTATTCTGATTACGACTTAAGTGAATACAACTCACCATGTTTTTAATTGTGTGCCATTTTTTCCTCCCCCCCCCAAACCTTTTATATACTCTGTTTTATTTTTATATGGCTTTACCGTGATGTTACTTATTTGTAACGTATTGAATTTTGTTGTTAGCTTCCTTGGGCGCTACTATTATTTTAATGGAAAGGCACATCATAAGGAGCATCCATGTAGAAGTTGGATCAAATATAGACTGGGATTCCAAATTATCTTAGCCAGTGCAAATCAAGATCCTTCCGTGGGCAAGTCCATGCTGATCTTCACCAACCGACTGACTGCAGCAATGGTGTGGGCATACAGAGAGAAGTATCTTGTGTAGCTAGCACACAAGGGCAGATTCAACCAAGTCTGCACCCTCAGCATCTCCAGAGGTTTGGTCCATCATTCTGGCTGGAACTGGGGTTTGGTAGCTCACACTGCTTTAGTCCTGGAGGGGAGTTCTTCCAGCTGAAATGGTTATCTTTGGGGAAGTGATATGGTTGGAAAGGTGAGGTCCACCAGTGTTCCAGGTGGCACAGAATTTGGGGGTTGGGAGGTATGCAACAACAGCAGCAAGAATATTGATTGCAAAGTACTGGGAGACACAAGATTTACCCACACTGGAAGAATGGCAGATGAAGGTGATGGAATACATGGAATTGGCAGAAATGACTGGCAGAATCCGAGATCAGGGAGAAGAGGCAGTGGAAGAAGACTGGAAGAAATTTAAAGACTACCTGCAGAAATACTGTAAAATTAATGAATGTTGAAGGGATGTTGGACTGAAAATAAGCGGTATTGGTAAAAAGATGAATAAGAATATGTAAATGCGGATTGACAATGGTTGGAAATATATAGTTATAAAAGGTTAAGATAATAAGTACAGATAAATGATAGAGGGTAAGAATTTGCTGAACTAACTATGTGAACTGGAATACAGAAAAGGGGTGTGTGAGGAGGTCAGGAAATAAGTAATTGAAAGATATGACATGAAAATATTGATTGTTTTTCCCCTCTTGCTTAATTTTCTTCTTTATTGTCTATTTTTGTCCTTTTTTCCCTTTCTTTTATTATTGTTATTTTTCTTTTTTTACTTTCTTATCTACAATTTTGTAATTTTTATTGTCTGGAAAAGTTTAATAAATATTATTCAAAAAAAAAAAAAAAAGAATTTGGTGGTGGGAGGAAGAAGAGGGGTGTTCTGTCAACACTTTTACCCTATGGGAACGAGGCCCTGTTTTGGTGACCTTCCAGACCATGTGCACTGGCCAGGATCTTTGCCAGCTCTGAAGCCTCAAAAAGAGGCAATACACAGCAGGATCTGCGCTGCAACTGGCGCTTTAAAGGAGGCGATTTGCTTTGTGAAGCACTGCGCCGCCCCAAACTAACTCTTGGCAAACTGCTTGGCTGCCAACAGAAAGGGGGGTGGGAATAGCAGTGGCTGATATAAGTTTATACAATTATGCATCACATGGAGAAAACGTCTTCCATAAACATGGTTTTCAAAAGTGAGTCCATAAGTGACTGTGGAGGCCTATTCTGGATCCACACGTCCTTCCACAGTGGGGACATAGGTTTCTGGGCAGGACTTGATTATAATGAGGGTTTGCCAAGCGTGCCTTCCTCTTAGCACATTTTTCCCTTTTGTCCTGAGTTTGAGCGTCTTCAAAGCCCATGACACCTTTGTTGTTGGCTGTTCTCTAACTGGAGCACTCGCAGCCCAATGTTTCCCAGTTGTCAGTGTTTATGCTACATTTTTAAAGATTTGCCTTGAGAGAGTCTTTGAACCTCTTTTGTTGACCACCAGCATTACACTTTCCATTTTTAAGTTCAGAATAGAGTAGTTGCTTTGGAAGACAATAATCAGGCATCCGAACAACATGACCAGTCCAACGAAGTTGATGTTGAAGAATCATCGCTTCGACACTGGTGATCTTTGCTCCTTCCAGTACTCTGGCATTAGTTCTCCTGTCTTCCCAGGTGATATCCAAAACTTTTCGAAGACACTGTTGAAGGAATCTTTCAAGGAGCTGGAGATGGTATTTTTAAGTGGTCCACGTTTCACAAGCACACAGTAAGGTTGGTAGTACAATAGCTTCGTAAATAAGCATTTTGGTTTCCCTGCGAATGTCCTGGTCCTCTGCACTTCAATCGGGAGAAAGCTGCACTCACAGAGCTCAGGCAGTGCTGGATTCCAGTACAACACGACACTGGTGTTTCTCATAGCAAGTATAATGTCTAGAATTGTCAGGAAAACGCCACTGTAAGGATATCTCGGCTGCCCAGGTGATCAAATGTTTTGCGAAGCCCCTGCCATGTCGTTGCTTGTTTTCTGAAGTGAAGAGGCATAACCTTTTTTTGCTCTGCATTTCCTCATCTTTAACACAGCTTATTCCTCTGCCCACACATAACATTACTGACTCTGGATGGTAATGACATATTAAGTTGATCACTTGATAATAGAAGGGAAGGGGGAGAGGAAATGGCTGGCTTCCATTTCCTCAGTGGGTGGGGATTAAGAAAAGAAAGTTAAATGGGCCTCGAATTGATGGGAATATCTGGATAGCTCCATTGGTTAGAGCGTGGTTCTGATATCACCAAGGTTGCAGGTTTGATTTCCTGTATGGGACAGCAGCATATTCCTAATTTCAGGGGGTTGGACTAGATGACCCTCAGTGTCCCTTCCAGCTCTACAATTCTATCTTCAGTTATTGGCATGTAATACAGGCAAAACTGCCCTCCCCCCATTTATGCAGGGGTTACGTTCCCATGCACCACACGTATATGAAATCACACATATTTGAAACACCATTGTAAAAGCTTGCAAACACCCTGTTATGCCCCTGCCCCATTCTGCCCCTTTTTTGCGACATTTTGGTGACTTTTTCAGGTCACTTCTGGGTTCGGCATGATGCATGTATGCGTGGTCACGCACATATTGAACATGTGTAAATGGTGGTGACCTGCACCTAACAGATTTTGAGATTTTGGGCTAGTGTGAGGAGGCAGAGGAACAGTCTGATTGTTTTGAAGTCAGCAAAGAGGAGAAAGAGAAGGGCAAAGGGAGAAAGGGGGAGGAACTCTGATTGGCTGTAAGTGATGCAGTCTGAGATGCATTGCCTGTGGAATCCGAAGCAAGCTTGGCTGATTTTCTGCCAGCTTTAGGAGTGTTTATTTGCTTCTACTATGCTCTACTTATATATTTGAAAATAAAGGAAATCTACAAAGACATTGATCTCCAGTGGTCTCTTGTCCAAAGGAAAGTAAACCTGGGAGTCTGGCCCCTAGAATTTGCTCAGTGTTCTGGGAAGTAAAGGTTAAAGGACCCCTGGATGGTTAAGTCCAGTCAAAGGCGAATATGGGGTTGCGACGCTCATCTTGCTTTCAGGCCGAGGGAGCCGGCATTTGCCCACAGACAGCTTTCCGGGTCATGTGGCCAGCAGGACTAAACCGCTTCTGCCGCAATGGGACACCATGATGGAAACCAAAGCGCACGAAAATGCAGTTTACCTTCCTGCCACAGTGGTACCTATTTATCTACTTGCACTGGGGTGCTTTCGAACTGCAAGGTTGGCAGGAGCTGGGACAGAGCAACGGGAGCTCACCCTGTCATAGGGATTTGAACCGCCAACCTTCTGATTGGCAAGCCCAGGAGGCTCAGTGATTTAGACCACAGCACCACCCACGTCACCACCACAACAACATCATGCAAGAGCATCACAACACCATCATGGGGCTGTTGTTGTTGTTTTGCATTATGATATTAAAGAGTGTGGTTCCAGATATCTGGGGGCAGGTTTGGTAGGATGAATGCTTCTCGGGTTTGCAAATTGTTGCTGCCACCACTGTGGCTGTTTGCAGCATCTACATCAGAGCTTTCCACACTTTTCACGTTGGTGACACATTTTTTAGACGTGCATCATTTTGCGACACACTAATTCTGTTCTACCAGCAAACCGCAAAGGGCTGCCTGCTCTCTTTCCAGTTTCGAGAGGAGCACAGGGAGCGTTCGTGAGACACACCAACACATTGCAATCGACACACTAACATGTTGCAACACACAGCTTGGAAAACTCTGATCTACATAATGCCATTGGCATCAAAATGCCATAACATATCCCTGTCCCCAATTTAATCCGGATTTACCCTTCCTGGGTAAAACACAAGAGAGATATAAACCCCATATGCAATATCTCAGTGGTCCGCTTGCAGATCAATCCCCTGTCAGGAAGCACCCATGATGCTATAAGCACAATAATGCCATAACACGAATATTTTTATTTTTTAAACCATTCCAGTTACTGCCATTTCAGCAGTGATCAGAAATAGGGTTGTTTGGTTTTCCTATACCTATAAAACTTTATATTAATATTATTAGGTTTTTTTTATGAAAAAAGCACTTTAATAATAATTAAAAGATTAAGAAAGCAAAAATGGGCTTTAAAAATTGCACCGTCACTAAAGGTTATAATGAAACTTTGCTGAGCTTCTGTTCTGCTCCACAAACGGCAGCCATGTCACGCTGAGCGGTTGGAAAGAACGTAATGGGATGTGTACATACAGTGGCGGAGGAAGAGGAGTGTGGGGGGAGCGCACCGCCCCTGGCAGCGTGATCCCGGTGGGGTGTTCCACACCCCCAGGATGCGCACCATGCCCCTGTGGATGGCGCGCCACACCCCCAGGATGTGCGGCAGCCCCGTCCCCGCCTGCTCTCCACACCCCCCCCGGTGCCAGAGCATGAAGCTCCACCACTGTGTACATAGAAATGTGCGCTGAGATGTGATTGGTTCTCTTTTACTGATGCATCACCCAAATCCTTTGGAAAGATGGAAGGGTCGCACAGTCAGAGAAAAGAAGAGAACCACAGTGGAAATACAGGATAACAATGGTTGGATGAAATCTTCGTGCAGAACCCTGTATAAAAGTGAGTGAATGAAGCACGGCACTAAATTTATAGTGTGGAAGCATCTGGCTTCCCTAGAAGCCATGCAGAATAGGGGCTTAGCAGCAATCAGGCTAAAAAAAAGTGCAGTCCTTGACCCTGGCTCCCTATTACAGTCATACCTTGGGTTACAGCCGCTTCAGGTTGCGTTTTTTTGGGTTACGCACCTGCCGAAACACGGAAGTACTGGAACGAGTTACTTCCGGGTTTCGGCGGTCGCACATGCGCAGAAGTGCTAAATCGCACTTTGCGCATGCGCAGAAGCGCCAAATCGCAACCTGCACTTGTGCAGATGCCCCGCTGCAGGTTGTGAACGTGCATCCCGCACGGATCACGTTCGCAACCCGAGTGTCCACTGTATTCATTAGAAGACAAATCCCACCTTGCAAATGACAACCAGCCCTCCAGTTCATTTGATTCAAAATGTGCAAGTTCAAGCATGTATTGCATTGAATGGACAACATTTCAGAACCCACCTTGCTGGTCGGATACTGCTTCTGATGGTTTGCCTTCACTTTCGGAATCCGATGTCTGGAAGGTCTCTTCAAAGTCATACCTCCTTGGAAGATCCGTGCTGAAGGACAGCCGCTTCTTCTTCTTCTGCTTCTGGATTGCGTCATAGTTGATCACTGAGAAAGGAACGTCCTCTTCTTGGCTTGCGCTCAACGACATCTTTCTTGCCTTCTGGGCGGAAATCCTGGCATCTTCTTTCAAGGATAAGGTGGAGGATAGAGGAAACAGAGTGTCCTGACTTGTATAGCCAAAGCTTCGTCGGACTTTTGGCCACTCAATGGTCTTCTCTTCCACACGGCTTTCAGGAATTGCAGTACTGGGTTTGGTCTGCTCAGTCTCAGCAGGCTTCTGGGATTTGGTTTTCCTTTTCCGTAGCTGGGCAAGAGCGGCGTCGTAATCAGGATTATAGAAGAGAGGCTGGTGAGCAGGCAGCATTCTCCACTGGGTCTCTGAATCATCCGTATTACTAGAAAAGCCCCGCGAAGACCCCCAAGTAGAGCTTTCATCTACAGATGTAGCAGAGAGAAGCAAAGAGACCCTATCAGATTCTGCAGCTTCAGCTGAAACAAGGCCTCTACAGAATAACACTTATATACAGTGGTACCTCAGGTTAAGAACTTAATTCGTTCCGGAGGTCCGTTCTTCACCTGAAACTGTTCTTAACCTGAAGCACCACTTTAGCTAATGGGGCCTCCTGCTGCTGCTGTGCCGCTGCTGCACGATTTCTGTTCTCATCCTGAGGTAAAGTTCTTAACCTGAGGTACTATTTCTGGATTAGCGAAGTCTGTAACCTGAAGTGTCTGTAACCCGAGATACCACTGTACTTCTGAAACAAAAATATTTTGCACAACAACTTCTAAACTGTGTGCAGGCAGGGGCGCATCAATGTGCCATGAGAGAGCTCTCAAGAGTTCAGTGAGAAGTAAATAAAATTAAAATGACCTATGAACTGAAAATATGTATGCACAGAGAAGGCTGCCTGCTGCAGCTCATTAAGATCTAGTGCTCTGGCAGGACTGGGCTAATAATGAGAAGGATGATGATAATGATAATGACAATTTATTAATGTGCCTCAACCACCCTGGACATCTTCCAACATATATAAAAACATAATGAAACAGTAAACATTGAAACACTTTCCTATACAGTGGTACCTCGGGTTACATACGCTTCAGGTTACATATGCTTCAGGTTACAGACTCTGCTAACCCAGAAATATTACCTCAGGTTAAGAACTTTGCTTCAGGATGAGAACAGAAATGGTGCAGCGGTGGCACAGCAGCAGCAGGAGGCCCCATTAGCTAAAGTGGTACTTCAGGTTAAGAACAGTTTCAGGTTAAGAACGGACCTCCGGAACGAATTAAGTACTTAACCCGAGGTACCACTGTACAGGGATTCCTTCAGATGTCTTCTAAAGGTTATCTAGTTTCTCATCTCCTTGACATCTGACGGGAGGGCATTCCACAGGGTGGGTGCCACCACTGAGAAGACCCTCTTGCCTGGTTTCCTGTAGCTTCACTTCCCACAGTGAAGGAACCACCAGAAGGCCCTTGGATCTGGACCTCAGAGTCCATGCTTAACGATGGGGATGGAGACGCTCCTTCAAGTATACAGAGCCAAAGCCATTTACTCTCCATGCAGACACAGGAGAATGATCTTCTGTTAACGGAACCTACCCACTGCATTTCTCCAGAAGTCACTGCTCTAGGGTTACCTTCTTTTAGGTGCCCCCTTCCAGATCAGTGACTCGTACAGGAAACAAAGGAAGGTATGCCTGCCTCTCTATGTCAGTTTGCATTTCTTAGTGCAGAAAGTATTGCTCTGATGTGTAGAGATCTTTCCTATTCTAATTAATTCAAGAGGGTTCTGGAAGCTTCTCTGCGTGAAAGAAACAAGCAGAAGGTTCATGATGTTTGGGTTATTCCTTCAGAGAAGCTGACTGCAGCTGGTTTAAACTGGTTCTCTTAGCTTTTTCTGTCAAGGTCATGCTGACTATAAAAATAAGGCCAGAAGGAGTCTGGATTTCATTCTCTTTTTCTATCTCTTTTCCTTCTGATGTGATATTCTGTACATACTGTTCGGGTTTAGACTCATACAGAAGTTATTGTAAGTTTAAGTTAAGACTACCGCAACTGGATTTCTTATGGACAATGCCAATCCTGAATATATTGGATTTGTGACCATTCTGCTCATTTGCCTTCAGTAGCAGTAAAGCTCTGCTGGATGAAATATAATTGCCTCTGGTCAATTTTTGTTTTAAGTTTTTACTCTGCTAACTATATGTTGGAGTTCTGCTCTGGCTCAATATTGAGTAGAATTTCATGACCCTCTAAAAGTGGGTAAATCTTTTACACATACTAAGCCAAGTATGTTACTTTCTTTCCCCCTCAAGTCCTCTCCCCCCCCCCATCCTATTCTACTATGTCAGGTTAATAATTCCAACCAGTTGTACAATGTCGCTGTAAGGATGTAGAACCTTTGGGTCTCCAAATGTTGTTCGACTCCAGTTCCCATCAGCCCCAGCCAGCAGGACCGATGTTCAAAAATGGCGGGAGTTGCGGTCCGGCAACATATGGATGGCCACAGATTTTTCCACAAGAAACAAATGTTTCTGAAGTACTTTGAAGACCGTGAAAGTCCCAGGAAAACACTTGTTTCAATCGCTGTGCCTATTCAGCTTCAAAGAGGAGCCTTGCAAAATTCCTTTAGATAGACCCCAGTCCAGTTTATGGGCAATGATCACTTACCTAGTCCTTTATGGCAAACTGGTGGTCCTCTCACAAGTGACAGAAATTCTGAGATGTTTATTTTCCCGTCCCCTGTAACAGAATAAAAGGAAATGGGTCCTGCTTATGCAAAGGAATGCCTCTCCCCATTTAAACCCCAATGCTTAAATGCTCCTGTTTTCAAGGTTGGGGCAATGTGGAAAAGGCGCCTCTCAGCCACAGTTCCACTTTTCCCAGTGAGGTCCACCAGTGTCGTCCAGTCCTGTTGATCTTCCAGACCAGCAGGCTGAGGAGAGTTCTTCAGCAGCTGGTGTTGATGCAACTGATTTGCAATCGGGAATTTGTTAACCTTTGGCTATCTGTAATTTGCAGGGTTGGATGTCAGATTCTGGGTCCATCTGCACTACATAGTAAAGGCAGTACCGTTGCACTTAAAGCAGCCACAGGTTCCCCTAAAGAATTCTGGGAAGTGTTGTTTGTAAAGGGTTCTGAGAGCTGGAAATAGGAGGCACCTATTTCCATCACAGAGCTGTGAATTCCAGAGTCAACCCTCTTCCCAGAAAACTTTGGGAATGGTAGCTCTGCGAAGGGAATAGGGGACATGGGTGGCACTGTGGTCTAAATCACTGAGCCTAGGGCTTGCCAATTGGAAGGTTGGCAGTTCAAATCCCGCAACGGGGTGAGCTCCCGTTGCTCGGTCCCTGCTCCTGCCCACCTAGCAGTTCAAAAGCATGTCAAAGTGCAAGTAGATAAATAGGTACCGTTCCGGCGGGAAGGTAAACGGCGTTTCCGTGCGCTGCTCTGGTTCACCAGAAGCGGCTTAGTCATGCTCGTCACATGTCAGCGGAACAAACACCGGCTCCCTCGGCCAGTAAAGCGAAATGAGTGCCGCAACCCCAGAGTCGTCCACGACTCGACTTAATGGTCAGGGGTCCCTTTACCTTTATCAACTCTCAGCATACTTAAGAAACCATACTTTTAATGCTGTGGCAGGCCAATAAGGGGAGGGTGGAGGGAAAACAAACTTCCCCAGGCAGGGAGTTTCAAAGTTTGAGTGCAATAATGGTAAAAAAAGGTCTCTTCCTTATTCCAAGCAGATGTGGATTTGGAATCAACAAGAGATGATCAACAAGAGATCAACTGTAGATGATCTAAAGATGCAAGCAGGCTCCTATGGGAGGGCATAGTAGACCTTCGTATATTTTTATGCTAAACTGCAAGATTTTTCTATTTTCTCTAAACCCTAAAATCTTCAGATTTTATCCCCCCCCCCTTCCTCGCTCTCTTTCTTTTGCCCTCTCCATCTCACTTCCCAGTTGCAGAAGAAAAATATTCCAGATGGAAATTTTGGCTGAGTGCTAAATAATACGGAGGGATGGAACTCTGTTACTTTCAAGAGGGGAGGCCAGGAAAGCCAGGTGTTCCTCTCTGGACTGGGCATGAATCTGAGCTGGAAGAGAATTTGAGGTCTTGTAAATTAACACTAATGAACCTCCAAAGTTCTTTTCTGACCCTGGATCAGGAGAACGTTTGCTGAGCTCAAGGACTACAGAGGCCTGGCTGAAATTTGCAGCCCACCAGTGAAACATTCAGTGCATTCACGCAACCCACCCCCCTCCTACTTCAGCACACACTGAAATTAGTGGATACTTACAGGTAACTCGGATGGATCCCACTGCATGTTGTATAACCTTGGGGCTCAGAGTGACCCCCAGGCAAGCCAAAATGGTCTCTAAGTCATCAATGGCCACCATGTCTTTCCTAATGTTTTTGAAAATGAACAGAGCATTCTTGAGAGCTGTAGAAAGTGAGGGGAAGAGAAGGAAGAAGAAGTCTATTAGTGTGCACAAAATAACCACTTAATTCCAATATATTCCAGTGGGGGGATTATTCGGGCAAGCAGAGTGTTGCAAGGGAAACTATATTTGCCCTAGTTCTCCCTGCCAAGGAGTAGTTTAGGAAATTTCACGCTTGGGCCCTATCTGCCATATTTTACCATACCAGTGTCAGTGAAGTTAAGGACACTGACTGGCCGAGCTGATGTGATGTTGATACTCATAACTGTGAACTTGTGTCTGCAAAAAACAGGGCAAAAGGCAGGTGTGGCTAAGCCTGGTGCTACAATTCCCAGCAATCCTTAATAGTGCAGAAGTCACCAGAATTCTTTGAGGAAAAGGATGAGCTTAAAGGTAGAGTGTGTACTCAGCCTAGGTCAGAAAATGAGAAACACAGCCATATTTTGCTCCATTTCTGTGGGATGTATCATCACTGAATTGCTTAACTTAAATGATTCTAACGAATCCATCAACTTGCTTGCCGCAATGTGCAAGGGAATGTGCTCTGCTGCTTGCTCACTAGCGTGAGTGAGGTGGGATAGTAATTAATAATAATGATAACAATAAAATTTTATTTATATCCTGCCCTCCCCAGCCAAAGCCAGGCTCAGAGCGGCTAAAAGTAAAAGTAACACAGTTTACATAAAATCACAATTAATTGAAATACATTCTAAAATCAATTGATTCTAAAATCAATTCAGAATCAAATTAACGGCAACCATTGAGCTAGAGTTCTATGAGGATTACCAAAGGAGGGGGTCAGACTGTGCCTGGTGGAACAGCTCTGTCTTGCAGGCCCTGCGGAAAGATGTCAAGTCCCGCAGGGCCCTAGTTAATCAATATATCCTCTCCTACTTTCCTCAACATTCCCACAATTTCCCCTCCACATACCCTCTCTTTCTGTGAAGGATGGGGTGGTCTTCAAAATGTCCAGGAAGTCAGCAAAATCCAAATTCCCATGCACTATTTTGAGAAGAAGAGGCAGGATAAATTGGTAAGAGACGTGGAGTAGGCAGTACAAAATGTGCTCCGCAACTGAACCTCAGTCATGTGCCTCCAGATGTTGCCATTTAGCTTCTAAAATCACATGAATTTTTTTGATCCACTTCTCACAAAGTCATCAAGGTAATTTTTAATATCAAATTCTAGATTCAGGGATTATTCCCCCCCCCCCCCAGGGAAGATTCAGCTGTCAGTGCACAGCTATTTGTGCTGATGCTCAGAAGTGAGTGGAACAGGTTGAAGAAAAATGTTTTGGATGCTACAAAATATATTTTGATGGTTGTGCGATCATTATTTAGTATTTCTAATAAAGCTAAAACATGAAGCTGAAAAATTTGGATTAAAAAAAATCTGTTTTGATTTTGTTTGTGAGAAGGTGTAAATTGTGTTTGGTTTAGTTGTTTTCAAATTGTTGTGCACATTCTCGGAGCAGTAAAAGGTTTCAGGGGTGCAGTGCATACGCAGATTTGGTTTCCTTTGGAAAGTCACTGGAGGCTTACAAGAGTCTTGTAATAATAATAATAATAATTTATTTATACCCCACCCATCTGGCTAGGTTTCTACAGCCACTCTGAGCAGCTCCCAATGGATTAAAAACAGAATAAAACATCAAACATCAAACATTAAAAACTTCCCTAAACAGGGCTGCCTTCAGATGTCTTCTAAAAGTCAGGTAGTTGTTTATTTCCTTGACATCTGAAGGGAGGGCATTCCACAGAGCAGGCGCCACTACAGAGAAGGCCCTCTACTTGGTTCCCTGTAACCTCACTTCTCACATGGAGGGAACTGTGAGAAGGCCCTTGGCGCTGGACCTCAGTGTCCGGGCTGAACGATGGGGGTGGAGACCCTCCTTCAGGTATACTGGGCCGAGGCTGTTTAGAATTTGTGTTCACTTACAAATATACAGGTTGATCAGAAGTGGAGGAACAGCACTGAATGCTCTGTCAGATGTCTCAGAGTTCACTGCTCCTACAGGACAGTCAACTAGCACTGTAAGATGCTTCCAGAACCATCCCAGCTCTTTGTTTGTCTCTGCCCAGTCCACACACACCACTTAATGACATAATTCCCAGCCAAAGGAAGAGGAAAGGGGAGGGGAAGAAAGACACATGCCTATCTCCAAAATGGCTCCCGTACTTCCCTGCCAGAACAGCCTTTGGCAATTTCTTTATGCAACAGGCAAGGTATTGAGAAGCATCCCTAAAAAAGGAGTGGTCCTGGGCCACTTTGCCCAGGCTACTAACAAATTCCGACCAGCCACACTTCAGGCAACTTAAAGGTAAAGGTAAAGGGACCTCTGACCATTAGGTCCAGTCGCGGATGACTCTGGGGTTGCGGCGCTCATCTCGCTTTATTGGCCGAGGGAGCCGGCGTACAGCTTCTGGGTCATGTGGCCAGCATGACTAAGCCGCTTCTGGCGAACCAGAGCAGCGCATGTAAACTCCGTTTACCTTCCCACCGGAGCGGTCCCTATTTATCTATTTGCACTTGGATGTGCTTTCGAACTGCTAGGTTGGCAGGAGCAGGGGCCGAACAACGGGAGCTCACCCCGTTGCGGGGATTCGAACCACTGACCTTCTGATCAGCAAGTCCTAGGGCTCTGTGGTTTAGACCACAGCGCCACCCATGTCCCTCAGGCAACTTACACCAGTATAAAACCCATTTGGAGAAATCTTCTAGTCAAGAATCCCCAAGTTGGAAGGCCCAAGAGGTCATTCAGCCCAACGCCCAATCCAGTAACAATACATATCCCACAAATTCCAAACACCCACCTCCCCATTTGTTTCCAAGGAATGCAAAATTACTGTTGCCGACAACCCACAGGCCTGGGAGTGAGAGCACGCACCATCCATCGGAATGAACTTGAGAGCTTGGTACATCTCGGATGTGGTCAACAGGATTCCCAGTGTGTGCAAACTAAGGAGGAGGTTGCTGATGTTAATCTTCCCCTTCTTGATGGCACCAAAAATGGAGCAGGCCCTGGAGAGTCCTGGAAAAAATAATAACACTGTGGATCTGGTTCTTCCCTTCACCGTTGTCCTGTCCCCGCACCCTCTTGCTGGATCCAGAATGTCTTCAAATTCTGGATGCCATTTTTTTTGTTCTATAGCGCTCTCTGGAATTTGGCCTTTTTGGCAACAACATCAGTGAAAGGGGAATGCGCATGCGCAGCAGCGACAACCCACATTTACAAAGCCATAGGCAAAAGAAGTTCAAGTGCCCCTTGCCCAGATTTTTTTTGCTGACATTAATAATAATATAATAATTTATTATTTACACCCCGCCCATCTGGCTGAGTTTCCCCAGCCACTCTGGGCGGCTCCCAATCAAGTGTTAAAAACAGTACAGCGTTAAATATTAAAAACTTCCCTGAACAGGGCTGCCTTCAGATGTCTTTTAAAGATAGGATAGCTGCTTATTTCCTTCACATTTGAAGGGAGGGTGTTCCACAGGGTGGGCGCCACTACCGAGATGGCCCTCTGTCTGGTTCCCTGTAACCTCACTTCTCACAATGAGGGAACCGCCAGAAGGCCCTCAGCGCTGGATCTCAGTGTCTGAGCTGAACGATGTGGGTGGAGACGCTCCTTCAGGTATACAGGACCGAGGCCGTTTAGGGCTTTAAAGGTCAGCACCAACAATTTGAATTGTGCTCGGAAATGTACTGGGAGCCAATGCAGATCTCTCAGAACTGGTGTTATGCGGTCCCGGCAGCCACTCCCAGTCACCAGTCTAGCTGCCGCATTCTGGATTAATTGCAGTTTCCGGGTCACCTTCAAAGGTAGCCCCACGTAGAGCACATTGCAGTAGTCCAAGCGGGAGATAACTAGAGCATGCACCACTCTGGTGAGACAGTCCGCGGGCAGGTAAGGTCTTAGCCTGCGTACCAGGTGGAGCTGGTAGACAGCTGCCTTGGACACAGAATTAAACTGCACCTCCAAGGACAGCTGTAAGTCCAAAATGACTCCCAGGCTGCGCACCTGGTCCTTCAGGGGCACAGTTACCCCATTCAGGACCAGGGATTCAACCTCAATCTGTTAGCCGCCATCCATCCTCCAACCGCCTCCAGGCACTCACACAGGACCTTCACCGCCTTCACTGGTTCTGATTTAAAGGAGAGGTAGAGCTGGGTGTCATCTGCATACTGATTGTCATCAAGAGAGGCACAACACAACTCCTCCAATTCATGCATTACCTCTTGCTCCGGAAGCAAGGCATGTGTCAGACAGCTCTCCCTCATCACAGAAGGTCGTGTAGAGATTGTACAAAACTTTGCTCCTCCTGCCAAGAGACATGCATGCAGCTCATCATTACAACGATTTGGGTCTCTCCCTCCCTCCCTTTTACAGTGATGAACTCAGATTTATCGACGACAGATGCCTCAACTAGCTGGCCAGTAATGGAATACAGTGGTACCTCAGGCTACATACACTTCAGGTTACATACACTTCAGGTTACAGACTCCGCTAACCCAGAAATAGTGCTTCAGGTTAAGAACTTTGCTTCAGGATGAGAACAGAAATCGTGCTCCGGCAGTGCAGCAGCAGCAGGAGGCCCCATTAGCTAAAGTGGTCTTCAGGTTAAGAACAGTTTCAGGTTAAGTATGCACCTCCGGAACGAATTATGAACTTAACCTGAGGCACCACTGTATTCCATTCAGCTGCTGCTGCAGAATCTTTCCATGCTAGTGTCTGCTGCCTCCCTAGAAGCAGTAGTTCTGGCATGGAGATTTTTGCACCTGGTGTCAAAATGATGCCATGGCCGACGCTTCGCGTTATGCAAGGTGCAGGATTAAACAATCCCCAGCAATTTATTTCCAGCAATCTGCACGACGTCAAGTCAATCTTTGCTGTTTCGATCGGGCATCGCAACAGAGAACGAAGAAATAAAACTGCAACTGTGACAAAATAAAATATGCACCTTTACCTACCATCCTACTGAGAAAGTAGAAAATTGGCTCAAATTTTGGAAGCTGACAAGATGAGTCCCACCACTGCCAAACTGGTCACCCTGCTGTAACGATGGGGAACCTTTTTCAGACCACACAGAACTACATTTTCTTCAGGGCTGCCTTCTAATGAACATCCCCATAATGGGGGAGACTAGAGGCAATTTTTACCTTTGTAGAGTAGCCTAGTTTCTTTCTTTTCTTTTTAAAATAATTTTTATTAAATTTTCCGTTTTACATTTTACAATATTCATTTAAACAACCTTAAAATATCAGTGACTTCCCTTCTTCTCTTTCCGTGGTTCATTTTGCATAAATCCCTGCATACTTTACATAAACTAAACCATTCAGTATTCCATTATTACATCCATCAAAACCTAAACACACTGCTGAATTTATCTTAATGCTGCCACCGTTTTCAAGTGTACACAATCCCCCCCCATATATTCAATAAACATTTTCCAATCTTCTTTAAACATATGTTCTTCTTGTTCTCTTATTCTATACCTTAGATCCGCAAGCTGTGCATATCCTGTCAGTTTCAGTTGCCATTCTTCTTTGATTGAGACCTCGCTAGTTTTCCATTTTTGAGCTAACAAAACATGGGCCGCAGTAGTGGCATACATAAATAACCTTTTTGACACCTGGGAATTTCCATCTGAATTATCCCAAAGAAAAAGGACTCTGGTTTTTTCAATTCATTGTGAATTATTTCCCAATACTCTTTTACCCTTTTACAGGTCCACCACATATGAAAGTACATTCTTTCGTACGTTCTACAATAGTCTAGTTTCTACCCAGGTCACTAAGGCTGTGTTCACAACCCCTGCTATGAAACAAAGTGAATCATCAAACCATCAATTCTAGCAGGCGGGGAGTCAACTTTATGGTATAATTTGGGTTTTGAATGATTAGCATTATTAATAGTATTATATTTTGGCGTTTTTATAATGAGGCTTTCATTGGATTATTGTAATTGAAAACTAATAAAAATTATTTTTTAATAAAGGAATCCTTAAGCCACTCCTAATTCATCTCCAGTCAAGGTGTGAACACCTTTTTTAAGGCACCCCCTGCCCAATCAACCCCCGCTGGCGTGTACCCAAACAGAAATGAATCTGACGCTACTTAATGGGAACAGTTGAGACATAAGCACTGCGAAATGCACTGGAGAAAACAGCAACTTCACTGTGATCTAAGGCGGTAATGTGAATACGCCCCAAGAGGCACTTTGAGAGTTCAGTAAACACATTCCACCTAGGCAAAAACACTGGGTGCAAGAGGGAGGCATTGAAGTAGGCCTGGTAGGGGGATTTCGGTTAGGAAGGACATGGCCTGGAGAGAATCCTGAAGAGAGAGGGGAAGTTAAAATGGAAAAGCAATGTTCTGCAGTGCCCATAATATGCAGACTGGCCTGAAGTCAGATGTCTCTGGGACTCACTCTTAGAAATGCCAGAATTCAAGCTCTGTTGCTTTGAGCCAAAAACGTCAGTCTTTTTTGCTTTAAGCCAAAAAGGTCAGTCTTTTTTGCTTTAAGCCAAAAAGGTCAGTCTTTTTTGCACTGAGTCCTGTTTCCAACAGTGATTATTAGCTAGATGCCCAAAAGCCGAGCATGATTTTTCAGCTATCCCTTATGCATTGTATCCCAGAAGAATTTGACATTCATACTGATCAGGGTGGATAAAAATTAATGATTTTTAAAAATATATATATATCAGATTTTTAAAATTTAAATTGGATTTTTAAAATAAAATGCTTTTGGAGGAAAAATCTTTCTAAAGATAGTTTTCTGTTTAAGTTACAGTATAGTCCAAAGGCTATTCATCCGGAAATAAGGATTTAAGTTTTTAAATGTGTGCTAAAACTCAGTCTAAGTTTTTTTTATTTAAAAAAATTGTTTAACCACATCAGTTAACAAACATGGATCCATATGCTATAATGCTATTGTTTTAGTTAAATAAATTGTTTAATTGTTATTAAGGAAATGATTATTTTTCTCCTTCCAATAAAGTACAGCATAAAAGTTGTCCAGATATAAACAGTTAACTTATTAAACCTCACAATAATTTCATAATTATCTATGTATGTCTAATAGTATAACCAAATAAGTAATTTTTGATATACCGTAACTGTGGGGAAAAACTAATCTGAAAATTTATTATTCCAAAAATGAAACCTTCATCTGGTTGTAAATATTAAGATTATACCAGCAAGAATGAATCTTTCTGTAAAAAAAAGGGAAAAAAAATTTAAATCAAGTCTTACTGACTAGTGATTCAGATCAAGTCTTACTGACTAGTGATTTAAATCCTAATTTAAATGAAACCCACCCTGGTACTGCTACTCAATACTTATTCTGAATGTGGAAATTCCTTCACAGTTAATAGCAGCTGACAAACTCACTGGTTAATTAATTTGCTAAATGCCTGTCTGTCATATTGCGTCAGATAGAATGATAGAATTGGAAGGGACCGCAAGGGTAATTTGGTCCAACCCTGTGCAGTGCATATTCCAACCTGCCCCGATACCTTAAACTGGGTGAAGTGGTCCTTGGCGGCTGAGTTTTGATGAAAATCTTGCTTTCTTTCACCTCCTTCCTGCCAGCCTTTTGCATCCTCTCGGCTGAGGAGGAGACCTGGTACAGGGGAACAGCAATATGGACTTAGCTTTAAAGACCGGCAGGCCTGAAAGCTTCAGCTGCTGACCTCCTCAGTCCCTTAGGTCAGTGAAGGAAATTCAACTCCATCCCACTTTTCACCCGGGAGAAATCTGTGGGGATGTAGAGGCAGGGCTGGTGTAACGTAGATGATGTGCTGGCACAACATCACGCTGGCATGTCGCCTTCACCTTCACCACCACCACCAGTGCAACCCAGTTGGGGGAGAGACCAGAACAGAGTGGGACTCCAAACCTGAACGCCACACACCTTACATCTTTTGAACTTTGCACGCCGCTTTTTCAGAAAGAAGCCTTGGTAACACGGTCCTTTTGTAGGGTTCACAGGGCTGTGCCTGATCATCTGCCTGTGAGAAACAGGAAATGTGGAAGGAGGGAAATAATAATAATAATAATAATAATAATAATAATAATAATAATAATAATAATAATTTATTTATACCCCGCCCATCTGGCTGGGCTTCCCCAGCCACTCTGGGCGGCTTCCAACAAAATATTAAAATACCGTAATACATCAAACATTAAAAGCTTCCCTAAACAGGGCTGCCTTCAGATGTCTTCTAAAAGTCTGGTAGTTGTTGTTCTCTTTGACATCTGGTGGAAGGGCGTTCCACAAGGCGGGTGCCACTACCAAGAAGGCCCTTTGCCTGGTTCCCTGTAACTTGGCTTCTCACAGTGAGGGAACCGCCAGAAGGCCCTCAGCGCTGGACCTCAGAGTCTGGGCTGAACGATGGGGGTGGAGACACTCCTTTAGATATGCTGGGCTGAGGCCGTTTAGGGCTTTAAAGGTCAGCACCAACACTTTGAATTGTGCTTGGAAACGTACTGGGAAATAAACCATGGAGGTGGGGTTTACCTTTAGACTGCCCCCTGGATTTCTCTTTCTCTCAAAGGCCACAGAGGGCTTGCCTTAGGGCTGACACAGCTCAGGGTTCCAACCAAGCATATAACCAAGCTCAGAGGAGGAGGAGAAGAAGAAGAAGAAGAAGAAGAAGAAGAAGAAGAAGAAGAAGAAGAAGAAGAAGAAGGAAGAAGGGGAGGAGGAGGAGGAGGAGTTTGGATTTGATATCCCGCTTTATCACTACCCGAAGGAGTCTCAAAGTGGCTAACATTCTCCTTTCCCTTGAAGAAGAAAGAAAAGGAGGAGGAGGAGGAGTAGTAGTTTGGATTTGATATCCCGCTTTATCCCGAAGGAGTCTCAAAGCGGCTAACATTCTCCTTTCCCTTCCTCCCCCACAACAAACACTCTGTGAGGTGAGTGGGGCTGAGAGACTTCAGAGAAGTGTGACTGGCCCAAAGTCACCCAGCAGCTGCATGTGGAGGAGCGGGAAGTGAACCCGGTTCACCAGATTACGAGTCCACCGCTCTTAACCACTACACCACACTGGCTCCCAGGGCCGTGTCGTGTTTGACAGAAGGTCTCCCAGGCCTGAGAGACGGACTAGAGGACTTTGGGAGTGTTTTTTAAAAGTGGCAGGACTTTGGAAACACACAGGCTGAAGCTGCCTGCACGCTAACCCATTTGCAGTGCAGAAAATACAGCTTCTCTCAATCCAGGATTTCCCGGTCCAGCATTTGAAATCCCTCCCTTTGGTTAGGTTACCCATTCCTTTTCCTCCCTGCACATGCTTCCAGGGGAATGAAGAAGGAAGTGTTGGTTTGCCATACCCCCCACCAACCCACTGGGCAGGTGTCAATACGCACATACCCTTGCCAGGATCCCCTACATCTGCTTTCACATGGGCAAACAGCAGGGTAATGCAGAATCAATCCACGGCGAGCTTTTGTTTTGGCAGTGAAAACCGTTTCTTGAGAAGCAGTTTCTCGAGAAGCACTTTTCAGGGGCAAATTATATATATATATATTTATATATATATATATATATATATATATATACACGCATGCACTAGATCTAGATTGTGTATGGACTATGGTGGGGGGGGGGGAAGTGCCCTGTCTATGACTCAGAGTCCTGACACTGCCATTTGTTCCAATTCAGTGGTAAATTGCAGGTTTTCTCGGGAAAGAGCTGGGACAGGAAGGAAGGGATTTTATCATTTATCATTTATCCCCCACCCATCTAGCCGGGCCTCCCCAGCCACTCTGGGAGGCTCCCAACAGAATTAATGATAATAATAAAAAAGCATCAGACATTAAAAAACTTCCCTAAACAGGGCTGCCTTCAGATGTCTTCTAAAAGTCAGATAGTTGTTTCTTTCCTTGATATCTGATGGGATACCTAGAAGACCCTCTACTTTGGTCCCTGCCCTAAGGAAGGAAGGAAGGAAGGAAAGAAGGAAGGAAGGGAAAGGAGGAAAGAGAGAGAGGGGGGAGGGAGGGAGGGAGGGAGGGAGGGAGGGAGGAAGGAAGGAAGGAAGGAAGGAAGGGAAAGGAGGAAAGAGAGAGGGGGGGAGGAAGGAAGGAAGGAAGGAAGGAAGGAAGGAAGGAAGGAAGGAAGGAAGGAAGGAAGGAAGGAAGGAAGGAAGGAAGGAAGGAAGGAAGGCTGCTTGGACACGGATCTGGAAATCCCAAGGCTTGTACCTAGAAACACGGCAGAAAAGGAAGTGTGGACAAGCCCTCAGACCCAGAGTCTGCCTTCCACTCCAACTTGCTGTATCGACTTACTCAGTTGCGCTGAAGCAGCAGTGGGTGTGGTAGGAAAGCTTGCATTCTGCAGAGTGCTTGGTAGGTATGTGATCCCTCCATTCATCATCAGTCTTCCATAAGGAGAAAGAAAGCTCTTCGTCCTGCGAACTCTGCAGCTCGTCCCAATCTCCCTGCTTTAAGGTTTTGAGTTTGCTAAAAAGGAAAGGGAAATCGAGACCCATCACAGATATGATCGCTATGGTATAGTGGGATTGGAGGACCTCAGGAATGACAACGTATGGTACAACTGGGTAACACGACCATAACGCAACCCCCCTAATATTGATGCGTAATCCATTAGAGGTTAGATAGAATCAATTCTCGGGGGCTTTGAAAGACATAGTAGAAGAGTTTGGATTTGATATCCCCCTTTATCACTACCCAAAGGAGTCTCAAAGCGGCTAACATTCTCCTTTCCCTTCCTCCCCCACAACAAACACTCTGTGAAGTGAGTGGGGCTGAGAGACTTCAGAGAAGTGTGACTAGCCCAAGGTCACCCAGCAGCTGCATGTGGAGGAGCGGGGAATCGAACCTGGTTCACCAGATTACGAGTCCACCACTCTTAACCACTACACCATAGAAATTCCTTTCTACTAAAAGTGTTTGGCAATCGAAGGTTAAGGCCACAAAACTGAAAAGACAAGCCCCACGTAGCGTATGACCAAAGGGCATTTGAAAAGTTCACCCAACATGAAAGACTCGACTTGGAGCTGCAAGTAAAGGAGGGAAGCCCAGGTAGCTCACTGTCTACTGCGCGGTTGTTTCACTTACCTGTCGAAGCCGCGTGAGGAGCGGTGAGCAGCTGTGCTCGGCTCCGTAGTAAGAGAGCTGGAAAGATCATCCTTCAAATCTGTCGCAGTCTTTCCCCAGGATCGAGAGCTGCGCGTCTGAGAATTCTCCTTCCCATCTTGGGACTGCAGCTCCGACGTCCTGGATGGTGTCACGAGCTCCTCATCGCTCTGATCCTTCCGATCTTGAGATTTACTGTCTTCGGACAGCTCAGTGAGGTCTTGGGGTTTGCCTTCGCTCTGATCATTTGGGTCTTGGGACTTGCTGTCGTTTTCACTCAGATCATTTGGGTTTGGGGATTTGCTGCCACCTTCGCTCCGGTCATTCAGGGATTTGATGTCATCTTCCCCATGCTCAATTATATCTTGGGATTTGTTGTCCTCGGTGTGTTCACTTAGATTTTGAGTTTTGTTGTCCTCCACTTGCTGGTTTAGATCTTGGGATTTGTTCTCCTCGGCTGGCTTGTTTAGATCTTGGGATTTGCTGCAATGGAAGGAAGAAATGATTCCAGACACAGACATGGATTACATTCTGTATGTACCATTCCTCTGGTTTTGCCACCCCTCACTAGGGAACAGATTCCACCAGCAGAATAGTTCTGCTCTATCTCAGCATGGGATATTATTGGTGTTAAGTTGTGGGTGAACATATCAGACGACACAGCGATTCTTCAAACAGCTCTTGTTTATTCACAGGCCAGAACAGAACTGAACTGAAGGGTTCAGCCAGCCTGCTTATATAGAGCTCCACTAGAACGCAACAGTAACCATTTTCTGTGACTATCCAATCACTGAACATCACTTTCGATCCCTTATGTGGCCCTGAACTATCTACAGTATCCCCCTGCTGGCCCAGGGTGAGAACTTCAGTACATAACAACTGGGACTTTCAATCATCTGAAATATGAGAATGTAGTACATTGGATGCTGCCTGCAGTGGTGTGGTTGGGTAATTTGACGGTTTCGATAGGTACGTTTCATGTATTCTAAAATGTCTCGTTTTGAATTAACACTACATTTCAGCTGTAGCCAACATATTCCATCCCTAAGAAGCCTTTCCATTGCTTTATGTTCCATTATGGGATCAGTCTGAAACACGGTGCAGGTCTGAGGTCTATTTTTCAGTACCAGGCAAAGATCAGCTCTGGAGCATGCAAGAACTAATAACGCAAACCCGAGTACCTCTGACCATGTGAAGAGTACTGTTCCCTATTGAATAAGCATTTGATAAACATCAGCTACTGTTGTAGTGGGGGGGGGGGATAAGGACAATTTGGAGTAGGGATAAGCTATGTCAATTCAAACTGAAAGAATACTTAGGATATTGTTTTTTAAGCCTTGCCAAACATGCTGCAGAATTTCGCAGTTTATTATATAAAAACATTGTTGAAATTGTTAATCGTGATAAAAATACAATCAAAGGCAAAAGAAAACCAATGTTAAAGAGGCTGAAGTCACCTGCTCACAGGGCTAAGCGGGGCCTCCATTCTTCTGGGGTGGAAAGCGCAGCTCCTTCTACATCAGTGTTGTTGTGCAATGACTCCTAAATAACAAGAATTTTAAAAGTAAGGCACAACGCAAAAGTGAAGATGCCCCTGGGTCTCTGGTGATGGAACCAGGACCGGTCCGTCCATGAGGAGGACTGAGGTAACTGCCTCAGGCAATGGAATCCAAGGGGTGGTGCCCCATGGGTGCCCTTCAGGCATGCCGCTGCCACCAGAGAAGTGGGCAGAGATTGTGGCAGTAGCTTCTGGGTTCTGGTAACAGAGTCTTGGGCAGGGGATGGAAGCTTTCCATTTCACCTCAGGTGGCAACACAGGATGGGCTGCCCTGGGATAGAACAGAAGCCATAATCTAGCTTTTGTTAGCAGCCAGCCCTTTGGCTGGAATGGCCGTCCCTAGTAGATTTCATTCATTCATTTATTATACCACCCTATACCTGGAGATCTCAGTGCAGTTCACAGAAAAGATTTTAAATCAAAATAAGAACTATAACCCAATAATACCCCCCCAAAACAGCCACATTTTAAAATGGTATAGGATGGCCATCAGGTCAACCAAAGGCCTGGTTAAAAAAGAACGTTTTTGCCTGGCACCTAAAGGTGTATAATGAAGGTGTCAGGCAAACATCCCTGTAGAGAGCATTCCACAGACAGGGAGCCACTGCAGAGAAGGCCCCGTTCTCGTGTTGCCACCCTCCGCACCTCTCAAGGAGGAGGGTCTCAAAGAAGGGCCTCAGAAGGTGATCTCAGGGTCCGGGTAGGTTCATATGGAAAGAAGCGGTCCTTGAGGTATTGCGGTCCTGAGCCGTTTAAGGCTTTGTAGGTCAAAACCAGCACTTTGAATTGGTCCCAGAAACTAATTGTTAGGAAGTGCAGTCGCACCAGTATCGGTGTAATATGCTCAAACCATCTTGGTCCAGTGAGCAACCTGACCGCTGAATTCTGCACTAGCTGAAGTTTCTGAACTGTCTTCAGAGGCAGCCCCACGTATAACGCATTACAGTGCAGTGGTACCTCAGGTTACATATGCTTCAGGTTACATACGCTTCAGGTTACAGACTCCGCTAACCCAGAAATAGTGCTTCAGGTTAAGAACTTTGCTTCACGATGAGAACAGAAATCGGGCTCTGAAGGCGCGGCAGCAGCAGGAGGCCCCATTAGCTAAAGTGGTGCTTCAGGTTAAGAACAGTTTCAGGTTAAGTACGGCCCTCCGGAACGAATTAAGTGGTACCTCAGTGGTACCTCAGTGCAGTGGTACCTCAGGTTAAGTACGGCCCTCCAGAACGAATTAAGTACTTAACCTGAGGTACCACTGTAATCTAAGCTTGAAGTTACCAGAGCATAGACAACAGTAGTTATGCTCTCCCTGTCCAGATAGGGGCGTAGCTGGGCCTCCAGCCGAAGCTGATGGAAGGCACTCTGGGCCACAGAGGCCACCTGGGCCTTGAGTGACAGCAAAGGATCCAGGAGTACCCCCAAGCTGCGAATCTGCTCCTTCATAGATGCATATAGAAATACTTACACAAAATGCCTCTGTTGCTAATCCACTTGTCAAGAAGTTGCAGGGATTAGCAAACCTCTTGGGAACGACTGGGCAGCCAGAATGGAAAGGAAAGGATGTAGCACAGCCAGGATAGTCAACACGAGCAAGGGGAAGTTCTTCTGATCTTCTCCTGGCACCATGAAGAAGGTCTTAGGTTTGGTGCCGAGTAAAGGGATCGGAGGGCCAAGAGAGTTTGGTGGAATTCGCTCTCTGATGATGGATGTGCAGCCCTCCTCCACACCAAGTTCTCTCCCACTACTTTGACCTCAACTGTTGCATGGAGAGGTTCCAATCTAGTGATGTCACAGAGTAAAAGGTGACCCATGTGGTAGAAAATAACATCCTGAGTTGGGAGGTGAAAGAGAGACTCAGCTACCTGATGTTGTTCTGAACCTGTAGCTATAGAATCATGGAGCCAGAAGGGTCTTTATGAGTTCCATATAATGCGTATACCCATTGAAGGCCAAGACAACAAGAACATCATGGATGATCGTCTAGATTCCGTTGGAAAACCTCCAAAGAAGAAGACCTCATTGTGCTTTGGGAAAAGGGAAACAGGATCCATTGATTAACCATCTTCCGTGTTGCTTAACCATTTTACCTTGCCAAGGCAATCCCTTTTTCCTATTTAGAAATGCCATCACATTTTCTACCCTGAACCTCATACCCCACCTCTAGTGACCTAGACTGCTAGTTAAAAAGGTAAAGGGACCCCTGACCATTAGGTCCAGTCGCTAATGGGGCCTCCCGCTGCTGCGTGATTTCTGTTCTCATCCTGGGGCAAATTTTGCAACCCGAGGTACTTCTGGGTTAGCAGTGTTTGTAACCCAAAGTGTTTGTAATCCGAGGTACCGCTGTACACCACCTACAATACCCCACCCTGAGGATCTTCCATGGGCAATATAATGTCACACACCACCCCAAACTCCACAGCCTGCAAGATTAAAGGGATCCCAGGCATGCTGAACCCAGGGTCTGCGTTTCCTTTTCGACCGATGAATTTGTGGTGTCTTTATATACGGTTTATTTACAAACATATACAACCTGTAGCTACTGTGGAGGGCTTCTTCCAAAGGCAGCAGCATCCCTGCCCTTCAGATTGCCTACCCTCACCTGCATTCTCACACTTAGTTATTTGATGCCTTGTTGTGCTAAAAAAAAAAGGTAAAGGACCCCTGGACGGTTAAGTCCAGTCAAAGGCGACTATGGGGTTGCAGCACTCATCTCACTTTCAGGCCGAGGGAACCGTCGTTTGTCCACAGACAGCTTTCTGGGTCATGTGGCCAGCATGACTAAACCACTCCTGGTGCAACAGAACACTGTGACAGAAACCAGGGCGCACAGAGACACCATTTACCTTCCCGCCACAGCAGTACCTATTTATCTACTTGTACTGGTGTGGTTTTGAACTGCTAGGTTGGCAGGAGCTGGGACAGAGCAACAGGAGCTCACTCCATCACATGGATTTGAACTGCCAACCTACTGATCAGCAAGCTCAAGAGGCTCCGTGGTTTAGATCACAGTGCCACCCACTCCTCCCTTCTGCTAATACCCCCAGGCTCTCAAAGGAAATTAGGCTGACTCCATTACCTTTGAAGCCATAATGATTTCAAAGGATTAAACTGATCCAGCACACAGGGTCTGCCTTTAATGAGTCTAATTAAAAGATTAAAGGGGACTATCACACATCTTAAATGCACATGGGTTAGGCTATTAGCTTCAACACCACCAAACCTTAATTAAATCCTAGCACCTATAAATCTATATAACAATACTCTAACTTCAGAGTCTACAGGGTGGGGTTGTTGCCACCAGAGCATCGATTCCTCCCCTGGAATTGTCTCTTATCTTGCTTCCTACCCCTAACTTCTTACTTTTCTTGTTGCCTTCATATTTGTACAAAGTGTGAGGGCTCTCCCTTCCAACCCGCCTTTCTCCTCTCACTTTTGTTTTTTTTAAAAAAATAATTTTTATTAAGTTTTACATTTTTATCATAAGAGCATCATACCAACTAACAACAAATTCAATTCCCAGATTCCCCCCACCCCCACTGGTGACTTCCCTCAACTTTCCCTTCTGGTTTTTTTCATAGTAACTTCTCCTGCTTGCTTTATTATATCTTAATATTATATTCTTTAAATTAAATATTGTTATGTTCTTATCTCCCAGAAGTGCAAGCTGGATTTCAAAGGGGTAGAGGAACCAGCGACCAAATTGCAAACATGCGCTGGATTATGGAGAAAGCTAGAGAGTTCCAGAAAGACATCTACTTCTGCTTCATTGACTATGCAAAAGCCTTTGACTGTGTCGACCACAGCAAACTATGGCAAGTTCTTAAAGAAATGGGAGTGCCTGATCACCTCATCTGTCTCCTGAGAAATCTCTATGTGGGACAAGAAGCTACAGTTAGAACTGGATATGGAACAACTGATTGGTTCAAAATTGGGAAAGGAGTACGGCAAGGCTGTATATTGGCTCCCTGCTTATTTAACTTATATGCAGAATTCATCATGCGAAAGGCTGGGCTGGATGAATCCCAAGCAGGAATTAAGATTGCCGGAAGAAATATCAACAACCTCAGATATGCAGATGACACAACCTTGATGGCAGAAAGCGAGGAGGAATTAAAGAACCTTTTAATGAGGGTGAAAGAGGATAGCGCAAAATATGGTCTGAAGCTCAACATCAAAAAAACAAAGATCATGGCCACTGGGCCCATCACCTCCTGGCGAATAGAAGGGGAAGAAATGGAGGCAGTGAGAAATTTTACTTTTTTGGGCTCCATGATCACTGCAGATGGTGACAGCAGTCATGAAATTAAAAGACGCCTGCTCCTTGGGAGAAAGGCGATGGCAAACCTAGACAGCATCTTAAAAAGCAGAGACATCACCTTGCCAACAAAGGTCTGTATAGTTAAAGCCATGATTTTCCCAGTAGTGATGTATGGAAGTGAGAGCTGGACCATCAAGAAGGCTGATCGCCAAAGAATTGATGCTTTTGAATTATGGTGCTGGAGGAGACTCTTGAGAGTCCCATGGACTGCAAGAAGATCAAACCTATCCATTCTTAAGGAAATCAGCCCTGAGTGCTCACGGGAAGGACAGATTGTGAAGCTGAGGCTCCAATACTTTGCCCACCTCATGAGAAGAGAAGACTCCCTGGAAAAGACCCTGATGTTGGGAAAGATGGAGGGCACAAGGAGAAGGGGACAACAGAGGATGAGATGGTTGGACAGTGTTCTCGAAGCTACCAGCATGAGTTTGACCAAACTGCGGGAGGCAGTGGAAGACAGAAGTGCCTGGCGTGCTCTGGTCCATGGGGTCACGAAGAGTCGGACACGACTAAACGACTAAACAACAACAAATGTTCTTATCATTTTATTATCACCTTTGTAATTTCTGTGTTTTTGTTAATTGTAAGTGTTTCCTCAAAACCTACTGGTGAGTCCATTTCTTTACATTGATTCCATAAATACAACATAAATGGTTCCCAGTCCTTTTAAAAATCTCTATTGTCCTTGTCTCTAAGTCTTTCAGTTAACTTCGCCATTTCAGCATATTCCACCAGTTTTTCTTGCCAATGTTTAGTTGGTATTTCTCTCACCTTTCTTTGGACGCTGTTTAAAGAGGGCTCCCCTTTCTTATTTCTCTTCCTGCAAAACTATTCACACTGTGAGTGGGATGCAACACACCCCAACAATTCCTATCCCACTTCTCTCAACTTCCCTCTTCCTGATTTCTCATCATGCCTGCACCTCTCACTAGGGCTTTTTCTGATTTATCTCTGCATGCTAACAAGAGAGGTGTGGCCTCCAGACTGACTTGATTGATTGCTGCTGGGGCTTCCTGCAAAGACCTGCCTAATCAGGGCAGCATGGCTGTCTCCACCTCACAGTAGGCCTGCTAGGGTTAACCACCGTGTTGTATTCAATTAGAGTGAGTAGATTTCATTTTTACACACTTCCAGCTCATATTTTGCAGGGCTGAATTGGGACATCTAAGCTCTGTTGTTAATTGATCCTGCAGATCCAGGCTGAATGCAGGATATAAAAGTGTGATCTTACGTTGCCATCCATTGGGATAGCTCAGTCACCAGAGCATAAGATTCTTAATCTCAGGGTTGTGGGTTCAAGCCCCACATTGGGCAAAAAGATTCCTGCATTGCCAGGTTTTGGACTAGACGACCCTCGTGGTCCCTTCCAACTCTACAATTCTATAATATTCCAAGAGTTTGGGATAGTCTTGGAAGAAACTGTTTCTGGACAGCCGAGCTATGGGGAATGGTGAACTGTGCTTCAGTTGTGTTAAGTTGTGGGTAAACATATCAGACGACACAGCGATTCTTCAGGCAGCTCTTGTTTATTCACAGGCCAGAACAGAACAGAACTGAAGGGTTCAGCCAACCTGCTTATATAGAGCTCAACTACAAAGCAACAGTAACAACTTTCTGTAACTATCCAATCACTGAACGTCACTTTCAATTCCTTATTTGCATATGTGGACCTGAGTGAAAACTATCCACAGTATCCCCCTGCTGGCCCAGGGTGAGAACTTCAGTACATAACAAGTTGCAGTGTAACAATTCTACCATAGGTACCTGTAAGCTGAAGTGATTAAAAGGAAAGAAGAGAAGTATTGGGCATTTGGCTTGGTTTGCTTAGACGAGACATGGGGGCAGAGGACTATGGGGTGATTTGTTTTCCCATCTCCCCTTTCACTGGTTAAAAGCCCCCAATATAATATGTAAAGGTAAAGGTTTAGAGGTTTAAAGACGCCCTCAAGGCAAATCTTAAAAACACGTAGTATAAACACCAACAACTGGGAAACACTGACCTGAGAGAGCTCCTATTGGAGAATAGCCTCTACCAAAGGCGTCATGGACTTTGAAGAAGCAGGAACTCAGGAGGAAAGGGAGGAATGAGCTAAGAGGAAGGCACCTTTTGCAAACCCTCCCGCCTAGAAACCTATGTCCCCACTATGGAAGGATTGGCCTCCACAGTCACTTATGGACTCACTGTTAAGACCATAATCATGGAAGACAATCTTACTCGGCTACGAGTGATCACCAGAGAGATGCAATCTAGAGCAGTGTTTCCCAACCGGTGTTCCGCGGCACACTAGTGTGCCGTGAGACGTTGGCTAGTGTGCCGTGGGAGGGAGGCGGGCGAGTCGGGCGGTGAGAGGCGGCGGCGGCGAGGATCCGCGTCGAGCCGGGGGCGGCTCCGCGGTGGTGGTGCCGAGGTTTCTCTCTCCATTTTCCCCTCACACACACACACAGGAAATAACACAGGATCAGCTGACAGGACCCAGCCAATGGGGCGGCGGCGGGGCAGCGCGTGCAAAAGGGAGGAGCGCGAGACAGCGGACGAGGAGGAGGCCGGCATGTCCGGGCAGCAGCAGCAACAACAGCAGCAGCAACTCCCGGCGACGGCTCCTCAAGCCCCGGGCAACCCTACTCCCTCACCGGCCTCGGCCGCCCTCCTGCTCCACCCGCCACCGCCTCCCCCGCCGCCGCCAGCCACCTCGGCCCCGCCGCCGCCCCCTCCTCCGCCCGCTATCGCCGCCACCACCACAACAGCCGCCGCCGCCTCAGCTGCCGCCGTCCCTCAGTCCCTCGCTTTGCTGCCTCCTCCCCCCCCACCCCCAAAGCTTGGAGGTTCCCCGGCAAGGGGGAGGGAAAAAAATTGAAAACTTTCACTTTTGTGCGTCCCTCCCGGCGTGACGCTGCGCGCTGACGTCACGGGGCTGTAATGGTGGTGTGCCGCGAGATTTTTTTCCTCAAACAAGTGTGCCTTTGCCCAAAAAAGGTTGGGAAACACTGATCTAGAGGCTTCAAAAACCTTGGCACTTGTCTTGATGTTGATTTGTGTTGGTTTCTAATGCACTTTGCAAAAAGATGACAGCAGCAGCAATAAATAGGCTAAGGTTTTTGTTTATTTTTAAGAAGCAGAAGAGAATGGTTTGGAGAAACAGGTCTGCTAGACTTTATTCAAGTCTGCCAACGAGTCGTTCATCGAGTCCCCTCCCCATGCGATCCTGGCTTCCATTCTGGAAATAGGCTTCAGCGGCGCATAACATGGCCTGGCGCAGGGAAGCAATGAGAAACACTCCAAAGATTCCCCTGTACTTGATCAGGAGGAGTAACTGTATCTGGTTTGGGGGGTTTTTCTAAATAGAATTTCTGCCAAACAGGAAACCAAAGATCTTTTATCAGTTAAACTCACTTGGATAGAAAGGTGCCTTGAGGATGTAAAGCACCCTTACTTGAGGGCTTAAAGTCTGACGAGGACTTTGTCTCCTCAATGATGTCATGGCTTTACTTCTTTTTGTTGTTATTCTTCTTCTTCTTCTTCCTGGATGGTGTCTGTCTGGCCAGTAGAGCCTGTCTGTGCCTCTGTCACCTCCATGGCGTCATGTTCTTTATTTCCCCCCTCTGCGTTATGCACAGAAGATGTAGATCTGGAACTTCTCAGGTCAGTAGCATCCAACTGAGATTTTGTTAGCTTGATGCCACTGCCTTTATCTCCCTCTTTTGATGAGATGGCAGTGCTGGGCCTCTTCTGGTCAGACTTCCAGGACAACCTTCTCTGCTGCGGGGCAAAAACAAGGTCTTTATTTGAACATGACATTGTCATCAGGGGAACTAGGCACTTGGCAGCAATGAAATCCTCATCGCAGTATTTCTTTCTCCATCTAGCGTCTGCATTGACAAGCTCAGTCACATCACGGAAAGGGCTCGCGTCCATGGCGTCGCATTCATATTGCAAACCTGATGGGGAGAAGCAGAAAGATCATTCGTCATGAAGTCTTCCACAAACATGGCGCTATGTCATTACATCTCTGACTTCCAAAACACCCCCTTGATGTTGATTTTTAAAGCTGATCCTCAGACCAAGACATGCAACACCTTTACAGTGGTGCCCCGCAAGACAAATGCCTCGCAAGACGAAAAACCCGCTAGACGAAAGGGTTTTCTGTTTTTCGATGCGCTTCGCAAGACGAATTTCCCTATGGGCTTGCTTCGCAAGACAAAAACGTCTTGCGAGTCTTGCAATTTTTTTCGCTCCCCCCCCTTTTCTAAGCCGCTAAGCCGCTAATAGCCTTTTAGCCGCTAAGGCGCTAAGCCTTTAATAGCCGCTAAACCGCTAATAGCGCTAATCCGCTAAGCTGCTAATAGGGTTACTTCGCAAGACGAAAAAACCGCTAGACGAAGAGACTCACAGAACGGATTATTTTCGTCTTGCGAGGCACCACTGTATTGGAAACAGCAACAAGTATGGGAAGGATGAACAAGCCGCAAGAAACTATTGTAAACAAAACCTGCCTTTTTCCCTTATGGGGTATCCTAGAGCCCATATAGAGTCCTTATATAGGTTCCCTATTGGTAGGAGAAAATAACAGAGGCCAACCGGAGAATATTGAGAAGCAAAGCAGCTAGTAAGCCTGATCTTTATTGATCTGTTGCAACAGGGTCCTCGCTCACCACACACAGGAGAGAGGAGGAACTCAGAACAATGGTGCGCAAGCCTTTATATAGACTTTGGAAATTGCCACTCTGTAGATCAAGACCACCCCCAGAAACATCATACCTACATCATAGAAAAGGTGGTATAAAACAGAAATTTGAATGTTGTTTTTCTCCTGTTGCTGTTTATCTCCTGTCTGGCAGGTTACTTGATTGGATTGCCTGGGGAGCCTGGCCAGTCTTTTGTAATGATAAATACTTAGTTCCTGAGTCAGGTCACAGGCTCACACCCTATTCAAACACAGACATACCCTCAAGACAAGATTTGTGAAGGAAAAGACAATGGGGAGGTTTCCCACTTTGACCTTGCAGAGAAAACATTTGCTCAGTTTAGGAATCAAAATGGTTTCAGGTCGGTCTTCCTGTGCTGATCTATGTAAGTGCTTGGTTGGTACACTTATGAACATTTAACATATATCTAAGACTTCAAAATTCCTATCACAGAACCAAAATAAAAATGGCAACTAAATCGATGTTGTGGGCCAGATTCGATTGTCCTGTTCTAGGAGAAGCCAGAGCAAGGGCTGCTGCTACTGCAGTTGGGTTTCCCCCCATGCACCCCACCTTCCCCAAGCAGTGTCAGATGAAACCCTGTGGAGGCCCCCAGGAAGTCAAAATCTTGGGGGCCCGTGCTCCCGTTAGTCCTAGGGCAGACAAAAGGAGACTCCATGATGGGAAGGCAAATACCCCCTCCGTAGCAGTGCATGAGTCATTGTAGGTATGTACAATCATAGAATTATTGAGTTGGAAGGGACCCTGTGGATCATTTAGTCCAACCCCTCCCCATTCAGTATCATTGGCTATAAAAGTTATAAATGGAAACCATACTATGTCACAATGATATCGTTTAGCCAAAGCACTAGGCAACCCACCTTCTTCCTCAAACCCTCTTTGCAGTCCCCATGCAGTCTGAAGGAAGCTCAAAATGTCCACATTCCCATTCTCTACAAACGGAACAAAATGTATGTTAATGTATGTTTCCTGAGAAAGGTCTAGTTCGTTTCAGCTTATCATGTAAAAAAGACCTTTTGAGATAATAGGTTTCTTTAAAATTTTGCCTACGATTGTTCAAATAATTAATTTTGGAGGGCACATTTATTTTTATTTTATTTTAATGTAGTGATCCATGGATAATTGTTGACATATTTGCCTTCGTCATGGTTTTGCAGAAGGGCATGTTGTTGCATGTGTCTTAAATAAGCAAATATTTTCAAAAGTTGGGCAAAGCGAGAGGGAAGGCTGGGACACAAGAATGGCACCCCTCCAAGCCTAGAATTTCTTTCATGGTTTAAAAGTGAGAAGAGAACTTGGAGAAGAATCACAACTGGATATGAAGCATCAAACAAGAACTTTTGTTGACATCAAAAGAAATGGAGAACTGGCCAAATTTTCCAGTTCCAGCACCAGTTTGGATGAATAAATGACCAACAGACACCTCAACAAGTTTTATTTGGCTACCTTTGAAGGTGACCTGGAAACTACAACTAATCCAGAATGCGGCAGCTAGACTGGTGACTGGGAGCGGCTGCCAAAACCACATAACACCAGTCTTGAAAGACCTACATTGGCTCCCAGTATGTTTCCAAGCACAATTCAGAGTGTTGGTGCTGACCTTTAAAGCCCTAAATGGCCTTGGTCCAGTATATCTGAAGGAGCATCTCCACCCCCATTGTTCAGCCCGGACACTGAGGTCCAGCGCTGAGGGCCTTCTGGCGGTTCCCTCATTGCGAGAAGTGAGGTTACAGGGAACCAGACAGAGGGCCTTCTCGGCAGTGGCGCCCTCCCTGTGGAACACCCTCCCACCAGATGTCAAAGCGAACAACTACTACCAGACTTTTAGAAGACATCTGAAGGCAGCCCTGTTTAGGGAAGCTTTTAATGTTTGATGCATTACGGTATTTTAATATTTTGTTGGAAGCCGCCCAGAGTGGCTGGGGAAGCCCAGCCAGTTGGGCGGGGTATAAATAATAAATTATTATTATTATTATTATTATTATTATTATTATTATGCTAATACCATGTCCGATATCCTTTCTGCAACTTGTTGCAGAGTGATACTCACTAACTTCAGTGCATCCCAGTGCCTGTTGTATCTCCTCGTTGTTCAAGTTGACTCCCAGACCTATCAAGACTGTTTCCAAGTCATCAACGGCCACCATACCTTTATTTATTTTCCTGAAAATCCAAAGAAGAGTCTGGAAATCTAAAGGATGCACATGGGAGAGAAAGGACAACAATTACTGAGCCTGAAATTACCTCTAACCTTTAGGAACAAGAAGCCCTGACAATAACGGACTGGCATTACAAGCCACAAGAATTGGCTGAAATGGTGCAGTTAACAAATACCCTGAGAGGCAATTCAAAACAAAAATTTATGGAAAAGTGGGATAGATATAAAACATATGTTCAAAAATACAGTAAAGGTTTGCTATGCTAGCATTTGATTGACGTTGGAGTGAGACTGAGTTGAGAAATAAGACTAAGAGCACATATTAATATAGGAATGTATTAGATAATATGTAAGGAAATATACAATAATAAGAGTACACTCATTTGTAAAAAAGGAATATACAACAGGAAAGACAGGAAGTCTAGTGTGTTGGTATGTATATGATTTTGGGGGGGTTGTTTTTGTTTTTGTTTTCTTTGTTCTTTCTCTCCCCCCCCCCCTTTTCTTTCTAGGTATATAAAATTTGTATATAATTTTTGTACACATGTTGGAAATTATATTATAGTAAGTCCTGTAATGTATTATGACGTTTACCGATGAAATATAAGAATGTTAACAAATAAATAGAATGCAAATGCAAATGCAAAAAAGAAAAAAAAATACTTTCAACCTTTAATTGCCAGGTGATGTGGGTGTTTAGGCTGCCTGGGCAGATCGATGGAGCCAATCTGGTGCTCCTACCAATTTGCTGAGGTGACCCCCACCTTGCTGCTACCCCACCCAAATTCAGTCCCATCCAGGTAAGCTGGTGCTGGGTGCACAAACCCACCGCTCTGCCTCCAACTTCAGCTCTGCCACTGAAATAAAACTGACCCCCAAAAGGCCAGACACCCAGATTGGCACACAGTATGTTTTTGGAAAGCAGCATCAGCAACTCCAACAATGGATACATCTTTTTGTTAAGTTGTGGGTGAACATATCAGACGACACAGCGATTCTTCAAACAGCTCTTGTTTATTCACAGGCCAGAACGGAACTGAACTGAAGGGTTCAGCCAGCCTGCTTATATAGAGCTCCAGTACAACGCAACAGTAACCACTTTCTGTAAGTATCCAATCACTGAACGTCACTTTCAATCCCTTATTTGCATATGTGGACCTGAGGGAAAACTATCTACAGTATCCCCCTGCTGGCCCAGCGTGAGAACTTCAGTACATAACACTTTTAGCTTGTGCAGAGAGGGTGGAGGAGAGAGAAACAGTCGACAGGAATGCAGACAGAGAGTGACATACAGAGCAATAATAGGAAACCGGCCATCTTTCCCCTCGCTCCCTTAGTTTCCTTTATCATACCCTCTGTGTCAGTGAAAGGCGAGGTATTGTTCACAACTTCCAAGAATTCAGAGAAATCCAGAGTCCCAGATGCTGTAATGGAGAAAGACACAGAAGCTGAGTTGAAGTATGTGTAGGCTCATGACAGTGAAACCTAGTTTTGTGCAACTATTCAGGTGTTTCTGTTGTAGAAATTAATACTGTGCAGTTTGAAGTGACTGGAAGCATACAAACTGGCTCCTTTGGAGGAAAACATTGTCCAGGCCCAGAAAAATATTATTTAAACTTTTACTTGCAGAACTCTTTAAAATCGGAACAGAAGCATCACAGATTCAATGGTACCTCGGGTTACATACGCTTCAGGTTACATACGCTTCAGGTTACAGACTCCGCTAACCCAGAAATAGTACCTCGGGTTAAGAACTTTGCTTCAGGATGAGGACAGAAATCGTGCTCCAGCGGCGCGGCAGCAGCGGGAGGCCCCATTAGCTAAAGTGGTGCTTCAGGTTAAGAACAGTTTCAGGTTAAGAACGGACCTTCGGAACGAATTAAGTACTTAACCTGAGGTACCACTGTACATCCAAAATATCCATAGAATGTCCAGCACAGGCTCAACAACTTAGAAAATATGAAATAATCCACAGCCTGTTTCCAGCCTCCATTGGCCTTAGGATGTTTACTCTCCCTTCAGGAGAGAGTTTCATTTACATCCTTACTCCATGAGGTTTGGGAGACAAAAGAACTTTCAAAATGGAGCTTTGCAGGTCGTTTAGCAGCTCAGCTGTTTCTCCACCTGCCACCCTGCTATTTGTAAAGTCTTCCGGCTTAGGCTTATGATAATATAATAATAATTTATTATTTATACTCCACCCAGCCACTCTGGGAGGCTTCCAACAGATTAAAAACAGAATAAAAAATCAAACATTAAAAACTTCCCCAAACAGGGCTACCTTCAGATGTCTTCTAAAAGTCAGATAGCTGTTTATTTTCTTGACATCTGATGGGAGGGCGTTCCATGGGGTGGGTGCCACTACCGAGAAGGCCCTCTGCCTGGTTCCCTGTAACCTCACTTCTCACAGGGAGGGAACCACCAGAAGGCCCTTGGAGCTGGACCTCAGTGTCTGGGCTGAACGATGGGGGTGGAGACGCTCCTTCAGGTATACTGGGCCGAGGCCATTTTGGGCTTTAAAGGTCACCACCAACACTTTGAATTGTACTCAGAAACGTACTGGGAGCCAATGTAGGTCTTTCAGGACCGGTGTTATATGGTCTCGGTGGCCAAGGTATAAAGAAACTTGTTCTTGTGGAACACAAATTGTCCTTTGGTCTGTTCACCCCACCCTCAACTGTGCAGGAGCTGGATCTGACCCACTTAAATCAGTGCATGTAGCTGGTTTCATATAGCTGTTGGATTTCAACAGGGCTTCTGGGCATATCAGAGTTCCCCAAGATTGCAAACAACTGCCAGGAAAAACCACAGATCTGAGGATGAAGGTTTTCACATACCGGTCACCTTGACATGCCTCAGCGTCCGACACATTTCAGCATTGGTCACTAGGATGCCCAAGGTGTGCAAAGTCAAGAGGAGATCGCTGGTGTGAATCATTCCAGACTTAAGTGTGCTGAAAACAGTACAGGCCTTGGAGAGCCCTGAAGAGGATGCAGACTCTGGAAAGTAAGGAGGAGAGTGCATTGGTTTCTGGAACTGATTGGGAAAAAGAACAAGAGGCAAAAACTTTGGGGGAAGGGTTGTAGCTCAGTGGTAGAGTAAAAAGGTAAACGGTAAAGGTAAAGAACCCCTGGACGGTTAAGTCCAGTCAAAGGCAACTATGGGGTTGCAGCGCTCATCTTGCTTTCAGGCCAAGGGAGTTTGTCCGCAGACAACTTTCCGGGTCATGTGGCCAGCATGACAAAACCACTTCTGGCGCAACGGAACACCGTGACAGAAACCACAGCGCACAGAAACCCCGTTTACCTTCCCGCCACAGCAGTACCTATTTATCTACTTGCACTGGTGTGCTTTCGAACTGCTAGGCTGGCAGGAGCTGGGACAGAGCAACGGGAGCTCACTGCGTTGTGGGGATTCAAACCGCCGACCTTCCGATCAGCAAGCCCAAGAAGCTCAGTGGTTTAGACCACAGCGCCATCCACGTCCCGGTTCAGTGGTAGAGTATTTGCATGCAGAAGGCCTCAGGTTCAGTGGTTCAGCATCTCAGCATCACCAAGCTGGGCTGGAAGACCTGTCTGAATCCCTGGAGACCCACTGCCAATCAAGGTAGCTAATAATGAGCTTGATGGATCAATCCCCCCCCCCCGAATTAGAACACAAAACCTGTGCTGTAGTCAAATGCAGCAGCTTAGATCCAGTCCATGTTGTGTTTAGGCCCCACCCAAATCAATGGGGCTTGAACTCACCAGTCTTAAAGGTAAAGGGACCCCTGACCATTAGGACCAGTCGTGACTGACTCTGGGGTTGCGGCGCTCATCTCTCTTTATTGGCCGTGGGAACCAGCGTACAGCTTCCGGGTCGAACCAGAGCAGCGCACTGAAATGCCATTTACCTTCCCGCCGGAGTGGTACCTATTTATCTACTTGCACTCTGATGTGCTTTCGAACTGCTAGGTTGGCAGGAGCAGGGACCGAGCAACGGGAGCTCACCCCGTTGTGGGGATTCGAACTGCCGGCCTTCTGATCGGCAAGTCTTAGGCTCTGTGGTTTAACCCACAGCGCCACCCGCTAACATATTTATCACATAGTCTTTTGTGGGTTACGCGCATGAAATGCTCTCCTGAGTTTCAGTAATGTGTGTGTGTGTACATACACACAGATCCAGACCCAGAGCATTGGGGGTGGAGGGGAATCGTAAACAGTAAGGTCATAGGGAAAAGACTTACTACTGTGAATTACACAATTATCACTCTCTGTGTACTTTCTGCATTTCAAAATGGTGGCACTTAAATGGGTCTGGGAAATGGTTGAAGCTTGTGATGTCAAGAAGCTCTCCACATCTCAGGATGTTTGAATTAAAAATATAAAAGCACCATACACTTTAATGTAGCTCTGATTTGATTTCATGTTGTCACTATCTCTCCAAGCACATTTGGGTAAAGATACAAAAGGTGGAGATTTATTCCCCACTCTATGTCCTTGGGACTGTGTAGGCTTATAAACCGAAATAAGCACAGTATTTTTCTCTCCATAAGACGCACCAGGCCATAAGACGCACCTAGTTTTTGGAGGAGGAAAACAAGAAAAAAAATATTCTGAATCTCAGAAGCCAGAACAGCAAGAGGGATCGCTGCGCAGTGGAAGCAGCAATCCCTCTTGCTGTTCTGGCTTCTGGGATAGCTGCGCAGCCTGCATTCGCTCCATAAGACGCACACACATCTCCCCTTACTTTTTAGGAGGGGAAAAGTGAGTCTTATAGAGCAAAAAATACGGTAAATGTTTCTCTGTTAGGAAATCTGCAGATTTTTCAGCCGCACAGATTTCTCTTGTCAGGGCAAGAATACATTAATTACCTGGAGAACAGCAACAACTGGGGGGAAGAAAGACACAACATATCACAAGGACAGGAAAAAACACCACAGACAGAATAATTGACACACACAGGAATAACGAGGATATAGTTTGAGTTCCTCACTTGTAGCTTTATAAATCATTTAATGTGTCAACATGTTTAGAAGTTATTCATATTGCAGTTATTGTATAAGGGATTGCTATTTTGACTGGAGTGTAATTGAAATTAATAAGATTTTGGAACGCAGAAATAAAGCAAATAATCAATTATTGCACATGGGGGGCCACCTTATCTACATTATATAATTGTATTTGAACTATTGATATTAATAATTGTATTATAAATTGGTATCGTTATAATGAGGCTATTAGTGGATTGCAATTGAAAACTAATAAAATTATCAAAAATGAAGAAAAGAAAAAAACACATGAATTACCTTCCCATCTAGGTCCCGCCTTACACATCGAATCCATTTCCTTATCCCCTTCATAAACAGTTATGTGGAAATTGTAGATCGCTTTAGCTTTCCTGCCAAAACACATGCAGAATGACTAAAATGATTTTGCTCAATTTTGACCCATTTGTTGATCCCTGAGGGATCAGAATCAAACTAATAACTACAATAACATCATCTCAGTCTATCAGATGTCTGGGGGTGGGGGGGAAGATAAGTCTATACCTAGTGCCAAAAAGATGTCAGTGAAGGCGCCAGGCAGACCTCGCTTGGGAAAGCATTCCACAGATTGGGAGCCACAACTAAAAAGGCCCTCTCCCTGGTCACCACTCTCTGAGCCTCCCTCAGAGGGCAGACCTGGAGAAGAACCTCAGTTGAAAATCTAGTGTCCAAGAGTGTTCCTATAAGGAGAGGCATTTCCTAAGATGTTGGTGTCTGGAGCAATAAAGAGCTTTATAGGTCAAAACCAGCACTTTGAATTGGGCTTGGAAACATATCCAGTGTTGTAACATAATTGGTATTTATGCTATTTGTGTGGGTGCTTGTGCACCAGTGAACACCACATTGGTGATTCCTGCCACAGCTTTAGGACAGAACTGAATGTAAAACCACAATTTAATCCCATTTTCCCCTTAGGAATCTCTGGGCTTCAGTTAAGTGTGGTTCAAGCCCACTGAGGGAAGACAGGGGGTGGGCATAGCTCAGTTGGTTAGAGCATGGTGTTGATAATGCCAAAGTTGCAGGTTCAATCCCCAGAAGGGACAGCTGCATATTCTTGCATTCCTGTGGAAATGAAAGGGGAGACAAGCCGAGAAAGAGGCAGAACCAAAATGGCAGAAAGGAAGAGCAGAGGAAGGCTGGTGGGCCCAACAGGCCTGCACTGTTAGAATTCCTGCTCCATGATTGCAGTCATGGGATTGTTGTCTATCACACGACGGTGTATGTTTTGACTCCACAGAGTGGGAAGTGATGGAGACAGGATGTTTGTGTTACTGTGTTCCGTGAAGTGGGGCTATTGTCCTTTGTTCTTTCTCTTTGCTGTTTGATGCTAGAGAGAGAGGGAGCCATGTTGCAGTGCTCCGTGTGTGTTTATATGTAAATAAAGTCGATTAGCCAAAATGGTGAGTTGCTGAGGTCTGTCACGCAATTTGTACAAACTGTGCGGATCCCTAAGTGTGCCGATGTCTGTTGGCATCGGTCGCTGTGATGTTCGGGCTGAAGAAAGCTTTTGAAGCTCCCGAAAGAACGGCCAGGAGGGAGAGAACATGCCAGTCGGGCATGTGTCTCTGCCAGGGTCCTACTCGAGTGTAGGACGAGCTCCTGACATGCACAAGGGAAGGTGGAGATAAAAGAACCGGGAGTCAAGTCAAGGCAGGACAGAAGGGTCTGGAATACTCACTTGCCCTTTTTAATAGTCATGGAATCCTCCGTGCAGATACTGTGGAAGGCAGAAATGGTGGTTACTTAAGGTAAAGGTAAAGGGACCCCTGACCATTAGGTCCAGTTGTGACCGACTCTGGGGTTGCGGCGCTCATCTCGCTTTATTGGCCGAGGGAGCCGGCATACAGCTTCCGGGTCATGTGGCCAGCATGACTAAGCTGCTTCTGGCGAACCAGAGCAGTGCACAGAAACACCGTTTACCTTCCCGCCGGAGCGGTACCTATTTATCTACTTGCACTTTGACGTGCTTTCAAACTGCTAGGTTGGCAGGAGCAGGGACCGAGCAACAGGAGCTCACCCCGTCGTGGGGATTCGAACCACCAACCTTCTGATTGGCAAGTCCTAGGCTCTGTGGTTTAACCCACAGTGCCACCCGCGTCCCTAAGTGGTTACTTAGAAGCCACCTAAAGACCTCACCCCACCCCATTTACATGGTACCTGGAGCAACACGGCTGCCATCAATTCATGGTTGCTTCCTTTCAGTGCCAGATTTACGTATAAGTTAAACAAGCTGTAGCTTAGGGCCCCACTCTTTTGGGAGGCCCAGAAAAATTAAAGGAAAAAAACCACTGGCTGTACATTTCCAAAATATAAAATAAAAAACAAATAAAAGAAAACCTACATACAGCAACAGTGTTTTGTGTTGTGTAGGCTCCTCTGATGTAAGTCATGGGCCCCGCCTGCTAGCCTGCTCCCTGAAATATCACTGGTTTGCTCATTTAAATATATAGGGTGCCTGCATTCTGCATGGACTGTTTGCATGGCAACATGTGCAAATGGCTTTAGATACCTATTAAGTCAGTGGTGGCCAAATTTGGCCAGCCAGCTGTTTTGGGACTACAATTCCCATCATCCCTGACCACTGGTCCTGTTAGCTAGGGATGATGGGAGTTGTAGTCCCAAAACATCTGGAGGGCCAAGTTTGGGCCTGCCTGTATTAGGTCCATAAATCACCATATAGCATCTATTCAACACAAAAAACAGCGACAATTTGTTGTTGACAAAGGACAGCTGGACATATAAAGGGCACCATTATCTTCAGTAGCTTAGGGCCTCATCAAACCTAAATCTGGCCCTCCTTCCTTTAAGCCTAATGTCAGTGAAGGGCTGCCGTCTACAATGTGATAGAGGACTCAGCCATACAGCTGCAAATACAATGTTCTGAGTGCATTATACAAATGCAGCCCTAGATGGCGATTGGCGAGCTTATGGCAAGTTCCATATATTTTTCAAAACGTGTTTTTAAAAAAGCATTTTTCACAGCGTGTTTTTTTAAAAAAAATATGTTTCTAGGTCCCACCTGGGACAGATTATGGGTTGCATAGCATGCTGGCAATGCATGGAGATGAATTGCTAGCAGAGGATATAACCTTGCACTCAACTCTTAATTATGTGGGTGGAAACTTCAGGGACTACCAGAAGTGGTGTGGGAGCAAGCACAGGACTGCACGAACCCCACCACTCCGGGAGAAATATATACGGCCTAGGACCCTCGTGCCTATGGGACCGCCTCTCCCGGTATGTCCCACGGAGGACCTTACGGTCTTCAAACAAAAACACCTTGGAGCTCCTGGGCCACAGAGAGGTTAGGCTGGCCTCAACCAGAGCCAGGCTTTTTCAGCTGCGGCTCTGATCTGGTGGAACGCTCTGTCTCAAGAGACCAGGGCCCTGTGGGACTTGACATCTTTGCACAGGGCCTGCAAGTCAGAGCTGTTCCACCAGGCCTTTGGCCAAGGCACAGCCTGTCCCCTCCTTTGGCAATTCTTCACAGAACTCTAGCCCAATGGTTGCCATTAATCTGATTTGAACTGATTTTATAATGAAATGATTTTAGAATGTTGTATCATTTTACTGTTGTTAGCTGCTCTGAGCCCAGCTTCAGCTGGTGAGGGCAGGATATAAATAAAATTTATTATTATTATTATTAAAGGCTTAATTAACTCAGACTTCCATGAGTGACTGCAGTGGCGGACTTAGGACTCTGCAAATGGTGAGACGCAATGGGAGCTACCATCTCAAAGCCCGCTATGTGAGGCACTGGCCTTCGGGGTGGAGGAGATAGGGTCCCAGAGTCCTCCTTGCTCCTTCCCAAACCCTAGTTAGCACTTTCCCAGCTTTGGGAAGGAGATGGAAGGGCTCTAGGACTTTGCCAGAGCCCTCCCACCTCCTTCCCAAAGCCAGGTGCCTCCTTACCCGCCTTACTCCCAAAGTTTGCCACTGGTGACTGAGTCCCTCCAATAAAGGAGCAAGAGGAGGACCAACCAGTGGAAATATTTTCTTACACTCTTCACATCGAACAAGATTTTAGACAAGTGGTACTGTGTTCAAGTTCTGCTTATTGGCTTCCCATGAGCATCTTTCTTTGCCCCCTGGGAGAACATATTCTTGACTAGATGGCCTTTGATCCAGCAGGGCTTTTCCTCTTCTTATACTGCTTAAGTGATTTTGCTTCGATCGAGGAAATTGACAAGATCAGAGGCAAATTGATGAGAAATCACCACTAAACTCGACAGTCTCCCAGTCTGAACAGCCGAGCTGGCAGACTTGCATAAATATGGGAGATGATGAGTTGCAATAGAATTAAATTGTCATTCATTTCTAATATGTGTATACCTCTTAATTGTAGAAACATCTAAGAGGCTTACACTGAATATAAAATATACATTAAAGTTATCAATAAAAATCAAAAACAAGCTGACCTTAAAAATAAATCCAGGTATACATATAAACGGTAGTTGATTCTGCCACCCACCTCCTTGCATGCCTCTCACATATCTGGGTAGGCTTGCCTAAACAATTTAGCTTTTAGCAAGTGCGAAAAAACAATACAGAGAAAGTGTCCAAATAAATTGATGGAGGAAGGGTGGAGAAGTTTGTCTTAACCAGTGCTTTTTTCCTAAAAAGAAATAAAAATGTTTAGGGGGTAATCTCATTTTGACTCAAGAAGACCACTATTTTATAGTTCAAACTGGGAAAAATAAATACAGTAAATGGACAAAAATACAAAGATTCACAAAATGTTTAGGGGTATGTGTACCCCTGCGTCCCCCCAGAAAAAAAGCACTGGTCTTAACTATTCCAGGGATTCTTACTTGTCATAACAGCTGTCACCTTCTTTACGCAAGATGGGTGGCCTGGTCTTGCTTGGAAAAGTCTTGTTAATGGTCGTTTCCCTTGTTTTCTTCTTTTTGATCAAAACAGGCGGTCTCTTCTCCAACCTCCCATAGTTGGAGTTAATCTGTTGGTGAGGATGGCAAGGTTGTGGCTACAGCAAATGCTCAGAGCTACAGCCTAGCAATCTCAGATAGTTAAGGAGTGATGGGGTTAAGATTAAGGAGAAATCTCTTGGCTTTAAGATATCTCATGGTGACAACCAAAGCTTGGAGAGAGATTTTGGGAAGCTGGTGTTTCTCTGTGTGTAGCCTTACCAAAACAGCAGCTGAAGTTGTTGCGCTTCTAGTTAGTTGGGGAAGATAAATATTCAAAGAGTAAGCTTATCAGTATTGCATCACCAACTGCATTTAGTGAAGTCGGAGAATTCAACAGAAGCAGGAGCAGAAATTATTTGTCCTGTGTCCAGAATGGAAATCGATTCAGCAAATAACAGCATTTGCTCTTGCTATTTTATTCAGTTCTCAAACAATCTGTAATTTATTACAAATTCCCCTTTCCAGCTGCATTGATTTTCATTTGCACTGTAATGAATGGTGTGGAATGATGTAATATTAACACAATTAATTATGGGATTAATGATGTAAACGTCTGCCATGGTGAACAGGGAGACAAAGACTGTATTCTTTGTCAGAAGCCGAACTGCAGCTGCGTGGAACAAACTCAGGTCGAAATGCAAACCAATACCTTCTGGCATTCCTATCAGCATTGCCAAAAGTGATGAGTGGTCCTGCAGTGTGATCATAAGTATACAGAAAGCAGCGGAACTTATGCTGTCTTCAGCTAAACCAGCGTAAATTACCCCTATTTTAACCTCCTTTCAGGAATGAAAGGTACTGCTGCTTTATGCAGCCTAGGTTTGGCAGAGGAGGCTGAAACAAGCCTTTAAAACAGACCTTGACTTAGCAGCACCCTTTCCACTGCCATAGGTCCTGCCCTGTTTTGAGGTCACATGACTGAGCTGAACCAAGTCAGGATCCAGCGTAAGTCCTGCCCCCCATGCCCAGTCCTGCCCCTCCCTCAGAATACCCATTTTTCAGGGCTTACACTAGCAAAAAGGCCCACCAGTCTCAGCTGAAGTGGCCGAGTCCCAGCTGAGCTGGAAAGAGGGAGTTACATCAGCATAATATCTGTTGACCTGGAATCATCATCATCATCTTCTTCTTCTTCTTCTTCTTCTTCTTCTTCTTCTTCTTCTTCTTCTTCATACCCTGCCCATCTGGGCTGGGTTTCCCCAGCCACTCTGGGCAGCTCCCAGCAGAATAATTTAAACTCCATAAAACATCAAACATTAAAAACAGGGCTGCCTTCAGATGTCTTCTAAAAGCCAGATAGTTGTTTATTTCCATCACATCTGAAGGGTTCCACAGAGATGGTGCCACTACCAAGAAGGCCCTCTGCCTGGCATAGCCCATGCTATGCTGGGTATAAGCTGACTGGGCCAGAGATCATCCCAATGGATCGTGGTATGAATTGCTCTTTAAGCTGAAAATATATATAATGAAGTATGGAACCTATGACTGGCAAACCATACCATGCATGCAAATAAACTCTGCCACAAAAGAGGGTACAAAATAAAATGGCTCTTAGGACATATGAGGTAACACTGCTCTTCCTGGAAGGAAGTATCAACAAGTTCTTGTGGCTCTCTGATATCACTGAAGCAGCCTGAGTTCCATCTTCTCTTCACTATAACTTACCTGTCCTGCTTTCTGCATGTAAAAGAGGGAGGGTAACGGGAATTGAAGGTATGACAGGTTGGCAACGTTGTTATGAGTTTCTGTGTGCCAGACACTGAACCCCTGGATTCAGCAAATGTTAAAATATAAACCAGGCCAGTTTCCTGATGAGGTAATTGCCTGGGAGATGAGACATTAGGCGAACAAAAGGCAGGTGACGGGCTATTAGGAAAGCCAGGGCTGTTCTTCTGTTGGCAGAACAGCACCAGTCTCATGGTTTAATTCACTGGCAATGGGAAGGTACCTGCTGTAGGACACTGAGGGGAGCTTGGAGTGAAGACAGCTTAACAAGGTGGGGCTTCTAGGGTTAGAGCCATCCAGGGCTGGCGCAATACATTTTGGCACCTGGGGTGAACCACAAAATGGTGCCCTTCGTTGCCAGGAAAGAAAGGTGAATATCTACATCAGGAACAAGAGAGGGAATCAAATCATCCTTATCCACTGGTTGAAGAGGAAATCAAAGGTCATTGTAGGAGAAAAGGGGACTCGCCCAGAATTACATGGCTGGGGGTTGCAGAGCCCAGGAGATCCCAGAGGGCGACCCCCACCATTTTCTCCCTAGGGGTGAGAAGAGACCAGGAGCACCTCCTATTTGCGAAGAAGGTATGGGGGTGCTGCTGAGGAGGTGGCAGATCCAGTCTCCAAGGAGCGCACCACAGCTATTGCTGCTACCACAGCAGCAGCAGCGGCCGATGCATTCCTTAGAGGTAAGATCTGCTGCCTTTGTGGTTCCTCCCGCCTGAGGCAGTTGCTTCGCCTTGCCTCACAGGTAGGCCGGCCCCGGATCCACCTTGTTATATGCAAAGATTTTGGCTCCTACCTGGGTCGCTTTATCAGCGGTTGGGGGCTTTGCTCTCTGTACATGGCGTCTCTGAGGAGACGGCGTCCTCGGAAGCACCTTCAATTTCCGCATGAGCATCAGCTTGCACTGTTCAACCCAAGAGAAAAGACAATTCCAAGATGACAAACAATGTTGATCACTATCCCACTGTTGAAATATATGAAGAACTCTTGTTAGTTGACAGCGGCTACGACTGTCAATCTTAGAGGTCCTTATAGTAGCAATTTTCAGGTGACAACTGTGGGATGTCCATTGGAGCAGTCAAAGACAACATTCCTTATCTCCCTAGAATGGGCACAGGCAGGAGGACATTCAGTCAGTGTAACTTCCTGTTCCACTGGTCTGGAACATACCTCCCACTGCATGTGATCTGGGAGATGGGTGTGGCTTTGGCTGACTCCATAAAATAGCCGAGTCATGCAGCCATTTTCTCAGTCTTGATCTTGCTGTCTTGCTGTTCTTTTGCTGCTGAGCTGCTTTCCTGCAGCCATTTTGTTATCTAAATGCAATTTTGCTGTCTGCTGGCTCTCAGCCAGCAGCACATGAGTTCAGTCTCCATATGAGATGAACTCACAGTCTCTTTCTTTATGTAACCGCTAAGTAAAGCCTGCCTTTCGGGAAACTGAAATGTGAGTACAGTGGTACCTTGGGTTACATACGCTTCAGGTTACACACTCCTCTAACCCAGAAATAGTGCTTCAGGTGAAGAACTTTGCTTCAGGATAAGAACAGAAATCGGGCTCTGGTGGCGCGGCAGCAGCAGGAGGCCCCATTAGCTAAAGTGGTGCTTCAGGTTAAGAACAGTTTCAGGTTAAGAATGGACCTCCAGAATGAATTAAGTACTTAACCTGAGGTACCATTGTGAACTTTTTGTTACTTTACTCAGAAGCGATTCTTGTGTCTTTATTCTTCTAAGAGGGTTTAAAGGGGACACCAGGAAATAATCTTAACGAAGAGATTCAAACGAATCTGCAAACTAGCTTCCAGCTATATTGAGGGGAATCTGCTCTGCTACATCACTTACTAGTGTGAGTGGAGGAAGGACAATACTTATTCAATATATCCTTTCCTACTATCCTTAACATTCCCATAACAACTGTGTGTACAGTAAACACATGGGAGGTGTAGAAGGGGGCCAGGACCATGCTGCATATTACTAGATGGTGTGACTAGTTCTTATGGGTGAATAATTGTCACTGGGAAATCCCAGACTATTGGCCATTCTGGCTGGTGGAGGACCATGGGACCCCCAGCTCTGCCACAGTGGGATGGTTGGGAGCACCGCCTCACCACAGGTTGGGGGGCTATGCTGCAAACTTTTCAAGCAGCCAACACATCCCCACAGAGAAGAATTATGCAAGGGGCCTGGACCCACCACGGCAGCTGCTTATGGGGCCATTAAAAGCAGCACCCGTTTAATACCCAGCATTATTAATATGTGTTCAAATTCTGCCAGTGGCATTTCAACTGCATACAGTGGTGCCCCACAAGACGAATGCCTCGCAAGACGGAAAACTTGCTAGACGAAAGAGTTTTCCGTTTTGGAGGTGCTTCGCAAAACGAATTTCCTATGGGCTTGCTTCGCAAGACGACAATGTCTTGCAAGTTCCTGCTGGGTTTTTTTCCTCCCCCCCTTTTCTAAGCCACTAAGCCGCTTATCAGCTGATCCGATCAGCAGATAAGCCGCTAAAAGCCGCTAATAGCGCTAATCCGCTAATCCTTCAATGGGCTTGCTTCGCAAGACGAAAAAACCGCTAGACGAAGAGAATCACAGAACGGATTCTTTTCGTCTTGCGAGGCACCACTGTACTGTTTGCCACTTCATTGGCTGCACTGAGCTGTGTGATTTGATTTCCTGAACTGTGAACATGCCACGATGCCATGCATCACTACGGAATACCAACCCGCCTGCCCATTGCACTGGATTGGCTGCGTAAACCCACATGATCTAACTGGTCTGACAGAAGTCAATATTCATCTTACCTGAGTTCCTTTATCAACAGTTTCAGGTTTTACTTTGGGAGAAGGGGGTCTCTGAAGAGGGACCTTTACAGACACTGGCAAATTCTGTACAGATCGCCTGTGGAAAATGGCAGCACATCAGAGAATGTTCTCTCCTTCCTTCTATCCATCTGTCTTCAAAAAGGACACTCTGGAACTTAATTCTGATAAATACTTGGTGTATCTATATCATTACAAGAAGAAGATGGCCTTCTTTAGGAGCGTATTTACAGCTTCATACTCTTCAACATTTCTCTGATGACAATAGGGGCATCTTATTCCATAATAGGGTGGCGCTGTGGTCTAAACCACCGAGCCTAGGGCTTGTTGATCAGAAGGTTGGCGGTTCGAATCCCCACAACGGGGTGAGCTCCCATTGCTCGGTCCCAGCTCCTGCCAACCTAGCAGTTCGAAAGCACATCAAAGTGCAAGTAGATAAATAGGTACCGCTCCGGCGGGAAGGTAAACGGCGTTTCCATGTGCTGCTCTGGTTTGCCAGAAGCAGCTTAGTTATGCTGGCCACATGGGGAAACTCAGCCAGATGGGCGTGGTATAAATAATAAATTATGACCCGGAAGCTGTACGCCGGCTCCCTCGGCCATTAAAGCAAGATGAGCACAGCAACCCCAGAGTGCTCACGACTGGACCTAATGGTCAGGGGTCCCTTTACCTTTACCTATTCCATAATAATGATTGCCCCAGTCACTCCAGGTTGCTTCCAACAGATATAAAATCATAATAAAACATTAAGCATTTGAAAACTTCCCTATACAGGGCTGCCTTCAGATGTCTTCTAAAGGTTGTATAGTTAGTTATCTCCTCGGTTCAGGGAGTTGCCTAACTCCATTCCCGCCAACATTTCTCTGATGAAAAGAGGGACACCCTACCATATCCTACAACATTCCACTGATGGAAATAGGGCCATCCTTGGGAAAAGTGGGACATCCTGGGATCAAATCAGAAACCAAGATGGCGTCTGTAAATCCAGGACTGTCCCTGGAAAATAGGGACACTTGGAGGGTTCCTGAGCTCGGACATGAACTGTAGGCCATCTTTGGTCCCAGCTCTCTACTTCTTCTTACATGGAAGAAGTGGATCTAGCAGAGACGTAGGAGAGGGAATCCTTCTGCTTCCTTTTGGCCTGCGGTTTTAAATCCACAATGGTGGTAATAGAAGGCGGCTTTAATTTTTTGTCTTGAGGCTGTTGTGTCGGTTTCTCCATCAGACCCTCCGAAGCTTCCTCAACCTCCTCCTTCAGGTCTGGGAGTTTGCCATCTTTAGCTTGGTGTTCTGGAATTCTGTAGCAAGGGAGGAGGAAAGAATTAGTCCAGTCACAGGCATGAATGGAAACTATTCCTCTCAATAGGAAGAAGGGCAGATTAAGTTGACGGACTACGTTGAAATGGCAAAAATGAGCGGAAAGATCTGAAATCAGGAAAATCAAAGCTTTAATAAGGAATGGGGGGAATTTATACTTTACCTTAGAGATCATTGTAAACAGTTAAAATTGTTAGCGGGATTTTAATAACACTTGTAATGTAACGAGAACTATGGATATAATGGAGTTATAAAAATTTGGATTATTATAAAAGATGTAGCAGAAAAGGCTTAACAATGGGACCCACAAAGAGGGAGGTGGGAAGTCCAGAGATCTGTGGGAATCTTGTACTTTTAAATATGTTGTGGTATGATTGTAAATTCTAATATGTAAAGCCAAATAATTTTATTTTTTTGCAAAACAAAAAAGAAAGAAAAAGAAAACTGAAGTGTTGGTGGGTTCCCACAAGGCAAGACACATTGATAGCAGCAAGAACCTTTCTTGAACTACAAAACTGGGAAACAGGGGCAAAGCAACTGCTTATATACATTCCTAAAGCCTGGGCTGCTCCCACTCCCAATGTGATTGGCTGTCTAAACTTCCAAGCTGCGAATCACAACTCAGGGTTCAAGGGCCAGTGGCAGAGGCCCAAATCCTGAAATTTTCTGTGATTGGACATCATGTATCGAATCAGAACGCAGGTGCTCAGAATCCTTTGTCCAGACTTAAGCTCAGGCAAACACAGACCATTGAATACATAAGAAAAACTATTCCTCTCAAACTGTCTTTTTATAGCAAGGGCAATGCTTTAGCCTGAGCAGAGGGTCATCTTAGATGTTAGCAAATTCAGGGTGCAATTGAGGAAATTCTGAAAGGAGGAAAACACCCTTCTTTCCCCACCCCATAGCTTGCAATCCTCTGGTAGGGAAGCCAGCTTCTTCCTTAGTCAACCTACTTCAGGAGAAAGGCAGGGGCGGAATGATGCTGTTGATTCACCTGGATCATAGAATCATAGAATCATAGAGTTGGAAGAGACCACAAGGGCCATCGAGTCCAACCCCCTGCCAAGCAGGAAACACCACCAGAGCACTCCTGACATATGGTTGTCAAGCCTCTGCTTAAAGACCGCCAAAGAAGGAGACTCCACCACACTCCTTGGCAGCAAATTCCACTGTCGAACAGCTCTTACTGTCAGGAAGTTCTTCCTAATGTTTAGGTGGAATCTTCTTTCTTGTAGTTTGGATCCATTGCTCCGTGTCCGCTTCTCTGGAGCAGCAGAAAACAACCTTTCTCCCTCCTCTATGTGACATCCTTTTATATATTTTATATATATATATCTCAGCAGCATTTGGTATCAGTAACTGCAGACAATATTCTTGGGTGGTTCTGCTATTTTTTGGAGCGTTTGCCTAAGTAGTTAAGAATGGGTGGCCTTTTGAGCCTCTTTTACAGGATTATAACTAGCTTCCTGTTAGAATTAGATACTGCCTGAGCAACGAGGCCTACTTAGCTTTCCCTGTGTTTTATTTGGCTCACTCTTTCATCCCAATTTCTGACTTAATGCTGCAGCTCTGACCCACTGGCTTCCTTCCCAGGTCCTCGCTCATCTCGGACAGCAGCTTACAGTTCAGCCCAGACAAGAGGAATTTTAGCTCACCCTGTTATGTACTGATGTTCTCACCCTGGGCCAGCAGGGGGATACTGTAGATAGTTATGCAAATGAAGGATCGAAAGTGACGTTCAGTGATTGGATAGTGTCAGGGAACTGACATCGGAGCCAGAGGCGGAGGCGAGGCTCTCAAACGATGCTGGAGAAGGGCCCAGCAGGGGGAGAGGCAGCTCACCAGCTGGGGAAGGAAATCAGCGTAACACCAGGGATAAAGGGGGGCAGATGGGGGAATCGGCGAGGGGGCTCCAGGACTCCTCGCCGGAGATCAGCGAGGAGAGCACGGGTCCTCCGCTACCCACGCCCTCCCTGCGCAGAAGACTTCCGCGCAGGGAGAGTAGGAGGAGACTTGGAGTCAAACAACTTTTATGCTGGAAAAGGTTTAAGAAACGCCAACTGACGGATTCTGCCAGCGACTGAACAGCCACGAAGTGTAGGGCTGTCCAGACAGAAAAGGTTTAACAAGGCAAACTAGCCAGGAGTGGCACCAACTTGCGCAAGAGTAACCCCTACAGTTATTACAGATAGTTTGTATGCAAATGAAGGATCGAAAAGTGACGTTCTGTGATTGGATAGTTTTAGAAAGTTGCAACAGTTACAATTGTTCTGGAGCTCTATATAAGCAGGCTGACTGAGCTCCTCAGTTCTGTTCCAGCTTACAAATAAAGAGCTGCTTTGGAAGAATTGCTGTGTCATCTGATATGTTTGCCCACAACTTAACACACCCCCTGGCATTTGAGCTGGGTGGCAGCTGCTCGGGGATCTGTTCTGTCCATAGCTGGCAACTTTTTCCTTTTTTAAAGGGAAATTCCCTTATTCCGAATAGGATTCCTCGCAAGAAAAGGGAAAAGTTGACAGCTATGGTTCTGTCCCTCATCCTATTTAACACCCATACAAAGCTACTGGTTGAGCTCATGCAGGGTCTCTGGAGTTCTTAAAACCTTGTTTTGTGATAGTACTAAGGGCCGTCTTTACCCAGGGGTGCAAGGGGTGTGGGCCACCCGAGTGCTGAATTCTGGGGGGCGCCGGATGCCTGCCGCTGAAACCACTAAGCTCTTAACTATCTACCTGTTATGAAATAATAATTTTGATCAAGCTAGAAAAACAAAATACATATATACCTAGGTATTACCAAAATGTATACCTACTGTTTCACTAAAGGACTTTAGACTTTGTGCGCTCATTTACCAAAGTCACGCCGCGCCAGTGCTTGTCATTCACAATGGCGGCGCTTGTCAGACTCAACGGTGGCACTTGTCATTCTCAATGGCACCATTCACACGAAATTAACTAAATTTGGGGGAGCTGGGCAGATCTTTGCACCCTTGTGGCGCATATGTCAAAGTCGGCCCTGACAGTACTCACCAGAACAGGGTACTGTCACCTCTTCTCCTTGTTTGCTGCTCACAGCTGCTGTTTCACGCTGGCACCCACAACACTTTCCTCCCACCCCAAGATGTGAATACCAGCCCTTCATGTTACTTTTACCAAAAAAGAGAGCAATGGTTAGCAAGATAATAAAAATATTATACAAAAAAAATTATTTCTCACAAAAACAAAAACCTTGCATTAAAGAAAGAAGCATAAAATAAAACATTTCAAACAACTATATACACAGTCAGTATTGAATCCATATTATGGGATTACTTGAATCCCCCAACTTCCTTCCTTTTCCATCCTGGTTCCTTTGTATTATTTTGATTCATGCATGTCAACAAAGTCTTTATCTCTGATTACCTCCAATTTTAAACCTTGTCTATAACATTTCAAGTGTTGTTGTTTTAATCCTGCTAATGTATTAACTTGTGTACATTGCTATTGTAAATATGCAATAAACATTTCCCATTTTTTTATATTTGTTGTCATCTTGATTTCTAAGTTTCCTGGTTAATTTAGCCATTTCAGCATACTCCATTAACTTAATTTGCTAATCTTCCTTGGTGGGGATGACTTCTTCTTTCCAATGCTGGGCTAGCAATATCCGGGTGGCCGTTGTTGCATACATAAACAAATTCTTATATTCTTTAGGTAGATCCATTCCTGTAATACCTAATAAAAAGGCTTCTGGTTTTTTTAAACAAAGGTTATTCTTAACTCCCCCCCACTCATTATATATCATTTCCCATAATTTTTTTAAAAATCTTACGTTGCCACCACATATGATGAAACGTACCTTCTACCTCTTTACATTTCCAACACTTATTTTCTCTAGTTTTGTACATTTTTGCCAACTTAACTGGTGTTAAATACCACCTATACATCATTTTCATATAATTCTCTTTATAAGTTAATAAATTAATGTAAATCCATTTGGGACATTCCTCACACAAAGGATGGTGCTGGATGCTGTCGCTTGGTGCTGAAGTTGGCAACGCTAGGGACAACTTAAGGAATCAAATGTGAAGCACAAGATTTCTGCCACAATGCCAGAACGTTACTTACTCATCCAATTGAGGTTGAGAGGCAGAGGAGATTTGTAGTCCATCCTGCAGTTCTGCCAAATAAAAATCTGGTATCCTGGAAAGAGGATACAGGGAGGGCTCTTTACCAGGGAGGTGCAGCAGTGATGTTTTCACACGTTCCTCAACCCTGTCCTTTAGATCTTGAAGATTATCATCGTTGGCCTGCTCATCTGGGCCTTGTGGCTTGTTCTCCTGGTCCTGCTCCTCAGCTAGTTCTTGGGTTTTATTGTCCTCGACATTTGGCTCCGTAAGTTCACTGCTCTCTTCAGCCTGCTCGATTAGGTTTTCTGGCTTGTACTCGTCAACCTGCTCAGATAGATCTTGGATTTTAATTTCTTCAAGATCTGGCGCTGCAAGTTCACTGCTCTCTTCGGTCTGGTCAAATAAGTTTTGTGGCGTGTTCTCCTGATCCTGCTCAGATACCTCTGGGGGTTTATCGCCTTCGAAATTTGGCTCCTGAAGTTCGCTGATCTCTTTGACCTGCTCATTTAGTTCTTGGAGTCTGTTCTTCTCCTCAGCTTGCTCGTTTTTGTCTTGTTGGTTACTGCGAGGGAAGGAAAAATAAGCCCAGTGACAAACATGAATGAAAACACAATAGTATGATATGGTTGGATAACGCCATTAGTGGTGAGGATACCATGAATGTGCAAAAAACCTCCAGCAGCAATAACAAAAACTACAACAAGGGAATAGGCAATATGGGCGAGCCTTGGTTTCACAAGCTTCATTCAGACAGTCCACAGCTTGTGTGTCAAAATACAGTTAGAAATCATATAGCACATTACTTGACAGACCACATTGTTAAGTGGTCTGCCAAAACCCTCAGAAAGATGGGGAGATTTGGGAACCACTCATCTAGAACAGCACACAGAGTAAGGGACCGGTAATTTATTCCAAAAATTAACCTCATGTTTCACAGGTCATAAGAAGCGGTTCTTTCCTTATCCTTGTCATACTCAGGATCAAAAAATGTCATAAATAACCCTTAATAAGTGACAAGTAGAAGGAAGTACGTAAGGACTCTTGGGATTTGTCATAAATAATCCCCCTCTATTCTTGGAATTGTTCCTTTTTGTCTTTGTTTCTCTTCCAATTTTTTTCAGAATTACTGTATATACTCATAGTTGCTCATAGTATCATTCCCTGCTACCTCAGTGCTTGTCTAGACCACTGAGCCTCTGGGGCATGCTGATCAAAAGGTTCGAATCCCTGAGACGGGGTGAGCGCCCGTTGCTCAGTCCCAGCTCCTGCCAACCTAGCAGTTCAAAAGCACGCCAGTGCAAGTATATAAAGTAGGACCGCCTCTCCTGGTATGTCCCACAGAGGAATTTACGGTCTTCAAACAAAAACATCTTGAAGGTCCCAGGCTACAGAGAGGTTAGGCTGGCCGCAACTAGAGCCAGGGCTTTTTCGGCTGTGGCTCTGATCTGGTGGAACGCTCTGTCCCAAGAGACTAGGGCCCTGCGGGACTTGACATCTTTCCGAGAGGCCTGCAAGACAGAGCTGTTCCACCAGGCCTTTGGCCAAGGCACAGCCTGACCCCCTCCTTTGGCAATCCTCACAGAACTCTAGCCCAATGGTTGCCATCAATTTGATTTGAATTAATTTTATAATGAAATGATTTTAGAATGTTGTATTATTTTATTGTTGTTAGCCGCCCTGAGCCCGGCTTCGGCTGGGAGGGTGGGATATAAATAAAATTTATTATTATTATTATTATTATTATTATTATTATTATTATTATTATTATTAAATAGGTACTGCTATGGCAGGAAGGTAAATGGCATTTCCGTGCACCCTGATTTCTGTCACAGTGTCCCGTTGTGCCAGAAGCGGTTTAGTCATGTTGGCCACATGACTCGGAAAGCTGTCTGTGGACAAACGGTGGCTCCCTCGTCCTGAAGCAAGATGAGCACCCCAGCCCCATAGTCACCTTTGACTGGACTCAACCGTCCAGGGATCCTTTACCTTTTTTACCTCGATCTGATGGTGCTCAGACAGAGCTGAATGTTTCTTTCTCTTCTCCCTCACATCACACAGGAAAAAGCACCTTTGGTCTAGGAGCCACCTTCCTTACCCTCCTTTCTTGAAGGGCAGGGCAATCCCAAAATGTTTAGACTGACTTCCTGAGAATAAAGTATTATCAAAAAGCAAGTTGATCACCATAATTAGGGGTATATCAATAGCTGGGTAAACTTAAAGGTAAAGGTCCAGTCGCTGACGACTCTGGGGTTGTGGCGCTCATCTCGCTTTTCTGGCTGAGGAAGCCAGCATACAGCTTCCGGGTCATGTGGCCAGCATGACTAAGCTGCTTCTGGAGAACCAGAGCAGTGCACGGAAATGCCGTTTACCTTCCCGCTGGAGCGGTACCTATTTATCTACTTGCACTCTGACGTGCTTTCAGACTGCTAGGTGGGCAGGAGCTGGGACAGAGCAACAGGAGCTCACCCCGTCGTGGGGATTCGAACCGCTGACCTTTCGATCGGCAAGCCCTAGGCTCTGTGGTTTAGACCACAGCGCCACCCGCGTCCCACAGGCTAACCTTTAACAGCTCCAATTACCTGCCAACTCTGTTGATGATGTCATCCATTTTCCAGGAACCACAGCAGGGAGATGTACTCCTTCCACATTAGCAGGGATGGCAACCAAAACTGATAAGTCAAAGGTCAACAGAAAAGATGAAGGGCACACAACAAGGTTCTCTTCACTGGAGGTGGAAAAGAAATCATTGAGCACTTCTTCAATGGCCCTTCATCCAGAGCGAGTGGAGGGGGAAAGAATCAAAGGAACAGGAGGAGCACCACCAAGGGAAGACTGCCTCCTTTTCCAGTCCCTCAGAACCACAACTCACTTGGTCAGAAGCCGTAGGGATCAGAGATCTTGTTGGGTGGCGTTTGAGGGCCTAGGATGAGATGAACCATCAACGGGGAGGTACAGCTAGGAGCAGAAATATGGGGATGGAGTGGGGACCAGGGCTTCCATTTCCCCCAAGGCAGCTCAGGTGTTACGGCTGGTGGAAGCAGGGCCACGAGAGTTCACATCAATGGTTCTCCACCAGTGCCATGTTTTTCACCACCACCGCCGGCGCTTGGGTGGCAACTGTTGTTTGAGAGGTTCCAGCCCGATGATGTCATAGAGCAGCGAGTGATCCAAACAGAGCACATGTTGTAGAAAATCACTATCCAAAATAAAAAGGCGCAAGTCTGTGTTGAACAAGCTTGCTGTCATCCTTGGGAGTGAAGCAGTAGGAGGAACACATGACCATGAGACCAGAATGGTCCATTTTATGCAGGCTGGCAAAGACGCCCAGCAATGTTACAAAGATTGACCTGTTTCACATATTTTTATCCCGACCTCCTTCACCCCATGATCACAGGGCAGTAGGAGTGGCTTTACTTGTCTTGGAAGAAGCCTCACTGAACTCACTGAGACTTAAAGGTAAAGGGACCCCTGACCATTAGGTCCAGTTGTGACCGACTCTGGGGTTGCGGCACTCATCTCGCTTTATTGGCCGAGGGAGCCGGCGTACAGCTTCCGGGTCATGTGGCCAGCATGACTAAGCTGCTTCTGGCGAACCAGAGCAGCGCACGGAAACGCCGTTGACCTTCCCGCCAGAGGGGTACCTATTTATGTACTTGCTCTTTGATGTGCTTTCGAACTGCTAGGTTGGCAGGAGCGGGGACCAAGCAATGGGAGCTCACCCTGTCGCTGGGATTCGAACCGCTGACCTTCTGATCGGCAAGTCCTAGGCTCTGTGGTTTAACGCACAGCGCCACCCTGAGACTTACTTCTGAGTAAATGTGCAAAAGGTTGCATTTGGGGCTATAAAACAAGAAGTCCTTGGTTTGATTCTCAGTTTTGCTGTAAATTCGTTTACGGGACAAGTTGCTCTCCTTTGACTTCCCTCCCTCTACGCCACCAACCACCTGCAATAAAGATGTACCATATTTTTCTGTGTATAACACGTCCCCATGTATAAGATGTCCCCTCTTTTTGGGGACTACAAAAAATAGAGAAAATGGGAGGAGACTGCCAAGAGTTGTGGAGCTTTTTTTGGGGGGGGGTGTCAAAAAACCCTCATCCGCAGGACCACCACAGCCAATCACAGGCACATTGACGAAACAACCAATCGTCTGCATGCCAAAAAGAAGCGCAAAGCGCCCGCCCAATGGCCGCTGCAGCCTATAGCCAGTGGACATTGTCTCACCCACACAAACACTGCTGACAGTCTCTTGCTCGTGGCAGCCACCAATCGCCAGTCGCACCTCTCCACTATCTGTATATAAGACAACCCCCATTTTTTAGCATATTTTTAAAATAAAATAACCTCAGCTTATACATGGAAGAATACGGTAATTGTATATAGGTATGATCAGTGCTTTTTTTTCTTAAAAAAATGTTTAGGGGTACTCTCATTTTGACTCAAGAAAATCACCATTCTATAGTTCAAATTGGGGAAAATAAATACAGTAACTGGACAAAAGTACAAACATGCACAAGATTTTTAGGGGTATGCGTATCCCTGCGTACCCCCAGGGAAAAAAACACTGGGTATGATACTTCTGGTCACAATCAGAAGTCAAGCATTTTGTGTCACCGATGCTGTGAAGGCATTCTGCAATCTCATTTTTTTATTATTTTCAGCCGCCTCTTGAATACTTTTTTTTTTTAATGCTGTAAGGCCCATGCAGATTTTGTTAAATTAAAAAAATACTCAGGTAACCAATTGTTTACATGGTGGCTTTGTATTGCTTTTAAAGTTTTTCTAAATGGTTTATATTACTGCACACCTCCCTGATACTTTATAAATATTTTAATCAGTAAATAATTCTGTATATATTGTAATGTATATTATTATATTAATTATATTATATTATATTTTAGTTTCAAATACACAGAAGTATGCAAATGTTGTTTTACAGTAGAATGCTCAGGGTGTTTGGATATGATGAAATTCCACAAAATGCCCCTAGATGTCACTGCTGCCTCAACATTTCCCTTTGTCTGTCAACTCTGTCCAGTACTATTTTGTCCAGTTCATCCTGTCTATTCTGAACCTATTGAACATTTGGTAAAAAAAATCATTCTTGTTCCAAATATCTCTTTAGATTTACAATCATGAGCATAAAGCAGTCTTGCAACCACTAAAATTGAGCATTTAAGACTACCTCTTGTTACTTTCTGGGGACTAGACCAGCTATAAAATTGAGAATGATTTTATAAACTTCTATGGTGCCTCCTCCCAATCCACCACCCCCAAAACACTTTAGCGTGTTTCCTCACTGGAAAAAGTAATCCATCCCACATATTATTTTAGGTGCTCCTTTCTGTACCTATCACAGTTCCGGAAATAGGTAGATTTGCTTCCACATTCTCATTTCACCAGCAATAGCAAATTGTGGCGTTGTGTTAAAGTTGTCATTGGGCTAAGAGCAAAACAAGAAGAGACAAATGAATGACTAAGAGAAGCCAAGCAAATCCGTGGGTTGAGACAATTTGATTTTATTTGCGTGTGACAAGAGTCTTCATTCCATCACATCATTGCCCTCAACAAGATCTGCTTTTCACCAAATCAACACAGCCCTGCCTGTCCCCTTCTAAATATGTTCCCAGGCTCACTTCCTGGCACCTATCTCTCCTTCCCAGAATCCACACCACTTGGCAGCAAAACCGGAAGAGGACAGGTGGGGCTGGGGTCGGATGGTGCAAGGAGATGAGAAACCCAGAATAGATCCATTGGGTGAACGGGAAAAGGAGTAACTTGGAAGCTGGTGCCATGTGAACTCAACTTCTTCCTGCCTACATTCTGTCGCTCCCAACAGACTAACTGCAACCTCCTTTTCTTAATTCCAGGCTCAGAAGTTTGTGACGGCAATGGGAGATACTTTGGCTGACGGATCCAGCCTGCACGTGGGAAGCTTGGGGCGATGGAAGCGCTGGCGTGAGCAGTGGAGTGAGAATCAGGAAGGAGAGGAAAGAGGGCGTCAACTTTTCTGCGACTC